>NW_017729022.1:124617811-124634971 GCF_001723915.1 Gavialis gangeticus | reverse complement strand
TGTGGGGCCGCGGGGGGCTTGTCAGTATCGCGGAGGGGGGGGGGATGAGGTCCCTCCCAGGAGGGGGGGGGGGGGGGGGGGGGCCCCCCACATGGTCGGTGCTGCACCCGGAAGTGGACTGGAAGTACTTCCAGTCCACTTCTGGGTCCACTGCCAAGTGCACGGGGGACCCCTCCCTGCCACGCCCCTCCGGCTTGGCGATCAGCTGTCGGGGGAACCTAGGTGCCCCCCCAGACCCAAGAGGCACCACTCTGAGCCAGGGGGACAGGAGGTACCCTGTACACTCCCAGGCAAGGCCAGAAAGCACTACCGGGTCCACTGTTGAGTACTTGGGAGACCATGGGACGCTCCATCCGCCCCAGCATCTCAGCATTCACGAGCCGCCTGGTACCTTGAGGTGTGTAGAAAAAACATTTAAAGCTGTGTCTATGTCCAAATCATCAAATCTTTCTGAATCTCTCCGAATTGATTCAGAGGGTTCCAATTTGATTCGAAGAGATTAAAGGGTCTCCTGATTTGATTTGGAGATTCGGTCTAAAATCAGACCCAATCTCTGCCGAATCAAATCAGCAACCAAAGCTTTGCACAGCCCTACAGCGCAGCCCCTGTTCAGCTGGAAGCTGCACTTGAATCCCTGCTGGGGAGCAGGGCTTGGGATAAGCAGCATTGGAGCTGATGCAGCTCCCAGCTGCCTGGCCCTGGCACAGGTTCAAGCAAACCCTCTTGCTGCTGATGTGCCACCGAAGCCACCCAGCCTGCACTGGACTGGAGCTGAGTTGTTGTGGCTCATGGCTTGAAAAGGTTGCAGGCCCTTGATTCTGGGAAGAGATGAGGTGAGCAACTTAACTGAGAGAGACGGGACAGAAAAAAGGTAGGACTGGAGTATTCCCCCTTTCTTCTTATAGATCTCCTTATACACAAAGTGTAGAATTATATCTACCACTCCTGGGAGACACACAACAGCAAGGCTCCACCTAGTTTAAGTGCATCAGTCAAGTCCCAGGCTCAATGGCAAGCTCACTGGCAATCAGACAGATTAGTAGGACCCCAGCTTCCCCATGCACATGATAGAAGGAATGAGAGGTCCTATTGTTCTGAGACTGCAGACAGAACTCCAGAACTTTCTACATCCTTTGGGCCACAGGATGTTCTTTTGAGCACAAACACCTCTTCCTGCCCTCAGAAAGATCATTCATTCATCATTTGCAAGAACTGAATCATTCACTTAGAAGCTCTACTAGGCTGAACAGTCTAGACCAGAGGTTCTCAAACTGTGGTTCACAGACAATCACTGGTGGTCCATTCAGGCAGTCCGCAGAAAGGTTGCGGAACAATCAAAAATATCTATACTTGGCCCTGCACTTGATTTATTTTTTTCTGATGAGGGAGATCAAGGCTGTTTTGACAATGATGCAAAAAAAAGTTTAAGTGTTCCGCTGAGACCCTCAGCAATTTTCAAGTGGTCCGCGAAAAAAGAAGTTTGAGAACCACTGGTCTAGACAGCTTTATATAGGTGTCATCGCATGCAGACAGCTGGCTATCAATACCTGTCAAATCTGATGAGACTCCTTGTACCAGGAATATGGCCTAAGATACCCCAATTAATGTAGGTTTGTGAAGGACAGGATCTCTCATAATAAGCCTACTAAAGTAAGTTATGGCACCGTCTCTAGCACAAAGGTTGTTGAACTTTGCAGCTTCCATGGGCTGGGGCTTGTAACCTGGCTCCCTGCTGTGGGCCACAGATCTCTGCCTCCTAGGATGCTCAAGCTACCTATGCTTACTCTTGCTCCTGATCCCAAGCCCCTCTGCAGTGAGGGCAATCACAGGCAGAGCACCAGGAATAGCTATGGAGGGGGACAGTGCAGATGGGATAGGCAGCACAGCGCAGCAGAGAACCTCCCAATGCCACCCTTGGGCCACAGGTTGCCAACCCCTGCTCCAGCACATACCCTGAGGCTTTTAGCAGAATTAAAAGTGAGTCACCAAGACAGTATTTCTTCATGTGCACAGGGATTTCTGGACGAAAACATACTTTCTATTATTTTCTTACTTAATTGCTATATAACATTATCAATAAATTGTTCAGTTTTATGATGCCAGATTTTTTTTTATTCATAGCACATTACCAGTTTCAGAAAATCTGAACAATAGTGAATACACGTGAAAAAAAATTGAGAATTTAAAATCTTATAAAAAATAAACCAACCCTTCATTCTGACATTTTCTCTCTCATTACAAGGCTAAATAAAAAACATTGCTTGAGAGTCTTTTAGGTGATGTACCTTTGCTGGGAAAAAAATAATAATAACCAGTTATAAGAGACAGATCTTGGATTTCACTGTTAGGGCCCCTCTAGAGCTTCAGGTAAAGGTGTGATAGCATCTGATGCATGATCCATACTATCATGCCTCCTACCAATGCCACATATGCATGGCAGGAGGCATGACTGTGGGATCCAGCATCAGACCCAATCATGCCTTATTGCCAGTGTAGGGGGAGCCCAGGTCCCCTGCACTGGCAAGTAACAAGCTTCTGCAGCTGACGGGACTCTCAGCCCCTGACAGTACCCCACAGCTGCTGCAATGGAGAGTACTGTCAGCTGACAGGAGACACAGCTCTGGCAACCGTCAGCCCTGGCAGTGCCCCATGGCTGCTGGGGTCCATGCTCTGTGGGAATCCCTTCCGTGCACTGTGGTCTAGGACTCCCAGCTGCTAGTAGCACATGGTGCATATGAAAGCTGGATAGAAACCAGCTATAAAGTTATTACACATTTTTCAGCTCTAACTTTATAGTTGGATGGACCTTTTATGGCATGATAGTTAATTTACATGTGTAATCAGTCTCAATTAATTCCGTAATTAACAAGTTCACTGCATAATACATGTAACGTGTAGAGGGGGCCTTAAATTCTAAACTTGTTTCTTCCTAAGATAGAACAAGACAAAAATGCAAAAAAGGAAGAGAATGAAAAAGAGAGTAAATAAGAAAATGCAGCTTCTGTGACTAACTGCAAAAAATCTTAGGAATGGCACGGGACACTAATTAGCCACTCCCGGAACGCACAATGGCATTTCTGTTTGCCTTTCTGGTCACAGGGCCAGATGAATTTAATAACCTTGCATTCAGCAAATAAATACATTACCAGTACACTAGTGTAACTTGTACCTATATATCGTTCCTTCTTAGTTTTTAAGGTCACAGCTAAAAAGCCTGCATGATTTGGTTTGTCTGGGTAGGCTAAACAGAACTGTTATAAAACACAAGGCAAAGAGATAAAGAAGAAAGATAGAGTGAACAGAATCTGAGTGAAGAAAATAGAAACTGTCACATAAGAAAGAAAAGGCTGTGGGCCCGGTCCTCAGGCTGGATCAGGCCCAGAATCTCCCCTGATCTCCTCCCTCACGGATCCAGCATGCATCGTTCCCACTCTAGGACCCATGCTGCACCTGGCACCTGTTCTGGCCTGTTCAGAAGCAGATATCACATGCTGCGTGCATCCCAGGACCTGTACACAGGGCCAGTCCAGTGGTGTGCAAGTCAACTTGGACCCAGGGACAGCACCAGAGACTGGATGATGGGACTCTGTGGGCCAAATTTGGCCTGCAGGCTGTATGTTTGATGCCGCTGACCTATTTCATCCTGGGATAGCTGACTGCTTCATGAAAACCAGTTCCATGCTACCTAATGGCCAGGCATCGTAATAGTGCCTGCTGCAAACAGTTAGCTTTACTTCAGTGCAAAATCTGGAGCGAGTTACTGAATTTTAAACACTGTTTCCATAACCTTAATGCATGTGCACAAGAGTTAGGTGCTTAATTGCAAATTTAAATCTGGTATTTCCTGACTTTTCAATCTTATCCGGTCCTTTAATGATTTTTAATGTAGCTTTTCAAAAAAACCCCCACAAAAAAACAAAACAAACAAACAAAAAACCCTGAACCTTGTTTATCAGTTCATTTTATTACTCAGGATCAATGTCCACTGACTTTACCTGTTTCCATATTGCTGCTTTTAAACATTAGGAGCAGTAATAGACATCCACAGTTAAGCTCAATATCTGGCTCAAAAGCAACTGACCATCTACCTTAAACAATCCTGAGATCACTTCCCACAAGTAATCCAGCCCTTTCCTGGAAGCTCTCCTGAGCTTCCAAGTTTGTGCCCTAGCTTGCCACTTCCCTACATGTTCAGTACTCAGCCAAGCTAACCAAGATGGATGGAAGCAGAGAAAGTCTGCATGCAGCCCTTCTGCATCTCACTTCCTGTCTCAACTGCCTGTAACAAGAGCAAAGCAGAGAAGAGGCAAAGAAAGGATGCAATTCCTGGAAGGCTCCGAGCTTTTTGTTCCTCTCCAAAAGTGCTCTTCCAAAAGTCAAACTGTCTCCTCCTAATCTTTGCACATACAGAGCTTTAAAATTATATAGCAAGGTAGGGGCAAGCTTATGTTTCTGAGGGCAACTCTTATAGTTGCTTCAAACAGGTAGAAGAGCATCAGAGGAAGGCACTGGGGTTAGTCAGCTTATCAGAAAGACCCAAAAACATCAGCTAAGGAGGGTCAGCATGCCAAACTCCTTTTCTGCCTGCAGCAGTCAGGCTAGAGACGGGATACAAGGGACAGATATCTCTTCCCACAAGTGGGATGTGAAAGCAAGTATATTTTCAAACTTAAAAGACACCTGATTGTTGCAGTTGAAAAATAAAAGTCACTAAGCATGCAAGTGGGGGAAGGCCTAATTTCTGATTCCTGCTCTCAGGGTAATTTCTGTTTTTCAGACAACAGCTTTTTACATTAACTTGCATAAGCACTCAGGAAGAAGAGACTAGAATCCAGGAATCCCCTCTCCCAGCTGAGTGCCTTACAGATACAGATGCACTCTGTATGTCTTGCTTTCCTTCTGGCTTTGCGAATCTTTAATTCTTTGCTGCACAGTAATCTAGCTTCAGCAGGAGGCAGGAAGGGTGCCACCTTTGGACTACTGATTAGGACATTCTTCTAGAAAATGGAATATGTGGGTTTGAATCCCTACAGGCTGCTAAAGGAACTGAGCTTGGTCTCCCAAGTGCTCTAACCTTTATGTATTATGAAAAACCCAGGCATCACCACCACTTTCTCCTCCTCAGATGATGATGGTTTTAAAACAAGTGATCTCTGTTCAATTCTCTCAAAGAATACTTGTAGTTCTCTGCTTTCAAGAGTGGGTTCCAGGCTTTGGATCTTGAATAGAGGTAGCTATCCTGAAACCCGATTTAGGGGCCCAAATTCCAGGGAGGGATGGGAAATCAAACAAATCTTTGCTTTCCTATTAGGTCACGGGTAGGTAAAGTCTGACCCATGGACTGGATCTGGCCACCAGTGGACATCATGTCCCAGCAGCCCCTGCCTGCAGGGCTGTGGCCGGTCTCCATGGACACCCCAGCTGCAGCTACGAAGTCATAGTGAAGCCACGAAGACCGGCCCAGCCACACTACCGGAGTGCATGGCAGGGCAGGGCAGGGCAGGGCAGGGGGCTGCTCTGAGGCCACTGGGATGTTGCAGCACTGTAATGTTTAAGTCCTTTTCTTTGGATGCTCTATAATCAGTGCTGCTCAACCTTTTTTTCTGCTTCTCCCCACCCCCCTTCAAATGGGCCAAATATTAAATCAGAAATGGGCGGAGGACTGCACAGAGCATTTTGAGGTCACTAGCATGTCAGCATGGCTCCTGCCAGAGCTCAAAATGGTAGTGAACTGTCTGAGCTCGCCAACTGTCTGCACAGGTTCTGGCCACACCCAGGGGGTGATGGCTCACAGGCCATAGGTTGAACACCACCACCCTAAATGTAAACACCTCTGAAAAACTAAACCAAAAAACCCCCAGTGTTCAGAAATGGTTCTAATAAAGCAAGTTATTGAAACATTTAATAATGGAGGTAAATATTTCTGCATAATGAGAAAACCATTACAATCAGATACATTTTAATTACTAGGGAAGACACAGCTAAATAAACTGTAGTTCAATGTAAATCTTTGAATAGTAAAGTGAATGAATTAAGAATAGTTTGTGGTATTCCACGCATCTCAGCAAAAACAGAAAAAATCCTAAGATTTATTACATGTTTAAATACTTTTTGGCACTAGAAAACAGAGATATAAGGTTTCTTTTGTTTCCAAAATCAGGATCTCCAAGAATTATTTTTTTTATCACGAAATATCTACAATTTATATTAATCTCTAAGAAGTGACCAATGGATTGAGAGTAAATAAGATTTATTATCACAAAGTTTGACTGGCTGCATTTTTCCAACACAATTCATTCGCTTGCTTTAGGCCGTATCATCCAAGCATTCACTTAGCTTTAACACTATTTCCCCGATATTGATCCAGAAAAGTCGTTTTTTAAAAAAACACCACAACACTTTTGTCCTCCTCTTCTCCAGAATGGTAGTCCGTTGTGGCAGTGATTACAGTTCCATTGATGAAAAAAGTTACTAAAACTACTTAAATAACATTGCTTTTTAGTCTAGCCAAATGTAAAAGGGAACAGAGACTTTTATTAATCTTGTGAACAAACAAGAAGCATTTTCCAATGATTATCAAATGTTATTTTAACAACATAAGCTGTTATAAGGCCATCAGATAGAGGTCAGTAGAAAAAAAATACCAAATGCATGCTATTGTAGAATAAGTAAAAGGACAGAAGGAAGATAGAGACAGCAGTTTATAAAATATTAAGAACATTTAGATACAGGATGACTTTAAAGTACAGTACCTGAAAGCCTGTGAGAGCAAGAAGTGTAAGAGATACCAGGTAAGAGAGAGCTCACAGTGTGAAGCAGAAGAGGTACACTTTTAGTGGTTGGCAAAGCCTCATAAAGATGGACACAGTTGCTGATAGACTGGCTTCGCTTAGCTTCCAGGGAGAAATAAAGTAATAATAATGTCAGAAAACACAGTAAAATATCTGGATTTTTCTTAAGACATTTGCTGTGTCATGGCAAAATGGAACGCAGAATATATCTGAAAAAGCTCTGACAAAAAATACAATATTCAGAAACCACCATGAAATTATTTCTCATGAAGTATATGTTTAATGTTGTTAAAAGTCTACCATTATCATGTTGGAATAAGCTAGCATACGACGTACGCTAATCAGCAAGATTTTGTGATCTACAGGAACATAAAGTATTACAATACCATACCTCATCATAAATCCACTTGGCCATTTAAGACATGGGACATCTTACCAGCTCTTCCTCTAACTGTGTAATTACTATGTACCACCAGTCCATCCTATCCCAAATCTTTCCAGTTTTTAGTTGTATTAGATAACACAATGGAATTTTTTTCAGCCAAGTGTTCACCTTAAAATAAAGAATAGGGAACATCATATTCAATAACTTCCTTTCTGTTAGTGTGGTCTCGCATGATTGAGACATATATGGCTTCTTCTTTCTCTCTGTAATGTTGGAGGCGGTTCAGTGCTGTAACCCAGCCCATCATGGCCATACCCCCTTCTATGCCCACTGGACAATTCCTTCCAAAGCAGCACACAAAGTCTGAGGATAAATAAACCATAATTTCAATGCTAACCGGTAAACTAGTAGGTAAAATGGCCTGCTATACACATATGCATAAAAATTAAGTTAAGTTTTCTCCCTTGGCTAAGACCAGCAAAGGAAGATGGAGCTATAGATGATGTTTAGAAGCAGAAATGAAATTATCCCATAACAAAATTCCTATTCTGAAGCAATTTATTATTTAGATATGAAAAGTACCAAAAAATCAGAAGAGAGAGAGAGAGAGAGAAAATTTCTTCAAGGAAATGACAAAATAGCACTTCTGGATCACCTCATATGAAGCATTTTCCCTCTGAAGGAAGACTACACAAAGAAGAGAAAGTCTAATCTGTTCATATCTAGTAAAGCATTAGAAAAACAAATTGCTATCCTAAAGATTTTCTAAAGGGAAGCACAGCTCTTTCTGCATGTTATGTCAACATTCACCAAACAGTATGCCTTGACTGCATCCCAAACAAGTTTACCTGATACCTTGTATGCTTATTTAATTTGGGTGTCCAAAGTCCTTAGTAGCCTCGAGTAAAATGGAGAGAAATGAGGAACCCAACCTCTTTTGTGATTTGACAGGGTTAAGGTAGACTTTAAGGACTCTAAACAACTATGCTGAACCATAGCTTTTCGGTAGCATGTTGTGGGCTATGACAGGATGATGGCAGAAAAATGTCTTGCAAGGTTTGGAAGAACTGCACTTTCAAGAAGAAAGAAGCTGAAATCTTAACACAGCATGTTTCCTGCACAGCTGAAGCTGCAATTTTCAAGAGTTGCTTATTATTTGATAGCAGCTAAGGAGCAAATTTTAGTCCAGGGGTGGCCAATCTGTGGCACGCATGCTGTAAGTGTCATGGGCAGCCTCTGTGGTGTACATGGCAGACCAGGCAGAAAGCAGAAAGCAGAGCCACAGGCTGGGCAGTAAGCACAGTGGACTGACATTTAGAGAGGGTGCAGGGCTAATCTGCAGCGTGCCAATCAAAAGGGTTGGCCCCCAATCTTTTACAGAACTGACAGAAGGGTATGCCAGTGTAAGTGGTTCAAAAAAACTTGATGGCAAGGATGTTCTTCACCAACTGGAGTCCCATATAGAAAACCTAGTCTGACCAAAGATTTTAGCTAGTTTGACTTGCTCTGAGAAAAGCTGTAGAAAACAGAGGCAGAACTCTCAAAACAATCACTGAAGCCCACTACCTTTTTCACCTGTCTGTTGTCAAAAGAACCTAGTGATCTGAGAAGGGGCAAATTCTGCTCCAAGATGAAGATCTAGTCAGAGCCATAGCCTGTTGTTGTCAAAGGTAGTTCTTAGCGGTGTTACTGTCACTTCTGGTTTTGCCACTTAATCCACAGTTGTCAAGTTTTTTTCTAATGTGTCCAATAACCTTCCTTTAATACTTTCATGAAAAGGCTGAAAGGGATGCCTCTAATAAAAGGCCAAGGAAGCCACCAATTCCTTTCACAAGGTGGTTTCCACCTTTCTATCTGTTAGATCCTTAGGAAAAAACATGTCTATTATGTGACATCACCCAGTTTGTTAAAGATTCCACCACAGCATAGAACTTTGGTATTTCTATAAAAGCATTTTCTGGCTCCCATAGCTTATAGTGAGCGAGTGTGTGACTCCTCATGACTCTCCCCTTGTGAGAGTTTCCCATTCCACTATGATCACATGCTCAAAGGAAAAAGGACTATTGTCCCAGAGACTTGGGTAGCAGGTGCTTGACTTCTACTTAACAATAGGCACCTGCTCTAGTTGGATCTGAATGGTATGTGCAACTTTTCTGCACATAGTATCAAATGTTTCTACTATTCTTCCCCCACCAAATCCCTCCTCATCCTGATTTGGAGAGCTCCCTTTCTTCTGTCAACAAGGGGGAGCCTGAGTCAGAGGTTGATCACTCAGATTTCTTATCTTGATTTCCCTCCCTTTTTATTGTTTTCTGGTATTTTGACATTTTCTGCCTGCTTTGTTGGAGTTGCCATCTGGATGTGGCCAGAGCTTTTGCTTTATTTTGGTCCTACAGCCATTTTAATTCCTTTCCCTTTAGACATGTCTGCATAACAAATGTATTGTGCCAGACAGAAGTACTCATTAACATAGTGCAGCTCCCTCCCCAGCCAAAAATAGCAGAGATTGCTCTCATGCAGTGCTGTTCCCAGGCTAACTAGGACTAGACTCAGCAGTACTAATTGGTTTGGTCATACCTTAACACAAATGTGCTTCAGCCCACAGAGGCTGACATGGTATGTATGAAAGTGCTGCTGCCTGGTCTGATGAGTCCGTGATATAGATTCATCCTCTAAGCCCTCACCCTCATAGTCAGTCATACCACCTGTGAGATAGAAGCCTAGTTTTAGATCGTCCTAGTTCATGTTCAAGAGAGGTACACAGGATCCTTGTTTTTTTACCTGGTAGCTTCTTTTTCTCATGTCTCTACACATTTGACCATTGTGTTATACACGTTTGTGCTTATTTATTGTACTTTGCAAGGTCCTTCATTGTACATGTGCCTTCAAGCAATGGGTGTTGCAGCAGGTGTTGTATAATCTGAGGCTCTGTGCTGTAGTCACAGGTGACTGAACCAATGGTCTAGCCCCACTTCTTCATTAGTTCCTTCAAGTGTCCGACTCTGGTACATAGGTGGTTAAGACATCACTACCTTTGCTATGGTTCATCAGCCCCTGGTGTTAAGGATTCGGCTGCTGGAACATCGATTTTTCTGCAGGCATTTTCTTCAGCATCTCGTTCCACATCCGTAGTCATGTCTCCTTGGGTGTGGCATGAAGAGGCTGGGTGCTGGTCAGGAAGCTCCTGTATGACTTCAGATTTGTATGTGCTGCAGGATGGTTGTATAGTGGGTGTCTCACATCTTCACTTTGTCTTGATCATTCTATCCTGCTGGCCACTGCTCTTCTGATGTCAGGTGGAGCGATTCCAGACAGCAGGTATACACAGTTTAGGCTGGTAGGCTTCAGACACCCTGTGATATATTGGCCCCTATTGTTCAGAATGGGGTCAAGGTACTTAGCATGTATGGATCTCTCCCATACAGGGCATGCATACTCAGCAGAGGAGAAGCTGAGAGCCAGAGCAGTAGTTCAGATGGTTGAGGGGCTAACTCCCCATTTTGAGTTGGCGAGCTTATATAGAATGCTGTTCTGAGTGCTCACCTCTGCTTTTGTCTTCATGATGTGTTCTTTGTATGAGCGGGTTCAATCAAGGGTGACTCTACGGTAAACTGAATTTGGACAGTGGTTGGCCTCATTGAGCGTATCCAGACAAGCCCAGCCATGAGGTATGTGGTACCACAAACATGCCTTCAGCTCCATACAGCACAGTCAGGTGTTCTCTGTGCTGCAAGGGCATGCTGTCCATCTGCTGCTTCATTTTTTCTCCACACATTTTTTTGGCCCCTGGATATCCAGGGTCAAAAAAACCTGCAGAAAAAAATGGAGCAGTGTACCCACAGGCAGCGCGTGCCACTGAAAAGCACGGCTGGGCCACCCAGAGCCATGCTGTGGCTGCCAGCCAGGCTCTACCTGGTAGCATTGCCTCTGCTGCAGCCTCAGGAGGCCCCCAGGAGCCCAGGTAAGCCTAGTGGTGCCAGCACAGTGCTGGCCCCAGCCTCCCCTACCACTCCCAGGGTAACCTACTGCATGCCAGAGACAAGTAGCTGCAGGCAAGGTGCACAACTGCTACTTGTCCCCATAGAACCAAGTGTCCATGCTCATCTGGACATAGCCATGGTTTTTCAGATGGAAGGCACATACTTGTGTTTTCACTGGGTTGGCATGTAATTGGTTTTCAATGTGGTATGAGGTTGGGCCAGTTAGTTTCTCACTTAGGGATTTTTCAACATGGTCAAAGCCAGTGTTTTGGGCTATTATGCATAGGTCATGGGCATGGGTGAAACATGGTAGCTAAGGACATATTTAACTGTCTGAAGAGAACCAGAGGGTTTCACCACAGGCCTTTCCTGTCATTTACCCACAGAAGAGTCTGTGAATGATGCTTCATAAATAAAACAGGCTTGGATTTAAGCCTGTTGTTTGAGGGAGAGCTGTGCAATGCCTGGGAAATAGCAGCATTGTTAGAGCAGACAGGCCGCAGCAGCAGAATAGATGGCCAAGACCACACTGCTAAATAACAGACACAAGAGGAAAGAGGGAGGATGACTATGTTGCTTGTTACTGTTCAAAAAACTTAATTGAAAGCCAAGTTGGTAAAGAAAACTGTTGGGAGCAAAGTAACTGAGTTGACTGATCTGTCAGTGTACTAGAGAAGAAGATTTGTCAGCTAATTTACAGTAACCCATCATAAGAACTGCAGAGAGAAGAATAGTACAGCTCTCAGAACTTCGCGAGATGCTCAAATGCAGGAATCAAGTTTTAATACTGCTCACTTTTTTAAGATGGTGGTACAATTTTGGGGAGAATTATTATTTAACTCAGAGGCTTACCTGAGCCCCTCAATCTTCTAAATATGCTACAAAAGGCCTGTATTTTGTTTTGTTTTGTTTCTTGTATTAAGGAAATAAAAAGCATCGCTTTCTGCAGGACAGGTGGAATTTTAAGTCTCCAGGACAGTTTTGGTATGACTGCACTACAAGACATCAATACTAGAATCATGGTTTTCCTATCCATCTGCCTAAGAAATGAACCACATGCTGGTATCAGGAAGGCCAGGTAGCACATTTGCTTATGTTAAGTCATTTACAAAGCTTGTCTCCACTTTAATATTTGTTTCGGTTTACATAAAAAGTAAAAAACGGGATTTATTCAAGGCTCCACATGCCCCAGCCACACATAAGACACAATGCCACCTGTAGCTCACCTTTCAGCACTACAATCTCAGGGCACCTATACATGAGTCCGGAGAGGGCTCCAATGCGCTAGAATTCCAGTGCGCCAAAGAAGACTCAATCAAGTCAGCTGAAGTGTGGTAACTGCCATGCTCCACCAGCCTCCTGCATCTCATGTATCAGCATCCCTGCACTTAAAAATGGCACTAGGGGTGCTTTATCTAATGCTCAAACAAGCTTTAGTTCAAGTGCTGCCCCCGGGCCCTCCCCCCTCCACACCATTTTTAAGTGCAGGGACACTGACACGAGACACAGTGGCTCTTTAATTAAAGCAGTTCTCAGAGCTGCTCTAATTAAACACTGCCCCCATCACCCCCAAAGTATGTGTAAAAGTGCCCTCACAGCAGTCTATCTTTTTGGGTCTGCTAGGGCTGAAAACCTTTCAACTCTGCCAGTATATTTCCTTGACTCTCAACCCTGGTGAAATTTGAGGTTATCCATCATTTTCCACAATTACTAATGCCAACATGCCACTAAGTTCTAACTGTAAAAAAGTTATAGTTGATTTTGTTTAAAGTTCTGGCACTTGAAAGATCTGACTTCCAACTAACTATAACAATGCAATGCAGTAACAATGAGGCTTTTGCTCCCTTTTCTCTTTCCAATGGAACCAAGGTGAATGAGCAAGGTAAGCTTGTTGTACCAGTGCTAGCAGTATGCATGCATGAGAAATGAGTGCATGCTGCTCTGAGGCTTGATTTTTCAAGTGCCTGCATAATGACACTATAATTCTAGCACTGGCACCCGCCGCAAGAGCTACTGCTACCAGCATGAAAAATATTTACTTGAACAGCATGATACGATTTTTGTATTTGTTTAGAGCATAAGGGCCAAGGTGGGTATCAGTGAGCTTGCATTTTGAGATTCACATGCAGTTTTGTTCAATTATTTTATGTATATTAGAAAGAGAAACTATAACTCCATTGCCTTATTTAATCTAACTCCATAAAAAAAAAGGTTTTATCTACACAAATAGGTATTGTGTGTACGCAACTTATAATGTTGCTTGGTCTTCAACTTGATAGATTAGTCTCAAGTGAAAAGCCAAAAAGGCTTGGGTGGTATTTTGTTTGTTGCCTTTCCTTCATTGCTTGATTGCTTACGTATGCAATTTATATAATGACCTTCCCAAAAAGTCTCAAGGCAGCTTACAGAAAGAGATACAGAACAACTTAAATGGGCAACTAGAAAAAAGAAAACAATGACAAAATGAAAATAAAGCAGAGACATCTCTGCCTAGTTTGGTTTGCTAAATGTCTGTCCAAATAGAAAGGTCTTGTAGTGCTTCCAAAAGATGGCCAGGTTTGGGCTTTGGCAGGCCTCAAGAGGGAGGGAGTTCCACAGACCTGAGGAGCAACTGCTGAGAATGACCGAACACATGTTTTGGTTAAGCAGCCTTCAGTTACTGATAGTACTTGCAGAACGTTGCCCTTGGCTGACCTTAGGAATAGCAATAGGACATAGGAGAGAAGACAGTCCCTTAGGTACATCTAGTTCCCAGACTGTATAGTGCCTTTATAGATCAAAAATGGTGCCTTGAATTGCACATGGAAAGTTATTGGGAGCCAGTACAGGCGCTGGCAACCAATGCCCCCATCAGAAGGTGCAATGCCATGTTCTGCGCCAGCTACAGCCTCTGGATGGTCTCCAAGGGCAGCCCTACATAGAATGCATTAAAGTAGTCTAGTTTTGAGAGTGCAGAGGTATGGATGAGGTTGGTCAGGTCTGCAAGAAACGCTGTAGGCAGCCTTTTTTTAAAACAAGGAGGTGATTAAATGTCATTAAACTAACAATAAATAAATAAAGAGATCCCAAAGTAAATTTGTAACAAATGAATAAAGGAAGAACATCTATGACACAGTTTAAAAAACAATTTATTTTCATAATCAGGGTAATTTTTGGATGCCCTAAGGTTATGAATAAACATACAGTTGGAGTAGTTTCAAAAAGAGAAGAAGGAACTACTGCTTTTTATACAGTAACAGTTACATGTGCGTGAGCCTATAGCTATATAAATGCAGCAAAACAACTCCAACTTTAATCCTGCTTCATCCAGAATTAAACTTGGAGGGATTTATCTTACTTGCATTGCTACAGGATCATGCATGCACATTACAGTGAGAGTGTAACAGCTGCTGCGCAGTCCCAAGCAGCAATTCCTCCTCCCCCTTCAAAAATCCCCCAAGTGTTTGCCTGTCCATGCCCTCAGCTGCCTTTTATTATATGAATATATACATTTAGTACATGATGGAATAAAGTCTGTAGCTGCCAACTTAATCAAACAAGACGACCTTGAATTGTTCAGCAATTCTTACTGATTGCAAGCAACAGGATTTGAAAACAGAGATAAGAATGGTTCCGAAATGTGCATAAAAATCACCATGCACTTTTGTCAATGGCAACAAATTTATGGTTCCACAAAGTACTGCTGTATTCAGAAACTATTCACAGTGATACAAATAAAAGTGTGATTTGTTTTATGCAAAAGCAGCAGTGACCTGAGAAGAAACTCCTACTACACTTAAAAGTTCAAAGACTCTTCTTCGAGTTTGTTTTTAGGAAACAGAGGAAACAATTCACAACCAAGGACTAAAAAGAGAGAAAATGATCTCATCTACTGCACATTGTGAGGCTTTCACTGATGAGAGCTCAGAAGTTTGCTAAGTGCTAAGGGCTGACAAGTCAGGAACTAAAAGAGATCTCTAACCTGGCACAATGAGAAACTACTTCTAGGTAATTTTCTGTTAGTATCTTTTTTCTCGTTCGTTACAAACCATTAACAGCTCTCACACGAGGAATTCAGAGATGGTCCAATGTTGATGTTACTTGAGCATCCAGCCTTGTCCTTTAAAAACTTAGACCACCATAGAAGAGTTCTTCCATAGCTGCTGAAAAACTAACTGATTAGTATAATTAAAACTTGAAATTATATTGATTCAACTTAAGGCAATTATAAGTTTAAGCTTCACCTCAGAGAAAACACTAAATTTGTTACAAACTCTATTACTAGATTATTAAGGTAAATTGAAAGCGTCAGGAAGCTACTAAGAAAAAGATAATCTTAAAATAAAATAAAAAAATCTTGGTTTTGCTGCACAGCTTATCTCCTTATTCACAGCAAGTAGAAAAGTAGCAAGCAGCAGATCTCAGGTGTAATAAGGGAAAGGATAAAGCAGACATTTAATATTGAGTGGATTAATAGACAAAAATTGAAGTTCATCTCATACAAAGCAGAAGGTTCCCAAATAATTCCTTACATTTTAAAGCAGCCTCAGAGTACCTTTCTACCAAAGGATGCCTTTAAAGAGGAATGGAAAGTTACTTTGCAGGTCTTCAATGGATTTCAGATTTCTTTCCCCACAATGCCACTAGAGACCTTATGGAAACAGCTCTATGAATGGTTTCCTAAATGCCCTGGATGCAAAATGTTGCAAGATTTTAACAACTTGCCTGCATCAGCTTCAAGAGCTTCGAAACTACGGCATTTTGAATGGAACAAAATGAACTGAGGATTGTAATATGCAGGCTACATTCTTGAGATATAACTTTGGAGTGGTTCATTTATGCTGTAATCTTTCCAAAATAGTGCTAGTGACTGAAGGAACAAAATAGTAGAAATTATTTCTCCAGAATTACTGAAAGAAGAATTAATCTTGGACAAAAAAGGTTTTGCAACTGATGAGACTGTTCCTTTTAGAAGGAAACAATTTGATTCTTATATAGAAGAGGAGCTAACTCCAAAACCTGCATTTTGGAGGTGAATGCAACTAGAAGCACTGACCACTGTCATATATAATCTAATCATTCTGATTAATCCTGCCTCTTGATAATATTTAGTTTAGGAGTCCGATGTTCTTACATGTGACAACACTTAGACGAACACTTACTTTTATCTGATGCTTTATTGCACGACTCTGACCACACATTGTAAAGAAATCTGATGCAACTAACATGACCAGAACTTTGTAATTACTGGTATTATTACTTACATGATTTACAACAGCAGCTACAGGCCAGTTCCTATTTTTCTGTGCACTGTACAGAAAGGCAGCCCCTGACAAAAAGAACGTACTGGTTCCTATTACCCCAGAAATTAAGCTTGATCCATAACAAATGACATTTTCTGGTTGAGACTAGAGTATTTCTGGAGACCAAAATGAGACTAATTGAGCATCCCTGCTGAACTATGCTGCATATGTTTCAACTTCCTCTTCACATCCACAACTGAGCTGTGCCTTTCTTTCCCATTTCCAATGATTCCTGTTCATTCGCTAGCCTTAAATGTCTGGGAAACCTCACTAAATGGGGCCACCAACAGTTCACCCAGAATCCCTATCAGCCCCTCTAACTGCCTGTTGTATGAATAGTGTGACTGCCCTCCATGAGGTGGAGCTGGACCAGGTTGCCCCATGCCTCATCTGCACATACATTTTTGGATGATCCAAGGAGTCATGATAAGAACACCTGGTTCCAGGTTTTGGCGGGGGCTAGTTGGCACATGGATCCTTTGCAGCGGGGATAGCTGGAGTACACAAGCATACTGAACAGTGCTGAGCTGTGGGGTCACCATGGCATAAAATGCTGTTGACTCTGCTGCAGTCCAGTCCAATGAACTATATAGTAAATCACAAGCCTTTTGGCTTTGTACTATTATCATGCATAGTTTATATTATCTAAGTAGGTACCAAAGTGCTACTTTAAAGTATGTTTATGGAGTACCTGTGCTAAAACATGCAGCAGTTTCAAAAAA
>NW_017729022.1:124602219-124612811 GCF_001723915.1 Gavialis gangeticus | reverse complement strand
GTGCCCTCGGGCCTGTCAGATCACGGCCTGGCTTTTTGTGAACTGAGTCTGCCAGGGAGAACCTGCGTACGAGCGCCTTATTGGTGCTTCAACGTCAGCCTGCTTCAAAAAAAAAAAAAAAACCAAATGCATCGATTTTGGATGAACTAAGTGAATGGCTACTATATGCAAGTTACTAAAGCTATACTTATTTTGAGACCAATTTTTCCTCACATTTCCTCCTCACTTTCATATCCTCAGGATGAGCAGGGTCTGACAATAAGGAAGGAAAAAAAGTTTTGGGGGCAGAGGACTAAGGGGGTACCTGACCCCCAGATTTAGCATTTCCCTGGTGTAGCAGTGGGAAGAGGACAAATTCAAGGCAAACCTCCAATAAATTAGATTTTATACCTAGAAGACTCTATCAAATTATATCTCTGCTGACCCCTGCAGTGCAGAGAACAGCTGAATGTGCAGTACATGGACACGGCCATAAAGTACAGAGAAAGCTGGCTGGAGAACTTCTGTGCTAAAGGAATAAAAGGATTAATTTCTCAATGCTCTAGGGATTCCCCAGCTAGGGAGAGGGGAAGTAGAGCTAGAAATTTAAATAAAGTCACTACCATAAAAAGTATAACAATTAAAAGATATAAACAAAGTCTGTGGGGGACACTGAATGGACAGCTACTTTCTAGCAACTGAAGCTGAATTTCTGGTAAGATGAAGTCTAATGGGCTTGCTCTGGTCCTGCAGCTTCCAGAAAAAACAGAGAACCACTTCCAAATTTTAGCAGTGAGATAAATTATCTATTTGTTGTGAATGAGAAGGTCATGTAGCAGAATATCATTTACTTAAAAGCAGTAAGAATCTTCTGCTGTTGTTGCCTATTGACTGTCAGTAGACCAGGAACCCTTAAGCATATGTCAGATCAGAAGATAGAATCTGCTACCTGAGGAGATGAAACTCATTATGTTGGCATGTTTGAAAATGCTGGCTTTTATCCTGAATCTGAAGATGCAGACAACTCCCCTAACAACCTTTCTCTCCCTATTCCTATTTTGTTTCTTCCTATTTTTTCCTCAACATCTTTTTCTTTACAAAAAGTAAGAAACACAAGAGAAAGGAAACTGAAGATGCTACCAAATCTATATCATCATCCTAACAGACTGGAGGCAAACAGGTGGAACAAAGGAGGATGAAGCAAGTTATTTCCCAACTATATGGAAGTACAGAAACAGAACATAATTTGAATGGTGCTCTGAAAGCTATTATTATAAATTGTGTTGAAAAAGTAACATTTTAAGGATAAATGATATATAATTACAATGAAATTAGGAATGTTAAAATATTTTGGAAAACATAATTTACAGAGGTAATGGAATTATCACAAGACTTTCAGGAACTGATGTCCACATTTAGGCACCTAAATTAATGAATTTATTTTCAAAAGTACAGACTATTTAAGGGCCGTTCCCTCAACTGATGCACTGTTGCAACTCAGAGGACATATTTAGGCATTTAAATATGAACTTGGGAGCTTAACTTCATGCAACAATTCTTGCAATCTGGGGATCTACAGAATGTTATGTGTGTTCTTCTTAAAAAAAAAACAAACAAAAAAAAAACACACAAGCAAGAAAGTTATGTAAATTAAAAAGGCTTTTTACCCCCGTCTCAATATCAAGAAAGTGGAAGATGTAACAACATTCACAAGGTGTATGGATGCTTAAATTAAAAATTGACACTGTAGAATAAAGATAAATCTGTCTTCAGCTGAAAAAAGAACAGACTAATAAAATATGTCTGTATCAAAACTATTTATTATCTGCTTGATATTTTCATTATTATACAGTACCAATACAATACTCTGGGAAAAAGATTTAAGTTTATAGCTTTTTTTCCTCTCCCCCCCCCTTTTTTTTTTTTTAAAAATTTGTAATAAAATACTTCCTAAATGACAAAAAATAAATTATAAATTAGTATTCAGTAAACAACTCATTACATTAAGTTACTTGTTTAACCCTATAAATTATAGGTACTATAACTGTTATGCAAAACTATTAAATATTTCTATACCTCCACATAGTTATAATTACAAAAGAAAAGTTTACCAACTGTCAAGTCATACAGTACAGGGTTGAACAAATACGAGAAATACTCTCCATAACGAAAGCACTACAATGGTCTGTCACAGACTTCTTTGTTATAGAAAAGTGTTTTACAGTTCAAATTTGGCAAGAACAGCAAGGGGGTACACAAAGATTATTGTGAATACATACTGTATTTTCCAGAGTTTGTTGATATAAAACTAGAATCTTAATACAACACTAATGGATTCGTTTGCACAGAATCAGGAGTACAGGATAAACTTGTATTCATCACAGTACTTAAATGCTTAAGAAAGCCAGGGGCATAGGTTGTAGATGTGTTGGTCTAAGGACATAGGCAGACAAGGTTCTCTGGATAAATCTGTTATCTTTTATTAGACCAACTCAAATAGTTGGAAAAAATTCTTCTTTGCAAGCTTTTGGTCAGAAACACTGGGGCTGTGCAAAGCTTCAGCCACCAATTCGATTCGGTGGAGATTTGGCCCGATTCGGAGTGTCTGCATCTTCAGATTCAATCCAAATTGAATCAGGAGACCCTTTAATCTCTCCGAATCTAACTGGAACCTTCCAAATGAATTTGGAGAGATTTGGAAAGATTCAACAATGTGGACATAGATATAGTTTTAAATGTTTTTTCTACATACCTCAAGGTACCAGGCAGCTCGTGAATGCTGCGATGCTGAGGCAGATGGAGCATCCCACAGCAGTGTGGGGGGGGCAGGCTCCCCAGCGCACTTGGCAGCAGATCCAGAAATGGATCAGAAGCACTTCCAGGTCCACTGGGAAGTGCGCAAGGGTAACCCTCCATGGCTGATTGCTGAGCTGGGAGAGCCCCGCCACGTGCTCAGCAGCAGACCCAGAAATGGACTGGAAGTACTTCCTGTACACTTCCGGGTTCATTGCCGAGCATGCAGAGGGCCCCCGCCATGCTCCTGTGGTGCTATGGTGGGGACGCTCCATTTGCCCCCACCATAGCAGCATTCACAAACCACCCCGGTACCTCAAGGCATATAGAAAAAAACATTTAAAGCTGTGTCTATGGCTGAATCACTGATTCTCCAAATCAGCATCAAATCTTCAGATTTGGATTCAGCTGAATCGAACTGGGACAGTGATCCAAATCAACAAATTGAATCACTGCCCCAGATTAGGGCTGAATCAAATACGGCCTGTTTCACACACCCCTAAGAAACACCCTTTGTCAGACTGAGGATGGTTTGTTGCAGTTGGTCTTAACAGATGCTTCCTCAGCCTGATGAAGGGTGTTTGTACCCAAAGGCTTGCAAACAACATTTTTTTCCAACTATTTGAGTTGGTCTAATAAAAAATATCAGATTTACCCAAAGAACCTTGTCTGAGAAAGACAGTGAATCTTAATTCACTGGTGAATATTTATTTTTCCTGAAGCTGGTTGTAGAAAAGAGAGTTAGGGCTTTTAGAAATGTAATTAAAAGCTGCTGTCTTAAAGATTCACAGATGATCAACATGGCTAAAAAAAGTCCCAGTTTGTACAGATATACTGGTTACATTATGTCTGCACATGCCAGAACACTTAGCCAATCAATTTGCTTGCTGACCTATTTAAAAAAAAGGTGGTACTAAATAATAAATCATTCATTCTTACAAAAGGAGTCAATAGATCTCTTTCCTAATTATAACATTTTTAACTAAAAGGTGTCTTGAAATAAATAAAAATGAGCAGTCTTTGAAGAAAAAGAGAGTAAGTTAAGAAAAACATTTAGGGAACAGTTTATGGGAACACATTTATTTCTAAACAAAACAAATTAAAAGATATAGAAGAAGTTATAATTTTTTTTAAAAATTCAGGCTTATAATTCAGATGTTTTGATTATAATGAGGTTAAAGCAGTCAGTGCCTAACCTGTTGCTCTTTGACGGACTATATTTCTTGCTTTCTCAACTCCTGGTGCTCCAGAGGTGGTAGCACTCCTGAATCTCATTGGTTCCACAACTTCAGGATGACTTCTCCAGCTTAATGAAAATGATCTTCCCACTGCAGTTACCTTTTGTGGATCTGAGATGCCACCTTTGAGAAAGGCAGCATCAGTTAGAATAGTTATAATCAACACTATACTTCACTTTGCAGTACAAAAAAAAAGAAACTAAAACTATTTGCGCAGGACATGTTTTCAATCTACTATTTCTGGCAAAAAGATTTTGAAAAAGTGTAAGGGATTCCAACTTTGGAAGTATAGAAGATAGACAACCTTGATCCAAACACATCATGGAAAACTACTATACAACAAAACTGTACTGCAGGCCTGTTAAACATGTGGTACAGCCCCTGGTGCTGGCTCTGGTCCTGAAGTGACCTGGACCTGCCCTGCAGGCAGGGCTCAGTGTAACAGAAAACTCTCTCAGAGCCGGTTTGGCACTGGCTCGCCCACCTGTTTCTGGGTCAACCACCCACCTCCTCACCTTCCACACCTAGTTGTTTCTCATTTGATTCTAATTTAGGCGAGAGGCTGCCCATTCTTGCCCCTATGCCAGAGGGCGCTATCTGCAGCTCTGTTCCTCCCCACACCACAGTCCAAGTCTCACAGATGGCATCTAGGTGACATAATGCTCCCAGCCTACAGCCAGACCAAGCTTAGCCCTTGTTGTCAGGCCTCATACACACACACATTCATACTGCCCTCCTCTCACGCTCCACCCCCTCACAGGTTCTCTTTCATGCATCAACAACTTATACTGCCTTGCTCCCTCTCGGAGAGGCCCCTTAGGCCATAGGCTTTATCTAGTGCACACCTTGGGTGGCAGATGTACCATCTTTTGGACCTTTCCGGTGACCCTCACTGTGGTAGTGGGCAGCCAATTACCTGACTGGGGCCAAGCTTGCCCTGGCCCCTTCCAGGGCAACTCTATACAAACTCACACACACCAGGCTCCAGCCCTCAGGTTTCCCCCTCCACTGGGGCTCCATATCCCTACCCCTCCACTGGGGGCCTACCCTTGCTGGGGCTCCACATCTTCCACCCCCTCACTAGGGCTATGGAGCTTTCCTCCCCGGTGGGGGCTTAGGTGGCCATAGCCATGCCTGGCCCCAAGTGCTACCTACAGTGATGTGGGGGGTAGGGGTTATTGAGGTGCCCCAACCCACCTTCCACCGGGGTGGTAACTGGTCTGGTATTTTCCTGGAGGCTCCTGCACTACTGGGAGCCCCACCAGGCCACCCACTCCCAGTAGGGCACAGTTTTAGGTCATGCCCAGGACCACAAGCCTCCTGCTCCTACCTGTAGATGTTCTCACACAGCAGCTCAGGTAGGCGATGTTTCCTGCCTGGCTGCCAGCAGCAAATCGCTCTGTTTATGTAGGTGGCTCTGGTTCTAAAATGGCCACCGCAATCAAGCACCTGCTGGCTGCTTGACTCGGCCCTTAGAGTGGCAGGCACCAACTGTGCCCTGCCACAATCAGGAAGCGCAGGGTAGGTTTATAATAATACAAACTGCAGGGTGTTGGAAGTAATTTTTTAACCAAATAGTTGCAGTGTCAGAAACTATAATGTCAAATTCAGGTTTCCAATTCTACTCTGATATAATCTAACTTAGAACGTTTTAACTACTTTAACATAAAATGCACTAAAGAATAGCAACTTGCCTTTTCCTCTTTGTTTTTTTTCCTTTTGTTCACTCAGTTTATCCAGTGGTAAGTTGGTCATTTCTACTCCATACACTGTTCTTGCTAACACTACTGTCAGAGAATCCATAATTTTGGCCCATTCACTTATCAGCTCCTCCCAATCAGTTAGGGAAGACAGCACGCTAAGCAATTCATCCCAGAGTTCTCGAGAAATGTAAACACTCAGATTTGCTCGGATCCAAGCCACAATAAGGGTCTGGAAAAGAAAACAAATAACACTGTGTACATTTCTATAAAGCATGGAATTACAAAATATTACCAACACATGTTCAAAGACAAACAGAAATTATGCAAAGTTATATAGCATGTATATGTGTGTATGTGTACAAGGGAGACTGGTCAGGATTTTCAGCCATGGAATGGACTAAAGGGAAAAAAATATCTCCCTTTGCTTTTCTCTTAGGGTATGAGCCCAAGGTGTCAAAAAACAACACCTTGAAACTAGGGAAACAACAAAAGTTTCATTACTCCAAAGAGTTTCTTAAGGTAATTAGTACCCAGGATACCAGCCAGTTAAAAATACTTCTATTTCTTTAAATATAGAAATCTTCTCTCATGATGCATACATAAATACAGCTTTGGTAGCCGTGACATTTGTACGTAAAAATAAATATGTCTTACAGTAACTGTGAGTCTGAGATGTGTCACTACTGGGACTGCACCTGGGCACATGATGTCCTCCTTCCTTTCCCTACAGGTCATAAAGGGCAGAGTAACCACAACTGTCCTTCAGTTCACTGACCAATACAGAAGCTAATGAAAGAGTATGGGTCATGGAATCCAAGTGGAAATCCCATCTACAAGAATTATAGCCGTCTCAAATTATTGTCCATATTTATTCTACTTCTGGTGACCAACAAGCACTGACCTCATACTTAAGAGGTGGGCATTAGGAGCCCAATCTGGCAGAACAGCTCTGTTGAAGTATGAGATCTTCAGGATAAACAGAACAATTCTAGGTGAAAGTGTGTTCTGATGTCCATACAGCTTCCCTACAGAATTCAGGAATAGGGATTTTTTCTGAAAGTAAGTGCAGTTTAGCCCTTGTGAAATGGGCTCTAACTCATTTGAGTGGACCTAATTTAATTCTCTAGTAGCATGTAATTAAATTTTCATGTTGACAATTTTTGGGTGAATACTACATAACCACTAACCCTATCTGCAAATGGTATATATAGCAAATGCAACTTCTGAAAGCTCATGATCTGTCACGTGGTAGAACCTGAACTGTATCAAAATTGTGCAGTTCAATTTCCTCTTGATTTAAGGGGAAGTTGGGGAAGAAAACTAGAAAATGAAGCATCTGATTTAAATGTCAATTTAGGATAATTTAGGGCACAAAGCGCAAGGTAAAATTTAAGACCATACCTTTATGAAATATAGTGTAAGAAAAACCAGATATAATAAAAGTATAGTTTCAATCTCGAGGTACACCAATACATTGATCCAATATCGGTTTGGTACTGACACAAAGAAAATTTGTTGTATTGGATATTGGCTCGATGGGCTGATAATTTGGCCTATAAATGCCTGGGCCCCCAAAATCTCTATCAGTGCACCCCTACTTAAATCTGATTCTCAGCCAGGGTGCTGCCAGATCTTTTGAAGGATACCATGAGGTATGAGGAAATAAGCAAGGTGTGAGGAGATAAATAGATTAACTAAGTAGATAACACAGGCTCAGGCTTGTCCTGTCTGGAGGACCCCCATGCCCATGGTCAGGCCACTCTGCAAGGAGTTAAGTACTGTAATATACAAAATAGTTTTGAAAAGTGGTTCTGCTTAGTTCAGAAAAGTTATGGAGGAGTGCCTCAAATACAGTGAGATGCATCTCAAGTCCAAAAAGGTTGAAAACCACTGATCTAAATAAAAACAACATCTAAGAGTCAGAATGGCCGCGTCCAGATGAGTGCAGCCATGCGGTATGTGGCACTGCAGACGTATCTGCAGCACCACATACCATATGTTCTGTTGTTTTCCATCCTGCAAGGGAGCAGTGAGGAGGGCTTTTTGACCCCTGGATATCCAGTGGTCAAAAAAGTCCATGGGAAAAAAAAAATCACGGCATGAAGAACACTGCTGAAGACCTGGGAGGACCCCAGAATGCCGGTAAGGCTGCTGGAGCCAGCCCATTGCTGGCCCCAGCCTCCCCTACCCCACCTAGGGTAACCTGCTGCATGCCAGAGTGTACATGGCACAGGCGCTCCCTGGGGACAACTACTGGAGGCACAAGGTGGCCACCACTAGTTGTCCCCCAGGGATCCAAATATCCAAACACATCTGGATGCAGCCAATGGTGCTAGAGATCCAAATTTTTAAATCTGATTAAAATGAGAAAAAGATGTACATTTGCTCTCATATTTTTTCTTGAAATTATGCTGTTAGACTTTGATTATGAGAACAACACACTTATAAATTAAGAATTAAATCTAATTTATGCAAAATGTTATATAAAAGTGTCTTGCTTTTGTAAGAAAAAAATCTCTTTAATCTCCTCCTAATTTTTCCCCTAGTGATTACTGTATATACATTTCCTGGCGTATTGTTTTCCTTCTTTATTGTCTGTATTACATTATTTGTTCTACATTAAAGTACTTGCTTTGGACAGATGTCATTAAAGTGCTATTCAGGAACTACAGTATCTTAATATTTATTTGATGCAGGTACACCCACAATGTTGTGGTGTGATGCATTCTTATTTAAATTGCTTTAGTTTTTAAATGTTATTCTCAGTTCCTTTCACAACTTGCAGAACAATTGTTTTTGAAAGGAAAAAATGGTGGGGGAGGATGTTATTGTCATACTCCTATAAGAGTATTACCAAATAGGAAAGGTAATATAATACTTTAGGAAGGAACAGGAAACTCAATTCACTTTGTAAACTGGTTATCCAATTAATATATATAGAGCAATTTGACATCAATAGCCTGAATATCTTTTTCAATAGTACATCTGATGCCAGAGAGTTTAAAAATCTGAAATCCGATGTTCATAATACTCTTACTTTAAGAGCTCTGAAATAATATAAGAGAATTATCATTATAATAAAAAGAGCAGAGTAAAAAATTCAAAACTGTCAACAAACAATGGCACATCATGAAGAATCTTAATGCTAGATGCCATGAAGCCCTCAATATTGTACCTCAGGGCATAAATACTTACTAATATACCTATGAATATTTTCCTTCGTTTAACACAGTCCAACACTTTGACTTGCAAAATGAATTTACCCATTGGAAAACAATTATAGAAAGCTCAGATAATTAGCGATTTTGAAAGAGCCAAGTTGCAAAAATATAGCTAATCCTATAAAAGTAGGATGCACTGATTATGATATACTAGTTATGTTATTTTATTAAACTAACCAAGTTGTTTCCATATGAAAGTAAGTATTTTGCAACTAGAAGAGTGCAAGATGAACAGGAAACAGGAAATTACTATGAACAAACAATAGAAAATCTAGCTGTTGCTTCTAAATGAGGGATCAGTGAGCATAAAGGGAATGCCTATTTTCAACATAAATGTTTCTCTTACAGTAGTAGCAAAAGCATAAATT
Organism: Gavialis gangeticus; assembly: GCF_001723915.1. NCBI lineage: Eukaryota > Metazoa > Chordata > Crocodylia > Gavialidae > Gavialis > Gavialis gangeticus. The sequence continues at coordinate 124,603,509 of NW_017729022.1, read as the reverse complement.
TCATAACACACATTTAAGTGTCTTTCTTACCATGACACGTAAATATCCTTCTGGTTAGAATGAGAGACGTGCTCCAACGCAGCTGGAGCCTTTAGTGGCTACATTTACAAAAACAGACAATGCTGATACTCCAAAACTACTCTTTTAAAAAATAAGTCAGGATATCATGGGTTGTAAATAGTATTTTAATAAGACAGGGCAATATTGAACTAAAACAGTAACTTTTTCAGAGGCAGAAAAATATAATAGAAAAACCACCTCTGATATAACCAAAACTGACATGAAAATTATCTACCATTCTTCTGAAGATGCTTTGCATTGCAAAAGTAGATTTACATGTTCTTAACAAAAAGAAAGGCACTTACCCGGAAAAGCAATCCTGCCATGCTTTGAGCAAATGTGTCCTTTATTTGGCTATCCTTTGGCCTCTGCATGACTGCTTCTGTAATTCTGAGGAGAATCTGTAACATCTGTTCCCTGGTATCAAAGTAAAATTTCACATTTTAGTTGCACGTTTTATTAATTATACTTGTTCATTTGTCAGTGGGAGAAATGTACCAAGTCTCAAACTGAAAACATGATTATGTTCAAATATACTTTGCAGATGACCTTCAAGACAGAGATGTAGAGATGGAGGTAGAAAGTTGGGGGAAAAGTAAACCTTTGATATTTTACGAGGTGACTCAGAAGGGGAAATAACAACCAAAACCCCGAAGTCACAGGCAAGAAAGACGTCTCTAACTAGTTCAATAGTAGGTCCACACATAGACCACTGGGAGTGCCTAAGGAGAACTGAAGGATGCCCTTAGTTACATACCAGGGACATTGTAAGACTTTAGAACTGAGTGTCTATAGAAGTAGTCAAAATTGTGTATTGTTTTCAGATGCAAAATATTTCATTTTATTAAATAATACAAGAAAGCTGCTTAACAGTAACTGGAGTTCTTTGACACGTATTGTCCACATAAATATTGCCACAGGTAGATATACTCAGCCGTGAGGCTTTGATTAGATACAAGTACTGCTAAGGTGTGAAAATCAAGTATGGTCCAGTCCCAACCCTTCTCCCCCAGGGACTGAGGGGATAAAGGGAAATGAACACTTTTCACTCAGTTTCCTCTCAGTCACAAAACTTCTAGTACTTCTGACAGAGGAGAAAAAGGAGGGCAGGGTTTGAATGTGTATGTGGATAATACGCGTCAAAGAACTCCAATTACTGATAATTAACAACCTTTTCTTGCCTGAATAATTCACAGATTTCATAGACATTAGGGCTGGAAGGGACCTTGG
>NW_017729022.1:124583154-124600784 GCF_001723915.1 Gavialis gangeticus | reverse complement strand
GAGGTCAGCATTGATGGAGGGCAGGGAATCTCCCTCACCTAGATGACCCCAATGTAGTGCCCACACATACCTAGAAGTGGGTCTGAGTTTCCTAGGAAAACAGCAACTGAAAGACTGTCATAGCAAAAGCAGCACCATTCCTTGAGGCCTCCACAATAGCCTAATGTTTGTAGTGATGTTCAACATGCTACCTACCTCCAATTCTCATTGAGGCACCAAGCCTTGCAACAGACTCAAACGCAAGTTGTGCCCCCCTGCCCATCAATACAAACTCGCATTATCATTGAAGCAACTCACATCTGAACCAACTCACATCTGAGGTTCACTCACTTGCACCTCTGTCAACATCATATATGCCATCACTACTTACAATGCCCCTCTGCCCATGTTTGACAGACAGGGCAATCCCCATGTTAAAGAATGAGGTGACACTGGTCTGACATTGAAGTAAAAAAAACAACACAGAAAAGCCTAGTGCAGAACACTTTAACATTCCTAGACTTTTCATTGATGACCTAAGAGTAGCTGTTTTTAAGCAACAGTACTTTAAAAAGCTGACTTGACCAGGAAATTGTAAAACAAGAAATCAGCAGATTTGGTTTAATTAATTCTGGTCTAAACAGGGACTACAGATTCTTACCCCATTAGCTGGATTAACTTTTTGGACCCCCTTGTTTATTACCTGTTTTGCCTTTCTCAGCACTGCCTTCCCTTTCCTGTCTTCCTCACCTCCCTCCCTTTTCTGCCTTCTGCATTCAACTCTCTCTCTTTTTGATACCCTTCTCTGTGCATGTCCTTTCATAGTATCTGACGAAGTGAGCTCTTGCACACAAATGCTTATACATCTCCAATTCAGTCAATAAGGTGCATTTCTACTCTGTCTTTGCTCTGACTTTAGACTAACACAGTTGACAATCTCTGTCTTGAGTGTATTGATACAGGTCTGTATTGAGCTCCAGGTGGCCTTGCTATAGATGCTGCTTATAAATACACTGCAAAGATAGGCTACAGACATAACCTAGACCAGATGTTGTCAACCAGGGGTACATCTACCCCCTGCTGCTGCCTCCCAGAAGCAGGGCGAAGGCAGTGGCGCCCCTCTGTGGGCTACAGAGGTGCTGCCCAGCTGGCCGGACATGGGGGGAGGAAGGGGGAGATAGCACGTGGTGGCTGCCACTGCCACCCACCCCCCCATGCTGCCGCCACTCTGCATCCAGCCGCGTGCCGCCTCCCACGTCTGGCTGCCAGGGGTACACTTATTAAAAAAGGTTGAAAACCCCTGGCCTAGACCAAAACTGTCTGACGCACCCAGTAATTTAGCTCACAAAGGTTTAATCTGCAGCTTGCAGGATCCTGCCTGGGCATTGTTCTCCCCAGCACTCCGGATACTGCTGTCACCAGGATCTCCAAGTTGCTCCTCTCTCCCCCAGCTTTCACTTCCTGCCCCTAGGGGTAGGGCAGGGTGACAGCCCCCCAGAACCCAGGGAGCCTGCAACTCGGCAGTCCTGGAGCCCCATATACTGCATGTGCTGGGGGGAGGGGGCAGGCAAGGAGGGAGGGGCTGGCAGTACAGCAGGGCGCCTATGAGGTCTGTGGCCCTTAGCTACTCCGAAGTTGGACAGCCCTGGCATAGAACTTCGAGGAAGCAGGCTTGACCCCACTGATGATGGCCCTATTTTGCCAGTTTCATAACAGAGTTTAACAGAGCTTAAAGATTCAACTTGGCAATCTCTGAACCGAAACTGTCACGTGGTTAGATTTCTCTACTATTGCTATAAAAAGCTTTGAAAACTCACAAAAAGTCTTCGTCATGTGCAAATAATCAGCTAAAGCTTTTCTGGCATTGAAGGACTGTAAAAGATAGTATACAGAGGATCTGCTGGGACAGCTCAGATCTTACTCGCTCTCCTTGCTACCAATTGCCACTAGAAATGCCACTTTCACTGACAAACAGTAAACAGCATATTGCACATATCAAGATAATCCACATACAGTCTTAGCACACCTTATGGAATACTCACAGTAACAGCCACACTGGAGTGGGGGAAAGATAGGGGGAGTTGTATAGAAATCATCCTAAACACACCAGGGTAGGGGAAAGAGAGTAGACTGGAACTGGAGTCTGGGAGAGAGAAATTCTGATTGTAATTCTGAGGGGAACACTGGATTGGTTGTGTATGAAGGACTGGAGACTTGGATCCAGAAGCTGGCAATGGAAATGGAAGTGCTGAGGAGGTGGAGGGTGGAGAGGAAGCAACGGCATTATATGAGAAGGTGGTAGGAACAGAAAACAAGAACGGCTGAGCAAGGGAAATAGGCGTTGAAACCAATCACAGAATGCTGAGATATCATCTGAATGGGCAAGGAGCTTGGGACTAGAAAAAGAATGGTGCAGGCAGAGAGCTGAACTGGAATTAGGAGGAAGAGTGGAGAAAACAACAGACAAGAACAGTTTGGAGGGGCTGGGAGTAAGGAGAATAGAATATAGGAGAAGAGACGGGAGACTTTTTATAACCAGGAGCAGAACCTGTTTCTTAGCATCTCACTATTTCTCCACTGCTAGCAGGTATCTGCTGTCACAGTGAGCGTCTTTCCTCACAGTAATACTATTTTAGGATTTCCTGCTCCATGGAGGAAAATCCAAGGTTGCTTGATTTTGCAGCCCTAATATACTGAGTGATGCAAGATATTTGCACACAGTGATGTTTCTATCTGTAACATATGTTCTAATTTTCATATGCAATGAATTCCAAAATTTAAAGGAAATGTGCTACCCTTTAGTGATTAGAACTCTATTAATTTTGGTCAAAGTCAGAAAAAATAAGAAGCAAAAAGGGGGAGCATAGAGAGACCCAGGCACCTGGTTAGCAGAACCAGCAGCTCCAACCAGCTCTGTAACTGTTTTCAAACTGATCAACTCATTAACACTTTCCAGCATAACCCAGAGCTCTCAGGTATCCTCATAATCAGGAATCTAGGTTTTCTGTTCACCACAGAAAAATGCAGTAAAACCCAGATTTTCTCATTTTAAGGAGAAAACCCAAATTTTCTTTAAAGGAGAAAAATGCTGGGGAAAAGAAGGTTTGCCCTTGCAGGCTGGCAGAATTCCAGCCTGCAAGGGGCTGGGGGAAGCAGGAGGGAGGTCAGGCAGGGAGCACCATGTACATGTGCACATGACCACCAGGCAGCCTGAAGAGCACCTCCCACAGCACCCCACAGGTAAGACTGGGGGGAAGGGGAGTGAATTGAGGCCCCCATACTGAGAGAGTTGGGTGTGCCCAGCTGGTGTGGTGTGTGGGGCTTGGGGCCCGGGGCCATCTGCAGCTGCAGGGCTCAGGTGGGGAGAGGGATGGAATTGCGGGAGACTCATTTGGGGCGCAGCAGGGGGGCTGGCTCTCTGTTGCTGTATGCACTCCCACGGAGGGGCACAGGGGCACATGCCCCCTAGGTTTGTGTGGGATGGGGGCAGGCTGCCTGCTGCAGGCTTGGGGTTCCTCTCTCTGCTGCTCTCCTCCTGGGGCCTCCACGGCCCATCAGGCAGGACCCAGCATGACAGGGTGGAGGGAAGCTCGGTGCCACTGCAGGCATAGGCAATACGTAGGGGGGGCACATGCCCCCCCTGAAATTGGCCCTCACCGGCCAGAGAGTGGGGAGCGCTGGCCAGTGCCCCCCCCCCCCGAGAAGCACTAGCGGCACTTCTGGTTTTTCCAGCAGTGCTTCTGGTTTGCTGCTGGCACTTCCAGGATAGGCAACTGGCTGCTGGGGGACCCCTCCCCACCCCGGTCTGCAATCCACTGCTGGGGGACCCCCCTCTGCCCTCATCAGCAACTGGTCATTCGAAGAGGCACCAGTCACCCATGACTGTAGGGAGCCCCATGCTGTCATGGCAAGGTGCCCTGTGCCCACCCAGAAGCAGTGGGGGTGGTGGCAGAGAGTTGTGGCCTTTACTGCTGCAGGTGGGCGGGGGCACCTCACATAGCTGCACAGGGCTCTCAGCAGTGGCACAACTTCCCCTCCCTGCTCTGCCCTCCCATGCCTTGCCCACTGGGCTGCAGAGGCCCCAGGGGGAGGGCAGCAGGACAGGGAACCTGAACTTGCAGCAGGCAGCCTGCACCTGTCCCCACCACAGGGACAACTCTGGTTGTGCCGCCCACCTGTTGGGAAGTGGGAGCCAGGCCTGTGCTCTGTTCCACCACAGCAACCACCACCTTCCATGGGCAGCAGTTGGGGCTCAGTAACTGCTGTGGGGGGGCAGAGGGCTGAGGACCCAGGTTCTTGGCTCCATAGCCCTGGCAGCTAGGGGCCCCATCCTGCAGGGCTGGGGTGGTAGGGGGCTGTGGGTGGGGAGTAAGAGGCACTGGCAGGGCCAGAGGACTGTAAGTGGGGAGTGAGGGGCAACAGCATGAGCAAGGCACTGGCATATCAAGGCTGCTCAGTGCCACAAAGCTGTTGGGTGGGGGGACAGCTGCAGCTGGACCTGCATCCTGGTGAACAAAGGGGGCAGGGGGAGCTCTGATTTTGCGTGTTAAAAATCCCAAAACCAAACACCAACATTTATAGGTAATTAGGATTGTTTTTAGTTATAGTGATTGAGGCAGTGGTAGGTTTTCAAATTGCTTTAAAATTATACATCTATCTATATATAGATAGATAGATATATCTATATATCAATAAAACTTTGTGATCAACTGATATCTATATATACAGGCAACCCCCCACCATTAGCATTCTTAATTGGTTCGTGAAAAAATAAGCGTTAAGCAGAGTAGTGGTAAGTGAAACCCATTTTTCCATAAGAATTAATGTAAATAAATATTCATAACCAGGGCACCCAGCAGCAGCAACATGAACACCTGGTAGCTCAGAGCCAGCTCAGCTGGTGCTGTGCCAATGCCACCTGCCTGGGCCATGGAGGTGGTGCTGGTCACCTCCATGCCAGGCGCGGTGTGTGTGTGTTGCTGGTCACCTCCATGCCAGGCACGGGGTGTGGGGGGGGTGTGTGTGTGTGTGTGTGTGTGTGTGTGTGTGTGTGTTGCTGGTCACCTCCATGCCAGGCGCGGGGTGTGTGTGCGTGTGTGTGTGTGTGCATGTGTGTGGGCGCTCACAGCCACAGTCACTCCAGGCGCCAGGAGCGACACTCAGGTCTCCCCCAGCAGGAGTCATTGTATGATCATAGCCCTGCTTCCACCTGGCCCAGGCACAGGCGGGTTAAATTGCACAACGAGGCTGCGCACCACCAATGCACTGTGGCACTAGTGTACACTCCCTGCTCGATGCCTGTAAGCATTATAATGAAATTCACTGAGCGCTAAGTGGAATCAGGTATGAATGTAAAATGAGCATTATAGCAAAATAGTGCTAAGTGAAACAGCATTAAGCAGGGGTTGCCTGTATAGTAGCATTTCATTTTAATTGAGAAAAAGGGTGCATTTGGGGGTTTTAATCAGAGGATTTGTGATTTTTAAACAAAGAAAATCAGAATCCCTGCTCATAATACAACTTTTAAAATTCTGATGCACAAGCACAAGATAAAGCAGAACTCAGAAGGGAAAAGGAAAAGACAAACAGCAGACACGAAGGAACCCAGAGTCCATGGCATTACGGAGATATTAAGTGAGGTTATGTAGGGGTCCTGAAATGGAGGGAAAGGGACGAGTGACACATGGGGAGCATACAGAGGAGAATGCAGGAGAGCAAGGAGCCCTTAGTGTATGCAACGTTGCTTCTATAAGCACAGTGCACAACTTTCTAGTGCGGTGGTCCTCAACCTTTTTAGACTCAAGATACCCCTCATTAGACTGAAGGTACCCATTAGAAAATGCTAACTTCTAACTTTCATTTGTTATTGACGATGGAAAAATTACAGAATAATTCTTCCATTGCAAAGATATCAGAAAGACCATCATAGTTGATAATGTTTTTAAGACTATGAATTCCTATTTGAAATCTCTAGGTTTCTCTTGTGAATCATGTTTGTACACCAAACCATGCTAACACTGTGCAGTACCTTGGAACGGATATCAAGGCAACCCCTTAGGGTGCCACAGCACTTTGGTTGAGAATCACTGCTTTAGTAACATTCTGTCAACATAGATTTTGGTTTCATCTTCTACATATTTCTACTATTAAATAAAATAGTCCATCTTGCATTAGAAAAATAATTTTAGATGAAATGCAACTGATAAATATGCAAAAGTGGTAGAAAGTATGCTCAAGCCTACACACCCAGCCAAGCACTTGCTTATCTTTAGTGATAAATAGATCAAGGGGTTAGGGAGGTATATTCAAGCCCACACAGAGAAGCACAAACAAAAAGGCACCTGCCAGCCCCAGTGACAGAATGAGGAACTGAATGGGTTTGATTTAAAAAAAAGCCTTCCCACATTTTCACAGCAATCACAGGAATTTAGCTCCTGAACTACAAGGTCTGCCTTAGGGTAACATATGATCATTTCAAACGTAAGAATTGATTCATATAATTCTAGATCAACAAATTAAAAATCAATTTTTAATTTAGCAGCTTTTACCGTTTCAAAATTTGAATACATTATTGTAAAATGCTGAATGTTTAGCTTGCACAAGAATCAAGTTTTAAGACTGAGAATAGTTCACCTAAAGGTTATAGTAGCAAAAGTTTTAAAACAAAACTCTCTCAATACTCAACGTATTTATGAGCATTTTTCCCTCTGTGGAATCATAAATTGTGTTACCAAATGGCAAGTATAATCTTATTATATATTTTTTTAAATAAAGCCTTTTCTCCAGATCAGTTATTCTGCCTTACAGTTCTAATATTAATACAATGTGAAATATAGGTGAAATAAATTAAACTTTACCATGTTTTTCTGTCCATTGAAAGTTCCATTATCATACGCCTAAAAATACTCAGAACTGCTTTGCAAGCATCAACTTGCTCCTTTAAGAGTGCAGGGACTTCAGCACAGGGTTCCAATAAAAAAACATTTGCAGAATTGGTCAAAAACACCTTGAAAGAAAAGCATTGTAATTAGAAAAAAATTCAGCGCCAAACAAGACTAACAGCCAAATTCTGCAACAGCCATTTTGTCCTCTTCTAACTGGACCTTACCTTTCTTTAGAGGAAAGTTGTATTCCTTTTTTTTTTTTTAATCTATCACTATTTTCTTTGCTCTTCCACACAATTTCAAAGAAGAGAGTTAAGTTTCACCCACCATAATAATAAAAACATAATACATTCTGTTTGTGTTCACTGTTACAATAAAAATGGAATATTTTCAGGATTTTTTGAATGTTTGTTTTTGCCCCCTTTTCGCCAGGGGGTTGAAAGGGAAAGAACACCCCCTATTTTCTAGCTGAACATATTTAAACAGTAGTCCAACTTTTGAAAATTTACAGTCAGCACAGGCAATCCCATAGCTTCAAACAATTCCCATCTTTGTAAGTATGCAAATAGTGTCTAATAAAGTCAGGAGCACAGTTTAATATGCATTTAAAGAAATAAAGCATAAACTTAAAAGTTGTCCAAAAGGAAACTCATTAGAAGGTTCAACTGCACTAACAGTTGCTTCAGACGGCAAAAAGAAAAAGGCCTTTATCCATTCTTTACTTAAAAAGCAAATCTTGAATCAGTGCTTACATAACCCGGCAGAACTCCATTTTTAGCACAGCAAAAGAAAGTATAGAGTGCTTTCTGGCGTATAGAAGCATTTTGACCACTTTACCTGAATGTCCTCTTAAAGGGCCCAATTGTACAGCTATCACATTAATAGGAGGACTCCTGCTGTCTTTAATGTAAGTTGGAGGGCCCTTAACTAGGATAATTTTCTCAAAAGCCAGCCCATCAAGGACAAAATTTTGAAACTGGAACAGCAGCTTGTTAAGAGAAAAGGTCTTTGCTAACAGACTACTTGAGTAGATGGCTTATCACTAGGTTCACAGAATGAGATAACCCTGGCTAACCCTTAGTACTCAGGATTAGTATATAATTTAGTCCCTTTTTAATGAATTTTAGGATGGGGAGGGGGTAGAGGGAATAATAAAGGTAGAAACCAAATTATGCTGCTCCATGATCCTTAGACTATTTTTAATCCAAATTTTGGATTAAAACTGCAGAGAATTATTTAGTAGCCCTGAGAATCTGTAAAAACTAAAAAACAAGCTCCCAGTTAAAAGCTGCCTTTTCTTTTTAAACCAGATGTGCATTTTACCTTCTCAAACAGGCTGCTGATGTGTGCAGAAAATCATCTCCTGATTGGTGACTGAATGCAGATTTGCCTTTAAAGTTTAGATAGCTAGTTTTGTGAACTTCCTCTGCCATATTTGTTTCTTGAGTGACCATGTTGACTTTAGATATACTAGTAATATATGCCTGACTGAATATTATGCTTTCCCTATCAAGTATTTCTGCAAAGACATGAGAAAAAAACACTTCATATTTGATCAACAGTTACTTCTTTTCAATGTTAATACAAAGTCCCCAGTTCACATATATTGCTCCTGTTAATCCTGCCTGCACAAGTGACTGACTACTTGGTGTTCATTCAGTTATCCAGTTAGACATGCAGACTGAACAAGCAGAGTTTTGGATCAAATGAGGTGAATAGCCCGAGCTCTTTGGATCCATACAACTCAGGCTATTCAAAGCTGTAGAGACAAAAATAATTGTAATAATAAAAATCCCTTTCTTTCAGCTGCTTCAGCTACTTAGAAGTTATGTCCCATGCTGGCTATCCTACTGAAGACTATCTTAGTCTTAAGACTGCAAGGGATTCTACTGTGGATGTTCTCTGAGTAAATGAGCAATGGTATGTGTTTCCTACCTGCTGGCAAGGAGCATCTTGTTCAAAATGAGATGCAAATAAATCTGTACCTTTGAATTAAACCTATTTACTGCTTTTCTTTTTTTTACACATAATTTTATCACTAGCCCATCCTATTATAGAATGTCATAGATGGAAAATTGCAACTGCTATAAAAAAATATAAGAGCAAATTTTATTTTTGTTCCAATTTAGTGAATGCAAATTTTATATAAATAGCCATTTTAACCTTAATTATAAAATCTATATAATACAAAAGTATAAAAACTTAGGTAAAAAAGTAATGTAGGTCACCATCACCTTTTGGCAACTCCTTGTTTGGACACTCTTGGCATGTGGCAGCCCACTCTAGGCATGTGGCAGCTCACTCTACTTTAAAAAAGGAGGAAGTCCCCTTGAACTTAGTACACAGTGAGAGTGTCCATGCAGGGACTTATATGGAATGGCTAATGCACTGTCAGTTCACTCTTCTCCATGTAGAGAAATGCTAAGATAGAGAGCTCAGAAGGAAACATTTACACTTAGTTCACAACCATTTTACCTTATTTTTAAGATACAGAAGTAGTGAAGTTTCAGCTGCTGCAATTCACAAATTTTTGTTGTCAGGTATCATTATAGTTACTTACATAAGCATGCATTTAGGCAGTTTACAGCTGAAGCAATTAAAATGAGGACTGAAATCTCAGTGATTTGTAACTCTGGTTTTAAAAACACCTTACCCCAAAGCTTTAAGCAGTTACTGTTTATTAAATTCTCTTTAGGTACCATGACTGAAGTGACCTTTTGCCTGTCTTGAGTTACCCACTTGACCAAGGGTTGGGGGAAATGTGGTCTTTTTTTTGTTTTGAATAGGAGGTGAAGAAACTGTTTTTACCCTATAAAAGCCCAGATATCTTCAGAGATTTTGTTGTAACTTTTCCTTGAGATATCTACCAGAGCAAAGTTATGGGTCTATGAAAACTGACTTAGAATGGAAATTGTCTTGCAGTCTTAGACAAGAAGAAAACCTAAAAATGTTTCTATTTTCTTATATAGGCCCCTTCTGCTAGGGTTACCATATAACTGGGTTTTCCTGGACATGTCCTCTTTCTGGGTCCTCAGATCTCCATCCAGGCGTTCTTTTTAAATCTGAACAAATGTGCAGGATTTTGCTCTGCTCCACTGGTGGGAACAGAGGGAAGGCAAGTGGAGGCAGGGGGCACCATGTGAATCGGCATGTGCACACACACATGGCTGGCATGCAGCCTGGCAGGGTCGTGGGAACAGCCTTGGCATCTGGATGCAGGTAAGTTTATGGGGAGCAGGGGCTGGAGGGCCAGGGTATGTGAGCGGGACAGGTGCCTGCCTGCGCTGGGGGATGGATTCTAGATGCTAGGGCTGTGGCAGGGCACAGGGGCAGGGGGTGGGAGGGCCCTTTGGGGGCTGTGGGGAGCTGCGCAGCCATACTAGTGGCACCAGGAGCCAGGGCACATGGTCACAGAGGCAGGGCACCCGGGAAACGCTGCCCGGGGAGAGGGCGTAGCCAGGCTGCCTGGTGCCAAAGGCCTCCCCTCCTTCTCCCTGCAGCCCACACCAGAGCTGGACTCATTCCACTGCCACCCGCATAAGTCAGAGCCATTACAGCCACTGCATTGCAGCATGGTTGGGATGGGGGTAGTTGGATGCACCCTCCAGCAGGGCTGGGGGGAACAGGGGGCTTTGGGTCAGGAGTGAGGGGCACCAGCAGGACTGAAGAGCATGTGGCTTGGGAGTGAGAAGCACTGGCAGTGCCAGGGGGCTACAGGTTGAACCTGAGGGACACCAGCATAGCCCTGGGGGGTGAGGGACTGTGGATCAGGAGTGAGGGGTACTGGCAGGGCCAGGGGTTGTGGGTTGGGAGTGAGGGGCAGCAACAGAGACAGAGGCTGCAGGTGGGGAGTGAGGCGTCCACATAACAGGTGTCCTCTTTTTTGGAACTGGAAATATAGTAACCCTTCCTTCTGCCGATTTCCAAACAGCTTAAGGCAATTGTTAAAGTCCTTGTTAAAACCACATGCTTTTTCTGAATACCATACCTGTAACGCAGCCTGTGCCCCAGCTTTCACATTTTTGTCTTCATCTTCTAATATACATCCTCTACTAACAGCACTAGTGAAGGAATAAGTTCTTCCCCAGCTGGAAGTTCTTTTATGTCCAGAATGTTCAGTGGCAAACTTTCAAAAACAAAAAAAAGTCAATTTATTAATAGGGATATCTTTCATTACCCTTTATGTTTACATATAGAACATGCAAATGCTACCAGGAGGGAAACAGAACAGTGACAAGGGTTCTATGCTTAATTCGGAAATAAATTTGTGCCCATTAATCAATGTGTTCTTTTATTCAAATATTTACGTCATATTATGTTTAAAGGCTCATAAAACGTTTAAGGGCTGTCCCCCTTAAATTCAGAGTCAATATTTTGGCTCTCTATAAAACAGTATAAAAACTGGAACTGCAATTTTTTTTGTAATATCTGTAATCTTTTTTTGCCAGGATGAAGAAATACTCTTTTAACTAATTTCACACCTCAGAGAAATGGTCAAATACAGTTGGGATATATTTCTGGTTCAATATATGAAAAAGGTCCAAGGCACAAAGTTCAGATCTGCATCTGAACTTCCTAATATTCAGGATGCCTGGATCCATGTTTTTGCTCTAATTCAGAACACTGACAGAAATTTGAAAATGGAAGCTGGCATTTATCAAGATATTATAATGCATTTATATTTCAAATATATGCAACTTTAATATAGTCACTTTATACCCAAACTGAAATATTACTGCCAGAAGCAAACATCACTCTATACAGTGAGCTCTACTTTAGTAGAATTTCATAGATTTCATAGACATTAGGGCTGGAAGGGACCTCAGAAGATCATCAAGTCCAGCCTCCTGCCCAAAGGGCAGGAAGTCAGCTGGGGGCATAGGATCCCAGAAAGATAAGCATCCAATTTACTCACAATTTAATACTGTAGAATGTAAATTATTTGTTTAATTAAGCCTCTCTTATGGTTTTTACATGGAAACAAAAGGAAGATTAAAAGACCATGTTTTTGAAAAGGGATTGGCATCCAGAATCTCCCATTCCCAGTAGTGGGCATTATGAGACTTGGCACTTTTTAAAATACAGATTTAGAGAAGGAAAAGATAAACAGGCAAATAAGTATCAGTTTAGTTAAACAAAAAAATATTTTACAAACCAATACTTAATAAAAGATAAACATTATTCTGCCTGTTTGTATTAAATAACAACTGGTACCATACATGTTTGCTATCTGTCTGTGTTTCTGAATGCTCCAAGGTAGTCAAATCATCTTGACTGTTTTCTTTTTTCTCTGGTTCTTCCATAAACACAGGTTTCTCTTGCAATATCCATTTTCTGTATACCTTCACTACTTTTCGTGTTGCAGATATATCAGAAGAAGGTAATAAAAAAGCCTAAAATGCAAAGTTAACTGAGTTTATCTATTTATAGTATCTTATAAACAGTCCAAAAGAAAATAGCTTAACTTAGAATCTTTTAACTTTTAAATTGCTACTACAAAGAGTTACAATTATCACCTATATATATGAAAGCAGCTTAAAATGCCATTGCAGGGGTCTGTGACCATTAAAACTGATTTTCATATCACATTTTCTCAGACTAAAAGTAAAAAAAAAATTTTTTCTTATTGTCAGCTCAACAAATTCACCCTTGATTCTTTTTCCATCCCACACGTCATTATCAGTGATCAAAAGCCTGCAGGTTAAATTACGCCCTCAGCTACTCTACCCATGCAACCCTACGGACATCAGATTATGCTCCTAGGGCCATACATAAAAACCTGTTTCAGGCAAGTGCCATTAAAGGCACACTGGTAAGAGTTAAATGGAAAGAATGGAAGAACAGCAGTTATATGCAAGTTCTATTAAACTTTCTGAAATCCAGTGGAAGAATTTATTTCTGCACACCCCACCCATACACCATTTCAGGGACTGATAGACACCTAATAAAATCTCAGTATACCTGTCAGCCTTTTCTGAGATTTTAAAGCTAGGTCATGGGAAACTGACATCCATTAAATACAAGAGTGACATCCCCCATCACAGGTCAGCGTAAGGCTCAGGGACCAGGCAAGCTTCAAAGCATACGTTTTCAAGCAGAAGTCTATTCATAGATTCATAGATTGTTAGGGGCTGGAAGGGACCTTGTCAGGTCCAGTCCCCCTGCACTAGGCAGGAAAAGACAATGTGGGTCAAGTGACCCCAGGAAGGTAACTGTCCAGTCTCCTTTTGAAGATTTCCAAGGTAGGTGACTGCACCACCACTGGAGGGAGTTTATTTCATAGTATGGACACCCCTACTGTGAAGGAGTTTTTCCTGGAATTGAGCCTGAAGCAGCCTTCCAGGAATTGCTCCTGGTCTTCCCCATGGGTGCCCTGGTGAACAGCTGCTCACCAAGTCCTTGATGCGCTCCCTTGATGTAGCGGTAAGCTGCTACCAAGTCCCCTTGTCACTACCAAGTCCCCTAGCTTATAATTCTTATCCAAGGAAAGGTGTCTCTTATTTTGAATTAAGTCATTTTGTTATAGGTACTGAAAGGGACCTGTAGGTTTAGAGATGTAAAATTTCCAGAAATTTTGAAGCCATGGAAAAAAACTGATTTTCTTCTGTTTTTTATTCCCCTGGGAAAAAATGGAAGTTTTGGGGAAAATTGAAATATATGCAATACTTATTTTCTTAGCCCCCTTTACCTATCTAAATTCACTTTGCTACTTTAAGAACATAAAATGGATTATGTGTAACTTGGTTTGCTCATATAATTATCATGTCTGATTTTATATATACATATACACACATACATACATATATACACACATACATACATACTGTACATATATATGATGCATCATGTTTGATATATTTATTAAATTTTAAAGTATTGTTTATTCAGACAATACTTTAAAATTTGCTAACTGAATTTAATTTAAAATGTTTTAAAATTTTGTTACAGATTGAGCTACAAGCTGCTGAACTCTAAGGTACCTAGCATCTCTTAGTTTTTGCCAGTTTGTGAGAAGCAGGTAAAAATTAAAGTTGAAAATAGAAGAAACCATCAACGTTATAGTAAAACAAAGGAAGTTATTATGTATTAGGGACTTGGTCTCCTCCACATTGTCAAGCAGATACAGAAAGCACTCATGTTTAGAAACAGCTGAGAAAAAAAGGAAGGCCCCCTTCTCCCCCCCGAGACTCACTGAATACAAATTCTGCTCTGTGAAACTTTGTCTAATCAGTCTCATTTTCTGAGCTATCAATATCAGCAGTTTCTGCTTCTTCAGATTCTTCATGGACTTCTGAAAACTGAAGAAGGTTTGCCTGGATTGAGACAAGCTTCTTTATTCTTTCACATATTAGTTTATTTCTTGATTTGGTGTGAATATTTCCAAATATATACCAGTTTCTTCCACATGCTGCAGAAGATGGAGGAATCTGAAGCAGGCAAGAAGCAAGAGGAGTCAGAGGCTGTCATGCAAAGACCTTGGCACCATGTTGCAGGAGGGATATGCTTGACAGTCCCAGACTGCATTCCTGGACCAAATATCTGAAGAAGTTCTGTATTTTGCAACATTTGAAAATACCTTTCCAACATGTAGTCCTAGGTATGTTGCTTGTTTCATAATCCAGTCAAATGCAGTGGCAGTGCTAACATCACTAACATTTCTGCCTTTGAATCTTGGCATATATAAGAGATTTGCAGTAGCATGAATTGACTGGCAACAAAATTCCTCTTGTCTGTTAATAAAACCTTTCACTTTTCTTTCTTCTGTACTTGTAAGTGGAGATGCACTTAGATTCTCAAAAACAGTTGATTTTGTCTGGGCCATTTAGTAAGGAATGTCTGACAAAAGTGCACTGTCTGATTCAGATGCAGTAACTGGTGAAGAAAATGCCTTTAGAATCTTCAGGGAGTTCTGCAGCTGCACCCAGAAGACATCCTCATCAAGTACAGTGTTTCTTATACTTCTGGGTACTTTAAGAGCCTCACTTATTACTGTTTCTTGAAGAGCTTCTTTGTTTTTTAGTAAACTTTCAAATGAGATCACCACTCCACCCCATCTAGTTTTACTACAGAGTTTGAGTATCACTATTTTATTCTTTGCATTCTTTTCTTCCTGTTTCTTCTTAAAGACTGTAGCCACAATATGAATAGTTTTTACATCTTTTATAACTTCTTTTGCTCTTCTATAGATCTTTTGCAGAGTATCCGACTTCATGATGTCATTACGAAGCAAGTTTAGCCCATGGGATGCACATACTATTGCAGTAGTATGTGGATATTTATTCATTATAATCTCCCATGCTGCTTTCATGTTACTTGCATTGTCAGTCAGCAAAGCAAATACTTTACCGCTCCCAACCTTCTGTAGGACTTCACATATTTTACTACTGATATACTCTGCAGTATGCCTATTCTCTCCTGTTTCAATGCTTCTGTAAAAAACTGTTTGAGGTGTTATCACAAAGTTTACGATTCTTTCTCCCTGAACACTTGTCCATCCATCTGTAAGTACTGCAAGACAGTGTTTTGTTGATTTTTCCTCGCACAGATTGCATTACACCTTCATATTCCAACTCTAAAAGAGGCTTGCCCGACAACTGTCTGCTGGGCAAATGGTATGATGGTCTTAGTAATTTAAAAACTTCCTGCCAGTATGCATTTTCAGTTATTGACAATGGCATCCCAGAATAATATACTGCTCTTGCAAGAGCTTGGTCAATTTTTTCCTGATCTTCTGGTGTCATCTTGTCTACAAATGAAGCTATTGAGTGTATTTTGTATACAGCTGGTTGCAATATTTGATTACTTGAGGATGTTGATTGGGCAACTCTTTGTGATGCCAATGTTATAGAAGCAGCAGGAGGACTTCTGGATCAAGAACGCTGGAAAGAGCTACTTGCAGTTCCATCATCATGATCTACCTCGGACACTTCTTACATACAAGGATGTACTTCGGCATCCTAGTAGCATTTGGAAATGCATATTTCATTTGACAGTATTTGCAAATCATATTTTTTCTTAGAATAACTTGCAGTGTGGAAATGCATCCATATGCTAGAAGTTGAGCACCCCCTTTTGCTGAGGGAGAAAAAAGAAAAATCTAATTTAGTGGCTAGCTTCCATATATAAACATTAAGCTACAGCACGTACAAATTTAGTAATGAACGGAGGAGAGGCCACCTCAGAGTTAACTGTGAACAACTTCCCTTGCCTGCAGGCCTCACCTCACTGCTAAGGTTGGGTGGTTTGTCACAAAACATCAGATTAGTAGGAATTCAATTATAGTTTCATAGCTGGTAGGGTCAGAAGGGACCTAAGCAGATCATCAAGTCCAACCCCCTGCCATAGGCAGGAAAGGATGCTGGGATCAAACGAACCTGCCTAGATGATTGTCTACCCTCCTTTTGAAGACCCCCAGGGTAGGGGTGAGCTACTTCCCTTGGAAGTTGGCTCCAGCTCCTAGCCGCCCTGACAGTGAAGTAGTGCCTCCTAATGTCAATTACAAATGATATAGGTTATGAAAATATACTAATGCAACTAAAATATAGTTTAATATACTGAATTCAGAGAAATTTAAACTCTTACCTTTCATTAAAAAAGTATACGTTCAGCTCCTTTGTGCAGCATCTGTACTTCTGTGGATCTCAAGGTCACAGGGCCAGGGGAAGGCAGGTTCCTTCTGATTCCAAAACCTTTAGACTTGCTCTGTATCCTCTCCTGAGGCTTTTGAGCAAGCAGGGCAATAAGCTCCTTGTTTCTAATTTCTACAGGAATGAATGGATGCTGCTGCCTGTGTCCACTCCCAGTCCTTTGAGGCCTAGTCAGGAGGACAGGAGCAGATCCACCAACCTCTCGATCAAAAGTCAACCACAGAGAACGTCCACAAGCAAAGGCGGCACTGAATCCTTTGTCCTTCTCTTGTGAAAATAGCAGCCCTAGGGGCAGAAATGCATCTTGCTCTTGCATTTGAGAGTTGTGCTATACTGCTTGACCTTAGTGTACAAGAATTGTAATGATCTGATACTGTAGATAGTAGGCCTGTGCGAAGCAGCAAGTATTCACTTTGGATTTGGATTCGGCTGATTCAGAAGGAGAGTGATTCTATTTGGAAATTTGAATCACTGTCCCGATTCAATTCGGCTGAATCACATCCAAAGCTTTGGCACCACTTTGGAAATTCGTCCATAGACAAAACAGGCAGCAGTCCTCACCACCCTGCACACAGCTGCCTCCAGCTGGTAAGTCTGCTGGGGTTGGGGGAGGGAAGGGGTGCGAGGGAGGGAAGGATTAGGGCTGGGACAAGCTGCCCAGCTGGGGTGGAAGGCACGGAATACGGGTGCAGCAATGGTGGGAATGGGGGCTCTGCCTTGCTGCCACTTGCCCAGCCGGAGAGGGCAAGCGGGATGCAGGTGCGGCACCGTAGGAACAGGGTCTATGCCCTGCTGCTGCTTGCCCAGCTGGCATGGGGGAGCAGGTGCTGTCACCACTTGCCAGCCGGTGCAGAGGGATGGGCACTGCCACCACTTGCCAGCCAGTGCGGGGAGGCATGTGCTGCCACCGCCTGCCAGCCAGTGAGGCAACACAGGTGCAGCAGCGCTGGGAGCAGGGGCTATGCCCTGCTACTGTTTGGCCATTTGGGGCAGGGAGGGGGGTCGGAACGTGGGCGCAGCTTACTCCAGACAGAAGGGGACATTCCAACCCCCCTCCCTGCCCCAAATGGCCAAACAGTAGCAGGGCATAGCCCCTGCTCCCAGCGCTGCTGCACCTGTG
>NW_017729022.1:124567685-124578154 GCF_001723915.1 Gavialis gangeticus | reverse complement strand
TGCTGCGCCCACATCCCGTGGCCCCCTGCCCCTCTCCCTGAGTCCTGCACCCCCCGCCCTAGCTGGGCAGCTTGTCCCAGCCCCTTCCCCAATCCTCCAACCCCAACAGACTTACCAGCTGGAGAAAGCTGTGTCCAGCGTGGTGAGGACTGCTTCCTGTTTGGTTTATAGCCAAATCTGCAAATTGGCCAAATCTTTTCTGAATCGATTCAGAGGCTTCCAATTCAATTTGGAGCTTTTAATTGGTCTCCGGATTTGATTCGGAGATTCAGTTCCCCCCCGGTTTTTTCCTGAATTTTTTGGAGTTTTTTTTTTCCAGGCTTTCACATCTCTATGTAGGTTACTAAATATGTCAATCTGAAATTCCTAGTTCAATTTGTATTAACTTTAAAAATCTATGCTAAATCAAATAAAACTTTGATTCTTAGCATTTGACCTGGGCTTGATAAATCCAATAATCTATTTTGACTTCCTTCTAATTTGTTATCATATGGGCAATCAACATTAGAAGAATTTTTGGACTCTGATGAACATCTTTTGAATGTTTCATAATATACAAATCCCTTATGCAATTAACTCCAACTTAATAGAATTTTTTGTTGGCAACAACATGTGTCAGCTTAGATACTGTAGGGTTGTTGGTTGTAGCTGTGTTGGTTTAAGGACATAGGTAGACAAGGTTCTTTGGGTAGATGTGAAATCTTTTATTAGATCAACTAAACAGTTGAAAAAATTGACTTCTATTCTACCCAGGAGAGCACACAAACACCAACAGACACGCCCTACTGCCTGAAGAAGGGTGTTTGTGTCCAAAAGCTTGCAAAGAGTAATTTTTCCTTACCCAAAGAACCTTGTCTGTCACTTTAGATACTGGGAATTCATTGTTTTTTAAATTATAAGGAAGAGGTTGACATCTGGTTTTAACAGGAATACTTGTCTCTAACTATTGAGAAGCTAACTACTGATGGAATACTGATCCAGAGCTCATCTTTTTCTACTCCAATTACAAGAAGCTAGGAGCACTTTGGTGACAACTTTGTCAAAGTCTGTGCAAAAGATGTTCTTACATGTGTCAGCACAGCTATCTCTGGTGCATATGTGGCCTAGTGTTATCAGGCAAGAACACTGAGGAAGCATTAAGAAACTCTGAGCACTTCTCAGCTGGAAGAAAGGATGCTGCAATAAAATCTTGGGAAGGATCAGTGATGACAGTGAATAAAAAGGAGGGGAATTAATCTGCATGGGCTAAAAAGGACTCTCTTTCACTTAAAGAAAAACAGAGATAAAAAAACAATCTGCTTCAATTTCAGAGTAGCTATTTAAATTAAATAAAAGCTAAGTATTTCTGCTGCAACATTTTTCATGTCCATAACATCTGGTAGAGTTTCAGCTCTTTTGAGGGACCGCTGTACTAATCTATCATCATGTCAGAAGAGGGCAGCATAACACAGCTTTCCATAAACTATACAAAAATACTATGTAGGGTGAAACCATGTCCACCTGTTTTTTAATATAGAAAGTATCTGTACGCCACACACATTTCTGCTGAAAAATAAGGTGAAAAATATGGAGTGCTAGAAGAAAGCACCCACTAATGATATTTACTCTTCCCCAAATAGAAGTTAAATATTGACTTTAATGCTTGTTGCAGAGCCAAAACAAGGATTTTGTAAATTTAACTATGTTTGTACATGTACATAGAGTATCATACTTATATGCCTAAAAATTATACTACGTGTTTAACAATTATGTGCACTAGTGTACATCAAAATTAATGCTTATGCCTGTAAAATAAGGTAGGCAACAACTTGAACAAAACTGCTTGTATTGGTCTGAAAAATCCATTTGTATTCTGCTTGATGTTCTTATTTTTCTTTGTCAAAACTAGAGGATTTGCATCCAGATAAAGAATAATTATTTTTTAGATTTTCATTGCTGTTAAACGTCAGAACTACTTTCAACCGTGTCAATCTGGACTGTTTTCTATGTATAAAGAAATAATATTATTTTCTTTGCCTGCTTTCTTAGTAAGTGATCTTAATTCAAAGTGATATTCTAAATTAATAAGTAGATGTACAAAATCTTACACTTTGTGCAAGTTTGTAATGGTTAAATCACTAGTCAGTCTATAAATCACAAAGTGGAAAACTCAATATAAGTGTAAAAGCAAGCACCTATCCGATTGTGCTAAGAAATAGCAGAACAGAATATCACATTTCATGTTTTAACTGCAGATACACCCTCTGAACTCAACATGTTTAAAATATATATTTATTTATTGGGAGGGGGAAGAGAGAGAATGTTTCTTTGACAAACAGCATTGCATTTTCCCCTATTTGGAAGACTAAAAATCACAATAATCTTGAAACTGGGTCCAGAAAGGACTCGAAAGATAAAAAATTTAAAGACACACTGATGGTCAAGTTCAGTTAATCATTTCACTTTATTGTCTTAACAATGTTCTTTCAATACTTAGTCGCTTAGGCTGCTAACAGACATTAACACACACACACGCACACACACACACTTTACTGGAAGCAGCAGTGTGCGAGTTGGACCCAATTCCACAGTGCCTGTGTGGATCAGGTGTTTCAGCAGGGCTTTCTGGCACTCCTATTTAAAGCACATTTAATCAACTATTAGATAAAAGCGCCAAAAAAGCCCCATTAAAGTGCCTGATTTATAGAGATGTTGGGTGACCGGGGTCCAACTAACACAATGCTTCTTCTGAGTATGCAATGCGCTCAGAGCAAGTGCCATTTTTTTTTTTAACTTCCGTAACCAGCCTTAGGCTATAAATAGACATTGCCAAAGGAAGCAAATCCCCTTCACTGGGTGAAACACACACCACCCATTGTCCCACAGGGTTAGGCTGCCCGTATTTTCCTGCCCTAAAACAAAAAAAAAGTCCACTGCAACACAGAGGTCCAAACTGATACTACTTTTTCTCATGGTCACAAATTTGGTCATCTGTGGCATGACTAAGGGCATGGATATAGGTTTGCTTTCAGTTTCTGCTATCACAAAAGTTATGGCAGAATAGCATATACCTCAGCATGTTTTAAATCATATAACAACATACGTGATCATATAATACTTACCTGGCGAAATACTTCGTTGACAAAATTGACATAACCTCGAGTGGACAATAAAATCCTCTGCACCATCTCATACACTGACCGATGTTGTTCTTCAATGCTGCAAAGGCTAGAATTACTGAGTCTCCTATCAGACAAGGTGCTACTGTTGGAATGATTTCTTTCTTGCTCCAATTGTGCGATGGCTTCCAGCTCAGGGTTCTTATCTTGAGTTGAACTACCACCAACAGTCTAGACAAGAGAAAATGCCGGCCTAATAAAGCAATCACATCATATTGTACTTAAGCAGGCCAAAAACCTAGCATAACTTTGAACTTACTAGCAGCTTCCTCCAACCAATGGAACCTCAGGATCCATTGAAATACAACTCTGAATGGACTTACTGAGTCAAGCAAAACATTAGTCTCATTTTTAGTGCTTAATATTCAAACTCTTTTCCCTTATTCTGCTGACTGTTTGTCAGCCATATAAGATAGAAAACTATACAATGAGATGAACTGAACCAGGTTGCTGCTAAAGCAGTTTTAATCACTTTGGCCAGGTACAGACATTACATTTTACTGGTATAAGTGACTGGAAAGCAATCTATACCTGTAACAGAACAGAAGTGTGGCACACAAAACCAATCTATACCCATAACAGAACAGCAGTTTGGCGCACACAGCCTGGTTTAAAAATGGCAGAACCCAGTCTAAGATTTGCCCTCCCCACCAAAAGGTGAGTGTGGGTTCTGTTTGCCTATCTACCATTACAACCTCAGTTTCTCCAAAGTAAA
Organism: Gavialis gangeticus; assembly: GCF_001723915.1. Classification (NCBI taxonomy): domain Eukaryota; kingdom Metazoa; phylum Chordata; order Crocodylia; family Gavialidae; genus Gavialis; species Gavialis gangeticus. Next base: position 124,574,281 of record NW_017729022.1, on the reverse strand, counting down.
ATCCACCTCTAAAGATTCCTGCTTTCTAAAGAATAAAAAGTAAGACTCTGCGGCCCATTATGAACTAAAAGAGAGAGAATTTGGCTGGGAATTCTGGATCCCAAGAGAAGGAAAAGAAAAACAAAGAACTAACTACCGTAGGAAAAAAAATAAAAATGAACCCAATATGCATACAGATTTGAGGCAGTATGGCAGAGTGGTAAAGTATAAATTCATCATAGCTGCAACATTTTGTAATAAAAATACAGTTAGTGATCCATTCCTAAAACAGAAAATGACAGAGGACAGTCTTTGTAAAAAGCTGTTCTGTAAAACTTATTCACCTTAACAGAAGAAATGAAACACTGAATGAAAAATGTGTTTTCCAAAAATCCACTTAAATATTTTTTTCACTAAAAATTCTGGCTGAATAGAAGAAATGCACCATCAGCCCCTTCCATGCTTTTGATTTAAAAAAGGCTTACCATAAGTTTCAAAGGTAGAAGGGAAGCAGAAGTCCATGTTTTGTAATATCTAACTTCATTAAGTTGACATTTACCAACAGTTGTCACATTGTTCTTATACATTTCAATTTATAACCGAAGTCTTAAAATCCCTGTGTGGTAACTTACTGACAAATTCAAAAACTATCACTTTACCATACCTTGGCATGTTTAAAACAACTATTTTAACTGGAACTAGTTGCTAACACTTCTCTATGGTTATGCTGGAAGTAGCTTGAGAGAGATTCACTATCAAAACCAAGGAGACAAAAAACATTGATCCATGGTATTTGGAGTTTTAGAGAAGGTAAAAAAATGTATAAACAAAACCCCTTTCCTATTAAAGACTGATAAGACTCAGTTCTGTTTAGACTTTGAATTGCCATAACATGCACTACTTCTAAAGCAACCATCAGTATATTAAAATGCAAAGCTTTACAAGGGCCATTTTGTTATTTGTCATATACTTTCCCAACCAACTACAATTTAGTATTGATATGCCAACTAGCAGCAAAATATGAGACTTTTTCTCATTTTTTGTAGTATTTCTTGAAAATTTGCAAAGTAAAAACTTATTTTTGTGAACAATATGCTGGTGTTTGAGCACTTCTGAATTAGAACATAAATGTATAGTGATAATATTCAAAAGCAAACTTCTGCTTTTTAAATGAAGGAAAGGACAAACCACAACAGAAATTTTTCTTACATTACTGAAAGGGATTCCTCCACATACTCAGAAAAATCACTTTAAACTCCATCATTCATTCATTCATTCATTCATTCATTCACCTGAGCACATTATTTTTTGCTTCAGTTGTCAATGTAAATGTATGATGATTACTTGCAACCTTTCAGCAAATATAAGGAAACAAGGTAAGTTCTAAGGCATACCTGGATGATTTTAGGCAACACTTCACCTCCATTTTTAGTGCTCTGAGCTGCTGCTAAGTACTTTTTCTCCAGAAAGAAGGTGACGAGCCATTTAATAAAAACAACACGGGCAGCCATATAGGGAATTTTCGTGCTGTAAATGTTTTCATTGTTTCGGGTTGCAGTAATGTACACTGGTTTTGGTCTCAAGTCAGGAATTTCTAGGTGAGATTAAACAGAAAATAATAAATATAATATTTAAAAAATGTAATGGCTTTCAGGCCTTGGCTAAAGAAAGTGAATATTAAACCTACAACTCCACCTAGTGTGAAATAATAAAAGTTATTTTACCCCATATATATTATGCTTATTAATAATTATGTGTACTGCCATCACTTTGATTGATGCCAAAGAGAAGTATGACAAAGCACATACCAGTGCCCTCAGAACTTAATTCATAATGAACAAGTCAGAAAAATGAATGTAGCAAAAAAAAAAAAAAAAAAAAAAAAAAAGGACGGGGGGGCCAAATAAAAAAAAAAAAAAAAAAAAAAAGGACGGGGGGGCCAAATAAAAAAAAAAAAAAAAAAAAAAAGGACGGGGGGGCCAAATAAAAAAAAAAAAAAAAAAAAAAAGAAAAAAAAAAAATGAAAAAAAAAAAAAAAAAAAAAAAAAAGAACAGGACTGGGAGGCAGAGACAAAACTGAAAGAAAGGACACATGTTATAGTATAAATCAAATCTTAGTACTAATTTTTGTCAATTAAGACAGAACAAGGAAAGAGTAAACAAGACAGGAGCCTCGAGTAGAAAGAAACCTATAGTTCCAGCACAGCACATAAATCAGTACCTAGGGAACTGCTCAATGACAAAAGGATTTCAATTTCAAACTGAAGGAGGCTTTTAATCACGTAATTGCACATTTTAGATGGCTGTAGAGTGCTGACTACTCTCCTCAGAACCACACCACCCTGTTGCCGCATGCATACACTCACAGCTGCTCTTAGCCTCATCCCACCCTCACAAATGCTGCTCACTCCCCCTCTCCCTTCAGGAAAGAAGAGGTAAAATACAAACTGTACATGAGCATATATATTTATCACTACATTTGTATCACAACTTCTCCCTGATATCTGGGCAACATACAATTCTTACAACATCTGGTCTGGGTCATTTATTTGGTCATTTTTATGTGATCCAATTATATATTTCTTGTCCACTTAATGTTAAAGCAATGGAAATTTTTGTTCTTCAAGGAACATAGGATCAAGTCCAACCCACATGTGTGCTGGTGGGAGGGCGGAGAGTGAAGGGAAGTGTCCTAGGCTGCTTGTACATGCCACAGGGGTTTCATTCGGTTTAGTTTCCCCTAAACTGAAATAGTGGGTTTTTAAAAATACCACTTCTATTTAGGGAGAATTAAACTGAACTAAACCAAACCCCTATGGTGTATACACAAGGGTGCAGGCCTGATCCTTACCTGCCTCTTTGGTGGCAGGGAACAGGGGTGAGCTGCCGGCAGGCTGAATGGTCTCTGAGCTGTGTGGGGGCCCCCTGAGGCAGCACCTGCCTGCTAGCACCTGACCTGGGCAGTCCCTGGGGGTGCTGCAGCCACGGAGGGGAGCACTGGGCCCACAGCTCAGGCAGGCTACAGAGACAGGGAAAAAACCCAAACAAGGCTTCCCACTTCTTTTTTTTCCTTCAGTGGAGCCTGCCTGCATGGGCTGCTGCTGGGTCCAGAGCCCCTTCTAGCACCCCGTGCACCATTGCACTTTGTTAGGCAGAAACTAAAACACCTCGGAGGTGTTTCATCTTGCTACGTACCAAAATCATTTAGGGCGGAATATGCCACTGAGCATGCAAACAGCAATGCCATTAAAGCAGAATACGCTGCTGAACGTGCAAACAGTAAAGCCACTAAAGTGGTGCAAGAGGGCATTTAAGTCGCTTTAAAGGCCAATTTTGTGGCGTGTACAAAGGCCCCTAGGTTTTGTCAGCTGCCCCCCTGGGACACGAGGAATTGACTTCACCCACAGAACTATAACAACTTTGTGCTCAAGGCAATAAATGATCAATATGTGGGCTTGAAAAACAAAATTTGTTTTTATATGAATGGCACGTCATATTTTATTAAAATGCTGTATATAATTACGTTAATATAATCTGTTTTATGATTATGGAAATGTAAAAAAAGGAAGTCTAAAACAGCACTAGGGAAAACCTTTTTTTGGTAAGACATTAAAATTATTACAAAAATTATATACGTCATACAATTATTCAACCATAGTCATAATGATCCCATAGGCTCTACAGAAAGTAACCACCATAACTTTTGCTACTTAAAGGTAAAAATTATTACTTACCAAGCACAGGCTTGTAGAGGTTGGTTAGTTTTGTAAAAGATGGAAACAAGTGTGGAAGATAATACTTTCTAAACAAGGTGAAGAGAAACTTAAAACCAGTGTCTTGGTTTTCCTTATTCTTCCACTCCAAGCTTGCAGCCTTTGCCATGGAATCAAAAGAGATGTTTCAAGTTAATACATATTCTACTGAGATGCTCCCCAGGCTAGCAATAAAAGCTGTTTTACTGAATGTGAAAGATGGAAAACTACATTTCAATAAATATAAAATATTACTACACTATTTCATACCTTTACAAAGTATAACAAAAGTATAAGAAAACTGTGGTATGTACCAAGTCATTTAAAAAGCAAACACAAAGAAAACCTATTAACAGTTGAGACATATATACTGTATAAGGCAGTCATTCTCATAAATGTCATGAAAAACTAATGTCATTAATAGGTCAGAATGTTACCAAAATTAAACAAATCTTCTTACTTATAAGTAGGATTCTATTAAGCTATAGTTTGTCAATTATATTTCCCTCTCCTAATCAGCACATCCAAGTCTTGACATCAATGAAGTTGCTTTGGCACATATAAGACACCCTTGGGAAGCCCCACAGGTAATTACCATTGGCACTGGAAAGCTGACTTAAAAAGTTTAAGATGTTTTTGTGCTTAACTATATCAGAATTGGTGAGTCTCAGGTATAGCAAACATATAGATTAGGTAGGCTTTTAAACTCTATTCTGCCACATACTGGGCTGCAATAGCTCTGCCAGTCTGCAATAGTTCTGTCCAGGCAGTATTAAATTGCACTAAATGTAGTAGTCCAGAAGTGATGTGGTAGCTTTGATAGTCCAGGAAATATGCAAGAGACAAGAATTTTTGTGAGTGATACTTTTTATTGGACCAACTGCATGGTTGGGAGAGACTTATCTAAGTTTTCAGGTGCCACAGTACCTTCCTCAGGGCTCTGGGAAAGCAGCAGATACAGCAGTGCTAAATAGCAGATGGAACATGGGCTTTTGTGGTACTCAAAAACTTGTCTTAAGTCTCTCCCAACCATGCAGTTGGTCCAATAAAGGATACATATCACCCCAAAAAAATTCTTCTCTCTCACACTAAATAATGTGTTAATTTTTACACCGGGATGCATTTCCATTTCAAAGTAGACATGACCCAACACAAAACTCCACAAGGGTCAGTTCGCTTTAAATTATTTGTGCTATGTATTCCAATGTTGAGCGCAAACAACCCTCAACATACATACAGGCTTGACTTGCACCATGGCTGAAAGGGACCTATGGGTAATGATTGACCATCACATGAATATGAGCCATCAGTGTGAGGCAGTGGTCAGCAGGACAAACAACATGCTGTCATGTATCAACCAATGCATCTTGTGTAAAACTAAGGAAGTGATAACTCCCGCTGTACTCAGCACTGGTGAGACAGCAGTTGGAGTACTGCATCCAGTTCTGGGCACTGAAATTCAATAAGAATGTGGAAAAACTTGAGAGGGTCCAGAAAAGAGCCACCCGTATGATCAGAGACTTGCAAGGCAAGCCATAAGAGGAAAGGCTGAGGGACCCGGGTCTCTTTAGCCTAAAGAAGAGAAGGTTGAGAGTGGAATTGATAGTGATTTACCACTATATCAGAGGCGTGCATCAGGAGCTTGGTGAACAACTGTTCAGTAGGGCACCCCTGGGAAAGACCAGGACCAATGGATACCAATTCCTGGAAGGCCACTTCGGGCTTAATACCAGGAAAGACTCCATCACAGTCAGGGTGTCCAGACTGCAGAATAAACTTCTTCCAGATGTGGTACAGTCACCTACTCTGGGGGTTTTCAAGAGGAGACTGGACAGTCACCTCTCTGGGGTCATGTAACCACACGTCTTCCTGCCTAGAGTGGGGGAGCTGGACCCAATGATCTGCAAGGTCCCTTCTGGCCCCAAACAATCTATGAATGCTACTGCACAGAAAAAAGTACAAATAGTTTTGTGAGTAATAAAGGAAAGCCTGACTTTTTACACTGTGTAGCATTACTTGCTTTTGTGTCTAGGCTTCTGTAGAAAACTCGGTTATTAAGAGGTATATTTATTTTGATGTTGCTTTAAAAAAGGGGTGGGAGAAAGCTGAGCTGAAAAAGGGTACCTTATAAAAATATTAGAAAACTATGCTGATTTGGGATTTACATGAAAAAGTATGATACAAGGGAAGAAAGGTCAGATAAGTTAGAACAGTGATTACCAAAGGGCGTCCTGCAGTGCACTAATGTTCTTCAAGTGCTGTGAAAAATGATACTTCATCAGTATCAGATCTGATCCATGGAGGCACATCATTCAGCTTACAGGGCTCCCCTTGGGTCCAGAAATTTGGCATTGGGGGAGCACTGACAATAAATACTGGCCCTGCCCAGCAGGATCCGGCCCCAGCTGAACTAGCACCACACCTGAGAATGGGCCTACAGACCAGATCCAGCTCACAGATGCAGCACCACTCATCCAGCCTTCAGGGCCAAAAGGTTAGGCACCACGGCACAAGTCTTATATTTTCCTAACTTTTGATACCTGAGGCACCCTTTTTCAGCATTAAAATCAGTGGCACACTTAGACACCAGAAAAGGGTATGTGTGCACATGTGTGTGCATGCACACCCTTGCATCTATTTATCTAGCTATAACAGATAAACACACACAAGTAATGCCATATCTAATGATTTGTCTATATATATTGTCTATATATATAGACAGATAGGCACACGCAAGTAAAGTCATCCATACATCCATCCTTTCATCCATCTTTAGATAGATAGATGGATATACTTGGGTGTGTTTATCTATCTGTCTACATAGAGATAGATCATTAGATATGGCATTACTTGGGGGGGGGGGGG
>NW_017729022.1:124559629-124567609 GCF_001723915.1 Gavialis gangeticus | reverse complement strand
GGGGGGGGGGGTGTGTGTGTGTGTGTGTGTGTGTGTGTGTGTGTGTGAGAGAGAGAGACAGAGACAGAGACAGAGACAGATAAACATTCCCAAGTAATGCCATATCTAGTTACCTCACCAATGCTTTTATATTTTCATATTACAAATAGAGCAGCAATATAAGTTCTCTCTTTACTTTGTTATGATTGATTTTTATTCATCCATAACCTTATTACATTTTTCTACTTTCATCAATAGTGGATCTCTCAAATCTCTGAAGGTCTTACATCCTGTGACTAAATTAAATCACTCCTTCTAGTTACTAATTTAAGCCTGTTGTGTGGTAATCAATTTAAAACGTAGAATATTCTGAATGTTTAAAACTAATTATTGTCAGATATTAAGAGCTTGTGTACAGGTGCTTCTCTGTAATGGTAAACTGAGAGAGAGAGAGAGAGAGAACAGCCACACTGACCAAAAAGTGGTTTATATATGTGTGAAATTACTCTTTGCCTTCATGCTGCAAAAAATTCATCAAGATCATAAATTCATGGATTGAATCTGAAAATTTACACCTCAAAGCTTGCTCTTTTTTCTCTCTGGCCATCCCCAAATTCAACTGACAGTAAAAATTCAGTAAAATATGTAAAGCTTTTTATGCCATGACTTATTTCTTATTGTGCATCTTTCATCGGGGGTATCAGCTGGCCTATAATCCCCATTTTTAGATTACATGCTTGGGATGCTGGGAATTTTTTTGGCCTCAGTTCAACAATGTACTTAAACCAAACAATTTACAAAGCAGCAATTCTATGTTCAACATAAATGAAAACATGAAACAACCAAAAAAATGAATCGTGATTTGGAGTTACGTGCACAAAGTTCTTTCTCCCCAAAACTATTCTTTAAAATGTTTGTAACCCCTTTAGAGTCCTGAAAGGTTAGGATTTTTATCTATCCCTTTCCTCCTAAACACATGGATTCTCTTTAAGGCTAGGGACACACATTACACATAAACCTATTTAAGTGATCAGAAACTCGTTTAAACCTGTAAACAGATGTTCAATGTACATAAACCAGTTTGAGAATGGCTGAAACCAGTTTGAAATAAACCTGGCTGAATGCAGTATCAGACTTAACTGATTTGGCTCAAATGGGCACAGGCAATGTCTGCCCCAGACCCCTTGCTGGTTTAAATTAAAATCACAGTCCCCAGCATCCCAGCATGCTCTCTGGGCTGGGCGGGGCTCTCTGCTCCACAGCAGGGCAGGCCCTTCCCTTCTACTCCCTGGCTGGAGCTTGGCACAGACTTGCAGGCACAGCAGGGTCTGCTGACTTCCCCATGCCACCCTTCCCCACCCTCTCCCCACTCACAGCTTAAGCAGAGATCTCTTCCTCCTCTCTGCCACAGCACAGACCATAGCCAGCATGTGGTATGCTAGCTAATGCCAAGAGATGTCTGCATGTGTGTCTGTCTCCAATTTCACTGGGATAGGCAGACAGAACAGTGACTGCTTACGGTTTTTTGGAGCTAATCAACAGGTCAGCCAGTAAGCTGTTTAAAAAGGTTTGAAGTAATGTGGAAAGAGGTTATTGTTTTGCTAATTGGGCAATAAAGCCTGCTATCAGTCCCCCAGCTGGCTTGCTCGCCTGTCAGTTTGCTGCAGGCAGTATGACGAAGCAGGGAGGGAGAGTAAGAAGCTCTGTATCATCAACACATGCATGCACTGCATCCCCCCTCCCCTTGCCTCAGTGCACGCCTGGGGCTGGCAACACTCCCGCCCCTTGAGCAGCCAACAGGGAAAAGCCTGCAACCGTGCAGGCAGACATCCCTAATGATGTCTGGCCACATCCCCCCCAGCTCAGCTCGCTGCAGAAGGGAAGGGAGGGCTGCTCTAGCACCCCCCAGCTTCTAGCCTGAGCCACTGCAGGCATGTGCCTGAATTTCCTCAGTCCAGAGAGAATGTCTGTCCAGTTTCAAACCAGTTCAGCTTAGTCAGGTTACACTAACTTGCAAAGATTGAATCAATTCAGGCTTTCTGAATGTCTGTCTCTAGCCGAGATGCCAGCTTTGAGCATTGATTGTTTACTCAAAGTGGCCACTTTTTAATTTTCCTATTACCCCCAGCAAAAAGAGTTTTGCCAGCCAAGCTGGATCTTTAACTCTAATGGACCACACCATTTTCTTCAAATATAAACAATGAAAAACCAAAACAGAGTAAAAAGTACAAAGCACTTCATCTTACGTATTTAGATTTGGCAGAACTAAGAGAAGTAAAAAAAAATGCAAAATATTTTTGCACTGACACCTGAAGGAAGTCTGAATTCATAAAAAGAAAAATTTTGTTCAGTAGAAGGGATGTCATTTTTTGCATGCAAAGTGACGAAAATACTTAAAACTATCAAATTGCTGTCACAACTTTCCTAAAACGTAAAAAATTCTACTGTTTTTAACTTCTGTGATCACCCGCTTTCTTATGGCGATATATTTTATTGGACCGACTAAGAAACCCTTTCCTCTTGCATAATTTGTGGACCATCACAGCTACAATATCATTCTTATATTACCTTTCTTTTTGTACTGGTAGAATTCTTTACTATCTAATGCATATACATTTCTTCCTTCTATCAGCATTGCTTTTGAGTATTTCCCTTTTGATCTGACTTACATTTTGTTTTTTCTCACTATTTATATTTTTAGTATCCTTATTATTCACTATCTTTCTTTCCTGATTGAAAAATTTGCACAACATTGCTTCTGAGGCTTTGTAACAGGATGTGAAATAGTATTTAAATAAAAAAAAAATAGAACTAAGACATTCTCAATTCCTACTTCTTCTCTATTCTATATCTAGATCCACTAGCTAATATTCTATATGCAAACCCAAGCACATTATATAATCTTGATGAAACCAAGTAGTCCTTTCCTTTTGCTCTCCACATTTATTTTACACATCAGGGATTTAAAATACCCAGCATATAGGCTGTATCCTACTTGGCTGACAGATAAAGGTGTCTATAGAGGACTGTTTTTGCATCTTCTGGGCCAGCCTGAAATAAGAAAATATGCTCATCTCACTCAGGTGCTGATTTAGATATGTAATTACCAGTGTATGCCAAATCTACATAGGTAGTTACTTCAACTGTGTGTATAATAATGTAGATACAACAGGTAACTGTATAAGCAAATGGACAAATAATTAGAAGACAAACATAGCAGAGGCTTCATAAACCATTCATTGAATCTCTCATTGATGCACAACTAAAAGTTTAGATAATCCACACAGGGCATTTTATACCCTTAATTTTAGCGAAAAGTGCCCCACACTGTGGATTGCTTAAAAAAGAGTGCATACAGCCATAATTTTTTTTTTAGGGATAATGAAATGTTGTTCTCCCCATAAGATCATCTGGCTGTTCCTCACAGATCCCCATGTTGTTTTAAAAATAAATCTTGCCACACAAGGATACATTCAAATTCAGAAGGGTAGGGATAGTACTTTGAATGTTCAAATAGTACTTTGAATGTTAAAAGGATTTTAATTAGCCAAGTGGTATATCCCTAGCAAGAATGCAAACATGCAAATAATTCAAGATGGTTCATAAAAGTGGAAGGGGAGTGGTATTCCTAAAGCATCCCAGAGCATAATTCAGTTCTAAATTAGACACAGAGGGTTCTTAAACGATGCATGAAAACAGATAAGCTCCTTAGAATCAGATCTACTAGAGTTAGCATGCTGAGCAAAGAGCCACTAAAGTTAGTCAACAGGAAATGCTGATGACAAGAAAATATCCCAAACACCACCCTTCTCCAGGGCTTGTATGTATTTCTGCTCTGGAAACCTTGTACCAAAGTAAAATGCCTAAAGACCTTTATATTAAAAATGGTGCTTTGTTTTGAAACCCTGCTAGAAGAGAGATGCTGGTGCTTTCCTATTCAACAGCATAACAACACTCGTCCAGGAAGGATTGAAACCCAGGTTCAACTCTTTCCTTTCTCCGAAGGAGTGATGCATTTTTTATGAAACTAATCACACACTTTCCATGGGAGTATCTAAATAATGGGCTACAATAACAATCACTCTTGTTCTCCCCTACTCTGGCCCAGTGGATTTTAAATTCTTTTTTGCTTGACAGCAAAACTCATTCAGGCAAGGCCTCTACTCTAGATTTGATACAGAGGCCGTGGAGAGGACTGAAATTAAGTTTCCCACATACTGGAAGAGTACCCTAACCACTAGGTTATTTTATTGGGTGAGAATGCCATTTATTCCTTCAAAATCATAGCTAGAAAAAGAAAACAGACACTGCTGTGTCCACTGGTTTTTTTTTGTTTTTTTTTTTTAAGAGGCAGTGGATGTGGGCAAAGCCCTCTTAGTATATGATAAGCATGCTCAGAATACCTACTGAACAGGATACTTCAATGGGCCCATGTAGGGAATGGGCCTATGTAGGGCTTAGGCCTGAAAGAGGTGCTGAACTGTTCTATACCTGTCAAAAAGGAGACACTTACTTACAGGCACACACCAAAGCAAAACTTCATGGGCCAGATCCTATTCTACCTATGAGACACCCAAGTAGAGTTAGACACCTAACCACAATGTTATTCCACCCTGCTGAAGTCCCTGAAAAATTAACATGCCTACTTTTATAACATGCTGTCACCTCAGCCTCAAGACAAAAAAAAAAAAAATCACAAATAGCAGCAAGTTCAAGGAAAACCTACAAACCCTTTTGCATTAACTGTTTTTCAGGGATTCAAGCAAGGTGAACAGTATCACATTTGGGTACGTCAGTCTATCTGGGCACCTAATAGGTGGAAAAGTTTCTAGGCTAATGTGCCTAAGGAACTTTACTGATGAAAACTTAGAGAATCTATTTTCTCACATTCCAAAGTCCTTTTGTGAATCGCAGCCTTAGAGTGATTAAACAAAAAAGCCACACAAATGCTTTATTATGCATAAATTTAGTTTTTTGAAGGATAATGGAAAATCTCAAGTTTAGCAACCACTGTTATTTCTGCTCTTACTTTCTTTTGCCCTCGTCTTCTTCAAATGGAAAGTTTCTTATTTTCTCAAATCTTTATTATGCCAAACAGCCATTATGCATGAGACAATCTTCAGTCTTGAGGCTCTGGGCTACATGCCATCTTCCCCAAATGCCACTGTCTGATACTGCTCCTGTCACATCCATGCTGCTTCCTTATCTAAAGCCACAGGTTCAGACATGGCAGCACAGGTAGGAAGGATACTGCTATATGAGCTGATGGCTCGAAACTGACTTCTAGATTAGCAATATGTCCCTCACCCACAGAGCAAAAAAATCCTCCTATCTGTCACAATAACTCTTGAGGACACCATGTCATTAGGAAGAAGTCAAGATATGATAACGAAATCTAAAACATAAGAGGTTCATCTGTATACAAAACAGATTCCAGTTTACAAAAGGTCCACTTAAAAAGGTCCATGTCAAGGTCAGCTTCACTATCAAATTCTGATATAGCAGCTATTTAGGAAAAGAAAAAAATTCTCAGGCATGGGTGCTATTGACAGTTACTGTACCACATAGGCAAATCCAGGCCTACAACAAAGTATGTAGCTAAACCCCTTAAGGCACGCACAGTGAAGAGAGCTCACTCCTGCAAGTGGCAAGGCTACATGCCCCTCACCACAATACTGGATGCCAGTGAGCTCAGAGAGCTCACCAGCTGATCAGCACAGGATCTAGCCAGAGTGCCTACTTTCATCTACCTCGAGAGCTCAGGGGTGAGTGCCACCACTTCTGTCCCTTCTTTTGCCCTGCTGCTGAATTCAGCCAGGTGAGCAGAGTGGAGGGTAGATGAATGGGGCAGAGAGTTGAACAGCAGGAGCACTTTCTCCCAATCTCTGGAGCTACATAAAAGTAGGGACTCCAACCAGGGCATGCACCAATCAGCTGGTGAGCTCAGGGCTCCCATCAGGAGCTGCCCTTACCTGTGAGCTCAGAGAGCTCACTGAAACTCCAGCACACAGCCAAAAAGGGGGTTGTGACCACGCTGCTGCTCTCCTTGCAGATCTGCCTTTGCTATACCATCTACATTTTGTCAAAACAGAAGTGTATGGAATGAAAATGTGGCAAACAAACTCAATGATGTGGCTTATTTTCAATGCATTTCATATACAACATAACTTTATTCTGATTTAAAAATACAGGATGACTTTCCTTACCCAAAAGATGCATGTAAAATATATTATCTGCAGAATTCTAAAATATGAAGAAGGCAGAGTAGGTCTGACCTCAGACAAACACAGATGACTACTTCTTTCTAAGATGTGAAGAGTAATAGACATTTGAAGAGCTCTACTTAAAGCATTTGACTGAAATGGGTGGACCACCTTCTGTTACCATCCTAACAACACTGATAATTGAATGAGGGATTATTTTACTATTGGCTCAAGACATGTTGGGTGCATCTACCACAATAAGTCAAAATTAAATCAAGCTTTGACATCAGCTCCTGATGTCAGTTGTTAAAGCCTAGTGAGGAGAGATCTGTGAAAGCTGTTTACTTTGTGAGAGGTATAATATATTGAGGCAATGCAGAATTATACTTTGTTTCTATTATATAACCCCTTATGAGTTTTTCAGGCTTGTAACAGAAAATAAAAACAGCTTCATTGCAAATGCAAAAGCCAAAATGTTTGATGTGTTTTTAAAAAAAACGAACAAAGAATGACAACAGCCTCCCCCCATCTGAAGGATACGGTATATGTAGATACAAGGGAAACAAATTCCTACAAGTAATTCCTCCAGCGATATAGAGTTGACAATATGATTCCTTTCATACCTGGATTACCATATACTTTAACAACAGCTGAAGAAAATAGCAAGTCTGATCCTCAGCAATCTTTTCACCAGAGACAGCTGGCAAAAGTGGGGTTATTTCTTCAGGACAAATCTTTGCTAAAATTCAAAGAAAAAAAGATAAATTACACATAAAAACTTCAAAATAATGGAATAAATATAACACAGCGTCTGATTGGCACTTGGCTTTATACAGTAACTGGCCGGATCTTTTTGCTTTACTCCCCCTGCACAGGCTTCTGACAAGCTTTTGCCTCCTTAAAAGCTACATACATATACAAATTATATCTAAACACACAACCATGTACATACAAAAACTAACTCTAAACAGTTCATGTGAGATAACAACAGGTACTTTGATAAGATAAACCATCAGACAGCAATCCATCTACTCAACCTTTCATATAGACTAAATAAATGATATCTTTGGAGGTGGAGCACTGAAGGAATGTTCTTATATTTTGAATATCATATCCTCAACAGCACTGCTGAATGGAACCATGAAATGTCAGTCTTCACCTTTGCTCAATTTTGTATTTTATGAAACTGAATTAAGAAGCCTTAACCTACACCTCCCAGTTCAGCTCTCTAAAGGAAGCTGCCATTTAAAAGTGGATCAATGTCCTCTTCAAAGCTCCCCAAATTATTTTTTCTTTGAACTTCTGCCTCCTGCAGTGGTACTTTAGTAGTAGCATTACATAGGGTTACAGTGAAAATGATGAGAATGGCAACTTGTTCAAGATGTGGGCCAAGGCATACCACCTAAGCCTGATCTATGACTCAAGGCTACCTAGGTCTTTGACTAGCTCCTGATGGAGGTGAAACTATAATTCAGACCTCACCTTTGTTGACAGCAATATAGAAGTTACATGCAAAAAAGATGTATTAGAACCCATTCCACACCCAGCACGGACTAAATGAATTGCTATCAATGTGACAACAGCCATAACTCTAAATATGGTATCAATGTGTAGACGCTTCGGCTTTAAGAAAGCAGACTAGAGAGGCTTTTCTGAAGAACTTGACAAAATGGCCCACATCAAACCAGTCTTGGCTAACTACCACCTCTTTGTGAATGCACTGTGTAAAACCTCCAACGGGTATATACACCATGAGGATGCAAAACTGAGTATATAATAGGGATGTGAAAGGATAAAT
>NW_017729022.1:124546135-124559408 GCF_001723915.1 Gavialis gangeticus | reverse complement strand
AGGCCCCCATGGTAAGGGAGGGAGTGGGGCTGGGGCAGGTGCTGCACAGACCCCCACCGGGAAGAGCCCAGCACAGCCCTGGCCCCAGGCCACAGCAGCAGCCTGTCCTGCCCCTTGCACAGATCTGGGGTCATATGCCCCCCATGCCTCTCCAGGTGTGTGCAGCGACTCAGTCTCACGTCCTGCCCCCTTCCCCACCACAGGGGCCTCAATCTGCGCTGCGCCCCCCCACCCCCCCAGACCCCTTCCCTCACAGCACACTTACCAGCCAGACCTGGCTGCTTTCTCCTAGCCGCCTGCATGCTGTGCTGCAGCTGCACACGGCATTTAATCGGCCATATTAGTTCTGCATACCCCCTACAACCTTTTTAAGCACCCCTAGGGATATGCGTACCCCTGGTTGACAACCGCTGATTTAACCAATAAGCCCAGTGATAACCGGTTAGCTTACCAGTTATCATTTAGTACAGGATAGGATACAGTATGGCAGGGAACAGGGGGAAGGGAAGGGAAATCACACAGTGCCCCAGCAGGAACCAGAAGATGGCAAGGCAGGCAAGAGGGAGGAAGGGAAGACGAGAGGAAGTGGGGAGGGGCAATAAGGACCAGTAGCCTGAGACTAAAGAGGAAAACAGCAGGTGGCCTAATGACTCCTCAATTAAGCAGTTAGCCGCTCATTCACAGGTGCTCCCTCACTCCCAGGTTGGTGAGGAGGGGGTTTCCCATGGGCTGTGTTGTCTGACTGGGCTTGTCACCACCTCCTCCCCACCCACCCCACCAAAGGGCTCTAGGAGGGGCTCCCAGCACCAGCTATGTCCAAGCTGCTATGTTACTGGTTCACTGTTTAACCAATATAATTAGAAGAGGTTAAATGGATATTTTTTTTTAATGATATTTACATCCATAGTATATATCAGGGTTTACCTTCCATGCTAGCCATCAAATACAAAAAATACCAGCAAATGTTTCAAAAGATATCCTTTTCTCAGAAGACAGTACTGTGGCAGGGGGAGTCCAAACTAACAAGTTCCAAGAAGAAAGGAGAGAGAAATGGAAAGAATTGATCAAAGGAATAGATATGAACCATACTAGCAGGAAAGTGTGGTTAACCATTCACAAACTGAGTAATGATCCAAAGAAAGTACAGAAATACAACAGCACAGCCAACCAGGTGGCTCATCAGCTTATAGTTAACGATAAAGTTTCAAACAAACAAGCTAAAATACAGATTCAATGGCAAACTGATCTGAAGGAAAATCAATTTAGCATGCCATACACAATGGATGAATTTGATGCCAAAATAAGACACTTGAAAAAATGGCAAAACAGCTGAATTCTATGACATACGCACGGAGCAGATCAAGCACTCTGGTCCCATAACCAAGTTACAAGAATTACACCTTTTTAACAACTGCTCATCACCCTTAGAATAACTAAACTATGGGGACACGGCCATATAATAGTATAACAGCTCTATTAAAGGCAGGGAAGGATGCCTCTGGCTGAGAGAACTTGAGGCCAGTGTTAACTGTATGCTATCTTTATCAGCTTTATGAATGCCTTATTCCCAATCACCTTTCACCTCATATGGCATGACATCTAACACCAGAACAAACCAGATTTAGATCAGGCAAGTCCTGTACTGGCCAAATTCTAAATATCACCCAGCATGCAAAAGATGGATTTGAGATCGGTGTAAAAAACAGCACCTGTTATTATCCCTATCAGTGGCATACAGCACAATCAACCACTGAAACTTGCTTGCCAAAATCTGTGATATAACACATGACTATCATCTAGTGCAGCTCATCCAATCTCTTTGAAGACTAGATGTTTTTATGTAGAATTGTGCAAGAAACAGTGCTGCTGGAGATGACAGAAAACCGGTATACATACTAGCACCAATCCTTTTTAACATTAACAACAATCAACCCATACAAACCAATACAAGGAGCTTCACATATGCTGATGATTAGGGATCCTGGTTTTCTATTTGCCATGAAAAAATGAAGAAAAATGCAGAATTTCTCCTTTAAAGGAGAAAAACATCAGAAATGGCAGGTTTCCCCTTGCAACCTCACAGAGTTCCAGCCTGTAAGGTGCTGGGTGGGGGGGAGGCCCGAGCAGAAGGAGGTGATCAGGCAGAAGTCGTCAGTTGCATATGTGCATTCACACATGCACATGGCAGCCAGGCAGCATGGAAAACACCACCTGCAACTCCCCATAGGTATGTCTGGGTGAGAGGGGATTGAGGCTCCCATAGTGAGGGAGGGAGTTAGGTAGGGCTGAGGCTGGGGGCTCTGTCCAGCTGGGGCAGTGCATGAGGCCTGGGGCCAGGCAGCAGTGCCTAGGCAGGGAGCAGGACAAAGCTGTGGGGAGCTCATCTAAAGGGGAGGTGGCAGTGGGGTCAGCTCCCCACCTCTGCACACACCCCTAAGAGGGCATGGGGGCATGTGCCCCCCAGATTTGTGCATGGGGCAGAAGCAGACGCAGGCCCCTGCCCTTCCAGCAGCACCCAAGCCCTGGCTGCTTCCTGTGGGAGGTGGCAGGTGTTCCAGCTGAAGCAGAGCACAGAGGCTGGCTGCCCCTTGCCCACAGGCAGCATGGACAGAGCAGAGCCTGAGCAGGGGTGGATGCGGGCTGACAGCTGCAGGCTCAGGGCTCCCCGCCCTGCTGCCCTCCCCCTGGGGGCTTTCACAGCCCAGCAGGCAGGACCTGGCACAGCAGAGCGGAGCAGGGAAGTTTCCTGCTGCCAGAAGTCACACGCCACACACCACCACAGTGAAGCGCCCACTGCCTACCCAGCAGCAGCAGAGGGAACAACTCCTTGCCACCACCTCCAGTGCTGCCAGGTGGTGCCTCACCACCATGTTGGTGCAGGGCTCCAGGCAGCAGCACAGAGCCTCCCTGTCCTGCCCCGCCACGACAGGTCCTGTTCACTGGGCTGCAGAGGCCCCTTGGGGGAGGGCAGCAGGGTGGGGAGCCCCAAGCCCACAAAGAGCAGCCCATATCTGCTAACCCCCACAGGCTCCGCTCCAGCTGTGGGGGAGCCAGGCTCTGCATTCTGCTCTGGCCACAGCAGCCACCAACAGGCAATAGCTAGGGCTCAGGTGCTGCTGGTGGGGGCAGGGGACTGTAGACCCAAGTCCCTCACCCCACAGCCCTGGCAGCTGGGGGCCTGCTCTGGCAGGGCTGGGGGAGTGGGCTCTGGGTGGAGAGTGAGAAGCAACAAGGCCAGGGGGTTGTGGGTCAGGAATGAGGAGCACCAGCAGGGCTGCAGGGCTGTGGCTTGGGAGCAAGAAGCAATAACATGGGCAAGGCATCAGCATATCAGGGCTCCTCATTGCCACAAAGCAACGGGGGAGGATAGCCGCAGCTGAACCCACGTCTTGGTGGGTGAAGGGGGTGTGGGAGCTCTGATTTTCTAAAACCCAAAATCAAATGCCAAAATTTATAGGCTTTTAGAATTTATTTCATTATAGTGACTGAGGCACTGGTAGGTTTCCAACTTGTTTTAAAACTGTAAATATATCAGTAAAACATTGCGTTTAACTCATACCTACATAGTGGTGTTTCATTTTAATTGTGGAAAAACAGATTTGGGGGGATTCATCAGCAAATTTGTGATTTTTAAACATAGAAAACTAGGATTCCCACTGATGATCTATGTATCACATTGTTAGAGAAGGACTTTGCTGCTGCTGAGAACTGACTAACGTGTGCTGAGCAGCTTCTTACATTACTATAATAAGAAGAGCCAGCTTTGCGCAAACTCAAGACATAGGCCACAGGCTTTCACTTATGCCATAGAGAAATCAAGCAGAAATTAATAAATCACCTGGGATGGAATCCCACTGACTAATCACCTGAACCCTGTAAACTTCGGAGTTATATTGGACCAAACACTTACCTTCAAAGCACATGTATAGAAAATGAAAGGGAAAGTCAGTGCCTGCAATATCATACTTCAAAGGTTGGCCACCTAAAAGTAGGGAGTGAACCCAGCTACATTACAAACCACCACTACTGCCTTGTGTTACTGCACTGCAGAGTATGAATGTCCTGCATGGGAATGATCAGTTCTTGCCATGAAACTAGATTCACTTCTAAATGACATCTATTGTGAAATAACAGGGATCCCTATGAAGCTGCAATCAGCCTCAGATTCCCATCAGCAGGCCAGAATGGCCCAATTTGGGTCTAGGATGGACCAGTGCTAGGACTGGCTGCTGCCACTACTTCTCTGCGCCATTAGGCTGTGGTGCAGCACAGGAAAGCTCCCTGCGCCCACTGCCTGGGCACAGCAGCATGGTGCTGTCTGCCAAATGTCACCGAAGTCCTAGTTCCACGGGCCAGATCCAATGGTTCTGTAGGTGGGATTTGGCCCATGGGCCATAGGTTGCTGATCCCTGCTCTGAGGAATTTTTGGATGATAATTTTTGGTGCACCATAAATTTTGACAGCATAAACTGAATTTAATATTAAAATGAGCACCTCAAGGGCTACTGTGCCAAGGGCATTATCCACATTCATTTTGAATTTAATTTAAATATTTATTTTAGAAAAAAGTTAACTGAAACTGCCATAGAATTTATAGAATTTCGGTCAGAATGCCACAGAATATGAGGCCCTGCCAAAAGCAGTACCTTTTCAGAGAACAAGATAACTAACATCTGATAAAGGATAAAATCGGAGGAAATAACTAGTAGGTGAATGGAATCATAATCCCTTAATCTATCTTTTGGGCTCGATGTTCTGATCAGAACAAAGATGAGACATGCAAATAGATATCTACAAAGAGCATACCTAATTAAATAATTAAGAACACCACAGAGCTTGCCCAGAGCAGCAACACACTCACAGATGCCCCTTTCTCGTGCAACATGATATAAAAAAACCCAAAAAAGAAAAAAAACAAAACAAAACCTTCCTTTTTCTTCCTCCTCCCTCCCAGTGCTTCTCATCTTCTCATTTTTTCCCCTTTGGACTCCTCAGTGTGGAGTGGTCCTGAAGTGAAAGCCTCAGCAAAGTGACAATTCCAGCATTTCCACTTGATCCATTATTAGGATCGATCTAATTGTTCTCAGCAAAATTCTGTGGAACTTACTACCCTCTTTGCAACACAAAAACCCAGATTTGGAGAACTCTGTGCATGTTGCAAAGATGTTTTACTATACTTTATCCAGACAGAAAAGAAAAGTCTTGAGTCTTGGCAATTAACCATTAAATTATTTTTCTAATAAGGGTATTTTAATTTTTGTGCTCTACACTGAGACACCTGTGACTGGTACCTTTTAGAAACCCACACAAGTTAGTCATTTATACTAACACACATATATACTAACATTAAGGCCATATAGCAGGGTGGGCAATTATTTCCGGCAGAGGGCTGCTTACCAAATTTTGGAAAGCCGTCAAGGGCGGCATGGGTAGCCCCGTCCCTTGACAGAGCCCCTGGCAGCCTGGCTCCACGCTCCTGCCACCCTGCTCTGGGTCCTGCTGGCACTGGCCCTGGTGTACCAGTGCAGGCTCCAAGCTCCCACCCAGCTGTCACTGCTCCGCACACCCCCTAGCTGCCCCTTCCTCCACCTGCCACAGCCATTTCCCTGCTCCTCCCCTTGCCTGTTTCTTGCTGTACTAGAAACTAGAATCCACAACCCTCTTCTGCTTCCTTATTCAGGAGATATACCTTCCCCCAAACCCAAGGCAAATTTATCAGAGACCTGAACTACTACCAAACCAGATGCCTGCTGAGAAAAATGAAAGCCTTACAAACTAACCTATCCATACCATCCAGACCAATCTGGTACCAAGATAAAAATTAATTTCTAGACCACTGAGAAAGTAGCATGATGCTCACAGCAAGACCAAAACTGACCTCAGAGGTGGGGACAGCTTT
Source organism: Gavialis gangeticus (assembly GCF_001723915.1). NCBI lineage: Eukaryota > Metazoa > Chordata > Crocodylia > Gavialidae > Gavialis > Gavialis gangeticus. The sequence goes on along the minus strand of NW_017729022.1, from coordinate 124,553,509 downwards.
TGTTCCCAGGCAAAAAATGACACATTTAGCAGCGGCAAAGGTGTGTAAAAGCCTATCCTCAAGTACACAGCTAACTAACAGAATTCTACTGAATCTTTCAGTTGAGCCAATTAACTAGAACTGTTTACTCCACCAGTCCAATAGGAACAAGGATTTGTGTATATTGTATCCCTGCTGAGCACAGAACTGCTGCCAAGCCTAAGAATGATGCTTGGGAGTGTGATCCATGCCGCATGCTGCCTAACTGCTGGGTTTTTGCATGTCTGGAGCAGTAGTGAGTAGGTAGAGCTCATTTCATCATCAGCAGCCCTGGACTCAGCACAGAGGCAGTATACAAATTACCTAAATATCCACAAAAAGCACAAGAAGGAGTAATCCTGGAAAGAGAACCAAGCATTTTCTTTCCCCCACTGCCACAGGCCAAATATCCTCACCTCTGAATGTACAGAAGTGCTCTTGGTAGATCTTGAAGATGGTGTCTAATGACAATGTATGAAAGAGTTAAGAATGATTTTTCTACCTATAAACACCAACAAGTGTTATTTCCACAATAAGCTGAAGTTCAGCTATTTATACTGAATAGAACTTATTACGACTTATTCTATTCAGTGACAGGTCAAAATTAATCAGAGAAATGATGACCTAGGCAATTTATTTCTCTCTCTAACTGTAAGAAAACTAAAATGTATGTGCTGGCATTACAAAAACAGAGGGAATCTGGTGTTATAAAAATAATTTTATTGCATAATAAACTCAATACAAAATCTCAGATGCAATGAGGTACAAAGATATATAGAATGACCTATTAGATATTTTCCCCATAAGCCATACCTATAATTCTATGATTTAAAGATGAAAAGAGTGCAATACATTAGTCATGTGAATATTCATGATTTTACTTACCATCAAGTAAACTGGGAGGAGGACTAACGAGGGTATCCAGTGTACAAGCACCTCTTGATGACATAATAGGTGGAAAACCAGGCACAAGACATGCAAAAATTAACACTTGCTCTTCTGAACAATTTGTCTGAAGTCCTTGAAGCCAAAGAAGATACAATCGGATTCCTTCACATCTTATCTAAAACAAGAAAATTTTGTGTAAAGTGATATTAAAATAAACCTGAAAATACAGTGATGATACAATTTTAAGAAATTTGAAAAATTATTTACCAGAAATATGGTGAGTGATTTCGCTCCCACCATCCCCAGACAATCAGAGAATAATAACTGCTAGTTTAACCATGTAAAACAGGCATTACGAACTTAAGGTCCATAAACCAGATCCAGCCCATGGAGCTAGGTATCTTTAGCAGCATTCTGGTAGCAGGGGGTTTCCCTGTGCTGCGGCTGGGAGGCAGGGTGCTTTGTCTGTGCTGTAGTCGGGTGGCAGGGGAAGTGGCCATGGTGGCTGGGTAGAAGGTGCTGGCCCAACTCAGACCTAAGATGAGCTGTCTTTGGGTTGCCACTCAAAAAGTTTACTGACTGCTAGTGTAGAGGGTATGCCGGCACCAGAGATAAGGATAAGGATGCAGTTTCATCTAGCCAAAGAAACGCTCCCTAGAGCAGGGGTCAAAAACCTACAGTCCACAGGCCAGATCCAGCCCACTACATGACTTCATCTGGCCTGCAAAACTGGGATATCAGTGGCAATGTGGTGGCAGGAGAAATTAGCAGCATATAGCAGTACAGGAAGTGGTGGCTGGATCACAAGCATGGTAGGAGAAGTGACAGCAGTGGGAGTGTTACAACCAGCAGCTCATCTGCAGACCCAGATGCATTATGTTGCATCTATAATGTGCCTAACCTCTGCCCTATAGGGCTGTCACAATTTGGATCAACCTTGATGCTGTTTCAGCTTGAACCAGGAGTCAAACAGCTATGGTAACTCCAGAAAATTATTCTGCATCTGCCAAATTTAGCTCAGTTGCATGCAAGGTTCAAAACCTTAAAGTTGATCCTTGAAGGAAATAGAGTGGTTGTACTTCCTGCATACAGCAACTGATGATATATCATACCACATCAGGTGTGAAATCCTGACCCTGATAGCAATCAATGGGAGTTTTGCCATTGACTTCAATTGGGTTTAGGATATTGCCATAGTAGTCCAGGTATTTCCTTGAAAAACTCTACTTAATGAAATTACTATTCATGTTATGATTTATTTTGTATAACCCAATGATACAGGACCCTCAGTAAACTTTTAACAAAGAAAGCTAATAAATATGGTAGAATTCTAATTTTTGGTATTTGAATGAGAAAAAGAACAATGCATTAACAACTACTGACAAAAACAAAACTTTGCATTAAAACTAACAGTGTAATGTGTCAACCTTCTGGCTAGGGATATCTGAAGATCTGTTAACCCATAGAAACTGATCTTTTCCAGAGGCAGAATTAACAAAATGTATTATAGCTGTAGCAAATCATCCCATAAATATTACAATAATGAAGTAAACTTGTAAACCTAAGGAAAAAAATTGCGAACTAAAAACAGAAATACCACTTACAGGAACTTTTGTAATAATCAGTATACAGTCATTTGAAAAATGATTACAGCAGATTTGGAATTTAGATTGACAGATGCATTAGATTGACAGACATTACTCTACAGAACCAGTTAAACTGAAGCAGCAAGAAACACTAAACATATCGTCTAAGAGAAATACCTTTATAGAGTTTCCAGTGTGCAAAAGCTTTTTCAAAATGGATCCTGAAATTGAAAAACAAAACAGAAAAATGCATTGGTAAAATATGTGAAGGTGCCTGCTTTTGTCAAACATGCATGTTGGCTGCAAAAGACCATCTGTGCTGTGCTGCTCATCATACTACTGTTGCAATGTGCTTATTTAAGAAATATCTTAGGAAAAAAATGTAAAACTAATATTATATATGCTATATGCTGATGCACAGATGTAAAATAAAATTCAGTACAGCTTTGCAGCTGACATGTTTGTTTTACTCAGATGCCTGCTCATTTTTAAAGGAAGTGGAAAATGGTTGCTCTAACCAATGAGATTTCTAATTTTATATTTAAGAAAAATATTTAAAACAACTAAATTAACATTTTCTACATACATTTTACATCATAATTTACCAATGCTGACAAAACCAGAGAGGAAAAGAGTGCATGTTCACACTGTGTGTAATGCCAATAAGCTTGCAGATGCATAAACTCATGCAAAAAAGAAAAGAAAATCTGTTGTAAAATAATTTAATACAGGGGTTTAACATTTGTGTCAACTGCATAGAGTATCTATTTCAACCCGTATGAGCCAAAATTAGAAGCAACTGTGAAAATTCTGGTTTAATAATGTAATATAAAAAACATTCCAAATTTGAAAATGTGAAATATTGTCAGCTAAACTCTCAAAATAATATTGTCAGTGTTAAACTCAAAGAGAAGTAACAAGTTCATAGCTTAGTATCAATAAACTACTTTAACCAGATACTTAGATTCTAGTGAACAAGAATTAGCCATTCTATAATACTAAATTAATCCTACTGCACTAATAAATTTACATATTTGCTGTATTAGTGCACATGACTTAGGTAATAGCCAATCCAAATCATCTGCATGAAAAAATGAATGTGTCGGCTAGTATTGCTGGCATACTAAGTAAGACTACCTAAAAATTTGGTTAATGATGATTATATTTCAGAAATCAAAATACGTTAGTTATAAAAAGGCTGAGTTCAGCCTAATTTGCAAAATACAAGTTTACAGGAAATTGTCATGAAGCAACCCAAGCAGATGTCTCCTTTTATTTTCATCTGTGTTAACTGGAAATTTGACAACAGCTCTTTCCTTGACCTTTCATTTCCACCCATTATTTCTGCTGTCATCATAAAATCATTGCTCAGCTAGAAAACACAGTAGTTGATTAAACAGCAAAATCAATGTCAGAAACCAAAATGAGAAGCAGTACTTAGAAAAGCACCATGGGTCCAAATTATTTCAATAAGCAGCATAGTACACATTCTCTCCACTTCAGTGGTATTCAGAATTAGAGCTTTTCATTTTCACAGGAGTAATGAATCTAATATACTCTAATTACCAGGAACATTATCAAACTAAATATTTTAAAGTTCCAATTCCATATTACAAACAACAGATTTTTAAAACTAAAAGAACTCTGAAAATTAATTTTATTTTGTGGCCTCTCTCTACTCTTCTATTTATTTTTCTAAACTGTAAATCAAGACATTTGTACCACTGTTTGTAATTTTTGCACTAAAATACACACTCTTGTTAAATCCCTAAACTGTGACAAGTGAGCCTGTTTCAAAAACTGTGAAGCTTCATAAGGCAAATAAGCCTCTATCTCATTCTATTATTGGCTTCTCAAGTTTCATGTGGGTATAAGACTAGCTTCTTGCACAACTGATATTAAGGCTTTACAGTTATTAAAGAAAGACAAAATTATATTAAAAGAATGTTAATGTTTCAAAATCTAGCGTTCAAAACTTAGGGAATGCCTTCATCCAAGTTGTCAATGAAATCTTGATTCAGCTTTGTATGCATAGACTATGATGCAATCTTTAACCACGTGATGACATTTTTGCTTTAGGATCTCATTCAGTACAGAGAATGGATAGTGCCCTGGGAATGAACTCAAGCTGTTGAGGGCACAAGACTTATTTGTAGAATATCTCTCCTAATTTTGGCACACACTGAAGACACTGGAAGGTAGTGAGGTAGGCTATTTGCGGGAAGAAAAAGGATGGTCTTGCAGTTAGGCTAGCTGAATGATGCCTAAATAACTGGACTCTATTGCTGTTGTCACAAATCCATTAACAGGGAACCCCCACAGCTCAGTTTCTCCCCACTGCACTGTCACTTGCCTCAAGGAACAGACCTGAGGTTGCCCTGAGATAGTGCCCTAACCCAGCAGATCTTAGCCTCAAGTGGTCTTCACTTGTGGGTTATGGAAGAAATTGCAGGTCCCCCTCTCCATGGAGAGAGTCAGCCTGTGTCATGGGATGGGGTCCCCAGGGATGGCCCAAGGATTGGCCCTAGGGCTCCTTGACGTGCCAATCCTACCCAACAAGCACCCACTTTCTCACTTGCCATGTCTTGCTGGTAATTTTGATATGGGGAGGCTGCCCTTGATCTTACTGTCTGGACACAGTCTTGCTGGACCCCACTAAACGCTGTGGGTTCTTAGACCCCTTGGCGTCCTGCTTCAAAATGGATGATTCACGGGACACTCTCAGCCTTATGGGCTAGATGCACGGCTCCAAAACCACCCCTTTACCACATCTCAAGCCTTGCAGATGGTACTGACGTTGTCTCTCCTGGGCCTTGATATAACTTGGCTCCATGTCCTCACTGGGCTCTCCGCAGCCCTGTCTCTGCGCCCACACTGGCGCTGGGCTCTCCGCAACTCTGCCTCTGTGCTGAGGTCTGCTCATCCCCTTATCACCGCGCCCTTCTCTGGCACTGGGGTACCCACACTGTCGTGGGCCCCCAATGAGGCCTCCTCCTTGCCCAGTAGCCTAAGCCCAATCCACCAGTCAAACAGCAACTAAAATCTGAGCCCCTGGGCTATAACACAATATAAGCAGTTCAGGGTGTGTTCTGTCCCTTTAAAACATCAAACTTCTCCCAGCACTAATTGCCTTATAAGCCAGGGTCTCTGGTGAGCTCCTGGAGCCCCTTAATTCTACCCGGAGTAGAACAGGCAGCCAAGCCTCTCTGGTGAGCTTCTTCCCCTTTGGCTGCTGACTGAGAACTCCCTGTCTAGTCCCAGCCTTGGGGTTTATATGTGCCCAGGGCCCTGCCTCTTCCCATCAGCTGACTGGGTGCAGGTACAGGCTAATTTACTTGTTAGCCTGTTGCCTTAGTAACCTGCACTTGTGGGCTTCTGTCTGGCTCTTAAGGCCCTCTCCCTAGGCAGCTTCTGCTCTTACAGGAGCAGGCACCTTAGTGCCCTGTGACAGCCTGGAATATCACTCACCCAGAAATCACTCTCTCCACCAGCAATCAGTTAGAAAAAAAAGCAGTAAAAGGATTTATTACATAGGACAAAAAGAATTATGCAAACAAAACAGACCACAGGTCTGGAGTCATGAAAGTACAGATTCTTACCTTCTCATCTACCTACGCCTAACCTTTCATGAGAATCCTTACCAGAGTCCTCTGAATATTTGTCTTTGAATCTCTGGCTATGCAGGGTTTACTAACCCAGTGTTTCCCAACCAGTGTGCCACAGCAGGTGTGGCACGGCACTTTGGGCTAGACTCATACCCCGACCTGCTGCTACTATGGACACAGACAAACAGGGAGCATGGCTCCAGCCAGGCAGAGGGTGTGGCTCCAGCCCAAAATGCCATCTGACTGGTCTTGTGCCACCCCTCCCTGTCAGTGCCCAGCTGGCCATGTGCCACCCCCTCTTCCCCGCTCCACGTCCAGTGTGCTGTGGTGCTTTTTTATTTAAGTAAATGTGCTGTGAGACAAAAAAGGCTGGAAAACACTGTACTAACCCCAGTTACTAGGTTAGTAATGACCAAATCAACACAAAGGCTGATTTCTAACAGGACTAGATCTTGAAAAGTTTCCAAAGCTAGCCCCTTAATCAGCATTATTCTAATCTTCCATGAGTCACCAGAATCCTCCACAAGGTTCTGGTTCCTTGGCTACTTGCACTTCCTCAGCCTTTTGGGCCATTACTCTCAGATCCTTTCCTATTGTGGAGCTGATTCCTCAATTGCAGCCAGACAATGCCCAGGGCTGCCCACCCTACCAGTGGCCCCTTGTTTCTGCTATTATGAGAAACAAAGTCCTGGCCCTGGAACACAATGGCAAGGGACAATTAGCAGTTCCGTCCACTCCATGGCTAGTGACAGACATTACACATAAACCAGTTTAAGTGATCAGAACCTAGTTTAAACCTGTAACAGAACAGATGTTCAGTGCACGTAAACCAGTTTGAAAATAGCTGAAACCGGTTTGAGATAAACTTGGTTGAATGTAGTATCAGACTTAACTGATTTGGGTCAAACTGGTTTATCCAATATTTGTCTCAGACCCTTTGCTGTTTTAAGTTAAACCAGACTCCCCCAGCATCCTGGCATGCTCTCAGGGCTGGGTGGGGCTCTCCACTCCACAGCAGGGCTGGCCCCTCCCCTCTGCTCCTGGCTGCAACTCCAGCAAGACTCTGGGCTGCTCCCCCTCACCACTCCCTGCTAAGCAGAAATTCCCCCCTCTTCTCTGCCTTGCCTTGAGGTGTCTGTGTATTAGCTAGCAGACCACATGCTGGCTATGGTCCTGCTGAATCAATAGGCAGAATCAACAGGTAGCTGGTAATGTCCCTCTGTTGTTTTCTTAATGGGGTGATAAACATTGTTATCAATTCCCTGCTGGGCTAATCA
>NW_017729022.1:124544100-124545911 GCF_001723915.1 Gavialis gangeticus | reverse complement strand
AAATCCAAAACCACAAAGATATACATAGCCAACATAACATAATCCATATAGTGATAATAGCATAAATGGACACAGCATAACATGGGCTTTCCAACAGAACTGCACATGCCATACCACTACAATAAAAATACAAGAAAACAATTATGACATGCCATGAACACCAAAAGTAACAGGGTTCATGACACACAGAAAATTAGGGTTGGAAGGGACCTCAGGAGGTCAATTAGTCCAGAATTTCTCAACCCATCGGTTGCAACCCAAAAGTGGGTCGCAAGAATATATGAAAGGGTCGCAAACAAACTTTAAGAATGAATACTCCTTTAATGGAGAAAAATGTGGGAAACTTATTTTTCTCTTGCAGGATGGCAGAGATCCAGCCTGCAAGAGGCTGCTTAGGCCCCCCCATATCTCTTCCCCACCCACCCCCCTCCTGCTCCTCAGTGGGGGCTGGGAGTGAGGGGCACTGTGTTGGGAGTGGCCATTGATATTAACAAATCAGTCCTGGTACAAAAAAGGTTGAGAACCACTGATCTAGTCCAACCCCCTGCTCAAAGCAGGATCTGCCCCTACTATATCATCCCAGCCCAGACTTTGTCTAACCAGGTCTTACAAACCTCCAAAGATGGAGATTCCACAACCTCTCTAAGTAGCCTGGTTCCAGCACTTCACTACCTTCCTGGTGAAAAAGTTTATTCCTAATAAACCTAAACTCCCCTTGCATATCATAAATATGTATTAAAGCCTGCATCATAATGCAGATTCAGAAAGGAGCTAAACTAAAATTTAAATACCACCTTCGTATCTCTCAATTTTTGAGTGTTAGGTTTACCAAGTTACATTTTCTGCAATATGTTATTCTCTTAATGAAATTTCCTGATTTTAAAAAAAAAAAAAATCAAAACAATTGCACCATAGGAAACTGTTCTGACCACCCCCACTTCAGTCATCAGCAATGTTTGGACCTTTTTATCCAGCGGTGACACTTTCATCACTTGATCAAAGAAAGTAACTGCTGGTGATAATAAGCTGGTAACCTCTATAGGGGAAGGAAACATACATTGTATGTGGGTTTCACAGATGTTTACCTAAAGCAGAAGTACGTAAAAGAGTCAAGGTTCATGGGATCACTTCCTGGTTCTGGAGTGGAACATTTCAAGTGATTCCATAACATGTTTACTGATCCTTCTGCCATTGTACTTCCAAACTATGTTTGTACCTTTATGCTCCACTCCACCTCCTGCCTCCGTTACCTGTACCCACTCTCTACTCCTTTCACTCCTATTATTCCTATTCAACCCAGGTTTGACATTCTCTGCTTCTATTCAACCCTAACATTCTCTGCTTCTATCCAATAAAATTAATTTTGCTTTTTTTTTTTCCCCTCAGCAGCAGCAGGCCATACACCGCTATGCTACAACACTGTTAGTTTGGAAAACGGGCTCAATACCTAACATTAAAAAAAGTTCTGTGCCACAACATGTAGCAAGACACTCTTGCATTCTACACTCTCTATTTTAATCTTTGCAAGCATCATATTCCTGAAAAGAAAAAAATACCATTTTCAGGTCTGCTCATCTGTGATGCACGGAGGTTTCAGAGGACATGTTGAAATTAGTTTGCTATTATATTTCTCAGATTGAAGCTGAAAAGTGCAACTTAACTTTTCCAAATTCAAATTACTGGTGTGAAGGAAGTGGACAATTTTCACGGGAACCAAAAAAGAGAAAGAAATCAAAATTTTAACCTAACAGAGATGAAAATTCTCTATTTGTCTTTTCATAGAATCATAGAATCAATGAGTTGGAAGGGAC
>NW_017729022.1:124535282-124543208 GCF_001723915.1 Gavialis gangeticus | reverse complement strand
TTGGGTGGGACACTGTGTCAAAGGCCTTCTGGAAGTCCATTTTTAATCCATTCATTCTAACCTGTCCCAGAGTGTCACAAAGCCATCTTTTAGGATGCTTTTGTCCTTTGAGCAATTTAAATCTCAGATACCATACAACTTTTCATCTAAACAATTACAAAGCACTTTACAAAACAGCACCTAAATACTATTTCTATTTTAGAGATGGGAATACATGTGAAAAAAAGGTAAAAATCTGCCCAAAGATCCAAAGTTAGCGAAAGTCAGGAGTGCAATTTGGGTCTCCTGACTAGAAGGTTCTTGCTTTAAATATTCAAGCACATGGCCTTCTATTAGTGCAAATGCTAAAGATGTGAATCTTGCAACCCATCTTTCCTAGGGAACAGGAGTATATTATCAGATATATCATCATTAGATACGTAATGCTCTTGGCAATCCTTTAAGAAGAAGGCATAGAATCCAAATTCTAGAGTTTTATAGGGCAGCATTTTTTTCATAATGTGTTACTTTTCCTAGAGATTATTAAAAATGAAAAAAATTAGTTTAATGTATGTCAGTCCTTTAAAGCCTTTTTACAAACTAGAGCACTATACGTAATGTGAAAACATATCCTCCACATAACTATAAAAATGACCAATAAAACATACTTTTCAGTTTGTTCTGCATCTCCACCACTTAGTATATGAATCTTGGAACATGTAAAATTATGCTTCTTTATAAGCCTAATGTTTTGGAGGGTTGCAGGAACCCAGAATATAAAACTCTGGAATTAAAAATGTTTAAGAAGAAAATGGCCAACCAAATATTAAAAACCAAATTCAGAAGACATATATAAAGTCTTCTGTGGCAGAAAGAAAAAAAATTCAATTTGGTTCAAGACTTGTAAGCCCCTGGGTTGTACTGAAGAATTTTGTATGCATTTTGCTACTCCTAGATTGTTTTGTGGGTCACAGACCTTGGTCTGGGAATGAGGAGGGCTATTTGTGTCAAAGTAACCTACCTGGAATTTTGACGAAGAGAAAGATGTTCTTCAGAATCTTACTGAAAAGGTCATCACTAACCAGATTATATTTGAATTAACAGTAAAGTTTTAAAATGGTAAATTATCATATTTTAACACTGTTCTCACTTAAGTCTGAGACCAATGGGGAAAAGGCAGGACCAGTAGTGTAAAACAATTATTTTACTTTACGATGTTAGTAAAACATTAGTAAAGAATGCTTCTTACCTATACTGTGAAAATGCCATCGATAATAAATCCTCTCAGGTAGTAGCTGCAATATTTTCTGCAGAAAACAAAACTACCCCAGTTAATTTTTCCATCACAAATTAAGCCTTTCACAGAATATGGTGGAAATAATAGTTAATGTGTCTTCTCAGTCAAACATGAACGATTCAATATAAAAGAGTTATCTATAGCAAAAAGGATTTATTCTCACTATTCACTTTCTCTATTTATGGAGATATTTAGAGTATATGTTATTTTCCCAATTTATAGGGTAACATTGTCCAGAAACCTTTTCTTCTTTCTGTTGTCTTACAAAGGGTCCAAATCAGACCCTTATGCTTCAGAGGACATGTTGACTTCTACATGAAGGAAATAAAAAATTAGGAAAGCTTCACTTACAAGCAAGAGCGTTTCATAGCTGCTAACTTCAGGTTTTATAGCTTCTTCTGGAAGCATCTGCTATTGGTTATTGTCAGAGAAAGCCTACTGACCAGATCTAGGTAATCCTTACATACCTACAGTTTAACAAGGAATGAACTCCCTCTCTTTTAGGTCAACTAATGCTGTCAAATGACTAGCTGATGCTGTCTGACAGAAAGGCTGGTGTGTATTCTTTTTTGCAGATGATCTGCCTGTGCTTTCAGCTGTTGAGTACAATTAATCAAAATCACACAAAACCAAACTAATTTATTCCATAGCAGAGAAGATGGTAAAGCACTCATGTAGAATAATGGGCAGTGGTCTAATTCTGTAATTTTGGCCTGATCCCATACCAAGAAAGAGCCTGGGGTTGAGACCTTGTTCCCTAACTTCAGTATTCTAGAGAACTAGCAAAGCACTTAAATGCATTCTTACGTGTTTCACTGAATACGATCTTGTAAATTTGACTGGACAACACTTGTACCCATGACATCTGGCAATTTGCCAGCTAAGTGGACTCTAATATTACAATGCAATCAGCCTGAAACATCAAACAATTATATGGTTTGTTTGCCTTTGGCAAATTTTTTTCTTCCCCAATGTCTACACAGAGAGCAAGCCAAAATGACTAAGCTATACCTAACAGTTTATCTTCTGTGTTGGCATTATAAACTAGTATCCACAGGAAAGTGTGTGTACTGTTGGCATATATGAACATGGGGACCTTTTACTGATGAATTTATAAAAGAAGCAAATTAATACAAAACAACATTTCTAGAGAACAAATAGATATGGATGTCTGTCTTAATTTATTTCAGATACTGGTGTGTGATCATTTTTAAAAGGGATCAACAAAACCCAAATGAAAAATTAGTTTTAACATCTTGTTTTGGAAGTCAAATTATTTTGTCTCTGAAGCAACTGACAGGACTGTTTAAGTTAGAATTCGTTTAAATTATTAAACAAAACAGTAGGAACAAGCTTTCACAAAACTTAAAGCACTGTCAATTTTTAAGAGAAATTACATGCAGGGTGCAAAATGAGTGACAAATAATTTCAGCAACAGTGACCCACTTGCTGGCCTTTCAAAAGACAAAAACTTGTAAGAGGAACTAAGGAATCATAGCCAAGTAGACAACACTTAACACTTTAGGCATTCTTTCATATAAGGCCAACAAATGAGTCATCACTGCTGCTATAGAACGATATGCTCAAGAGATGGATTACGACAGAATAAATTTGTTGGAAAACGTTTCAGAAATTATGTACAGTACTCAATTCATTTGAAAAATGAAACATTCCTTTCTTCATAGCAGAAAGTGACAGTTATGACAAAATCACAGACATTGAGAACTAGACCTCAGGTCACATGAGTTTTGTAAAATCCTTTATATTCACTACCATGATAGATGTACCCTAACCAGTATTGTCTTTTTTTTTTCCTTAGTTAACTAAGAAGATAAAAAAATAAATCAGGGATACCCCTTCGATATTTCTTATTATACTTTGCTTCAACATTATTCTTCCAAAGTTCTTCCACAAGTTTTCAATTGGGCCTAACCTTCAAAGTCACATGGCCAGATGTCTAGCTCTCTGTCTATAGGCAGGGTAATGTGCTTGAAATGGAAAGATCTGATTGGCTAAAAATGAGGTCATGATTTAAAATTTTGGGGGTTTACCTGTTGGTTAAGGACCACGTTTCTGCCAATCAGATTGCAGGATCCACAGACAAAGAATTATAAATTATCCATCTAAATATTAAAAATTATCAGCCCAGCACCTTTCAACCATCTTTGACATTTCTCAGCATCTAATTTTAGGGCTTTTTTACATTAAGTTGTGATCTTTTATGGTGCTGTCATTTTAAGTTTTACAGTACCCTGTTAGCTGAACTTTGCATGCATTCAAATAAGAATTAGAGTATTCTGTGTATGTATAGTACACTATAGGAGTTAAAGATTTTTTTTTTAAACCTAATAAAATTGGCAGCAGAAACTGAATGAACTAATGACATTCAGCCAGCATCTGATGCAGAAATCCTTTTTATTTTGTCGTGTTTATTAGACAGACTTAATACAGCAAAAAATAATTAACAACACTAAAATACAGAATATTCTATTTCCAGTTTTTTAGTCCAACAAATATACACAATAGATGATTACTGAAAAATCCTTTTCCTTTTGCATTTCAAGCTGTAAAAGAGTCTTTAAGTTTATTCCTGGACACAATTTAATAGTTTAAAAACTATAAAACCAACACCCTTGAAATAAAATTTTGTTTTATCCCACCCCCCCGAAAAGGTGCTGACATTTTCTGTATCAAAGTATTTCAGGACAAATCTGTTGTATGCTTTATATACACGTTTAAACTGCACAATTTTCCATATTGTAAAAATTACCATAACGTTTTACTACAGGAGTGACCAACCTGTAGCACAGGAAAGCTGTGCGGCACGTAACATATTTGGGAATGGACAGGCAATATAGCAACAAACAGAGCAGGAAGAAAAAAGCAGAGTAGCTGATTTGGCAAGGGAACGGTATTGGAGTGCCACTAGGGGAAGGTGCAGGGCTATTCTGTGGCATGCCTGCCAAAAAGGCTGGCCCCCACTATTTTATTGTAAAGCAAGACTTAATGTATTTAGATACATAATTAAATATAGTTAAATTGCAAAACATGACTCCTTGGAGTATGTGCTTTTACAGTACATGACATAGTGTGCTAGTCAAAATATATACATGCAGTTGTCCTTATAAATATATTCATAGAAATGGTCTGTGAATATACTCTGATGATCCACAAAATAAGTCATAAAATAAGATACAACACATACAAGCAAATGAAGAACAAACAAAAGTTGCTTCTAAGGAAATTCTCTCATTCTGTGAAGGGCTGTGGAATGAAAACAAAGCAAATTGATCCACAAGTTTTTCGTTTTTTTAAAGGAGGACTGAAAAGTCCAGAATAAGGAAGAAACACTAAATGCGCTCTAAAATTAGGTGCAGAATACCCAAATGCCAAGCAATGGGGATATGCTGAATATAGAAATGCTTCATTTGCTTTTCAGCACCTCCTGGTCTGTAAGAAGTCCCTAGGAAGTGACTATGCCAATGAAACCACAAGCCTAGTGAACATGCCTAGGGTAGAGTCCAAGTAAGGTTAATAGGGAAGGGAGTGTCAAAACTGGAAAGGCAATATTTTTTGCACAATTTTTAACCATATTTTACAAATCATGCCTGATGTTGCAAAGTGTGGAACACTTCCAACTCAGCTTAATTCCATTTCGCTAACCCTGCAAAATATTTTGCAAATTTTTGCATACGTGCTTTTTATCTGCTGCTAGGAAGTTCTCAGACTGGAAACCATCATGTTCAAACTAGCGCAGGCAGCAACAAAACAAATAATACAATTCTTTAATTCAATTCACCATAAAACATGTTCAAGGAAGTTGGGTTTAACTTAGATCCTCTCTACCAAGGCCAAAAGCCATTACTCTAAGGAAACCATGTAAGGCTTTTATGCATCTAACCAGAAGCAAATAAGCAGGGAAACCACATTCCAAGTAAGGTCTTAGGTAGATAAGCAGCTCAAATGTATGGTAACAGGATGAAATATGGCAGACCTCATATACATTCTGGCTCCAGATGTTACGCAGTTTCATCCAAAGCTGAATATAACCTTATGATTTTTAAAACAGGAGATTATACTATCAGATTCTTACAAGACCTGGGTATTAGCAGAATTTGAAAAACAGGAGTAAGAGACTAAAAGCCACACGTACCAGACATATCTATATGCTCTTCAAGAAAGACAACTCAAAATATACATATACACAAGCATTCTCCTAACTATATTTTGCACATTACACTAACCTTGAATTCAAGTTAGTTGGGTTTAACCTAGATCCTCTCTGCCAAGGCCAAAAGCCATTGCTCTAAAGAAACCATGGAAGGAAGCTTACATGAATGTAAAATGCTTTGCAGGGTTAGAGAAATAGAATGTCAAAGGATATGTAAGGTTAGGGTAACATATGTTAACCTGAAGTCTGACACCCAGCCTTGCACATTACCCTAACCTTTTGCGCACCCACATCTCTAACCTATCTAATTAAAACACAGAATTATAAGGTAATTTGAATATTAAAAGTATAGCCCCTCAGAAACACCTAACCAAAAATATTCTGTGAACTAAGACCTTAATTCAGCAAAGTATTTACATAGGCATGTTAAATCCCACTGAACTCAAACCTTGGAAGAAACTCTGCAGCAGTTCTGTGGCATTTCTAATGCATATGGCATACAATCCAGTGTGCTTTGTTGAAATTTTAATATGGAAAACAAAACTAGTTGTAGGGCCCTACTGAATTGAATACAAGTTCAATTTATTCCACACTATTCCCATCTTTTCATGGATCTATTTATAGGTCACAGTTTCTATGCAATTAACATCCATGAACAAAATATACAGCTTGTCAGGGATAGAAAGTTCAAGGTTTTAATGGAGATATTCATGTACACACAAGAAAAATCCCCAAACATTCTTATCTTCACACCAGAAAACTTCATAAATGTAGAGCAGCAATTAAAAATGTGACAGTTACACAGCAAAATGTGGATTTCATAACTGTAGCATCAAACAGGTCCCTACAAGGCAGGGGTAGGCAAAATACAGCCCGCAGGCCAGACCTGACCAATGAGGCCATTCTACCCAGCCTGTGGGGCCCCTAAAAAATTTAGAAAATTAATATTCATCTGCCCTTGGTTCCTGTAAAAAATTATAGGAACCAAGGGCAGTAGGACCCAGCGGAAGCGCGGCAGGCTCCCACAACAGCAGGGCCCGCCCAGCCCCACCTCCCCCTCAGCCAGAAGCCCCAGCAGGGGCTTCTGGCCTGGGACCAAGCTGGAACCTCAGGTAAGGGGGGGACCCCAGGCAGGGAAGGAGCCCAAGGAAAAACTGAGCACAGGGGGGAAAAAGCAGCCTCTCGTCCACCCTGTGGGCGGTGCCCCATGCTGCAGCCACTCACAGCCCACGTGGGGCTGCCTGTGCCTGCTCTGGACAGCCCCACATGGGCTGCGAGTGGCTGCAGCAGGGAGTGCTGGCCATGGGTGGGGGGGTGCTGCTTTCCCCTCCCCCTGCTGCGCTCAGCTTTTCCCCAGGCTTTCTTCCCTGCTCCTCCTCAGTGCAGGAAACAGCAGCCCCTTACCCGCCCCATGGCTGGTGCTCACTGTGAGTGGCTGCAGAGTGGCTGCAGCACAAGGCACTGGGCACAAGGCAGGGAGAGGCTGCTTTCCCCCCACCCCTGCACTCAGCACCACCTTGGTGCTGGTGCTGAGTGTAGGGAAAAGTGGCCCCTCACTCACCCCATGGCCAGCGCCCCACACTGCAGCTGCTTGCAGCCCACATGGGGCTGCCTGCTCCAGACAGCCCCACGTGGGCTGCGAGTGCCTGCAGCAGGGAGCGCCAGGCATGGGGTGGGCGAGGGGCCACTTTTCCCCATGCTCAGTACCAGCTTCTTCCCTGCCGGTGAGCAGGAGGTCAGGGCTGTGTGCTGCCCCCTGCCTGTACTGTGGGGCTGGGGGGCACTGGGATTGAGTGGGCGGCAAGCCAGCAGGACTGCACGGCCCACACCAGTGTCCAGGAGCCAGTGCCCCACTTTGGGCCCCACTGGTGCTGGCCCTGGGACATTGGTCCCAAGACATTGGGACACTGGTCCCAAGATGGTGACCAGGGGGTGGGGCACCTGTCAAGGGGCAGGATACCTGTCAAGGGCTGGAGCTACCCATGCGGCCCTCGACAGCCTGCCAAAACTGGGTAAGCAGCTCTCTGCCTGAAATACCTGCACACCCCTGCTACAGTGCAACAGAAGATAAACAAACAAGCAAATACATTTGGACCACAGCCTACAACATGGAAACAGATGCCTTCATTTAAAATACAAAGTAGGAATAACTCTCCTACAAGGCAATAACCTGGGTGCCACTTAATTTCAAACTGCATCTACAGACAACACCAAAAATAAGTAGGAACTACAGAAGAGTCTTTGACACCCAGTGGCAAGAATAAGTTCAGGCTCTGAGGTATATGAAGCTGGAAAACTCAAAGAAAACCCCAGTGCTGCTTCTCCATGGAAAAGGCAGTTTTGGAACGAGACAGAGCCTTTGACAGATCATTGTGTTAAAACATCTTTCTCAGTCTTGATCATAAGAAGGCTAGAAATAAAATGAGTGGGAAGGAAGGAAGAAACATGGTCTTTGCTCAAAATAGTCTATGCATCTGAA
>NW_017729022.1:124529517-124535271 GCF_001723915.1 Gavialis gangeticus | reverse complement strand
GAAACATGGTCTTTGCTCAAAATAGTCTATGCATCTGAAATCTTGCTAAAAGAATAAAATAAAGACACTTTCAATTCACTTTGCTTTCTATACTTCTCTATCACTCTCAGCAGATCAAAAGCAGAAATAGGAAAAAAGGAAGCATTTCAGAAAACAAAAAACCAGATATGGTATTACTGAATTAGCTGCACTGACATAGGTTGAAGAGGTTTTCAAATGTATTTTTATAGCACATCAGAGCTCTTATCTAAGCCATATTAAAGAGAATGGACATAACTAAGCTGACCATGCACACTTTTCTCCTACTACATGGAATTGTCACACGTGAGTTCCTACAGTGCTAAACAGAAATTTGTGAAAAAGCACATGACCTAATTGAGCACTAAGATTAACACAACATAGTTGTTTTAATGCTTCTAGCATATATCGTAAAGGTCCCAAAATCAATTCTTGTGTCACAACGTTGCATAATATTGAAGAGGGGAACCTGCAACAAGTATATATTACTATCTTTAAATATTTTACTAATAATCTATTCCTTGCCCTCCTTCTGACTATGCAGGCTGCTTTTATTGTAAAGCAAGTAACTCTTCCACTCCAACTTAGATCCTTAGTTATACTGCTGTGAATTCCAAACTGGCTATTGACGTCTTGTTTGTAGCTTCACAGTAAAGTAATACAAAATATTTGAAGAAACCTCACAGCATAAAATAATATTATGTTTTCAAAAACACACAGATCTATTTAATGCTTAGTGCTTTGCTACATCTATATGGTAATCCATTATAGCACACTTGAAATAGAAATTAGGTATTACTGCTGATCAACACATCAGGATATCTGTCAGTTCTTTTAACTGATTATCCATAGTTCTTTTTCTTCTGGACTTACTGCATGACTAGGAATAATGTGAAGTTTAAACCTTAGTTCACACAGGATGCTGCTTTTTCAAAGAAATGTTTTTTGTTTTAAAAAACTGTTCTCATTTTGTACAAGTAAAAAAAGATGCCTATTTCCAAGACTAAGGTTTGAATGTATAATTTCTCAGAAGATTCACCATGCCTCAATTAATTAAGTTCCAATGGCTGAAGGCAGACAATGACACAACCAAAAGAATGCTTTAATTTGCTAGCCTTATTTCACAATATAGGAATGGCATTTTGCATGTACTAATGCCCAATACTCCATGATTTAAAAAGGTATACGGAACACATCATGTTGTTTCCAATAATATATATGAGAAGAAAATTCCTTCCTGGCTTCTGCAGGTCTCTCATCTTATTATACCTTTAAACAAGAGAAATGATAGTCATTATCATCTGAACTTACACATCTATAAATCCATATGTACTGAAACACTCCACACTGGGGAGTAGCTTATTTAAAAAAACAAAGTAGCCAATGCTGGCTTATTGAATGGATAGTGATTAGAAGGGTATGTATGTAAAATTATCAGAATCATATGACTTCAAGTGATAAATACCCCAAGGCACTTGTGATGCAAATAGCATCTTATAGAGATTTCCAATTATTCAGATGACAAACTTCAAGCCACACCAAGAATAGTCATTACCCTATGTGCAAGTACTGCAAATTTATTGGTATTTCTACAAATATTTGTTCACTTAAGTTTAAAAAGGTTTCAAATTAATAAGGCAAACAGCAAATTAGGAAGCAAGCTACAATTATTCCATTAATTTAGGACCTTCACTGAAGAACCCAAGTTAGGATACTTGCAGTAGTTCAGTTTGAACAGACATTCTATTTTATCACATCACATGTAACATTAATAACTACTTGCAGAGGAGTGTGTGAACAAGCATATGAAAACCACTACATCTGGTTTCAATGGGGCACCTTAAAATTAAGATTTCTGAAGTAGAAGGTAAACAGCATATTGTATAAACACTCCAAGCCCAAGAGACATGGACCAGTCAGAATCATGGAAGACCAAGCCGCTTAAGATTCAGATAGTCAGTTTCTATATATAGGAGAGTATCAGTCACAAACCTAAAAATTCCCTTCAAAATGATGGAGTTACATGGTGATGGTGAGTCCATTACTGGAACCTTTTATTGGGAGGGGGTGGGGGGGAACTGCTTACATTAGGGTCAGCCAACCAGGTCTGAGGATGTAGAAATTCACAGAAATACTCAGACTTACTGAATCAGAAGTACACCAGAGGACAATGAGTTTTATTGCCGTATTTTTCTCCTTTGTGCTAATATCTGGTGCAATTCTTCAGTTGTGAAACAGAATTAAATTTGGTTCATACAAATAAAATGGGATATAGTGGGATTAGGGGCAACATTACCTCAGATATACCCCAGAGAATTATTTTCACATTTAATTATCTTAGAGTGTGGATAGAAGTAGCATTTGAAGCCTTTCAAATGCCTTTAAATGCTTTGAAAGGGAAGCTGTACAAACATTTATGCTCTTTGAAACATTCCAAAAGTGGCCAAAGCGCTCCAGAATAATACTTGTTTGAAATGAGGCACTATTTTGAAGTGTTTCGAATTCTTGTTACATCTTCAAAGAGACAGAGGAACCATAAGTCTTCCAGAATCCCACAGTACTCTTAGCATCACTCCCACGAGATGCTGCTGACCTCTCCTCTTCACTGTTATCTGCTCCAGCAATAGACATCTGCCACATCTCCTTCTATTGCCCCCTAGGGTGGTAGGGAACAGATCAGCATGGACAGTATGCTCTGCTCCCCCATTCAGTAGGAGGAGGGGGGAGAGGAGCCATAGACCCCTGCAGGATCCTGTAACACCCCTTACAAGATTTTGCAGTGCTCCAGCCCATGGGAATGGCAGGGTCTGCACATATATCCTGTGACTGAAACTATAATTTTCTGACACATTATCAAGCATATTTTTTAGGTTACATTTTTCCAAGAGATTTTAGTGACCTGTGCTTATACACCTATACAGAACTATTTATGCACAAATTTGGCACCTGTACACATGAGCGAGTAATCTGTGCACAATTACATTAATATATTTAGGATCTATGGCTGTGTGTATACCTGTTCCATTCAGATTCTTATACAGTGTCAATCAAGGTACTCATGCCCCTCAATCTAATGCACAGTACTAAAGAAGGAATAATTACCAAGGCTGTGGTATCGGAGCAAAGGACCTGGTATTACACTGGACCACAAGCTGAATTGGAATCAACAGTGTAATACTGTTGCAAAAAAAACAAAACATACCAGGATGTATTAACAGTAGTATCATATGTGAGTTATAGGAAGTGATTCTTCCCCTCTGTTCAGCACTAGAGACTGTTTCCCCCCCCCCTTTTTTTTAGGAGCAGCATGACTCAGGGTACTTAATTGGGAACCCAGACCTGAGCACTGATTTAGAGGGGGTATCAAAATGACGGCCTCCAGGGACCCTGCATTATAAGGCAATGGCTTCCACTGCAGCAGCAGTGGCACGAGTCCAAAAAGCCTGTTCAGCATGTGCACCTCTTCTGCCCAGACACCAACACAGCTCTGGCACTGTGTCCAGTTGAGCGCATTATGTTTCAAGAAAAGATGGACAAAGGGTAAATCCAACAAGAGTGATCAGTGCTCTAGAACACATACAAGGAAATGTAGGAAGAACTGTTCAGTCTTGAAGAAAGAAGACTGGGGAGATTTTAATACCAGCTTTCAAATACAAAAAGGTGCTGTCAGAATGAGTATGGCACATCCATTATTCTCTATGTTCACAGGGGACAAAATAAGAAGAAACAAGACTTTACCTGTGACAAGGGAAATTTAGGTTAGATATTGGAAAAACTTTCTAAGTATGAAGGTAGTTAAGAATGCCACAGATTACTTAGAGAGGTTGCAAAAATTCCATCATTCAAAGTCTTTCAGCAAAGGCTAGAAACACAGCTGTGAGGAATAACTTAGAGAAGGATATTTCTGTCTTGAGCAAGGGACTAAGTTGACTTTCTAAGATCCCTTCTAGCCCTATTTTTTTTGTTCCACACCTACATCCTGTCTATCTGAATACATGATTCTTTAACATTTTTTGTCTAGACATATTTCTCATAACGGTGGGCTATAGGATCAGTAATTCATGTTAGACTAACAGAAACAATATTTCAAAGTACGTATTTTTGTGCAAGGTCAGATATTTTTATTCATTATAATCTTTGAAAAAAGTACCAATCCTCGTAAAAAGAACTTGAAATGATATTATATAAACTTTTATTATGCTGAAAGACCTTGTATATTTTGAACAGTGTACAAATAACTAGAACATGTACTTTTCTACAACTTCGTATTAGGGCAAGTAGCAAAATGCATTTTCTGTACACTTTATACTCAAGGGAAACCTTAACTCAAACATGCTAACCTTTTCCTAAGGTTCTTGTGGAGAAGGATAAAATAAGTTGCTGCCTCTCTTTTCAGTTGATTTCTCTGCTTACAGCTCTGCTCAGTGTGCGATGGCAATGAGAGTTAGAGCTACGTTTGCCCAACTGCACTTGCCAAAGGACCAGAAATGCAGGCATGCAGAACCTATATTAGACAACTTTCTCAGGCTGTATATTTTTCCCATGGGTCTACAGAGTAACACTTTGAAGAGCAAGAACCACCAGGCAACCTGGGCCTGCATCCATCGATGGGTTGTAGAACTTAAGCTTGCTGGGTATAAGACTCTGAAGAGATTCTTAGAGAACAAGTATTTTCAGAGAGTAAAGATGTTATGGCAGTTTACACTGATCCTATGGGGCCTAAGTGATTCCACAAATGAATAAAGTTTGCCAGTTATTCTATTCTGTAGGAACTATGCAGCATGAGAAATGCAGTATGATTTAAATACATGAGGATATGAGAATTATGATGGTTGTTTACACAAAGTTAATATACACCAGTAAAAACTGTCTATGAAGCCATACTTAGACACAGTTGGAGTACATCTCAGAAGAGAGAGTTTGACAGTAATTGTGGACTGGAGAAAAATGGATATCTGGCTCTAGTATATCAAAAGTGCAATCATGGTACACTGAGCAATAGTACATGTTCAGCAACAGTTTATTCTAAATACTGGTTAATTCCCAGAAATGACCCAGAAAGGTCGAAGGAACTTTTACAACTGCAAAAAGACAGAACTTGACCAGCAATTTCATTTATATGAGTACCTGAAATTGAAATAGCTTTTCAGAACAAAACTATGCCTCATCTAGTGCCCAAGAAAGAGAATTCACGGATGTAGGAAATTTAGTGAGACACTTTATATCATGATAAATCACTTTATGATGATTACCAGTATTTATAGGGGTTAAAACTATTACTGTCCTTTACTGATTAAAAATAAAAAAAATGCAAGATTAGAAAGAAAATCGTTTTTCAAAACATATCAGTTACAGTATACTAACAGGGGTGGGCAAAATACAGCCCGTGGGTCAGATCTGGCCCGCGAAGCCATTCTATCCAGCCCGTGGGGCCCCAGAAAATTTAGAAAAAAAAAAATCAATATTTTGCCAGCTCTGGGCTTGCCCATCAGGGCTGCACTGCAACAGCAGCAGCCCCTCCACTTGCCACGCCAGACAGTGTTTGCTGCTGCCGGCCCAGAGCTCATGCACTAGGCAGCCCAGAGGCAATGGTGGCAAACACTGGCTGGCATGGCAAGCCAGGGGGGCAGCTTTCCTCCACGCCAAGCAGCTGCTGCCACTGGGGTGCAGCCCCAATGGGTGAGCCCAAACCTAGCATGGGGCCCAGGCTGGCAGCAGGGGTGAGTTACAAGCTGG
>NW_017729022.1:124527857-124529452 GCF_001723915.1 Gavialis gangeticus | reverse complement strand
TGCTCACAGCCCACATGGGGCTGCCTGTGCCTGCTCAGGAAAGCCCCACATGGGCTGCGAGCAGCTACAGCAGGGAGCACCAGCCACAGGGTTTGGGGGGCAGGCGGGAGGCCTGCTTTTCCACATGCTCAGCACCAGCTCCTTGCCTACCGGCAAGCAGGAGATCAGGGCTGCATGCTGCCCCCCACCTCTACTGCGGGGCTGGGGGGCAATAGGAGTAAGCGGGTGCACGGGGCCCACACCAATGTCCTGGGTCCAGCGCTGGTGGGGCCCAGAGCAGGGTGGCAGGAATACAAGATCCTGGCCGGCAGGGGCTCTATGGAGCCAGACCAGCTCCCTCCTCTCTCTGCTGATGCAGCCCAACCCAGCTCCACAGACCCTTGCCAGCCTGCACCCCACTCTGGGCCCCACCAGTGCTGGCCCTGAGACATTGGGACGTTGGTCCCAAAATGGTGACTGGGGGTGGGGCGTGGCACGGCCACCCATGCAGCCCTCAACAGCTTGCCAAAACTGGGTAAGGGGCCCTCCACCCAAAATAATTGCTCACCTCTGGTACACTGTAACAGTCTAGCTCGGGGGGGGCAAAATGCGGCCCGTGGGCCAGATGCGGCCTGCCAAGGAATTCTATCCAGCCCACAGGGCCACTAAAATTTTTAAAAATTAATATACATTTGCCTCTGCCTGCAATGTGGTCCTCAATGGCTTGCCAAAACTCAGCAGCCCTCTGACTGAAATAATTGCCTGCCCCAGGTCTAGCTCCCTCATGGAAGCGTGGGGCCTCCTCTTTGCAGCATTAGATTTTGGTTGCTGTCATAAGCAATTTGTCAGCAGTTCCTATATAATCATGGTTATAAAATAATCCAAATTCTCATAATAAAGTTGTTCTGATGGCTTATTCTGGCACTGCAGTCCACAGAACCACCAGATGCTATGCTGGGCTGCATTTATATACATTTGATTAATCTTTCCTAAGCAGTATAATCTACAAGTCAGGTGTCCAAATATTTTAACTGATGCACAGAGAAGTATTGCCATGACAAGCAGAAGCTGCCCACATTTAGGGTTTTCTGTTATCAGATTATTTGTGATGAAGAATGTTACTTTTGTTTGTGGAACATAAACACTAGGTGTCACTCTAAAGCAACCACCACCAAAATATAATGGGAAAACACAGGGGGCAGAGGGGAAGGTAGGTAAATGTTTACTGATTTTTAAACTCTGTTAAACTTTAGCACCTGGATTCAAGATATCTTAATCTTAATTGACTAACTTCTTAACTAATTAGAAAACAAATTGGCAGTCAAGGTTCTTTGAATGGATGTGATATTTTTTATTAGACCAACTGAGTAGTTGGAAAAAAGAGTGTATCAGTGAAAAAGAAAATAGTTGGAGATCAGGAAAACAGGAATGAGAGAAGCTCAAAGTATGAAAGGATGTAGTGAAAATATAAACAGGTAAAAAGGAGAAACAAAAGGTAAAGCAGGGGAGGGAGGGTGAAAAAAGCTGGGGGGGAAAAAAGCCAAAGCCTCTTTTCCACTTTGTATTCTATCATTGTAATATCTGCCTTTAGCCTTTCTCCCCCTGCTTTCTCCCCA
>NW_017729022.1:124519320-124522857 GCF_001723915.1 Gavialis gangeticus | reverse complement strand
TTCTAATTTCTACCTATTTACATTCTCACCGACATCCTAGCACACTTTTAGCTTCTCTCATTTCTTGGAGTCTCAGAACAGCAGAGATTCCCTATGCATGAAGAAGGGTGACTGTGCCTGAAAGCTTCCTAAGAACTTTTTTCCAACTACTCAGTTGATCTAATAAAAGATATCACATCTATTCAAAGAACCTTGCCTACCTATGTCCTTAGACCAACATAGCTACAACAAAAAACGCAGCAAGCAAAAAAAATTGGGAAACTTCTGGTTCCTGCTGAGAAAGGATTAAACACAGCAAGCTAAACCACCAGTTAGTATCATCTCCTATGGTTTGCCATATAAAATTTTAATTTAGCTGGCATTTACAGTTTCTTTACTGTATCCTCCTTCCAAACTGAGATGTCCTTTGGTCTATATGTGTTCAAGTCCCTTCCAAAGAGCCATTCTTCTCCATGCTTGATATTACCGACAGTGTTATGCACACAGATTCCAATGTAAAACAGAAGCTGCTTGAAGGCAAATATTGAAAACAAATGTCTCCGTAAGTCATTTCCACCAACCTCTTCTAATTGTTATTAGCTTTAAAAGTTTCTTAGACTCTTTCAAGCCTTTAAAGTGTTGTTTCAATAAAATACATAGTGTATTTACTTGAATACAAGACAATCCTGACTATAAGATGACCCCTCTAATAATTAATTCTATATATGGAATATTTATAAATTTGTTATAATTTTCCAAGTATAGAATTTAAGTATTGGAGGGCTGTCTTGAATTCCACCCCTCACTGCTACAGCAAGGAAGGCAGTGGATGGGCAGGAGGGAGTGGGCAGTGGCTGTCCACTTCTCCCCCTCCCCCCACCCCGAAGTCTTCCTATATTTAAATTCCATTAAAGCAATGTATTGCAAGCTTCCATTTAAGCTTCTTCTTCCCTTGTTCCATAAAGTAGCCCCCATTATTAATGTTATCTGTACTATAAAGTTATCACTGGGCGCATCTACGCATTCATTAATGCACTTTCGCTAATGTGCATATTTAGTATCTCTAATGTGAGGTACTAACTAAATGCACATTAGGCTGCCCTACTTGTGCAGTAGTGAAAGCACATGCTTTTTTAGTGATGCTTAATGCACAGTAGCCTATTCATACTGCACATTAGTGTATTAGCATGGTTTCTGACGTGACACTTTAATGAGCAGTAAAATAGGCTACTGCACATTAAAAGTGCACATTTAGACGAGCCCACTGAGGTGGTGGTACTCAGCTAAAGACAAATTTGCTTTAGTACTATCAACCAAAGGAAGGGAAATTTCAATCCAAACTGATTTTCTTTTAAATTGCCATGAAATGAAGTAAAACAATAATAGCTTCTGTAGGCTCATCTTTAGTGCAAAATGGCGTCACCTATTTAGATACTTAACGATGTATTTTAAGCCCCAAAGCTAGGCACTAGGCATCCACAGTAGTTCAGGTTTTAAGGGAAAAACTGGGCACATCATGCATTCTACAACATTTGTAATACACTACAACAACTTTCTATTTTATTTATGCACTTGCATTTCAGCCTCTCCAACTGTGTCATTTGCTCCAATCCAAACATACACAGCTTTAATCTAATTACAATTATTACAGGAAGAAAGAGTAAACACCACAGTTCTATTCTTCATTAAATTAAAACTACTCTAGTATGGTTAAGTAAAGTTGTCTGGTTAAACCCTCTCCTGTATCTAGGGTGAGCACTAACCCAAGTGCTTGCCAACGGACAGGAACCAGCTACTGGAAGCAGAATAAGATGCCCCACAAAAATCAAAACAGAAGTAGGCACACCAATAATAGATCAACCCTGCCTTTAATGGAGAAAAAAAACATACCGCTGGCATTTTCCAGCCTCTTGCATCTTTTTTAGGGTCCCAAAAAACAGACTACTGCAGTCATAAATGGCCTTCTCAACATAAAATAAGGCTAGACAGCTCTTACTACAAGCAAAGTCAAATTCTTCTTGAAGTTTTGTGTTCACAGGGAGAGGAGGAATCTATCTCCTCTATCTAAACCATACATTTAGTATTATTTTCCAGACCTGGCCCAGGTCTGGAAAATAATACAGGATGTATGACTTGGACAGAGAAAAATTGACTCTAGGGGTGTGGCCACACATGCAGGCATGTGCGCTTGCAGCAGCTCAAATAGAAGCAGTGCAAATTTGAGCCAGGGCTTTTTGCCTCAGCACACATGCCTGGACATGCACTTTGGTGTGGGGCAAGTTGTGGTGTGGAGGGTTGTGGGGAGATGCAGGGTGGTATGTTGGTAGGTGCGGAGCGGTTATGGGTGTAAGGGGGACTTTGTGGAGCTGCTCAGGAGGGCACCCACAGGGTGCAATCCTCCCCACATAGCACATGGACTGTCCCTCCTGCAGGGCCCCAGCTCCCCCCTGGAGGGCCCACAACTTACCCCCCCTGCAACGGGAGTGGGGCACTCAGACCCCGCTGCTCCCAGTCCCACCCCACCCCGCCCACGGCATAGCCCTGAGTGTCTCAGAGCTGGTGCTGCCTATGCCACTCAATGGGAAACAACACCACTCATGGGGACTACATGTCGTGCTGAGCCGGGTCCTGTCAGCACTGGGGCCACTTGCACCATCAGGCCAGGCCGATTCCAAGGCATCAGGATCTGGTATGCCATGCAGCGCAGTGCACCAGTCCTGCCTTCATGGAAGCAGCTCGGCCTGGCAGTGCGAGTGGCCCCAGTACAGGCAGGGCCCGGCTCGGCTTGACTTGGCACAACACATAGTACCTGCATGCCACACCAGGTCCTGCCTCCAGCAGCAGGACTGCTTGCTCCACGGTGCCTGCAGGGAGGAGGGGCGCAGAGGGACCCGGCCTGGTGCAACTTGCTAGCCTGGCTTTGCACCGGAGTGGGATGTGCAACTCCAGGAGGCACGGCTCCCATGTAAATGCATGCTAGCTACGTGGCCTGGGCCAGATCGGGTCAGGTCGGGCCATGCAGCTAGCATGCATTTGCACTGAAGCCGTGCTTCCAAGAGCCACAGATCCCTCTCCAGTGCAAAGCTGGGCTAGCGAACCACGCCAGGTTGGGCCGAGTCAGGTCCCACCAGATGCCGCCAGCTCGGCGCTCCGGCCACTCACCACCCCCCAGCTGATATGTGCTAGGCCCCACGTACCCTGAGGGATGGCTCTGGGGCTGCCCCATGCCTGCCGCCCCACCCAGCGGCCATGATACTGGTAGCAGCAGGCAATCAGGGCTGTGGCTCTGCTGCAGGCATGGCAGACAGCGACTTGGCACTGTGTGACTGTAACAGGGCCCTGTCCTGTTACTACAGGTTTGGGGGAGTCTGAATAACCCCACATCCCAGAAGCACCTCTGCACACCCACCCCAGACCTGGGAGAATTCTGGCTGTCTACAAACTCATCACTGGGGGTCAGCAGGGAATAGAGGATACTCTGTTTACCAGGGCACCCCTCGGGGTTACTAGAAATAATGGCCACAAACTGAAGGAGAATAGATTTAGATTGGACATAAG
>NW_017729022.1:124513939-124514320 GCF_001723915.1 Gavialis gangeticus | reverse complement strand
AGAAATAATGGCCACAAACTGAAGGAGAATAGATTTAGATTGGACATAAGAAAGAAATTCTTTACAGTGAGGGTTGCCAAAATATGAAATGGGCTTCCAAGGGAGGTGGTGCTCTCCCCTACCTTGGAGGTGTTCAAGAAGAGACTGGACAAGCGCCTGACCAGGGTTACTTAACCCCAGCGCTCTTTCCGGCCTGGGGCAGGAGGTCATACTCGATCTACAAGCTCCCCTCCGATCCTAGAAATCTATGAACTCACTGGAGGCTGTAGAATCAGGTCCTGGGATGTGGTAAGTCCTGCAGCAAGGGAGCTGACACAGGTGTAAGGAGTGAGTGAGGATTATCCACGTGAGCCCAGAGTGGGAAGGATAAAAGACACTGAA
>NW_017729022.1:124512278-124513568 GCF_001723915.1 Gavialis gangeticus | reverse complement strand
GATAGTGAGAAGAAGGAATTCTGCATATCCTGCCATTTGAACTACAGAATGCTTCAAGGCAAAAGATACCAACTACACAATGCTTCAAAGACACTGTTTTAAGGCAAAGATGAAGACTGAAATACTAACTCTGAGATAACCAACTTTACTGGAATGACCTCAAGTTGAGACAACCGGAAGAAACAACCTGTAATTAAAAACTGAGCATGGAAAAACCCCAATGCTGAACAAAGACTTGAAATCCCTACAAAAGAGAGATGCAGATAAGCCAAGATGGGGAATCCACTCTCTGCAACCTCATGGAGCACAGGTGTGCATGCCTGTATACCCCAGCTCATATCCTCAATAAACCTGGACCTGGCCATCCAGTGCTAATATTGAGTAACATCTGCTGGTAACTATAACATCTTACCGGAGTAGTTCTGTCTCTATGTCTGCCTACGTCTGTTTGTAGGACTGGTGTGTCCAAGCTCATGTATCTGTTTCATGTAATCAATAAACACAGCATTTTGCCATACCCCCCTTTTAAAGGTCTCGCTCTTAATTTGAGCTATTGGCCATTTTAAGTAACACCTGGAGTTGCCACGGGTTAAGCAGCCACCAGGAGAGCCCGGAGCTTATTTGATTGCTTGCTTAATCATTTGCTTTGTTGTACAAGCCTGCAGGCTCTACAAAGCCTCTGAAAGACAAGAGGCAGCCAGGGGGGTGAAGCCTGGAGGAACCACTGGAAGACAGCTAAGTGCTAACTTGTTTAACTTCCTTTGTTTGTTTTGCATCACTAACAAGCCTGGGGTGGCCTCTGGGTATTATCCACTAGCCTGGCTGCAGCAGAGGCAAGGGCCCTGAACCGCGAGCAGCAAAAGTAAAACTGGTCAGCTCAACTAGCTTGACCAAACATACCCTGATGTGATCTCCCTAGACTCTGCCCATACCAGCCTACAGAAACCCAGGCTCCGTACATGCTGAATGGACCCAGCCTGGGCCTGCCTGTCCAAGCCCATGCAGAGCCACAACCACGCTGTCTACTGTTGCTGGCGCCACAGGGGCCGGGTGAGGGGCAGGCATCTGGTAGGCCTCGCTTGAGCCCCTCCACAAACCCACCCACATAGAGGACATCCCCCCTCACCGCCGCTCCCCACACCCCCCCAATATCCCGCTCCACTCCCCATCTCCTCCAACCCCTGCCACTCCTCATAGCCTCCGACACCCCTCCACTTCCAACATTCCCCACCACCCCTCATAGCCCCCAACAACCCCCTCCACTCCTGACACCCCCGACATCCCCCTGCC
>NW_017729022.1:124504862-124510982 GCF_001723915.1 Gavialis gangeticus | reverse complement strand
CCTCATGTCGTCTCAGAAAATAAAGTGTGTTTTAGGTTTCATACTATAATAGTCCTGTTACAATTAGCAAAACTGACTTTCACAGGAAAACCCAGTTCAGATTTTGCTCTTACTTTGAACTATTTGAACATTTTTTATGGTTAGAATGTAGATTTAATATCTGTTTTAATAACTTCAGTTCCCAAGGAAATTCTTATGCATTAGTTTTGGTTGGTGGAAGTCTGCTGTCTTTTTTTAATTTTTTTTTTGCTTTACCCCACACTGAAAAACACCAGCAGGGCACTTTACCTAAAGCTCAAATAACTGCTCAAATTACTATGCTCCAGCGTCTTGTGCATCAGTGTCCCTGCGCTGAAAAATGGAGGAGTGCTTTAACTAAACTGAATGAGCTTTAGTTAAAAGTACCACGGCATTTTTTGGTACAGGGACACTGATATACGAGATACTAGAGTCTGCTGGAGCACGGTAATTACCATGCTCCAGCAGACTTGATTAATCGATTGAGTCTGCACCAACATGCTGTAACTACAATGTGTCAGAACAGCCTCGCTACATCTTTATAGGTGCCCATAGATCCTCTGGTAAATTTTTATTTTTTTTAAAGTAGACCATCTTCTGGAAGGTGAGAAATGGGGAGGATATCTATGCAAAAATATTCTCCCTATTTCTAACCTTCCAAAAGATAGTTCTGCTTTAAAAAAAACCAACCAAACAAAAAAATGTACCAGAGAATTTATGGGTGCCTATACAGACGCAGCGAGGCTGCTCCGATGCAGTGTAATTACAGCATGTCAGAGCAGACTCATACTAAAAATCAAACATCTACTATAACATAAATTTTATTTGAAAAAATAATTTTTGTCCCAATTGTTTTTGAGTAGTGTATATAGAGGTGATTGCATAATAGCTCAAAATAGTCTTACTCTTGTGTATTGTGGGGGAACCTGCAGGGGGGTGGGGGCCTGCCCATGCCCTAGGTCCCCAGAAGCTAACTAGTGAGGGGGCGGGTAGAGAGGGGGTACGTGCAGCAGAGCTCACCCAGGTAGTACAGTGCAGATGAAGTCTGCCTCCCCCATCTGGCACACAACTGCCTCCAAAGCCCTCCACATGGGGCCAAGCCCTGCCCACTTCCACTTGGGGCAACCCATACCACACTACTGCCCTCACCCACTAGACAGCACTGCACTTGCAGAGCTTCCCTCAGCAGGGCTGCTGCCACAGGCACCCTGGGAACTCTGGGCCAGAACTGCTTGTCCCAGTGCATGGGGCTCCAGCTCCAGCCACCTTCCATCCACTCAGTTACCTGGCATGATTAGCAGCCACCTGTGGGAGGCCAAGTACGCAGAAGGCAGCCATGAGCTGGTGCTGAAGCCCTACGTACTGGGGCAGGAGCTGGCCAGCCACAGCTTTCCCCCAACCTGGCTGAGCATCTGCTATCCAGCACGCATCCCCATGGCTTCCCCATGTTACCTGGTGCCTTTAGCAGTGCAGCAGAGGAGGAGCAGCTGCCGCTGGAGACAGGGGAAGCCAAGCAGTACCCAGATGGCTACAGCCACACCAGAAGCAGCCCTGCTGGGAAGTTGTGCATGCTGGTTGGAGCCAGGGCTGTTGGCAGGTGTGGGAGGAGCACGGCACGGGCTGTGCTAAGTGGGGCTCACCCCATGCAGAGCGCTGCAGGGGCAGCTATAGACTGGATCCACAAAGCCATGGGTGTAGACAGAAGTACAGCATGGGTTGCCCCAAGTGGAAGAGGGCAGAGTTCAGCCCCATGTGCAACACCACAGAGGCAGCTATGGGCCAGCATTTTTAATTAGGTATATACAGAAAACAAATTTAATCAAAAAATAAATCCAAGCAAATCTTTTGTGCAAAAAAAAAAAGCAGGATAGACTGACTTGAGGTGTTTTATTTTCAGAAAAAATTATTAGAACAGTTCTTTCTGTAATACAACCTACATTCAAATGAAGTTAGGGACTTACTTTTTATTTCATTATAGAACCAATATACCTATGCACCTCTAAGGTCATATTTTAGTTTTTTATTGTATCATGTATCTCCATCTAAAGACAAACAGGAAGATCTCAGTAACATTATCTAAAGGTGTTTTTCATTCTTACTTGTACAGGATCTTATCTGAATCCCAGTAAGTAAGTGGTTCTTCATTTCACAACTCAACTGCCATTTTGCAGGCTGTTTAGTCAGCAGCCATTAAAATAGTCTCCTGACATCACCTTTGAAGTACTTTCTCTCAACCAAGCATCAGAACTTCTTCCTTCCTCACTTGTCTCAGTAGATCTTGATACTAAAGGCAGTTTGTAAGGTGTCTGTACAGTGCGTAGCACAGTGGTTCTAAACCCTTATAAACTCGAGGCACCCTTCAGAAAAATGCAAGCCCTCAGTTTTCACTTGTTTTTTCAATGCAGAAAAATAAGGGAGAAATTCTTCTATTGCAAAGAACTCGGAAAGATCACAATGGGTTAAAGTGTTTTGATACTGTAGATTCCTATGGGCTCCTATTTGGAATACCTAGGGTTATCTCATAAATTGTGTGCACACCTAACAGTGCTAACACTGCATGGCACCCTTGAAAGAATCTCAAGGCACCATAGGATCCTGTGGCATCTTAGTGAAAAATCACTGGCTTAGTACAATGGGTACCTAGTTCCTGATGGGGCTCCTAGGTGCTATTATTGGTATTAAAATAAATAGATAACCTTAACAAGACTCTTAGAAAACAGAATTTCCTTTTTTCCTTCCCCCAGTACTGACTGGCACTCCCAACCCCCAAGTGGCTTGCACTCCCCCTCCCTTTGGCAGTAGGGTTATCCCCACACAGTACCCTCCCACACATGCTGTCCCTCAGCATTCTCTGTATTTTAACGTTACAATAAAAACATATTACATGGCATGTCAAAATACAGAAGGGTTGTAACGTGTTCATTAGCCTATTTTAAAGCACATCTTGTTTCCTACTGGTAACAAGATTTTGCTCAAGGTTCTTCAGAATAAGCTATATGTAGCCATTCTTGTAAAGGCACTTTTATCCTTTACTTTCTTTCTGCATTATGCATATTTGACTATTTTGATTATCATTTAATGTTGCTGGCCTCCACTTTTAAGCACAGCACTCACAATACAGGACTTTGTCAGAAGCTTTCCTCTCTGCACAGGGGCATATGCTGCTTTCACTTTTCCTATGCTGTGCCTGGTGACAAAAGTCATTCCCCCCTATATTCCAGGTAGCGCTGCCAAGTCTGACTCTTTCTATTGCAGCTTTCACAATATCTGGTATTCTTCTTTAAGTCTCAACTACTGGAATGAAATGCCTACACAAGAAGCTTCAATTTCGGGAGGTGGGAGTGGGTTTGTTTATTTTAAAATAAATCTCTAGTCTTCCCAGTTGCTGAGAAAAAATTGGAAGATGTGGAGCAAACATACTTTAAGAACCAAACTCAGGGTTCAAAGACAATCTCATAATTTGGGGGCACTTAATTAATGGTTTTTGAACATTTGAAGCTGCATGAGAGTATGAGACTTACTGCCACAGGAAGTTAAAACTTCCTTCTTTCAGAGCTCTTTTTTCCTCACTCCTACCATAATCTAGTAGGATAAGAGAGGTAACACGGAGCCATTTTTTGGTTTTATGCAAAATCTGCAAAGACCACCTCCAGCTGTCCCTCAATATGAGGATGACAGTCTTCTAGGAATAGGGAAGTCATCCATGAGACTGTAGATGATCAAGGAGGTCAATCTGAGATCCACAAGTTTGAGTGCATGTGTGGCAAATAGTTCCAGGACAAAGAAGTAGATCCTGGTGATGTCAGGTCATAGCTCTTTCCCTTTGTCTCTTTCATCTATCTGCCTCCACAGTGAAGTGAGTTCACTTAGAATGATCAATGTCTTGCTGTACACTATGGCAGCACTGGGGATAATTCAGGCCTGCATTTCACAGATATTGCTGTTAAAATTACATTTCTTCAGATAGGCCTTCAAAGTCTCCTTGACTCTCTTCTTTTACCCAACTCTAGGGCAGTGACCATCAATGAGTTGGGATTGTAAGACCTGTTTTGGGAACTTGCAGTCAGGTATCCTTAGAACGTGTCCTGTCCAGCAGAGTTGGTGCTATATAAACACACGTTCAGTGCTGGTGGTGCTTGCTTGAGCCAGAAGGCTGCCATTTCATTCTTCTGTCCTTCCAATTAAGATGGAGGATTTTCTGAAGACAGCACTGATGGTAATATCCCAAAGCTTTCAAATGTTTCTGGTACGTCACACCCATACAACAGGGAAGGGATGACGACAACCTGTTAGAAGAGAATTTCGGTTTGGATCCTGAGGTTGATGATCCAAGACAATTTTGGAGACACCCAAAGGCAGCACTGGCAAATTTTATCTGGTGTGGAATATCATAAGATGGCTACCCTTCCCAAACAATATTCAGGAGAAAAGGTAAAAAGGTAGGAGAAAAACTCAATTTTTCTGAAGACTGCACTCTAATCATAAATTGGAAGAAGAGCCATTTGGTTTCGGGTGGGTTGGTAAAGTATCTTGGTTTTCATGAAGTTGACAGCAAGTCCAAACACCTCATATGTTTCACAGGAGTGAGAGCGCTACCCCGAACTCTTTAACTCAGTGGTCACACATAACACAATCATCAGTGTATTGAAGATCAGTAATAGAGGTGCTGATTATCTTGGATTTAGACTCTAACTGGTTGAAGTTAGAGAGATTCTGGCCCAAATGGAAGCCTATCAGCAATGAGATGTGGAATGGCTGCAATACAGATGGAAAAGAATGCTGCTGCAATCACATGTCTTTGCTCAACTCCTATTTGAACAGTGAAAGAATACATTTCCAAGACATTTCTCAGGATGGTTGCTGCCATCTCATCATCAGGGAACCGGATTTTCCATTTCCCCTGGAAAAACGGAGAAAACCACGGATTCCCTATTTTCAAATTGGAGAAAACGCGGATTTCTCTTTTTATCATAGAAATTTGTGGATTCTCCGCTTTTTGCAAAGAGTGCCAGCCTGCAAGAACTGATTGCAAAAAAGGGCGGGAAACCCTCAACCCTGGCCCGAGGGGGAGAGAGGGGGGGAAGGGCAGGGCCTGAGCCTCTGAGGCAGCCAAGGCGGGGCTGAGGGAGTGGGGGTGCTACCGGCCCCAGGCAGCGCACTGAGGCTGGGAGCAGGGCCAGGGGGTGAGGGCAGGGGTGCCCCTCTGAGGGTGGCTTTGCAGACAAGTGATGGGGCACAGTGTGGTGGTGCCTGCCACGTGCAGGTCACACGCATGCCACCCAGCCGCCTGTCCAGGGGAGGGGAAAACGGAGGCTGGCATGCGGCATGAGCACAGTTCTGTGGCAGGCTCTGCAGCCACAGTGAAATGGTGGGGCGAGGGCTTGGGTTCGCACACGGTGCTGGCACTTACCTGGAGGCCCGTGATGGCCACTACCTACAAAAACTCCCGCTGCCGCTGCGGAGCCATGCCCAGAGCAGTGCGGCTGGCCACCGGGAGGCATCAGCACCATGGTGGTGGCTGGGTAGCATGCAGGCATTCCCACCACCACCCCACACTGTGCCACTGCCTGCACAGCTCCATGGCGGCAGCAGGAGACTTTTTAAGCAGCGGCTATCATGGACATCCAGATAAGTGACAGCGCCGCGTGCGAGCCCAACCGCACCCCTGCCCTCCCATCACTCGCCGTGTCTTCAGAGCTGGCCATGCAGTTCTGCTCCAGCCACATGCCAGCCTCCCTCTCCCCCTCTCCTGGGCAGGCCGCACATGGTGGGCACCACCACACTGCGCCTCGCATTGCCTGCCCGCAAAGCCCCCCACAGAGGGGCACCCCTGCCCTCATCCCCTGGCCCTGATCCCAAATGCAGTATGCCACCTGGGGCTGGCAGCACCCCTCACTCTTAGTTTCATAGTTAGCAAGGTCGGAAAGGACCTGAGCAGATTATCAAGTCCGACCCCCTGCCATGGCAGGAAACAGTACTGGTGTCAAATGACATCAGCAAGGTGATTGTCTAGCCTTGTCTAAAAGACCTCCAGGGTAGAAGCCAGCACCACTTCGCTTGGAAGTTGGTTCCAGATCCTAGCTGCCCTGACGGTGAAGTAGT
>NW_017729022.1:124503784-124504260 GCF_001723915.1 Gavialis gangeticus | reverse complement strand
TCCTCCCTTTTTTGAAGATGGGAACCACACTGGCCCTCTTCCAGTCCTCTGGCACCACACCAGAGCACCACGAGTGCTCGTAAAGCCGTGCCAGGGGTCCTGCGATGACTTTAGCTAACTCTCTCAGCACTCTGGGGTGGGGACTGTCCAGATGAGATGATTTAAATACATCCAGTCCTTCCACAAGTTCCCTGACTAGATCCTGACTGACCCTTGGCCTAGGTGCGCCTCCCCTGGGGCCTGAGGGGGGCCCAGTGGAAGGGATGATAGGGTCCCTGCTCAGGAAAATGGAGGCAAAGAAGTCATTAAATAGGTTAGCTTTGTCATCTGGTGTGAAGACCAAATTTCCTAGCGTGTCTTGCAGGGGCCCCACGTTACCCAGTACCTTCTTTTTGCCTCCTATGTATTTAAAAAAGGACTTCTTGTTGTCCTTGATCTGGGAAGCTAGTCCCAGTTCCATCTCTGCCTTGGCCTTC
>NW_017729022.1:124495406-124503588 GCF_001723915.1 Gavialis gangeticus | reverse complement strand
GTCGTCACCCATGGCCAGCACCAGGTCCAACAAGGCATCTCCCTCAGTCCCCAACCATCTTCCCCAGCCCTGCCCCATGGCCCCCAAGCCCCCACTTACCTTTAGGATCCAGAGGCAAAGGGCATGGCTCTGTGGTGGCAGCGTTTGCCCACAAAGCCCTCCCACCCTGCATGGAGCTGCCACCACCCCGCACCGCTGCAGAGCTGTGCAGCCGGTTGCAGGGCATGTTGCTGCATGCAAGTCCCCCATGTCACCCCCCAGCCGGGCAGCATGTATGTGGCACGCACATGATGGTTGCCCCCACACTGCCACTGCCACGCCCTGCGCCCCTTGCCCACAAAGCTGTGCAGGTGGCTGTGGGATGGTAGCACAGGGTGCAGTGGCAGAGTTGCAGTGGCAGCCTCTATGTGCGAACCTCCTGTCAGGCCATCCAGCATGTGTGTGGCCCACAGAGTGGCACCCCTGCCCTCACCCCCTGGCCCTGCTCCTGGGAGTGGGCACAGGGGCACACTCCCCCCCTTCTTGATCTACCTCCCCCACAACCTTCACTTTCCCCCGCCCTGCCCTGCCCCTTCCCCCCACATACACTTACCTGCTGGGGTGGGTATCATTGTCTGTGTCTGCATGTCTGTGAGTCTGGGGAGCGGTTGCAACTGTGGGGGGGGGAAGTGTGGGGCACCAGCAGCAGTTGTGGGGGCTGTGAGGGGCCTTTCATTTTTTTCCACGGATTTTGGGTTTTTAAATCAGAGAATTTTCAATTTTTAAATCAGAGAAAACCAGGATCCCTGGAGATCATGAAGAAGTCTAATAATGGTAACAAATTTTGGCAGACATTCAAGTTTTATCAGGATCGTCCATACAACCTCTGCTAATGGAATCAAAGGCTTTAATCAGGTCATTGAAGGCCACAAAGATCTGTGTTGCTAACAGCACTTCTGAAGCTGAATAGCAGCAAAGATCACACCTATTGTACCTCTGGTTTAAAACCATATTTATTGAAAGAGCTTTTTTCTACCCTGGTTATAAATTTCAGCTGGCATTCCATCAGGACAGCATGTTTGATTGTTCTCATCTGCTTAATGACTTTCAAAGTCTTTTATAAGTTGGTGGATCTGCAAGGTAGTCCTTAATAGGGTGTTGTGGAATGGCTTTGATGACATTGTCTTCAACACGAGATTCTCGATTCAGAAGCTCTTGAAAGTGCTCTTTCAACTATGTGTTGATGGTCTTTAAAGAGCGTTTATTCACCCTTAGACCTCAGAGGGATGGGTCCTTATGTGTTTGGCCCATGGATAGTTTTGGTTACACTGAAGAAACTATGCATGTTTTGGCTGTTGTCAAATTTTTGAATATTTTCTGCTTTGTCCTCTCCACCACTTCTTTTTTCACTCTCAACTTTTCCTCTGGGTCTCAGCTCCAATGTCTCAATAAGCATTTTGCTTCTGTTTGGAGTTTATGTCATCCTGCCTGAAGGCTCTCTCTTTTCTGTCTACAAGAGCTTGAATTTCCCATTCTCATTCTCTCTGGTTCATTCTCTTTGAACCAGTTCTGGCGTTTCTTTGTGGAGAAGACTGAAGACTGTTTTTGCTTAGGTCATGGATGCCTTTCTTGAGGCTCTCACAGTGATCAATGGTGTCCAGATCACCAGGGTTGTCAGAGAGTTTCTGACAGAGGTTCCACTAGCTTTTAGCAGAGACTTTCTAACACTCAATATCAAACCTCTTCTTTGGCTCTTCTTTTGTTTCCATCACTTTGGGGCAATACATTTTGTATGTCCATTCATATCAAACAATGATCCATCGAGCAGTGATTTGCACTGGTCACAGCTCTGGTGGTACGGACGTCATGGTGGTCCCAGGCAAGCACTATAACAGCTAATCAGGTGCCAGTATATTTAGCGAGGGTTGCACCCATGATGTCTTCTTGTTGCTTTGACAGAATAAAAAGTTCGTGATGATGAGATCATGTTCCGAACACTTGTTCAGGGAAAGAATTCCATTGGAATACATTCCTCACCCCCACCCACTTCCTTTCCAAATGTTCCTTTCCATAGCTCAGAGTCCCTGCCCACTCTAACACAGAAATCACCAAGAACAGAACAGCAGGATAGTACAATCAAGAAAAACTCAAGATGCAAGACACCCACTGTGTATCCATGCCTCAGAGCACATAACGTACAATGAAAGACCTCACAAAGTACAATAAACAAGCACAAGCTTATGTAACAAAATGGTCAAATGTGATGTAGAGGCATGAGAAGATCACCAAGAATCATCTCATCTTCTGCACAGACCATAATGGCCCTCAAGGAAATAAATAGACTGTCCCGGGACCCACGGAAGACAGGAAAACTTACCGGGAGCAGGACGCTGCGAGGGAGGGAGAGCCCGCGTGGCTCGTTAGCCGCGTCTATGTACAGCTGCAGCCGGCAGCTGATGGTGACATCAGACGCCGGCCGGGAGATTCAAAAATGGCGGCTGCCGCTCCGGAGGCGGCGGAGGGAGAGAGGAAAAAACGGCGGGCAAGGCGGTCCCTGCCATTAGCCCAGCTGGACAGGAGCTGCCGAGCCGAAGAGCTGGAGTGGCCGGTGGCCGGGAGAAGAGGTGGGATAGCTGGATCCCCAGCGGAGTGAGCCTGCAGCGCCCAAGCAGGGGGACAACAGGGGATCAAGATCACCCAGGAAGATCCTGAGCTGCATGAAGTAAGTGCCATGGCAGGGGGCGCGGGAAGTGCCAAAGAGGAGGGTGAGGCCGAAGACGCACCGGGCTGGAGAGAGAGTTAAGGGTGGGGTCGCGGCCTAGAATAGAAGGTGTCGACTG
Organism: Gavialis gangeticus; assembly: GCF_001723915.1. Classification (NCBI taxonomy): domain Eukaryota; kingdom Metazoa; phylum Chordata; order Crocodylia; family Gavialidae; genus Gavialis; species Gavialis gangeticus. Next base: position 124,500,769 of record NW_017729022.1, on the reverse strand, counting down.
AGGATTAAAGGGGACAGCGCGGTATACCCATCCAGGAGACGTCACTCCAAGGCAATATCATAAGGGCGCGGGTGGTAGGTCAGGGAGGTACGCCTGAAAGAGGGATCACTGGGAGGAAGCACGCAGCTGAGGGTTCAGGTGACGAATCGGTGGTGGGAAGTATCCCTTGCAATAGGGCTGGGATACCTACGCAGGTGAGGGAGGAGTCTGTCGGCACATAGCTGAGTCGGTGCAGGGAGGTGAAGACCACAGGTGGCATGAGGCCGGGGTGCAGGGGTGGCTGGAGACCCGTGTGTAACCGAGGCCAACCCGGAACACCAAGGGACCGGTGAACTGGCCCCGCCCCACTGGGATAACAGCAAAGTCGTGGCAGGCGAGAAGCAGGGTTGGTGAAGCGGGGAAGACAACTAAACTGCAGTAACACCAATGCTTGGTGCAGAGGGTGGTCACCCGAACGGGGAGCTACACTACTAGTAGGGATCTACGAAGGCCCGTCAGGGACACAGACCATTTGAGACAATGAAGTTAGACTCTTCAGTGGGCCTCATTTGACCCTGTTTCTCTCTCTACGCTAAGCCAAGTGAACTAGTTCTACACCTTAAATGCAGTTACAGTGAAAAGATAAAACAAATTATTTAAAAAGTTGGGTTGGGGTTTTTTTGCTAAAAGATCTGAACCTTTCTTGAATTGCTATTTATAACTCTGTTATTGCAAGGAGAGTGGAATCAATAAAGCTATGGGTCAAGGTAAGCTGCTCTCTTGACAACAGGACTAGGGGGTGGGTGCATGTGGGACTGGGACTTACATGGTCCCATTTGGGAAATTGTAACCCCTGAAGGTCCCAAGTATTTGGCCCAATCCCTGGTATGCCCTGTAAATGGCATTCTAATGGGCTTGGAAACTTTATGGAGAGGGTGGCTTAATAGTCCCCCCAACATGGTTTGTGTAACACCCCTACCAGCAACTCCCTATATTACCATGGCCCAGTGAGTTTGCTGGGAAGGTCCTGGCCTCTTATATCATCCTAACAGCACGTTTTAGACCTCCTGCACCAGCTGTTGTGCAGAAGCTCAAGATTTCCAAGAGGCATCAGCTACCCTATATGTCCAAGACCAGGAAGCCACCTTAATTTGGCCAAAAACCTAAGTAGAAAGCATCACCCTTAACCTAAGTCTTCCAAAATCCTGGATTAAAGATGTAGATATGCCCCAGCTAAAGGAATGGGGTGAAGTAGCAGCCCACATTAAAGGTTTGTTCGAAGATGCCCAGAAAGGAAAATAACTTGCTCTCATAGCTCAAGAAGGAGGTCAAATTATTAAATGCGCTACTAATATTTCCCTGCTGCGTAAGTGGTACGAAATAGCCTGTACTGTGCAAATGTATACCTTTACTAAAGGTGCTCCTTTTCCCTGGTTTGTAGTAGTAATAAGTTTAGTCATAGGATTAATATTATTCAATATAATCTTTAAATGTTGTTGTTATAAAATTAAGTCTAATACCTATGCTGAAGTAAATGTTGTTGCTTATGCCAACCAAGTATACGCCACCCGCAGAAATCATATTTGTAGGCCTTATCAAATGCTCCAAAGAAGCAAGGGGTGGATTGTGACAGCCAGAACCAGAGGGATTAATAAGCAATACACATGTGCTTCTTGGAGGCATTTGGTATTTTACCTAACAGGTAATATTAGCTAATATAAAGCTTGTAAGTTCATAACTCGCAAATGTAACTTGTCCGTCACAAGTTTAACCAAAATGATAAAACTAACTGTTCGTATTAATCGTGGAACTGACTGGGCCCCAAAGGCGAAGCTGTACCTGCAAGATTAGCTGACCTAATGGTTTTTGCTCAGGGTTCAGCCTTGACTATAAAAACTAGATCCAACCGCCTGGCACACCCAACACATTCCAGGAAAGGACGTCCCAAGAAAGCATATTCAGAGAAACCTAAAAGGGTTGGACTTACACGGAGTAATGTCAATTTCAAACCTAAAGGTGCTGCATTGCAATTTGCTTATTGGATAAACCCGAGTCTAGATAGCAACCTTTTATGATAATTTTTAACGCCTTTCAATCCCATAGGGTAACAGCTATAGGGCAAGACTGTGAGTGGCTCTAAAGCCAACAGATTTGCATAAGACTAGGTATAAAAAGCGCGTGTATCAGGTGACCAGCAGGAAGGAGGGAACAGAACGGTCATTGCTGTTCCAAGCCCAGACTCCAGACTCCTGGTGTGAATGAGGATCGGATCCTGATCCCCGGTAATCCCTCCGACAACGTCAACTGGGGATGCCTGACTTCGCTGGAATCACTTGGCGCGCACCTGGTATCGAGGGACTATCGATAAGTTGCCAGCCCATGTCTGTCTATCTGTTGTTTTGAACAGCCCAGTGGCTGATACCCTCGCAGTGCCTAGTTGGCCTGCGACAGAATTGATCCATCTGTTGTTATTATTTACTATTATCTCTTTAATACAGCATTATCTGCTTATCACATTTATCTTTCTGTTAACTGTTGTGTGTGTAAGCTATAATAAATTTGCCTTTGCTTCACTCCCAACTTTGCCTCCTCAATCCGAAACTGAACCAAACAGCCCAGTGGCTGATACCCTCGCAGCGCCCAGTTGGCCTGTGATAGAATTGATACACTCACAGCGCCCAGCCGGTCTGTGACACAGTGGGGCTTTTCTCTAAAGCCGATCCAATTAGCTATTACATAGAAGTGCAAAAAAAGTCCCACTAAAGCACCTGATCTACACAGACTTCAGGCAAGCTGGGTCCAACTGAGGTGCTGCCTCATCTAGGCATGCATAAACAGCCTGGTGCCAACCTTGACACTGCCATAAAGCATTTCATCATCACAGATAATGGTCAAAGAAACAATTATTTGTTACATCCATGCCAAAATTTCCATGTCTGCAACAATGCCTTTGACAAAAATCCTGACCTTTACCAAGACGAAGATGTTATACAAAAGTCCATCAGATTTTGTATCACGGTAGCTAGAGAAGGCAGGCATCTTCCACAGGTCTTAGAGGCAAAAAATGGGAGACTTAGCTGTCCTGAACATTTCAAGTCTAGACATACTCCTGTGGTAGAAATGACACAAAGGCTCCTATACACATGCAGGCAGTCTGCTCAGACGTGCTGGAAAACCAGAGTATCGGGGCAGACTCAATTAATCGACTCTGCTGGAGCACGAAAATTACCGCACTTCAGCAAACTCTAGCATCACATGCATCAGCATCCCCACAGTGAAAATGGCAGTGAGGCTCTTTCAACTAAAATTCAAACGAGCTTTAGTTCAAACCATGCCACCACCATTTTTTCAGCGCAGGGATGTTGACACACATGAAAATCAGGTGCTTTTAATTAACACAGCTCAGTAATTAAAGTGCCAGCCCCACATCTCCTGGAGCACGTATAAAAATATCCAAAGTTTTACCAACAGTTGCAACAAAATGAATCACTGTTTGTATGCTGTCTAAAGACATAAGCAGGAAGCATTAATGAAAGCCAGGTGGCATTTCTAAGGGGTAGAAAACACAGGGTATTTGCAGATTGGGAGAAATTTGGGTGGGGTCATTATTTTGGGAAAACGTACAATCCTTCTGTGACATTGTTCCCAGTTTACGGATCCAAACCGTATCACTGACCAGGGATGAGCACTGGTAGAGACAGAAACTACTGCTGGAAAAGAAAAAACTGACAAAATGTTGAGAGGGGGCAGGGGGGAGAATCTTAGGATGTGGACACAAGATGCACAGGATTATTCCAGTGGAGATTCTATTTTCCAGTGTTAGGCTTCTTCTGAAGAAACATTCCTTAGAAATAAAGCCCTCACCTGTGGATACAATATACTTTTCAGTTAAATGAGAAGAAACAACTCTTAATGAGTCTGATCAGTTTCTGAGGGGAAGACCTCTTTACAGTGTCACAGAATCCCAAACACTGTCATGGCAGGTGCTGTAGAAACAAGTTTCTGTGTTCAGCAATCAAAACTATAAGTGCATGAGTGGAACCATCTTAGTGTAGAAAACCAACTCCAGGCTGAAAGAGGCATTTATCTTTATGTATGAGTTTTAATTTGCCCTTTAAATTTTCATTTTCTTCCATTTGCAAAATCTCACTTTCAGACTGATTCATTCTAACTTCAGCGCAGCAGTAACACCAGATACCAGTAAAGGCAAAGAAAATGCTGATATCTGAAGTCATGATACGCTCTGTTATAACTTCAGTGAAGCAGGAGTTTCAAGGAGACCTCTGGGCAGGAAAGAAGAAAGACATTTTAAATTGCAAAGGAAGAGATTTCTGCAGCTGTTGTTGAAGTCTATGCTAACTTTGATTTTCATTTTAGCTTAGCGTTTCAGCAATATGGGCAGAAGAACATTTTTAGGAGGCTCAACAAAATACAAAGTTGCACATAAGAAACTGACTGCAATAAGGAGATAACTCGCAAAATCATTTTCACTCATGACTAGCTTTTTGTTCCCAAATTACAAATCTGTTACAAGCAAGCAAGGAAGGGAGGATTTAACATTTTGAAAGTTTTGATTCGCTAGTTAAATTAAAAGTGTGTGTCCCGGGACAAGGGGGAGATTTGAACCCCCAAGGGTCAAAGAGGGACCCTGGAGGTCAGCACACCCCAGGGAGAGGGAGGAGAACCAACTCGGGAGTATAAGAAGGGGGAAGAGGAGGTCAGAAGGGGAGGAGAGGTGGCGAGAGAAGAGTCCCGGGGGCCACTAAGGTAGTAGAGGGAACAGGGGATGCTGCGCTGGGCTCACAAAAGGTGTCCGAACCGTGCCCAGAAGGAGACGCTGCCGGCAGACCCAAGACGACGCAGGTGTCCCGGCTGTATAACCCTCGGGCCACGAGGGGAGCCAAGGGGAGAGACCTCGTCAACTGGGGCTCGAGGCCAGCAGAAGTACGAGGCAAGAGATATCCATACAAGAGGGCCAACTGAGACTTTCACGCTTGCAACAGAGGACACAGACTGGAATCCCGTTGAGGGAGGGCTCCTTTATCAGGGAACGTAGAGGGCACAATTATGTGAGATTACCCCTCCCTGAGCTTACATAGTAGCCCTTAAGGAAGGATAGCTGGAGTTTAAGGGGATAGCACTGCGCTAGGCATGCCTGGGCAGAGATATAGGGAAGGTTGTGAAGGGGTGTTGAAGTAAGGTCACCGTAGCTTCTTGGTGGACCTATCACTGGTATTATTATTATTATCATCACAATTCTCACTACCATTATTGTTTTCATTGTTGTTGCTGGTGAGCGTCATAGCCAGAGGGAGTTAGGGCCCCTAAGCTCGCACGAGTCAGGAAAGGGTCTGGGTTTACCGGGCCCTCTTCCTGGGCCTGAC
>NW_017729022.1:124488163-124495342 GCF_001723915.1 Gavialis gangeticus | reverse complement strand
GGGAGAGGGAGGAGAACCAACTCGGGAGTATAAGAAGGGGGAAGAGGAGGTCAGAAGGGGAGGAGAGGTGGCGAGAGAAGAGTCCCGGGGGCCACTAAGGTAGTAGAGGGAACAGGGGATGCTGCGCTGGGCTCACAAAAGGTGTCCGAACCGTGCCCAGAAGGAGACGCTGCCGGCAGACCCAAGACGACGCAGGTGTCCCGGCTGTATAACCCTCGGGCCACGAGGGGAGCCAAGGGGAGAGACCTCGTCAACTGGGGCTCGAGGCCAGCAGAAGTACGAGGCAAGAGATATCCATACAAGAGGGCCAACTGAGACTTTCACGCTTGCAACAGAGGACACAGACTGGAATCCCGTTGAGGGAGGGCTCCTTTATCAGGGAACGTAGAGGGCACAATTATGTGAGATTACCCCTCCCTGAGCTTACATAGTAGCCCTTAAGGAAGGATAGCTGGAGTTTAAGGGGATAGCACTGCGCTAGGCATGCCTGGGCAGAGATATAGGGAAGGTTGTGAAGGGGTGTTGAAGTAAGGTCACCGTAGCTTCTTGGTGGACCTATCACTGGTATTATTATTATTATCATCACAATTCTCACTACCATTATTGTTTTCATTGTTGTTGCTGGTGAGCGTCATAGCCAGAGGGAGTTAGGGCCCCTAAGCTCGCACGAGTCAGGAAAGGGTCTGGGTTTACCGGGCCCTCTTCCTGGGCCTGACTAAAATCAGGAGGGCCCCTGCATCAAATAAGGGTCGGTCATCAGCAACCACAATAGCACTCCGCTGAGGCTGGCATAGGGCGAGGTACAGGGGAGGCTGGAGCCTCGCGAAGAACATCACGCCTTGGACACGGGGAGGCACCCAGGATCAGACAGTCGTACCCCTCCACCACTGAAATATCATCGAAATCGTGGCAAGTGGGATAAGGAGGGGGAAGACTGCCTGAATCAGGAGATCAGTGGCACCTCCCCTAAGGGACGAAGCGAAAGGTTACCACCAAGCCCTTGGGCCGGGCGGCACGGGATCGTATGATCGAGGCCCGGCGGGTGCAGTGTGCTTTGAATATGACACAGCTCCCATTATACTGAGGATGTTTAACCCAGTGAAAAATTAAGTAGGAAATTAATTCTTAAGAACAAAACTTAAATGCTTTAAAATATCTTTAGAAGTGATGCATCACTTTTACACCCAAAGTGTCATCTCATTCAAAACACTGGCAAGAGAAATACAATGAGATACAGTATCCCAGCAGTGCAAATTTCATAAGAAATCTCTCCAGATTATGTGTTCCTATTTTATTTGTAAAATACTTATGGTCTAATTTAACTAAAAATTAGATCTACATTTTTCTTTTCATCAGCATTAGCCATTTACAGTTTCTGGTAAAAGTCATGAATTTTTACAAAATGTCATGTTCCGACTTGAAGAGACTAACCAATACAACAACAGCACTAAAGGCCAAAGGATGGAATCTAGAACTAGATTCCTTATAGTGGTGCGAAATAAAACACCTTGCCTCTCATTTGTTACCATGCCTTAGCTCTTGACATATATTCAAGGCAAATATTCACATATCATAATACAGGGTTTACTATTCCTTTTTATTAAAAAAGAAATATCCAAATATGGGACCCAATTCTTTTCTGCCTTGCACCTTGTGTAGTCACCGACTCCTGTGCAAAGTAAAAAAACACTCACAGTGCTTTATATCTACATTAAGACCACTCTGCACAGGATTAAGTCACTATACACAAAAAAAGACAACAAAGAATTGGTGGAGGGGCCGTTATGGACAAAGAATCTAATTAGAGAACTTACTTCAAAAAGAAAGAGAACAGAGTCCAGCTCCTCCCTTTGTGATTTATTCCCTGGAAAACAAAAAAAAGAATATTGCTAGTTAAAATAATATGGCTTGTTAATCCAGAAATGGAAGAAGCTGTTTCAAGTGAACTTAAAGGTTCCGAGCCCAATTATATTTCTTTGGCTTCCATGCCAGCACAGAAAGTTATAACCCTATACTCCAAAGGCCCTCAGCCAGCAAAATCTTACCATAAATGTTTATTTCTAAACATGTACCTAGTAACACTGAAATGCCATTATGTTAAAAAATTGTTAACAATATGTAAATATTGGGACTATACAAAATATTTCAGTTAAATATATCTACAAATATTTGCAAAATTATGGTGTTTATTCTATAACAAAGTACACACCATATTTACTAGAGGTGTGCAAACTGGGCCCTAATCAATCCGGATTCAGAGTCAGCCCAAATCACGGACAGTGATTCGATTTGTTGATTTGGATCACTCTTCCTGATTTAATTCGGCTGAATCTGAATTTGAAGATTTGATGCCGATTCGGGCATAGACACAGCTTTAAAAGTTTTTTCTACATACCTTGAGGTAGCAGGCATGGCTTGGGAACACTGCGATGCTGGGGTGGATGGAGCGTCCCACAGAAGCGTGGCGGGGGGGGAGGGGGCCTCCACGTGCTCGGCGGCGAACCCGGAAGTGGACTGGAAGTACTTCCAGTCCACTTCCAGGTCTGCCAGGGAGCCCTCTCCCCCCCGCACCCCTTCCAGTTTGGCAATCAGCCGCAGGGGGACCCTGGGTGCCCCTCCCCAGACCCAGGAGGCACCAGTCACTGAGCCTGGGGGGGAGGTGCGGGGGGTCCCCCTTGTGCTCCCTGGCGGAGCCGGAAGTGCTTTTGGTCCACTTCCGCATCCGCTGCCAAGCGTGCTGGGAAGCCACCCATGCTTCTGTGGGATGCTCCATGTGCCCCACCATCGCAGCACTCATGAGCTCCTGCTACCTAGAGATATGCAGAAAAAACATTTAAAGCTCTATGTCCAAATCTCTGAATCTTTCCGAATCAATTCAGAGGGTCCTGATTTGATTCAGAGAGATTAAAGGGTCCTCTGATTCGATTCGGATTCGGAGATTCAGCCACTGAATGGGGCCGAATCTCCGCTGAATCAAATCAGGAACCAAAGCTTTGCACAACCCTAATATTTACTTGAATCCAATATAAGTTCTTCTCTACTCCAAATCAATAAAGCCTAATCTTAGATTTAAATTCCAGTTTGAGGCAACTCATGCAGCAGGGGCAGCAGCTCTTGGTGTGGGGAGGGGGCAATGGAGACTCATGTTGTGTGGCTTAGGGGGTACCCTGCCTCCCTGTAACCTTCCCACACCCCCTCCCTGCCACTTACCTTCAGTTCCAGACTCTCCAGCACTGACCCAGCTGGGCCTGGAGTTGCCACTGCCTGGCCTAGGCCACTGCCACTTACCGTCTCAGAGCTGCAGTCACTGAAGAGAAGCACTACAAGGGTGGGAGGGAGGCTGGCACAGGCATGGCAGTGGGGGAACAAGCCAGGCACTGAGACAGGCATCAGGAAGGCAGGCACAGGCATGCAGGAGACAGTCAGGAGGCAGGGGTCTGCCCCTCCATTGCCTTCCCAGCCACAGGAGTAAAGAGTATACATTTAAGATGATCCCCCAGGAATTAGACTCTATACATAGAAAGTTATAACAAATGTATTATTTTCTATGTACAGAATCTAATTATGGTGGGGGGTCATCTTAAAATTGAAGTAATCTTGGATTTGGGTAAATATGGTACATCTATACAATGCACGATTTTTTACACCAAGACATAACGTGTTACATTTATTGTGAAAATGTTTTCGTTAAGAACTGAAAGGTATTTTAAAATGTAATTAAAAATGGTAATAATGTGTTTAAATCAAACAACTGAAAATTAAAACCATTTTTGTGATCAGATCTGAGTTTTGAGTTCTGCTTTTCTTCTTGTAATAATCAACAGTATCACTCCTAACTGAAAAGAGGTTTGTCCCTGCAAGCACTGAACACCAGAACATACCAATTAACAGGCCTGTATACTAGAAATATTTAAGCACTGGTATAGATCTGCCTATAAAAGTGGCAGGATATACCAATTTTAGGAGTGTTTTTAGGGTTTGTTTTTTTGGAGCTATCTAACAGTCTGGACTAAAACTTCCTATAATTTTCTGTCTTTGTCAGATTTTTAAAATTGGCAAAGCTTGCTAATTTTCACTAAGCTCATTTTTTTATCACAAACACATCTGTTTTCCTCAATGCTAATATATTTTTTCCATAGTAACATGCAAAAAAATGTAAATCTGCAATACCTTCTATCCTGACTAGAAAATATCAACTGATTTTTCTTAACAGTTTTCTTAACAATTTCTTTAAGACAAGCTGATTCAAACCCTCAGGGGAGAGTTTTTTAATTAATTTATAAAAGGTATTAAGAAAACGTCCAAAGGTCATTTTATAAAGTTTACAAAGTAAAGCTTAACTATCTGAAAACTTAAATTTTAAATGCTGTTTATAGTAAAAATACTATAAAACAAACATGTTAACTACTACAGTTTAAGAAGACTATGAATACAAGGAAGTATGGAACCCACACCAATTACATAAAAAAATTCCAGTTATTACCATTAAAATGGCTAAGAAACCCTAAAGGTTCAATAAGAAAAAAAAATACTTTTTGAAGGAAAGCTTACCTTTTTGTTTCAAGCTATTTTCCAGTGTTATGAAATTTTCATAGAAGATAAAATAAATTTGAGAATAGTGGATCTCAAAAAATTGTTTCAGGTCACTCCCATCCAAATTATCTTTAAAAAAAAATTGAAAATATAAGGTCAAGACAAAATAACTTAAATACAGTGCAGGTCTGAAGGCAGTAGTTTCTCTTTTATAAGTTTATGGCAAAGAACCCAGGATGAAGTAAAGTAATAATACAGGACACTAATTCTGGACCACTAATATTTAAAAATGCATATCAAACCTATTTTTCCACTCCTTTCTAAAAAAGAACTAAATAAAAGCTTGAAACACATTTTGCCATACCATTTATAAAATAATTAACTGAGGCACAGAATCTAAATCTTCAAGATGTATCCACAGTAACTGAACAAACAAAGGGCATGGACACATGTACGATTTGAGCCATTTCACAAGGGGAACATTTCAAAAGGCCAGCAGATGTTATGTTCTACTTATTCACATGTGAACAAACCAGGAATGAACCGAATGTGGTAAAACCACTCCAACTTAAAGCAGTTTTGCTAGGTTTACTTATATACCATGTTATACAGATCAATGACAGTGATTCAGTTATAACTGCGTTCCTATTCCTATTTTTTTCTTCAAAACTAGGTGGCCAGGTTTGAAATTTAATCATGGATGAGTTTTGTCCACTAATTAAATTCTCTACCATTTTTTTGATTCATCCTTATTGAAACATTTTACTCCGTAAACCTGGACTCCATAAACCTGGACCAGGGGAATAACTTGAAGACAGACAGTACAATTGGTACTTTAAAAAAAAAAAAAAAAATCAGATTTGAACATACAGTCTTTGGCAGCAAGTTCAAAATGATGAAGGAAATCCTATTAATTTAGTAAACTGGCATGAATTCCATAAGCGCAGAGCACCCAGAATTACTCATGTCAAAGTATTCACACCACCCCCAAGTCATAGGACCTAAATAATTTATATATGTTTAAGGCAGCTTTAGTCAAGCACTTCTTTGCTTGTTTATCCACCTGTTAAATACGGAGAATATGTCCTTTCTTCAAAGAAAGTAATGGTTGTTCAACTTTTTTCTTTATATCATGTATTATAAAAATAAATATTATTGAGTGCTCCAGTTTGAAGAGACAGGGAGGAAGCATTCTTTTATGCACTCTGCCACCTTCTAAAAATGCCCATTTCATTGCACAGTACTAGTCTCTTGAAGTCACTGAGACCTACATTTCCATCACTAAAGAAAAGCTCCTTCTGATTGGTTTATATAACACATGCTGATTGACAGATAAAGATAGTCATTACACTCAACTTGGTACTTTCTGCTAATTAGAAGGATGTACTGATTCATTTAAGCTTGCCAAGAACTTTTTTCCCCCCAACTACTCAGTTGGTCTAATATAATATATCACATCTACTCAAAAAACCTTGCCTACTGATTCACAGACATTCATTTAAACAGTTGTATACATCAATGAACAGGTATTTAACACAAGAAAAACTAAGAATTAGAAAATGGTAAGCACCACATTCCTTATTTACCAGTTGATAGGTTTTATCTGTAATTTGTGCCAATTTACTTGGCTTTAGGATGAAAACTAGAATTCGATTAGACTCAGAAACACAGCATTTTAGAATTATTTATTAATTACATTAAAATGATCTGAGAACATGCTGGAAACACAAGGCTAAATGTTTAACAAAGTATAAATTAAAGAAAGTATTAACTGCAGTTAGTTAGTTAATTGATTGTTTTGGTCACCAGTGTCCACACATTCAAAATGTTGTAGGTGCTTGGGATTCTTCAAGAGTGCCTCTGCAAATCAGGTATATATATGGAACAGAACTTGCTTAAGCACTTTTGATAATCCCTGTATACACCTTCAGGCAGAGAGCTGCTTTAGAAAATCTGGTTATACATACCTCAAATGTTTAGTTTTACTAGATCTTGGTTTCTCCCCAGCTGGATTTTTAATCTCAGATTAGACTAAAATGTTGTTTCTGTTTTGGCTTTCTTTTTTAATTTTTAAAAGGAACCATGCTTCAGGTAGTTGAAGGCTGCTATCAAATCCCCTCTCAGTCTTCTCTTCTACAAACTAATTAGTCCACTTCCCTCTGCTTCTCCTCAGAAGTCATGTGTGCCAGCCCCCTCACCATTTCTGTCACACTCCATTGGACTCTCTGCAATTTGTCCACAACTCTTCTGTAGTGGGAGGCTCAAAACTGGGCACAGTACTCCGGATGTGACCTCACAAGTGCCAAACTGAGTGAAGCAATGATTCCCCTCTGTCTGCTGGCAATGTTTCTACTAATGCAACCAAGCATTCCATTACCTTTCTTTGCAACAAGGGTACACTGTTGGCTCATAATCAGCTTACAGTCTACTGCAGGGGTAGGCAACGTTTTTTGGCCAGAGTGCCGAAAAACACCATAATACCTACCTCAAAAGGTGCTGGAGTGCCAGCATGGTAGAAAAACAAAATGAGAGCAAGAGGTACATGGCAGGATGCCCTCCTTGTGCCCCTTGCCCCCCACCCAAAGCCTCTGCCCCCCAGCCCTACTGCCCCTTGCCCCAGCCCTGCTGCTCCTTGCCCCCCACGCA
>NW_017729022.1:124486463-124487368 GCF_001723915.1 Gavialis gangeticus | reverse complement strand
ATCTCTGCCCCCGCCACACCCCCCACCTGAAGTCCCTGCCCCCCAGCCCAGGGACTCTGGGCAGCTGCAGCAAGCAGCGGGCTGGCTACAAACAGCTGCGCTGGCTCATCACCTCTGTGCTGGGAGCAGGGGAGAGACTGGGGCTGCGCTGCCTCAGGCCCCGCCCCCACCGCCCACTCCAAGGCACGCCTGCACGCGCCAGTGCAGAACTGGTGCTGAAGCCTGGCGCAGCTGTTTGGAGCCTCCCAGCTGCAGCTGTCCCGGATCTGGGGACCTGCTGCCAGCTGGGATCCCAGGCAGCTCACAGCAGGCAGCTGGGACGCTGCAAGCCCTGCTGGGAGCAGCCTGGGCTCTGTCGCTGGCAGCAGCGTGCCAAACAAAATGGCCTCGCGTGCCACTCAGCACATGAGCCAGGGGTTGCCGACCCGTGGTCAACTATAACCCCAAAGATCCTTTTCTGCAGAGCTGCTGCTTATCCAGTCAGTCCCCAACCTGTGCCAGTGCATGGGATTGTTTTGTCATAAGTGCAGAACTTTGCACTTCTCCTTACTGAACTTCAGATTTGTTGTGGTCCAATACTACAATTTGCTGAGGTCTCTGAATCCTAGCCCTAGCCTCCAGCGTACCTACTATTCCTCCCAGTTTCATGTCATCTACAAATTTGCTGAGTGTGCACTCCATCCCATCTCCCAGGTCACTGATGAAGATATTTAACAGTCCACTTGATGCCGACTACCAATTACACATTGAGCCACTGATTACTACCCTTTGAGCCCAACAATCCAGGCAGTTTTCTATCCACCTTACAGTCCAGTCCATTTACCCAATCCATACTTCCTTAGCTTGCCTGCAAGAATGCTGTGAGAGATGCATCAAAAGCCTTGCTAAAGTCAAGGTACATCAAG
>NW_017729022.1:124474242-124481463 GCF_001723915.1 Gavialis gangeticus | reverse complement strand
GGTGTCTACGCCACAGTCCCCCAGCTTCCTAATGAGAATGGGGTGAGAGACAGTATCAAAAGCCTTCCTGAAGTCAAGGTACATCAAGTCCACTGCTTTTCCTGTAACCACAGAGCCAGTCGTCTCATCGTAGAAGGCAATCAGGTTAGTCAAGCATGACTTGCCCTTGGTGAATCCATGCTGATTTTTTTTAAGCAATAATACAAAGATTAATCACAGAACTAGTGCCACACGCTACAGTTCCCTATGCTAAAATGAAGAGACTCTTTTCTAGTTGCTATTAGGATGTTTCAAACAGATGAATGCATGTCACTTGGGATTTGTGGGCTTTTTGTTGTTGTTTATCTGCGTGTGTGGGGAGGGGTTCCATTTTTTATTTTGTTTTTTTTTAAATAAGAAAGGTCTGTGCTATGAAAACAATCTGCCCATGGAAACTATTTTACGTGACATTTGTTTCCTACAAATGCAGGTCTTGAATCTGGAAACTAAATGTAATTATTCCTCTCTATGAATGCCTTCTATTAAACTCAACAGCTAGCAGAAAACAAGGCTTCCATTTACAAGATTTCACATAAAAGAGATGAGGTCATAATAACTTTCTCTTCTTTCCAAAGGAGGGGAAAAAAAGGAATTGCCTCATCAAAAAATAAATTCTATTTTATAAATAGGCGGCAGATAATCACTCTGAGATTTGTGTCATTCTGAGATAAACATACTGTTTTAAAACTACATCCTTTTCCTTCCAAACTATTTAGTTCCTAAAATTCTTCTGCAAAGAACAGAGAAACAATTTGCAAGTTTAAATAACAAAAGGGCACTCCACAGTAACAGAAGCTTTTACTGCACCAGTGCCAGAAAGTTTCAATATCGTTGAGGTTCCTCTGAAATTCTGCGTATGAGCTGTCAATCCCGGAGCAAGAGCTCAACTAATATTAAAAAAAAAAAATGTTAATTCCCTTTCAAGTCTGTGTGGATGCCCACAGCAATGAAAACAAAGAAAGAACACTGATGATTCATGGTTTCATTCTGCTCTTACCAGCACAGGTGTGATTTTTCTCTCTCAAGTGGAGCTTTCTCCAATGGAGAGAAGAGCAAAGAAGTAATTGTCTACTACTACAATTGGGAGATTGGGATAAATACATAAGGATGGTTTTGTGACAGCAGTTCTGAACTCATTCTGTCCTCCCTGGACCAACACGAGTTAGATACAGGGGTGGGCAAAATGCAGCCCGTGGGGCCTGTAAAAAATTAGAAAATTAATATTTATCTGCCCCTGGCTGCCTGTCATGCACACCTCGATGGCTTGAGAAAACTCAATAAGCAGCCCTCCACCCAAAATAATTGCCTGCCTCTGACTAAGCAGCTCTACAAAAATGTTATTTTCCAATGAAACTTTCCTAACTAAATGAAGTCAATGGTATTTTTCACTCTTGGTTTCTTATTTCATTTGCTTCTCTGTCCACATCCCCACTAAATTTGTTTTACCCTCACTGAAAGCCCATTTCTTCTCAGTTGTTACAACTGCTTCAAACTGATCTTTTGCCATCATGTGGATGTCAAAGGAAAAAGATGGAGAGGGAGCTGGAGCTGGAGCTGGAGCTGGAGCTGGAGCTGGAGCTGGAACGCACTTCTCAACGAATTACTGATGAAGAGTTGCTAGAATGCCAGGAGCAAAAAACATAAATCACTTTCACAACTAGCTTTTGATGAAAATGAAGCCATGGACTCTACATATGCAAGATAAGACTCAGCCTTAAGCTCTTCAAAAATCAATAGTGAAAGTTTTATTCATTTTTTTACCTGAGCTTAAAGAATCCAAAAAAATCTTTTAGACCGTCTGTATTTTGATATGAACCCCCAGCTTGCAAATTAACTTTGAGAATGTTCATATAAGAAAAATCCATTCAATCCTTTTGTTACCTTCAATTTGAAGAGACTTGTTAATGTGTGCCCTTCCCCCCAATGCTCCTGTTCAGTCACCACTCCACTGGCAGCTGCTGACTTCCCTCCCACCTGCAACTTTTGCTTTCTACTGATGACCCAGGGGGCAGTACATCCCACAGTGCTGGGGGAGGGTGAAGAGAGGAGGGGACCTGCAGTGCAGACACAGGAGCAGAGATGGGAACACACAGGGTATAGAAAAGGAGAGGATGCCTCCTACATGGAGGAGGCATGGGAAGGGAGGGGGAAATGTAGCCCAGGTGCCCATGGCTCACACTCATGTGGCCCCTGACCACTTTGAAGCTAGACAGCCCTGATTTAAATTATGTTTTACTGATCAGCTGCTCTCATATTTACTAAAAATGGAACATGCAACAGGCATCTAATAAATTCAACAATCTAAGGACTGAAATCTAAGGAAATCTGACAAAAGCATGAGAACCATCTTATCAGATACCTTGACCTTATTCCAAATATCTCTCTTCGATGCTAAGAATTCATAACACCAAGCTTTTTCTCTAGTCAACGACCGCTTATTCAATCTACTGGTACAGTTTAGCCAATAACCCATTACCATTTGCATCCAGCATTGTAAACCACTCTGTAATTTTCTTCTTATTCCCTATATAAAAACATAATGTACTCATTACAGATATTCAAGCTCAGGATCTCTAGTATAAAACCTGATTTTAAAAAAATTACCATAAGTTGGAAATTCATCTTCATATTTCTTAAACTCAAAGCTTAATAAAAAGAACTGCACTGCTGCAAGTTTACAGAATTGTAAATTCAATTCTAAATTCTCATTCTACCTCCTGGAACAAGCAAAACAAAATGATAAAAAGAGAACCTATGTTCTTAAATTTTTTTAGAACCAGAATAGGCAATACTTTTGTTTTTGTTTCACTTGCTTTCCTTACATTTTTCCACTGCCTACTAATCTGTATATCACTCAGTTTGTGTCCACTTAGTTAGAAGATAGAGTAATTTAGCCCAAACCTGTAAATTGCTCAAGTTTGTTGGATTTCCTTTTGTGTTAGGATATTGTTTCATGTTACACTTCACACATGCTAACAGCACTTACAATGCTAGTGCCTGAGGGTTAAAGCAGTAAAGCACCTATTAAATGCTATCGTCAAATAATAAAATTCTGCCTTTTCAGTGAGGAGTATTTCCCAATCATATTACCTAGCATGTTGAGCTAACATTGGACTGCTTCATGGAAGTAATAAGATCAGGAAACTCCACTGGGGTGGTGAGGGGTGGGGGACAACTAACAAATACTTGCTGGGCTTCCACTCACTCTCCCATCCCACCAAAGCCAACCTCTGACACCATAGGTCCTACAGCACAGTTAGGAGGCTGGGAACTCCAAAAAGCTGTTTGCAGCCCAGGCCCCAGCCAGCTGAAGGCACCTGTGCACTGCAGGGACTGGGACCAGCTCCCATACAATACCACAGTCACTCCCAGCCCCAACACCACACAAGAGCCTTGAAATGTCCAGCTCCCTGCCCACCTTACCACACCAGAGCCCTGAACTGGCAAGACGTCCATAAGGTGGTGAAATGGGAGTCCAACAAACAGCAATTTTTTTTAGCTCCCAGCCTCCTTACTGCACCAGAGCCTTCATCCACTTCTGATGCGATCCCAGGGCTCAGAATGAGACTCCGGTCCAAAACTACAATCTCTATTTAGATCTATATTTAGATGATAGTAAGCATTAATGTGCGACTGCTCAAACAAACTTTCTAAATCTTATTAATGCTTACTAAGATCTAAATATAATGTGCTAAGTGTAATATGTAACAATAACCTTCCTTGTAGGTGACCTCATTTGCTTACTTGAAATGCTTAAGTAACTTTTAAAAAAAAAAAGAGCGATGGGCTGTTAGTAGATAAACTAAAGAGAACATTCTAGTCTAATTTAAGTCTTCAGTCACAAACAACTAACCAACAGAGTTTTATTACCAGCTCTGTCCACAAAAAAAGTATATATTATCTACATTTTTTATGGACAGAGCTGGTAATAAAACTGTTGTTTAGTTGTTTGTGATTTTGACGACTTAAGATTAGGTTAGAATGCGACACATATATACTTGCAAATTTCCCATCAAGAATGACAGAAGGGAGGAGGGGAGGGACAGAGACCCACTCCCCCCTGCCGCTTCGGCCTGGGCCCGCTCCCTGCTTCCCCACCGCCGCTTCGGGCCAGGTCTGCTTCCCCCCTTCCCCCTGCCACTTCAGGGCCGCTTCAGGGTGGGACCAGGGCCCACAATGGTAGTCACAGCAGAGGTCATGTCCGCAGTGGTGGTCGTGGCAGCACACAGCCATCAATTAGCCCCGTCCCCTTCCCGCTCCCCTCCTTCCCTGCCAGCTGCTGTTGTGGAGGAGGCGCTCCGTCCCCTGGCTCCAAGAAGCAGGGTGGGGGTGGGGGAAGGGCAGTGCCATTGGCCTTGCCTCCCGCCCCGTGCCTGCTACTATGGTGGTGCTCTGCCATGTGGGGCAGGGTGAGGCCCATGCTGCGCAGCCAGTACCCCGCACCCCCACCGTTCCAGCCCCTCAAAGGAGCGCTGCCATGACAGTGGGGACTATGTGTCTCTGTCTGTCCAGAGCACTCTGATTGGCTGCAGAGGCAACCAATCAGAATGCAAATAAAGTGTTACGGACAGACAGATTAAGGCTTTTATAATATTATAACATATACAGCAAAAGCTTTGTTATCCAGCACCCATGGGGGATGGGGAGTGCCGGATAACAAAATATGCTGGTTAATTGAGAGACCCAAACAGGTGTCTTTGCCAGTACCCAGTAAGGGCTGTGGGGGCTCAGCAAAACCGGAAGTGCCTCAGTGGGCACTTCCGGTTTCACTTTTACTTTACAAGCCGGCATGCTGGTTAACAGAGCATGCCATCTTGTAAGGTGCCAGTTAAGACAGCTTTAACTGTATATATGGCATTTGTTTATAACACTCTCAAATATTATTTTCAAACTGAACCTTAAATGGCAAGTAAAAACCAAAGTTAATCCTTCTGCAAATGCCAAAGAAATATCCACTTGAGCAAGCAAATATATTCTTGTAAAAAGTTGTTCTGATAATTGCTGCAGAAAAACTACCAGAAGTTAAAGCCTGAGATGCTAAAGAGACACACATGTGAGGAACAGTCACTTTCCTAAATTAGAATAAATGTTTTAAAATTACTGTATTTACCCAAATCCAAGACAATTCAGAATTTAAGATGAGCTCATGCTCCCTGCCCCTGGCTGGAGTAGAGCCCTAGCTGGAGCTAAAGCTGGAGCTGCAAGAGGAAAGTAAGTGGCAGCAGGGAACAAAGATTGGCGCCGGAGGGGGGAAGCAGAGGCTATGGAGGGTAGGTGGCTGTGGCTTCAACTCCAACTCTGGGTTCAGGGTTGGAGACAGAGCCACAGTTGCTGCCCCCTCCCCCACCCTACCAGCTTGTATTTGGATAGTATCACTATCCAAAATATAGCAGTTATGAGATTGTGATCCATATCAAGTCTCAAGCACACAAAACTACTAATACTACCCAATACAGGAGGAAAAAGTTACCCATCTTAGTTCCCACTCCAGTGGGCTACCCTTTACCAAACAAGATTCTGATATGAGACCATGTATACAAAACCGCCAACAACTGTACATAAATCAGCATAAGGCTACCCTGGAGTAGACATAACATCCAGTACTAGCACCAGTCAAGGGGAGCTAGTGTTGACACGCAACTTGCCATAGAAATATTCAGTGTAAGACTAGGTTGCTATATTATCCTGAAATTTTTCTGATGTATGCAAAGCCTCTGACAAATATCACCCCCCTGCCAACAGCAGTTGGAACCAATATCAAGAGACCTAGCACAGATGATCAGACCAACGGAGTAGGAAAATTTTTAGCACTGTGCAAATTAGACCTGAACACTGCACTGGCAGCCAAACAGGTCTTTTATTCAAAAATTTCTCTAGTGCAGATAAAGCTCAGAGAACAGTGACAAATGAACATGTGTCCTGTTTGCACTACAGCTTCCGGCACTGCTGTTACCACTACAGCTGCAAGGTACTAATTTTCCTGTTTCAGACGAGACCTTTGCGTCTGCCAGCTGCCACAAAGCAATTATTACTGTCAGACAGGTCATAGCATGGTAATTACTCAGGACAGGAAAAAAAACAAAAGCACAGAAATTCCACAGTCTTACATTTAATTAAATTTCATTGCCAGTCTCTACCGTTTAGCTGACTAGAGGTTTATCTAATGGTAGGAACCAGTTTTAGGGGAAAACAACAAGGTTCCTAGTTTGTTCAGATTTTGAGGAAGAATTATCTAAGTATTAATTCTTAGTCTGTGATCCAAGACTCACCAGTAGTCCACAAAGCACTTGATAGTTAAGAGTTAGCCCCACTGTGTTAGTTTTCCTTATTTCCAGTTAGCCATGATGAAGGCATCTTAAAGCACTTTATAATATTCTCCCAATATTACTCTTCAAAGTAGGTAGTTACCACTGAAAATGTATTCATCTGCCAGTGGGAGAAGTCTCCCTATTAAGAAAAAGTTCCAACACTGATCAAGTTTAATAACTGTTGATTTACACTGAAAAAAGTATCCAACCTTACAGCTTTCAGCCTTAAAGACAGCTAAGCAAACAGAAATGTATGGCTTCAAATATCATGCAAGGCCTGCAATTCATAACCGTGAACAGAAACCACCATTGAAAGAAGTTGGAAAGCCACAAATAGTAAGGCTATCTTCCTCATTTATGAAACTGTATCTGCCATGAGACGCCTTGTGTGACATTTTTGAACATTTACAGTAAAAAAGCTAAGTGTAACCTCTGAATTAATCAGGAGCCATCTGAAGTAGCAGATCCAGGAGGCAAAAAGGGGTGCAGAACAAGGGCAAGGAAGGGGCAGAGAAGGGGGTTGCAACCACATAACTGCACTTCCCTCAATCTGCCCCTGAATAACTGTACTTATTGCTCTGAAATATTGTCACAATATTAAGCCAAGCCAATATGTTTAATTCTTTAAAAGGAAGATAAAAACTAAATTAAATACACTCAATGGGTAAACCATTAAACATTTCAACTACAATGGACTGTTCCTAAGGCAATAAAGATTAAGACAGCTTTAAGGAAATGAGCATTTGTGCTCACATGTAACTGCTGAGACAACATGGCAAAGAAGAATGGGACATGGGACTTTGTGTGTATGTGTGTGTGTGTACACACACACACACACACACACACACACACACACACACACACACACACACAC
>NW_017729022.1:124466650-124473905 GCF_001723915.1 Gavialis gangeticus | reverse complement strand
GAGTCCCTGTTCCCCCGAGCACTACCAGGAGTGACTAGAAATAACAGTCACAAGCTGGCAGAGGGTAGATTCAGACTAGACATCAGGAGGCGCTACTTCACCATCAGGGCAGCTAGGATCTGGAACCAACTTCCAAGCGAAGTGGTGGTCTCTCCTACCCTGGAGGTCTTTAAGACAAGGCTAGACAATCACCTTGCTGGGGTCGTTTGACACCAGTACTCTTTCCTGCCATGGCAGGGGGTCAGACTTGATAATCTGCTCAGGTTCTTTCCAACCCTACTAACTATGAAACTAAGAGCAAGGGGTGCTGCCAGCCACAGGTGGCACACTGCATCTGGGATCAGGGCCAGGGGGTGAGGGCAGTGGTACCCCTCTGTGGGGGGCTTTGCAGGCAAGCGATGCGAGGCGCAGTGTGGTGGTGCCCACCATGTGCAGGTGGCACACATGACCACCTGCCCAGGGGAGGGGGAGAGGGAGACTGGCATGTGGCTGGAGCAGAACTCGGTGGCCAGCTCTGAAGACACGGCACGTGATGGAAGGGCGGGGTGTGGTTGGGCTCGCACGTGGCGCTGCCACTTACCTGGAGGTCCATGACAGCTGTTTAAAAAAAAATCTCCTGCTGCCACCAGTACTCCTTCCTGCCATGGCAGGGGATCGGACTTGACGATCTGCTCAGGTCCTTTCCAACCCTACTAACTATGAAGCCACACCCCCCCCCCCCCCCCCCCCCAATATTTAAAAGGAGAGCTGATCAAGACTACTTTGAAAACTCTGACAGTCTGGGACCAGACTATAACTAATAGGAGGCTGCATTATCTAGGGGTGACCACTGTATAGGAACCAGCTCTGCAGACCACCACCACCAGTTGAAACAGTATTGTTTGAGAATCTACCTTGAAAAATGGCCAGATCACTGAATCTCCACAATGCTGTGTCTGGAACTACCAGTCACTATGTGCAACATAAACCAAAAATGACTATTAGTTGATGTCAAAGCAAACTACAGGAAATTGTTTTTGTTATTTACCTACATGCTGCAAATATCATTTATCTTAAAAATAATAAACTTGGCTACAATGTCTAATAGTTTTGGTTAGGATTCTGGATAAAGAGTGTGCAGCAATACATGTTGAAATGGGAACAAACAAGTTTGCTTTTTCTTTTAGATAATAACAATACATTAATCCGATTTCCCATACCCCTTTCCATCATGTCCTTTTTTCCTCCCCAATGCTACTCTTCACATCCCTTCTGGTCAGCAAGGATCTTCACCCTACTAGATAACTACAATAACTTCAGTTTTCCTAATACAACTAAGGCAAACACAACTGTCTTAGATGATGTAATTGTAGTAGATGGTCAACATGAAATAGACAAGGAGACAGTGGAATTAAATGATTCAGCAGGCCTTAAGAAAAACAACAACAAAGAATTTTTTTTTTAATTAAATATTCCCCTGTCACCTGGCTGACAGCTTCATTTAGTTTGCTTTCTGGTTTTATTTTAAACCCATTACATGTAAATCTTGTAGCTTTCTGCTTCAGCTAAAGAGAACGAGAAGCTAAGGACGGATCAATTGCTTAAACACTGTGGTTAAAGAAAGTCAGCACTGAGAGACAGGTCCAAATATTCACAGCACAGATAGCAACAGAAATTACCACAAAATGACCGTGCAAGTCACGCGCAAGCAACAGTTAACAGAATTTCGTAACAAGAAAAAAAACCAGCATAGCCATGCATTGGTAATACTACAATATTCTTGCCCTCTGGCCTGCCATTCTAATGCTATTTACATAAAAATTATGCAGTACAACCTCATTATAACAAACCATATTTATACAACACCCCCCATCCTTTTAACAATCCTAACAGCAGGAACCAATCTCTTCATTATCATGATATACAAAAATGACTAGCCCTATTATAGAGAACACCCTCTTTTAATGAACTTTCTTTCCATCCCATGGGGGTTCATTATAACGAGGCTGCATTGTACTGAAATACCATCATGCTAATCCTTTGTGATCTTATGTCAATATCTTTATTCTTTTTAATTATGCTGAAAATTCTTTTGGGCCATCCTTCATTTTCTATGGTGCACAATTAAAAAATAGAGGAGAACATGTACAGTATATTCCATTTGCATGCAACCCAGATAAGTGCAGGATTTGCTTAACTATATAACCCAATGCCAGCCACAATTTGCTGCCTAAGGCTTACACTATAATAAACTTCCATTCTCTGCATATCAGTTAAATGAACACGTTTTCTACGTGCACACCATTTTCAGCAACTCTATCATCTCTGTAACTTAACTGTGCTTGTAAAGTACCTTTAACTGCAGAGTACCTTTTACTGTATCTGTCTACTTTATAATTAAGTGGGCATGTCTACAAGTGCAATTAATGCATCTGGATATACTTTGGATCAAAATGAGCCAGAGTAGACTAATTCCAATGTCACCACCTATACACGTGTTTAAGTACAGTAATTTACTGCGCTGCTGGATACTTGTATCTGACAGGACTATCCAGCAGCACATCAAATTAGGCTACTGTGCCCTAACTGCCATGCACGTGTACATTATGATGCTTTACTGGGCAACAAATCAGTCTGCTGCACAGTAAAGCGTCTTGTGTAGACATGCCCTATGTATGCTATTCAACTACTCCAGAAAGAGTGAAAGGGAAAGTACCTGTCAAAGGGCCACTTATGCACAGACCAGCAAGGTACTGTCCTTCTCTACGTAAGAAAGTTTCATTTGAAACAGCAATCAGGAGGCAGTTTTGTCCAAAGTTGGATCATTCTGTCTAAATTAAGTTCAGAGACGCTTTTGATACCTCTCTTAAGAGACTGTTTTTAACTTAATACAAGTTTCCTGCTGAAAAGCAACAGGCTAACACTAACAATGATAAACCCTTCCCCTTGGGGGTCAGTGGCAACGATTCTCAGTGGTAAGTAGGAAGGGTGGGGGGAGGTTTTTGCGGGGGGGAGGTGTTGCAGGAGGGGGTGGATAACTTTTTTTTTTTTTGTTTTAAACTTACAATGTACTCAAATTTCTATTATTAAAGAAATAAAAATCTAGAGCTGCATGAGAGGGGGAGGAAAAAAAGGCATGTGTAAAATACACAAGTCCTGTCAATAAAATCAACTTGCATTTAGTTTAATTCATAGTTTCACAGTTATCAGGGGCTGGAAGGGACCTTTCAGATCATTGGATCCAGCCTCCCCCTGCACGTGGGCAGGAAAGACTGTTAGGATCAAATGATCCCAGCAAGATGGATGTCAACTGCCTCCCTCATTTTCTTTCTTTAAAAAAAAAAAACAGGTTTGTTAGCAATCCTTGGCTGCTTTCTGAGGACCTTAGCATGTCAGTGATTTGTAAGCTGAATTCAGTATCAGAAATCATCAGTTAGTTATATCCCATGTCTGCTTTTCCCACATCACATTAAAGGCTCTGAAAATCAAAACGTGAATCTGGTAGAACTCAATAAGTCAATTATAATTCAAATTCTCTCTATTGCAGTTTCCACTGATATAATTTCCAAACAGTATTTTAGGACAGTGGTCTCCAAAGTGGGGTGCGCAAGATGATCCATTGGGGTGTGGGAAGAAAATATTAGAACTTCTATTTATATTTATTTTTTAATCTAAAAAAAATAAGAAAGAAATTCAGCTTTATTAATATTTAATATATGGATTGACACTGGTGCCCTCACTCAGTCTGTATGTCACACAGTCATGTGTCACATACAGTACGCGAGGTATCCTGAGGGAAGAGTGGGAGTTCCACATATATTGGGGGTGCGTACTCAAAAATTTTTTTACTGATAAGGGTGCGCGATCAAAGAAGTTTGGAGACCACTGTTTTAGGATATTAAACATTCTACTTCAAGAGACAGGACAGTTTAAAGGAATGATATGAAGATTAGAATCTCTATCCCTAGAAATTTTCAAGAGGAGGATATAGACAGATATACTGGGATAGCTTAGTTAGGGATGATCCTGCTTTGCACAGGGCTGGACTGATGACCTCATGAGGTCTCTTCCAGTTCTACTTTCTATGATCCTATAGCTTACAAGCCTATCTGTATGTTCTGTATCATCTTTGCTTTGGTTCAGAGTCATCAAACTTCTACATGGGCAGGGGCTGCACCAGTGGATGTCACACAAAGGCCACACAAGGGTAATCCACAGACCCCCTGGGCAGCCAGCCCTATAGGCACACACGCCTGCACTATTCACCCACATGGGTACTCCCTCTCCCCCACACTACACCATGCACCTATGCAGCCTGAGATTCACAGCACTTCCCCCTCAGGCAGGGGTAGGATAGAAGCTGAAGGAGTGAGGAGGAGCCCACTGACTGCAGCCATTGCTACAGCCAGAGCGATTGCGGAACAGCAGCTGGGAAGTAGCCTGGGGCCCCTTGCAGGCTGCATGAGGCCCTGGCCCTGGCACCAACAGTTGGTGAGCCCTGCTTTGGTTTGCAGATTTATCATGCTATACAGATAAGCATATTTTTGTTACCTGCTGTGCTTACCTAACCAACAAAGAAAGCCAGCAATGCTTTAAATGTTACCAAAATCCTTCACCTGGAGCATTCACATAACTTTCAGTGCCCTGCTGGCTCACAAAAATGGAAAGTGAAAAAACAGAGCAACATGTGCACAGATAACGTATGCATACCCACAAACCAAAATCTAATTCACGTGTAAAATTGCTGGGTAGCACAGAATGGCTGCTTGGTTTCCTCTCTCTCTCTGGTAGGCTAAGAGGGAAATATGAAAAAAAAGTTGCTGGATTTTTTAGAAACTTTAACTGTGGGAGAAAAGGAATAATTTAAAGGACTGAAAGACCTGCCCACACTCCTTTAAAATATGTTCCTGCAAGGTATTTTTATATAGCATACACTTAAATCATTAGAACAAAATACAATTCCTAATGTTGCACTTTTTTAGTTATGAGCTTCCCAAAATAATGATTTAACACAAAGCTTGAAATTCCTATTTAATATGTATATTTTACATGAGGCAGATATAATTCTTAAATTTATGCCCAATGGGAAAAACCCGTATTTGAAAGTCATGTCTCAGTGACAGGATTGCCTATTCAAATTCACTGCTTGGCTGCGTCCAGATGAGCGTGGCCATGCAGTATGTTTAGCTGTTCTCCAGATACCCAGGGGTCAAAAAAACCCACAGAAAAAAGAGCTGAGTGGCATACATGGTGGCAATGTGCGCCACCCAAAGCCAGAGCCTGACTGGCTGGAGCCACACTCCACTGCCAGCCAGGCTCCATGAGGTAGGATTGTCACTGCTGTAGCCCAGGAAGGCCCCCAGGTAAGGCTGCTGGGGACAGCCCAGTGCTGGTCACAGCCTCCCCTACCCCGCCCAGGGCAACTTGCCACATGCCAGAGTGCGCGTGGCACAGGCATTCCCCAGGGACAACTAGTGGCGGCACAAGGTGTGCCACCACTACTTGTCCCTGGGGAACCAAACATCCATGCACATCTGGACGCAGCCCTTGAGACATTTTGTGCAAGTCATGTTTTTAACATGATTTCCTTAGGGCTATGGTGGAGGAGGGGAAAAGAAGGGAGGGCTGCGATTATATACTTCCATCTTATGAAAAATTACAAGACTGACCACCGTCCAGGTCACTCTATTTATTGGATTCTTAATGTATTATTTGAGAATCAGAGAAGCTTACAACAAACAGTGGTATATGGACTCACAGCTAACATGTAAACTACAGGTCCAATCTACTGCATAAAGAAGGCATGTCAGCTCTGAACACCACAGAAACGTAACACAGTAGTTACAAATAATGAATAAGGCCTTTTATTTTTCCCCCGTGAATCTGGCCATAAAGGTATTGACTGTTGTTCCAATGCCTGAACAATATGGGGTCCAATTATCTCAGGATGCAAACACATAGTACATTACTCTAAAGTTATTTGACTTTGTTCTGAGGTAAAAGTGGATCAGAAATGTGATCTCCAGCCTTACATGGACATGAGTCACTCCACTATCTATATGCTAACATGTACTAATCTGGTGTGCCAGCCATGAGTCTGTTCTCCTGGTTTGTTTCATTCCAGAACGGCCATTTGCTCAATGCAAGTCAGCTCCCCCACTGACATACTGGACTAGCACAGAGAGCAAGCCTGGAAAAGCTTATAGGTCTCCCGGTCATAGGTCTGCTTCATACTACTACAGAGTATCATCCCTAGTAAATTACTCAGGGTAACCATAACGCATGCTTACACTATTAGAGATCACCCCTTTTTCCATATGTCCCGATGCAGCACCCAAAGACATTCAATAATATATTGATCTGAAAGGTGCAACTCCAAGGAGCCACAGGTAAGGCATCTTCACAGCCGGAGTCTATTAGCAACTTGGTACATGTGTCCCAGTCTGTCCCTTTTCAGTGAATGGTGCAAGACTTTCTACTTACTTCCCTAATATTTCACTAATTACCTTCATTTTCCATTTTAACTTTCCCTAAAGGTTAGCTAATTCAATATTGCAAGCGAGGGTGAAAGTATATACTGCCTAATACAGAGAGACTTTATCTAATCCATGAAAAGTATGCCCATATTTCAATGGGATAGGAACTCAAATGCCTGTAACAACCTATCACAACTGAGACCCTTACAGTGGTTAGTTTCCATTATCACATGCCAGGGCAGATCCTGGATTTTACAAGAAGTGGGCACAGGAGCAACAACAAGCGCTGCAGGATTGGCTGCACTCAGACTCCTGCCCTTTCCTCAGAGGGTAGGCAGACTGTGCCAGGAAAGGAGCAGCATGGACTTTTTTGAATTCTGAAGGTGGTAAGAATTCCCCCCTTTCTATACCCTCCCTGCTCAGAGGCACATCTCCTCTCCTCCCCTGCCTGCCGCTGCCAGTGTCCCCACTGTCCCAAGGGTGAGGGGAGCTCAAGCCCTAATCCTGCAGAGCTGGATGGCAGCTGGGCTCAGCCTGGGACAGCGGCAGCAGTGACAGATGGGTCCCCCTTGCTGCCTGATCCACCCAGGTGTCACCCACCAGCTCAGGAGCAGACACGGGGAGGGGGAAGCTGCCTGCCCCCCCACAACCACTACTAAGGGCTGAGCCCAGCCCCTGCACAGCCCAGCTAGAGCAGAACACAAGCTCCCCTCATCCCCGGCACAGCACACACACCAACAGTGGCAGGCAGGGGACTGGGGAATGGAGTGGATGGGGATGGGCTTTGGAGCACAGAAGGG
>NW_017729022.1:124435016-124466405 GCF_001723915.1 Gavialis gangeticus | reverse complement strand
GGGGGGGGGGGGGGGGGGGGGGGGGGGGCGAGGATTCTTACCTTCTTTGTGACTTAAAAAAGTTCCTGGCCTTCCTGGCTGCTGCTTCTGCCATGTGGTCAGAAAGCAGGTTGCAGCTGTACCTTTGCTCCCTCTGGATCCATCTCTAAGCCATGCAGACTTTTTCAGACTCTGGATCACATTCTAATAGATATGTCCACTGGATCATTTCCTTTCCTATTCATGATCACCTGGTATCTTTGGGGAAATTAACGCAATTGCTTACATAGAAAAACTTGTATAAGGAGAATTTATTGTATTAAATATTTTAAAGCAATTTCACAGATTAAAAACAGGAATAATGAGCGTTGTGTGCCCACCCAACCCTTAGACACTACAGCTTAAGAGTCCAGCTCTGAAAACCCAAATGCTTCTGCTTCTTTTGTTATAGGCCAAGCACTAGAAAAATTCCACATGGCTATTCTAACAGATCACATTTTAGCTGTTTAGAAGCATAGATGACTTCTAGAGATACAATTAATGTTTTTTCCCCCCTGTGGCCATGGACATTATATCTGTGCCTTTCTCTCAGCACAAAAAGAGAGCCTACAGCTGTTCCCGGGGTTTCTTGTGGAAGAGAACCAGCTCGTCCACAAGAAGATTCTACCTCTTCCATCCAGGAAGATCTCTCCCCTCCTGCACTAACTTGAATGGCTGTACACTTCTTTCAGGTGTTGATGACACCCTTTATACAAATCCTCTGTTCTCCTTCCCTCCCATCAAAGGAGAGGAAGACAGAGGAAGCAACAGGTTCCTTGATAGCTCAACCAAGGGTGGACTGTCAAGAAGCCCAGCAGGAACCCCAACATGGAAAATTCCCCCACCCCTATCCAGCTACTCATCTGACTCGTGGGATGGGTGGAGATGGAGGTAGGGAGGGGGGCATTCTCCTGCAGCAGGAATCTTCAAAGGGCTTTGGGAGAGCTCCAGCCCCAGGCATCTGCCTCCCACTCGCACACTTCTCTGGGTTGACCCAGAGGAAAGCAGGGAGAAGAGAGCTGTTCTCATATAGTGGGAACCCTGGGACTGCACATCTCAGGGATCTAAAACAGTGTTTTGTAGATTTACAATACAATTCCAAAACTGTAGCCACTCAGATGACAGCTAAACTCAAACCCCAGTCCAACCTACTACACAGACAACAAGAAGACTCAGGCCCCACTCTAACCTTGTGACAAGGACAACTGAATCCCTCTGGTCATAACTTATAGCCCCCAGCTTGAATACCTTATACCAGGGATGGTCGACCCCTAGCACACATGCCACAAGTGGCACAGGCAGCTGCTTAGTGTGGCACACAAGCCCTGGGTACTCAGTAAAGGGAGGTGCTGGAAGAGAAGCAGGGGGGCTCAAGACTTTGGTGGCATGGAGCAAAGTGGGGGCAGAACACTATTGGGAGAAGAGGCATCAGATGTCACTGTCAAGAGCCAAGTTAACACTTTCCAGGTCCCACAGCAGCCATCAGAAGTCATGGCTCTGGATTCGCACTCACAACATAAAACAGCAATGGTTGAGGGGATAGAGAATGGGTAACCAGGTTCTTGGTGGTGACATCTCCTCTTGCAATAGCATCCTACCCCTGCTCTGTTCTTCGTGGTGTGGCTGTGGCCAGAGGCTTGAGCCCCCCTGCCTTCATTTGAATACCCCAGGGGGCAAATGATCAAGTATGTTTCAGAAGCAGATATAAGAAGGAAGAAATCAGTGCTGCACTTAGGAAGGGAGTGGGATGTAATGCAGCAGGCCTGCCAAAAACATTGGCCATTGTTGCTTTAGATCCACCATTAATGAACTCTGACCCCTCCTGGAAAATTACAACCACCCAAAGATCCTGGCATACAGGCAGCACTCCCACCTCAAATGACATTTCTCCACCAACAGACTAGCTAATTTTAGTTCTCACCAAGCCACCAGGTCTTAATACAGACCCATATGCCATCTGTGCCCCATCCTCAACACAGACCGTATTATCACTAAACCAAGCCACATTAATTAGCATATCTGAGATTATTCACCTGCTCCTCTATCAACATCATGTATGCCATCACCAGTATACAGTGCCCTGCTGCAGCCAATACTGAACAGACTTATCTGAAGGAATGAATGGAAGCTGATTTGATATCAATTCCAGAAATATGCAAAAGCCTGTGGCAGAACACTTTAACTTCCCTGGGTGTTCAATCACTGACCTCTGAGTCAACAGTTTTTAAACAAGGTGAAAAAAAATTTAAAAGACCAATTTAAATGCAAAATTGCAGAACAAGAAATTATCCACAAACTCAACTGCGTTAACCATGGGAGTATGGGTTCTCATCCCACTACCTGAACAAGCTGTTAACTCCACTGGCCCTCAAGATGTTAACTGCCTCATTCATCTCAACTGATCTAATAAACCCACTCTCTCTCTGGGCAACGTCTACTCTGCCCTGTTCCCTTCTATAAAAACTGTTTCTTTTCTGCCAGTCCATTCACAGCATCTAAGTAGGCTGCTGTATTTGAAAGCTTTTGCCTCTCAAAACCAGTTAATATCTAAGGGTGTTTACAGACATGTTCCTGGAAGGAGGGGAGGTGGGAGCTTTAATTAAAGCGGCTCTGAGAGCCACTCTAATTAAAGCACCCAAAGCATCATATGCATCAGCATCCCCGTACTGAAAAATGGCGGCAGGGCGCTTTAACTGAACCTCGATGAATGAGCTTTAGTTAAAGCATCCCTGCTGCCATTTTTCAGTGCAGGGATGCTGACACATGTGACGCTGGAGTGTGCTGCTGCCCAGTAATTCGTGTATACGCACCATAAGGTGCCACCTTGCTCTACCTTCTGACTGACTTCAGACCTACCTCTCCAATAGATCTGAGTTAGTAAAATCACTGTAGGACAGTAGGTTATCTTTCTGTCCTTCTTTAAACATTGTTATAAACATGTCATGCATCAAGTTTCGCAGAAAGAGTGCAGTGTCCTAAGAATCACACACTTTGTGCCTTCCAAAAATAGAAAAAGTCCACATAACATCAAATTACAGGGTCAGTTGTCACTGATAACAAGATCAGACCACTTAAATATAGCTTTTCCTAAAACTGTGTATAACGTGTGGGTTATTTTGTATCATATGAGCTGCCCAGCAAAACCACATAGCGCCACCAAATATAAAGCCTGAGTCCAAATTTGAAGCTTGAGTCCAAATTTGAAGCCTGGGTCCAATGAAGCTTGAGTCCAAATTTGAAGCCTGGGTCCAAATTTGAAGCCTAGGTATATTTCACCTTGGCTTACACACGAAGCAGTTTTCAAAACCAGGAATAGTACAATGCATCCTCCTGAATTCTCTACTACAGTATTCTCTTGCTTAAAGAAAAACTTGCATGGGTTAATTTTCAAAATGGAAAAAAAATTTAAATGATTTGCCAAAGGTTACTCAGAAGCTTCAAACAACACAGAGACCACAAACCTTTAGAGGTGACATAAATTTATCTTACCCACTAAACAACAGCACTTCTCACACAAAAGGGTTCAATTTTCTGAATTTAGATCAGACAGAATTAACAATTCCCACCCATCTTTGTAAAGTGTTGAAGATACACAAACGAAAAAAAGCACTACCTCCTTCTAAAGCATTCCAATTAGCATTTTTCAAATGGTGTAACTAAACATTTGTCTATGCAGCAAACTGAAGCGTGAGGGTAGCATGATTAGGCCTCCCTTGGCTAGCTCAAGTCTCTTTATCATAGGTAAAAATCAGTAACCAAGATGTTGTGGCATGTCTTCAGCAGAATCTAGCAACACCAAGAGATGCCTGTCAGAGACCTCCAAGTGTTAACTCAGGTTTCTGCATCTGTAGTATTACTATTACTAGAGCTTCGTAGTATAACACTTCTGTATTGCTGTGCAGACCTTTGCAAAGGGGCATGGAAGGAAACTGGCTGGCCCAGAAGGCTTGAGCAGCAGGGAAAGAAACCCCTTAGCCCTCAAGTTCTGGGTCCACTAGGAAATTGTGATACTATAATCTAACTAATACTGGATGAGAAAATAATTTAGTTAACAAGACATGCAGTCTATATAAGCAACATATGCATCCTATCAACTGTGCTTTCAAATACATAAGGCTTTGAAGAAACTGTTTTAGCTCCCTTATTTAATAGTCATATGATACATATACCACTTATACATTTTTGAAACATTGTTTTCATTCATCCACATATAAAAAATGAAAAATGTTAAAAAACCCATAAAATTCCAAAGCATATATACAAAAACACCAATTCTTTAAAATATCAGTTAAATGATAACAACACAGTTTCACATCACACATACAGAATCAAACACTGGAAATAAAGGTTGTCGTAAAGCCTGCATTGCACATAAGGATTTATTAAGTATAAAGAAATGCATGTTTTATAATAAAAAAAAAATCTTAAATTTAAGCCACAATAAGAAACTGGTATTCTTTCACTAAAACTCACATGGTAAAATCTTGGGGAGTGGGGGAGGGGGCAGGGAGGTGTTAAGAGAATTTTTATATTTGCCATACTTAACAGGCAGTTTTCCAAACAGAGATGATTTTACCATAAATCACTTGTGTTACACACTTCCTATTAAATCGCATTAATCCTAAAAGATGTAAATTATAAATACATTACCAAAATGCCAGTGTCAATGAATAAATACTAACTGATAATATTCCCCATTTAACAATAGTCCTTAAAAATGTACTGAACCAAGATAATAACAATTCTTTAAAAAAAGCAATACGCAGCTTGGACCTAGGGCTGTTGCACTGTGATGAGATTTCATTAGATTGATAAGCACACATTTGCAGTACATAGTATATTTTGTTTCATGATTTATTTCTTGCCTTATACGCTTGGATTTTGTAGATTAGGCAATTAATAAGGTAGTTATTTTCTTAGCAGCCTTTAACTTTTTTTTATTTATAAAAGCTTTTATTTGCTATTACATTTTAAATCTAAAAGCAATTTTTTAAAGTTATTTTGGTGCCTATAAAGTGGAACTAGTCCCCCTGTAACATCTGCATATTTTATGAACCCAGGTGCCAAAATGCATTCTTAGATATTCTCGGTTGATTATTTAATCATGCTTTGGTCATATTTCAACAAACAAACAGTTTGGGAGAATGTGGTTAATTTGTGTTGCATCTTTAATACTACCAGCCATGTACATAGTGGAACAAAGAAGACGCCTAGAATTTACAGAAAGTCATGAGGCAATTTTGATAAAATCTCATTTCAGAGAACTGAAGTCACCAGGAAATAAGGAATGGTCTGTAAATGGTGTTTTATCAAGAACTTCTTTATCATAGCTTGATTATGTACAAGAGGAGTTTTCTGGCATGCTGTATCCAAAACAAGGGAGGGGGAAGAGTTTGGGAGGTGTTTTTTGGTTCTTTAATTGTCTGGGGAACAGAAACCTTCAGCTCATTCTCTATTAAAGTCCATCTGAACTAAATTAATACACTTTTCATACAGTGAAGTAGCAAATGAATAACATTTCATTAAAATGCTGCTACCATCATTTAAATAATGGAATTACATTTCACTTCAACCAGATAAAATCTTGTTAAATTTCCTGGAATATCCTGAAAGACCTTACCCTTCCTTTTACATGCTTTTTAATGCCCATTTATCATTACAGTTACACATCCTAAACACATATTTTGCAAAGTGGCCCTGTCCTTTTATCCT
Organism: Gavialis gangeticus; assembly: GCF_001723915.1. Lineage (NCBI taxonomy): Eukaryota > Metazoa > Chordata > Crocodylia > Gavialidae > Gavialis > Gavialis gangeticus. The sequence goes on along the minus strand of NW_017729022.1, from coordinate 124,460,675 downwards.
AATGGAATTCAAGATATTTTCTTAAATGCATGTAAGAGACATTAATCCTAACAGCTTTAGTCAGACCAGATCTACTCATGTATGAGGTCATTTAACTTATACAGAAGCATCAACAACTGAACAGGAGGCGGGGCGGTACTAACTCTCCTTAACCTTTGTCCTAAACCTCAGGGCACACTAGTCAACTGAGTTTCTTTATTTCTGGTTTTTGTTTTTAAAGAAGTTTCTTCTAGTTAATGTCTCAAATTGCAGCAAGGGAAATTTAGGTTAGATACAGTACTAGGAAAAAACTCTCTCACTAGGAGGATGGTAAAACACTGGAACAGGTTACCCATGGACGTGGCTGAGTCTCTATCCTTGGAGGTTTTTGAGACCCAGCTACAACAAAGCTTTGGCTGGGATAATCTAGTTGGGGATGGTCCCGATTTGAGCAGGGGGCTGGACTAGATCATTGTTTCTCAACCCATAAGTCGCAAGAATATATGAAAGGGTCATAAGCAAACTTTAAAAATAGATCAACAAACTTTAAAAATGGATTCTCCTTTAAAGGAGAAAAAAGTGGGAAATTGCCAGCCTGCAAGGGGCTGCTTGGGGCCCACACACGGTGGGGCGGGGGGCAGCAGGTCAGGAGCAAGAGGCACTGGGTTGGGACGAGCCATTGACATTTCCAAATGAGCCCTGGTCCAAAAAAGGTGGAGAACCACTGGATGACCTCCAACGGTCCCTTCCAACCAGCGTTCCCTCTAAACTGCGCGGCCATGCACGCGCACCTGGCAGCCTGAAATAAGCATGCCCAACCCTCATTTTCTATGACTATGAACCCCCCACCACAAGAGACTGGATTGCAGACACGCTGGATAACAAAACCAGGCGGGAACCGGTGCACAGGAAACACCCGGTCATTCCAAGCAGGGCCAGACAGGCACGGGCGAACAGGGTGCCCCAGACAGAAAGGAGGCCAGAAAATAGTCATTATTATTATTATCATCATCATCATTCTCTCTGGCGAAGGGAGGCCTGATACTACAAGTTCGCCCTAGGCCACCTGGAGTCAAGGGGCAGTGCTGATTCCAAGGGTGGCAACTATTGGTTTGAAGAGCCCGTTGTCAGGCAGGTTTTCAAACTCTTCTCCCCCTTCCACTGACAGAGAGATGTCTGTGCTCCGCTCTGCCTGCCCGGGGCCTCTCCCGCAAGGCTCAAGCCCAGGGGCACTCAGCACTGCCCACCCGGGACACCCAACCCCGCCAGGCCCGTGCCCCGCGGAGGAGGCGGGCAGTGCCCGGGGCTCACCCAGCACGGCGCGGAGGTGCTTGAGGCGGGTCAGCACGTCCTTCTTCGGGTCCAGCGCTTTCTGTGTAGATTTCTTGACATCCGCATGGCCCTTGCGGGAGAACATCCCCGGGGCCGGGGCGCCCGGCTGCAGCGAGGGGCGACGGAGGCGGAGTGGGGAGGACACAGACACCCCGGCTCTGCAGGGGGGAGTCCCTGCGCGGCGGCTCCGGCTCCTGCTGCCGCCCCCGCTCCGGAGTGGGCGTGTAAACACGGAACTGGCGCCGCCGCGCTTCCCCGACTGCGCAGCCGCCCGTGCCCACCCCTTGCGCGCCTGCCCGCCCGTCCCCCACCGCGCAAGGCGTCCGCCGGGGCGCACGGGGCTGAGAACTGGGCCGGAGCCTGCCGCCTCTGTGACCACCACCCCGACACCCCCGGACAAGGCCCCCCTCAGTGGGCGCCAGGACTACATCCCCCGGCATGCAGCGCGGCGGCGGCTGCCGCGGGGGCGCGCTGTATGCTGGGAGTTGTAGGCGCTGCGGGACGAGGAGCGCCCAGGTCTTTGTGCCGTGGGGAGTCCTGCCCCGCCTCCTAGGACCGTGGGCTGTGGCGTGTCCCATGGGACCCCTGTGACCTCCAGTCCTTCCCCCTCACTCCTAATTACAGGCAGCAGGGGGGTGGGTGTAGTGGCCTGCAGGTGCCTAACCCACCCCAGGAATAGCGCTCTTGGGGCACATTTACACGTGCTTTAGCCTATTTTAACGGGCATTAAAGCCTCGCTAAAAAAAAACCCTGTACTCTTTCGTTAATGTTCATTAGACAGGCTAACGTGCATTTTCCTAGTACCTTACAATGGAGGTACTGGACTTAACGCTAGGGTGGCCATCATAGAGGACAGTATAGTTGTCCTCTATTGATATGAAACTGGATGCCTTTATGTCCCCTATTTTTCTATTCTCTTCCCCCTCCCCCGCAACACTTGCTACAGCACTGCCCAAGGGTAGGTCTACATGTGCATTAACGCACATTAGTTAATGCGCATTAAGTCTTGTACCTTGAGTGTAGGGAGCCCTGCTCAGGGCTCTTTCCATGGTCACCTGCTCCATGGGCTGCCACCACAGAGATGGGCTGGTCCCCTTTGGCAGTAGCTGGAGTAGCTCTTTTCTTCAAAAGAAAAACAGAGAACATAAAGGCATCCGGTTTCGTATCAATAGAGGACCCAGTAGCAGAAAACTGGAATGTCCTCTATGATGGCCACCCTACTTAATGCACATTAACTAAAGTGCATTACTGCATGTGTAGACATGCCCCAAGGGTAGTGCCATAGGAACAAAGTTTGGTGCCCAGGGCCTGTCCTCACCCTGCACACAGATCCAGGGAGCACCCCCTGCCGCCCATGCTTGCCTGGAAGTGCACACAGTGGCAGGAACCACCCTCCCCCCATTTCCATGCCCCCCCACAAATAAGCTGCTCCCTTGCTTAAGCCACAATGCTAGGCCTTTGGCAGAGAGGGAGTAGGAGCTCCTAAACCCCTCTGTACCCCTGCTCTGGCCACAAGAGGAGAGCACAAAAATATATTGCCCTGGCATTGTGACGGAGCCACCAGGCTTTGTGTGTGCTTCCCATGACCCATGGCCCCATGCTTTACTGGAATGTTTCTCAACCATCTCCTTTTGGTAGCAAAGTAAAAAAGAAAACGTCCGTGACTTCCTTGTTCTTACTCCAAGAATAAAAAACAGAACAAAACAATGTCAGGTAACAGCGGTCAAACCAGGATATGCCTACAAAATTTGTGTGCATCTAGAGGTTGGCAAAGAACAATTGACCTTGATGGGTTTTGAGGGTTGGAGTTTTTCTTTTGTTTTACACTGAAATAACATTTGTGTTGTTGTTCAGCTCCCTCAGGGTCCCAAACAGCCAATTGGGAAATGCTGGTCTAATTAATGAAGCCAAGAAGTATTAATAAAGATGAGCATGCCCCAGGGCTACACTGTAGAATTCTGTATGCTGCACCCGTGCTACCATTGTCACAGGGACCTCCTCAGAAGGGTGTTTTATCTCCACTCTGCTCCAAAGCACACATTTTCTTACAAAAAATGAGTGTTTGTGCTCATAATTCCCATATGTGCACAAATTACTTTGCAGGTGCAACCTAACTACACATCTTTGAAAACCCAGCCTTATGTCAGACCTTTTGGAAACCAACTGGCAAACATTCAAACTAAGCCTAATAAGGCTATAGGGATCATTATATATACATTATATAATAAATTATACTGTATCTGTGACTGGAATTAGGATCACCAGTTGGAATTTACACATAACTCATTGGCTAGAGTAAACTCACTCAAGCTTTCAGTGGCTGCTTCCACTAAAATGCATAAATAATACACTATGTTGTAGTATTTTACAAAGCAGAATTTGGTCCAAAATTCCAGCTCAGAATATTTTACGATCTAAGTCTCCTTTAATTAGACTGCTGAGCAGAGGTGTTAATGTTGATAGACTCCAATGCAAGAACAAGGTTGTTGGTTGTAGCTGTGTTGCTCTGACATAGGCAGACAAGGTTCTTTGGGTAGATGTGATATCTCCTATTAGACCAACTAAATAGTAGGAAAAAATGTTCTTTGCAAGCTTTCGGGCACAAACACCCTTCTTCAGGCATTGGAGAGCATCTGCTGTTGGTTTGGGTGCTCTCCTTGGTAGATTACAAGCCAATATGCAAAAATGCATTTTCACAGACCTACATTTTTGTATATTGGCTTCTAATTTACTCAGGAGAGCACCCAGACCAACAACAGACTCTCTCCAATGCCTGAAGAAGGGTGCTTGCAAAGAACAATTTTCCAACTAGTTAGTTGCTCTAATAAAAGATATCACATCTACCCAATGCAGGAACAAAGCTTCTAAAATATACCACTATGTCCTCCTATACAAGCAAATGCAAGTCAACACCTTCCTTTTTCATATTACTAAACTATGAATCACAGGACAGAATTGGAGCAATAAAATGTGATTTACTGGGGTCCTAAGCACATAATCCTGAGCTGCTCTAAGGCTCTTCCAAGACAAAGAGCCTGAGACTGGTGCTGGGAGATATAATTCAATATGCTGTAACCCTTACTCATTGCCAAATTGCCAAGATGTGGTACACATCCAATGGTAATCAATGGGCACAGTTTGCTTCTTGGCAGAAGACCAAAGCTCAGCAAGAAGGAAAGGTTGAATTTTAGCCACATGTCTCTGGAAATCCTTCCCTGTCTGACTTCCTGTCAGCTTGCTCACTTTGAGTAAGCCAATGTGTTGGAAGTCAGAGCTTCCAAAGTCTGTGGGTCTAAGGCAGCCTACCAGCTGGTCTACCATGGAGCCCCACCTCCATTCCCATATGTGCTGAATTTCAACATGCTTGGTTTCCATTCCAAACCAGAATGAAAACCAAGGTTCAAAAAACCAAAGTTCAAACCCTCCAGGAAACAAAGTACTTTTTTCACCTGGTTCTATTGCACCAGTTTAATTGAATTGTCTTTAAACCAATTAAAACAGTGCAGCATTCTCATACCTGCTTAGTTCGTTCTCTGCCCCAAACTCTGCAGTGCTTCTTTCATTGTGGATGGACATCGAGCCGTGGGGATGTTGAGAAAGTCTCTGCTCTTCTCAGTTCCCCACAACCACTTTTGTAAAGGGCAGTGGCAGTACCAGAGTGAGTCTCTGCTCATTCTTCCACGCATATCCCACCTCAATGCCTGTTTTTTTTCTCCCTCGGGCTGGGGAAATAGCCTTAGAAATTCTCCTGTTGACTGATGTTTTCTTTTCAGACTTCTTTTGCTGCCTGTCACTGGGGTTCCTTCATACTTTTCCTCCCCTGTGTAAAAATAGGAGCCCAAAAAGCAGGGGTTGGCAATTATTTGGGCCTGAGAGCCACATAGGGAGTTCTGGTGAGCTGTCGTAGGTCAAGTCAACACACTTCTCCCCACTGCCAACGCAACAGCTCACCCAAACTCCTTAAGTGACTCTTGGCTGCATGGCTGGGATGGGGCCATGGCAGGGCAGGAGTGGGAAAGGCAGGTGGGGCTGGGATCATGGGGAGATGACTGCTCAACAGAACCGGCACCTGTCTCAGGGGCATGCAGGTAGAGGATGGCAGCTCTGCCCCAGCCCTGGCCCCGAGCTGTCACTGCCCTACTATCCCAGGATCATCATGGAAACCTTACCCATGCGGCTGGAAACTGCACAAGTAAGGCACATGGCTGGGCAGATGGGATGGGGCTGCAGGTGGGTGGGGAGCTGCATCCAGGGCCAGAAGTTTGGGGCAGTGATTATGAGGGGCCAAAGCAGAGCCCTGATCCACTCCCCACACACCGTTGCCCATGGAATCCATGCCTGTCACAGGGGCATGTAGGGAGTGGATTGTGGCTCTGCCCTGGGCATCAGCTCCATGCTGTCACTATCCCAAGATCCTGCCCTGGGACCCAGACTCACCTGCCCATCCCACTCCCAAACACTGCTCCCCATCCACCCACCTGCCTGTAGCTCCATCTCATCTGCCTGGCTGGATGCCTTGCCCACATGGGTCCTGGCCCCAGTGATGGGTGTAGCGTAGACAGGTCAGGTTGCCCATACAGTGGAGCCAGGGCTGGTGGCTCCACAGCCGGAAGGAGCCCCCACAAAGGATGCCAGGAAATAGTTTGGCCACTGCACTACCCCAGCCGTGCTGCACACCTGGGGGCAGCAGGACTGGCCACACACGACATGACCCAGGCTGCTCTGGTGTATGGGCTGGACAGGACTGAGGGACCAGCTGCAGTCTGGACAAATTCCCTTGGCAGGCTGGATCCATCCTGCAGGCTGTATTTTGCTCACTCCTGCCAGAGGCACAGGCTAGCAGACAAAGTGAGCAGGCTGGCTAGGAAGGTGGTCTTGACATCCTGCCTAAAGGGAGGCACCTCATGCTACCTGTTAAAAAAGAGTAGATCTAAGTATGGAGGAAGCCTTATAAAAGATAAAAAGGAACACAGGATAGAAGTCTGCAAGCAAGAACCAGCCGTCAGAATGAGACTTTTCTTGTTAGCACATCTTTTGTCAGTTCTGGTACATTTGGTCATAGATTTACTCTTTAGCAGAGTTCTCTGAGCTATTCCTACACTTCCAGCCTTTCAAACATTTATATTTGCTCCTTGCTGTACATCTTGACTTGTAACTTTTGCTGTTGCCAAATCTTTTAATTTTGTCACCAGCCTCACAATATTTGGTATTTCCCCTAAGGGACCCAGTTCCTGCAGTTAAGTGACTATGCAAGACTTTCAATTTTCTTCATTTAATAAAAGAGAATTTTTAATTCACATGGTTATGAAGAATAGTTTAAAAACATGACTTGAGGCTTAAAGAAAAGAACCCAACATTCATTACTCTTAAAATCTCATGATTTTAGAGTCTAACCCATTATTTTTGAACATATGAAGTTGCCAGTAGTATATTTCCTTGGTCTTTTAATCCCAGTTTTATATGACATCTTATACTAGAAATATCCTTATATCTTGTGAAATTCTCTGTAGAAATTTGCTGTGTTGCAAACAGAAAGTTCACAGTTTCCTGAGAGGAGCAAATTAGGTCTTTCCAGTTTCTCACCCTTAATTACCACAAGTAAACATAGTTGATTGAGGAAGTCCATGCCTCAAGTATAGGCATGTTCCTTCCATTTGTATTTAATTGGGAAAACAACATCTTTCACCTTAGTTCTTCTAAGAATTTCTGATCTTTTCTATTTCTTTTTTCCTGCATTGTAAAAACAAGAATGTTTGGGGGATTTTTTTACCTAAAATCTGTTGCTATTGAATCAATATGAGTTTGCTCATAAGAGGTCTTAATTCAATAATCCATGTTCTTCCAAGAGTACTTCCTGAATAAAAGCTGCTTCCACCCTAGCTGCATCTACATGAGATGCTTCAAGCTTAGTAGACTAATCGTACTCTGCAATAGCGTGGCGGGCAAAACCTGCGCTAATGCCCTCATGCTCAGTACAATTAGGTTATTGAGTATTAGCGTCACCAAAAAAGCATGCTCTGGGACTAATGTGGAGTAGTGCCGATTATGGTGCGTTTAGGTAGTACCTTAATGCAGTGTAATTATGGCGCATTAATGAATGTGTAGACATGCCCACTGAATACACACTGCCTTCACACTGGAATGTTTCAGCTACAGAAAAAGAATGTAATCTGTGAATTTCCCTTACCAAAAAAGAAATGAATTGCCTATGAGATCTGAGACTTTGAGTTGCAAATGAATCTACATTATGAATCTATGTTATCACTTATTATACTTCAAAGATAAACTCTTAATGAACAAAAGTAGTAATCAGTACATAATAATAACACTTTGCTATTTTATTATGCTTCCATCTAGGAACTAAAGCACTTTACAGCAATCTTTCTAATAGCCCTAACTAAATATTACTCTGTGGTCATGCAATAAACTAGGAATAGAACCCAAAACCCTGAACTTTCAGTCTTCTATAATTTATGGACAAAAACAATAATATAGATACATTTTGCCCACATGACGACTTTCATCCAAGGATCTGAAAACATTTAGATAAAATAATTTAATATTTTGGCAACCTTAAGAGACAGGTAAATATTATGATTCCCATAGTACAGATGATTAAACTGAGGCTGAAGGCAATTCAGACTATGATTTTCATAACTGTCAACTAGTGTGCATAGTGTTAGATATCTAAATTTGTCTTTAGGCAAAAAAAGTTAACTGTTCCAGTTTTCAAGGAGGCTGAGTAGCAGCAACTTTGAAGTCAGTGGCCGCTGCCATTGCTAAACACCTGGGGGCAACGATCACATTTACCTTGTTAACTAAACATGGCTCTAGGCATGTATCTTTAGGCATTCACATTGAAAAGTTTGGCTTAAGTTCAGTTATCCGTCTGTTCTATTTTTTCTCAAAGTTTGCCCAGGAGATGGCCATTTAGGGATTTCAAGACAAGAAGGTTCAAACTGGGTACATCTACACATGTATTTACTCCAGCCCACGTTTACTGTGTAGTTAGCTACTGCACAGTAAGGGTTCTTGGGTAGGCGTCTATACATGTGGAGATTAGGGAGCAGATTTGCTCCCAGTTCCCTGCAGCCCTGCAATGCACCCCTGTGGCCACTGGGGGGAGCTTCAGGCTCCCCCTGGGTGCTAGCCCAGAGGCAAGCAGGGAATACCAGGCCAGGAGACAACTATCTCCTGGCCCTGGGGTGGGGGAAGGTAGGGGGGCTGCCTGCTGCTGGGGCAGGGACAATGTCCCCCTGCCCCAGCAGTAGGGAGCTTCTGGCCCTGGCTCTCTGATCAGGGGCACGGGACTTGAGAAGAACTGCAGGGGAGGGGCAGGTCCCAGCCTCCTGCCCCAATCCACTGGTGGGGCAACTAGCTAGGGGCTGGGACCTGCTCCACACCTGCAGCTCTTTCTAAGCCCTGTGCCTTGATCAACCAATTTGGGTACAGGACTGGGACCTGCCCCTGGCTGCAACAATTCCTGGCCAGCTCTGGGCTGCTCGGGGAAGTGTGCATGGGGGGGACAGTCCTTGCCCAGGCTTCTGTGGTAGAGCCTGCCCCAGCAGCAGGCAGCTCCCTGGGGCAGGGAGCTATCTCTTTCCCCCTCATAGACAACTGACCAGGAGCAGATTTGGCTCCTGGCCAGGCATCTATAAGAGCATTACAGCCAAGTAAATTTTCTATTTGCATTTGCAGGTAGCAAATTTACTTGGGAGTAGGGAGATTTACTCTGAAGTAAGCATGTGCACATGTAGACCCACATGCTTACTTTACAGTAAACTATGCTAATATTCCATTAAGCACCACATATAGACACGCCCACAGTTAACTAAAAGCATTTTCAATATACAGCTGCAAACTGACAGTGCAAATTTGAAGAAGACCACTTCTCAGTTGTCAGCAGCATAGAAAAACACAGAGAAGGGCACAAGGGCCAAATTTAACCCTGTTGCAATTCCACAGAGACCTGTCAAGTAATATCCACTTATATCTCAGCCAAGTTCAATCGTCCTGTATTAAGTTTTGAATCTGAATTGAGAAAAGAGATATTGTGGACTAAATTGTATGTTGACATAACTCACTTGGCTTCCACCTACAGAGATTTTGGACCACAAAACAGCAAGAGCTAATAAAATTCTTAAGACTGCCACACTGAGTTACTGTCCATGTAGGCTAAGTACAGACAGTCAAAAAGCCCGAGGTTGAATTGATTCAATCTCCACAGGTTAGTCTAAATTGTGTAGATTGAACCAATAACCAAGGGAACAGACATTCGCTTTTGATTCTACAAATGCAGCCACATGCCTAAAGTGGCCCAGGCCAGAAGCCAAGGGACACCAGAGCAAGCCTCCCTACTCAGCTGGAGCAGACAGGTTGGGCCAAGGCTATCCTGCCCAATCTGTGAGGGAGGGTTTACAGGGAAGGTGCAAAGCATCCTGGGATGCTGGGGAACTATGAGTTTACTTGAATCTGGAGAGGATCTGGGACAGAAATTGAAAAAAGACAAATTTAACCTAAATCAATTAAGTATGATACTACATCCATCCAGGTTTATCTTAAATTGTTTTTGGCCATTTTGAAAGCAGTTTATGTGCATTGAACTTCTGTTGTGTTACAGATTTGAACCAGTTTCCTATCACTTATACTGGTTAGTGTGCAGTTTCTGTCTCTAGCCATAGAGCATAGTGAGAGATTCTAGTTGTAATGGCCTAAGATTGTAGAACATTTTACATTAAAAACTCAGAGAAAATGTTCCAAATTTGAAGGAATTTTTAACTGTTTTGGACAACACAGATTTCATTCTTTTCATTTTGCTTTTAGTTGAAATATGTAAATGTTTGACCACTCAGTATTGAACAATGAGCATTAGACTGTCTCATTTTGCATTTCCTTTGGGACATAGAGTATTGCATAAAAACAATTAAGAATATTTTGTTCTCTGCACATCTTACACTTATTCTACTTCAGAGTGTACATCTTTTGCCATTTATAAAAAGCATAAAGAGACTAAAAGTAAGTGCACTATGGAACTATCAGTAAATAAAACCATTTCAGGAAGTTGACATCTGAATTTCTCAGTCCAGACTATTAGATATATCCCAATTAATATACACCGTTAAGAAATCAAAGCTGCAATTTACTTTTAACCTACTGTGTAATTTTTGAGTAAGTGAAACATTTTTAAATTTAACTTTTTTAATAATCCATTTGCCACCTGGACCAACATAAAACTAGCCATATAAATTACAATAAATGTGAAGTGATGAAGTCAGCATACACTGTGGAAGAGATAACAAAGTCCCATTATTTGTATCTTACAGTAGTGCAAAATTTTTTATTTCCCAGAAAGTGAGAAGATGCATTTTAGAAATTTTAAGATTAAGCTAAAACAATTTCCTGAAACAGATCCTGATTGTTCTGCTTTCTGTGTCAGAAATGGCAACTAATTATGCATTCACTTAGGTAAAAAATACCAAGGGACAAGACAAGTTTAGTAATCATAAAGCTAGGTTTTTAAGTTGTGAGAAAAGTCAAAGTTCAGTCTGAGGTACATATGCTGGAAATGTGTGCAGTACGGTAGGCAGTCACACTATAATACATCTCCCACCATTACTAGCACCATCAGAGCACTAATATTAGAACATCTTTTGGCAGCTCTTTGTACAGACAAGTCCTTACAGCGGAAGAAGAACAATCAGAACTAACAACACGTAGTCCCAGAGGTGTATGCTATTTTATTGACCATTTTACCCCGAAGAGGAGTAGATGTTCAGATAAGGAAGTCCTGAGGAAAATTAGCATGTGATCCCATAACTGTAAACTGCACCATAATGCAAATACAGGAAGGGGGTGAGTTAAGGTAGCATGGGGAACATTAATTTTGGCATCTCCCAACTTCTCAGAGCTTGAATTTGCAATTTCAGTAATGTTTTTCTTGACTCTGCATAGACAGACAGGGATACAGAATGGACTGTTTTGGGGTGATTATAAATGAAAACCTAATTAGTTAAACCTGCCCCAAGATCAACAAATAAAGAAACATGACATTGCAAACTTTAAAAGAAATTTAAAAATGAGTCATGAAGGAACATGCACTGTATTCTGTTGTTAAAGAAAAATACTTGATTCTCCCCTACCTTGCCATCACTTCCAGTTTTGAATGAGGGTATTTTTTGATAGAACTTCAAATTCTGAAAAAATCAGGGTATATAATGAATTAATTCCACCTTGAGATGGATTGATTGATTAATGCTTCTCTCCTTTTTTTATCCTTGCACTTTGTCCCATCAAAGCTGTTGTTATTTCTTTATTTCTCTGCATTTTCACTCTCACTTATTTCACAAAGAACTTATGCATCTGGTTCAGTGATTTGCCAATCAGGATTCTGAAGACTTATGTGTTTATATACTGGTACCTAAATTACATGAAAGTATAAAAAATATTATTTAATCATATTTTTATGGGTAAAAGTAAATTGCTTTCCCATACAAAATGTCCACATTTATTATTCATCGGGTGTTCTTATTCATAAGAAGAATATCCTGCTTGCCTTACTGTACTATGTAGGGATTACTTACCAGAATAAACCAAACAGAATTGGATCTAGATTATAATCTTTAGTTAATGAATTAAATCTTTATAGTCACAGTGCATTGGAATCTGTCCTATTTTCATTAGCTGCAAGAAATAAGGGTGTGTGCATGTTGCAGGGAGAGGGGAAGGAGTGAGACAAGGGAAGAGCGAGGGGAAGGATTGTTGATCCCCTTTTCAACCTTTATTTAACCATAAAACATGCAGTCTAACCTGTAAACACAGCCTCCCAAATTTCACTTGACCGGCTGAGCAAGTAGGCTCACCTTCCTTTTCAGTCTGAAATTTTAATGGCAGAGCTTGAATTACGGAACTTCTCTCCTTACTTTTGTCAATACTGCTCTGTTACTCTTCCGGAACTGAGACAAGGGAGCAAGGAAACCTTATAAAATAAATTTACCCGCCCAATGAAGGGCAAGTGAGGCAATATTTTTGTTGTCATAAAGGTTGCTATTAATGATTGTTTTTTACTTCCAAATGCCTCAGGCAACAAGTTAAAAATAATATACATTTCCTATAATGTTGCTGGAGTGCTTTAGAATTTCCCCCCCCTTTGTTAATAATTTGATTCCAGCTATTTTCTGTTGAAGTCTATGAAACTGAATTTTTTAAATTTTTTAAATAAAAAATGAAATGCAAAAATTAAATGAACAATAATTGACATGTTGAAAGAATACAGAAGGTGACAGAAATATTAATGTTCTCATAAATACTTGGGCCTAATTTTCTTTAATACCGTGGCTCCTTTATATAGTTCTAATAACATAAAAGGATGGCAGAGTGAATATGATTTTTATTTCTAACCAATGAAAGGCCCCTTTTTACTGCCAAGGCAACATAAATAGACCTTCATAAAGAACAGAATCTTGCTTATTGCCTTTGCATATCATACAAATATTGAAACCTCTCAGGGGAGAGACCCCAACTATCTTCAGTGAGTTTGTTTATATTTTTGAGAACTTGGAGGTATGAGACCAAATTCACTTCAATGAAGTTGTATGCAGGATGCCCCACCTTCCAATATTCAATACAAGAAACATCTGAAAGATGATAAAGACAAAGAAAAGGGGAAACTTGAGGAAAGAGGGTAGGAAAGAGTAGAGATTAAGATGTGTGCTGGGGAATATTGTTCTGTCAACCCCAAGGCTAAGTTTATAAAAACAGAAGTCTAACATCTGCATTTTGACTTTAGTTATTATTCTGTGCCAAAAAGTGACACATTCAAGCCTTAGGGTGACAGCATTGGGGTTAGGTTTTGTCTTGTGCAATCTGTCTACTTCTGATCCACTGGGTTATATCTGCTGAGACAGGAGGTTCACAACTTTATGAAGATAACAAATTGTGTGTCCAAATCAATTCAAATGATGTTCCCTGGCCAATGTACAATGTGTAATTTCTCCACATAGATCTATTATTGTCCAATATGGTGAGCAGTCATATTGTGACATATTACAAGGTAGAGGGAAAAGAGCACCCAAAGACATTTGGAAATGGGACTGGATTGTCAAATGTCCTTGACAGCCAACGGCTGACCTTGAGAACAACTGATACTACTGGTTGTACTAATCCATTTTGAAAAACCAGCTATGCAAGCAGAGCCAGCTGGAAACTGTATTTTTTCTACCTTGGCAGGAAATTTCAACATTTTATCAAAAGAAAGAAAACCCAAAAACTTTCAGACAAAAATTAAGACTTTTTTTCACATGTAAGTTTGAGAAAAGATTGAAATTCAGGGGGAAAAAACAGATATAAGAAACAGAAATAGTTTAATCTGAAATCCAATGTTTAAATGCAAAAAGCAGTTTTGATGGACAATTACCAGCCAGTCCAGCTATGAGGCTGCACAATTCTGATATAAAAAATATAGGAGGCAAGAAAGACAATTAACATAAAAAATACTCTGTTGTCCTGTTGTTTCCCTCTCCCTTTTTTGAGGAATAAAAGATCCTTAATTCAAGTCCAAGTAGACAGTTAAGAAATTTTTCTTATGTGGCCCATGCCCCACAGTACATTTTGAAAGAAGAAGGCAGTGATATCTGGAAAATTTCAGGGCATGAAAATGACTTCCCAGCATGAGAAAGATCCTTGTAGAAGGAGACAGGTAAGGCAATAGAACAAGCCAAGAACCTATTGACTAAGCAAAAGTTCTTTTCATACATAGATTGTATGTTTTTTCCCCAGACTGAAGCAGAACTGTATATTTTTTTCCCAATCTGTGGTGTGTGTACCACCAGATTTGCTGGTGGTACTTGAAGTTGTATTGTTTTAAATTGGTGGTGCGCAATCTGTCAGAGTTTGGGAACTGCTGTCCTACACCTTTAAATCCAAAACATGAACTGCTCCAGACTTCTCTTAGTCATATGCCATAGTTCAGAGATAATATGTTGTTTGTCTCATCTGGACAAAGTTCAAGATAAGCATTCTTTACTCCATCCATGTCTAAAAAAAAAAAAGAGCACTCCTGTTTCACCTCAGAGCTTTTTTCTTCTTTCAGTTTATGTCTGTCTGCCCTCAGGGAGTCAGCTGAGGCTCATCAGCAATCCTGCCAAGAACACATGCTAATCTGTTTTGTCTAGTTAGCAAAACACAGGGATGTTTGGCTGTCTGGGGTGATGTTTTAACCTCATCTCTGCCAGAAGGGCATGCCAATTAAAATTCCTCTAGACTCAGTTAGGTCAAGATAGAATGACAGGCTCCTGTTACTTCAGGCTAACCTTGCTGTGGGGAGCTGGATGCATTGCAATAAACAGCCAAGGGCCAGACCCAGGCAGGGCAGGAGTAAAGACTGCAAGCAGCTGAGACAAGGAGGGCAGGCTGGCTATCAAGTCAAAGCAGAAACCCATGTATGTTACCAGAGAGCCACCGGACAAGAAGGGGTGGGGTTTTCGGGGCCCATAAGACCAATGTCTGAGATCAAGAAGGAAGTCTGTATGCTGTAGGGAGAAGAGCTCCTTGGGGAAGGTAGCTGCAGGAGACAAACTGGCAGACACTGATGCCACCTGATAGAGCTTTAGAGAGAAAGCTAAGGGAGGCAACACGATTTGTGGCATGGGCGACTGGTGCCTCCCATGTTGGGGGGCACCAGCGGCCAGTTGGCGATCGGAGGTGGGTCCCACAACAGCCAGCTGGCCCTTCTGCATGCAGCATGGTGGTGGTAAAAGTGCCGGCAGTTTTGCCACTGATGTGCCTCTGGCAGAAACAATTTTAAGGGGGGCACTAGCGCTCTCTGTGCCCCCCCTGCCAGCCAGAGCGCTCACTGTCAAGGGGGCACCAGTGCTCTTGGGGGGGGGCATGTGCCCCCCACCACAAGTCACCTATGGTTTGTGGTGTGGCATTGAGCCTGGCTAAGGGGGAACTTGAATTAGAAAGTGATTTGCTTGTATTTGTGTTATATTTAAGTTTGATACTGGAGGACCATGTGGTGGCTACAGGGGTGGTATGGAGGCCATAGGGATGCCTGAGAGGCACCTAGCATAGAACCCTGCAAATGTCAGGGACCCCAGGGGGGCCAGAGCCTGAGAAGGGCAAGACCAGGGTTGCATGAGTAGACCTAGGTTGAGATGGAACAACCTAAGAAAAAGGGCGGAAGCTGGGAAGACTGAAGTCCCAACAAAGGTTTGAGGCCTGAGAGAACCAAGTGTTGCACTGGCGCCAGGAGGCCCCTCCAAAGTGATATCAGGTACCACCTATGAGGCATGGTCATGGTTGCAGGGGAGGATGGAGGTCACGAATATGGTCCAGAAGGTGACTGGTCTCCTGAGATCCTAATAAGCTAGGAGGGCCACAATTTAGTGCCCAAAGGCAAGGCTAAGGTGAACTGGGGACTCACTCTAGGACCCTGGGGCAGCCTCCATAGACTACAAAAATTCCAGCAAGGTGTGGCAAGTCAGGGAAGAAAGGGGCATACCCCGAGGTTCTGGGGTGAGGCAAGGAGTCATGTGCCCACCAGGGGACCTCACGGGTGCTCTCAGGACCAGACATGCTACCAGCAAACACACTGTTTAACATTCCATTTCTACAAAAAACTTAATTAATCCAAAGTACATTTTGAGAAACAAATCTTAAAATTTCAGGCAGTTCACAGTGAAGGCCAAGAAGAAACTTAATTTTCCCACCTTTGTATTTAAGTATTAGAGGATGGGCAAACCTGCTTCACCCCTCCATAATCTGCTCCTTCATGGGTCCCTGTACAATAAAGATGATTTTCTCCTGCCAGACATATGCAGAGCATTGTGAATACCCTGATGGAAGATGCTCTTTCCAAGCACAAGAGCTGGTCCTGCTACAGACCTATTGGACTGTAAACAATGTGAGTCCTGGCCTAGTCATAATATTACACATGCGTAGGATGGCTACAGGTTACAAGTCTCTAGAACATCTAAACTTCTGATTTTGATGATGCTATGACCTACTTAGGAAACTGAGACATGTGCAGTTGAAACCTTGTTATATAACCACAGAGTGGGAAAATTATGTTAATAAGTTTATGTGGCACTGTTTAACGTGATTGGTAATGTTATTGATTGATTGGAATGAATGAGTTGTGATTGGGCCACTGGCATGATTGACGGGTGGTATGAGGTGGCCACCATAAAATGGGTCTTGGCTGTTGCCTCAGCACGTGTGTGTCTGCATGTGTGGTGAAGTGTGCGTGTGTGTGTCAAGAAGCTGTGTGAGGTGAGTATGAGCCTGAGAGTTGTGCATGGTGTTGAATCTGCTGGAGTGGCTGGGGAAGACTGGGAGTGCAGGTGCTGAGTGGTGTGTGTGCGGGGACACCTGAATTTCACCTGAGATACTCACCTTCATTTCCCCATAGGACAAGTAAAGTATCACCCTTCCCTTCAGAGGTCTCCAAGTACTTCACTTGTGGAGAAAAGGGTAGAAATCCTCTGCCTGACAGGGATCTGACAGCAGGCCCTGCAGCCTGGGTGTCAGTGCTCTTGGCTGCCACCGCTGGTGACAGGCCAGTGTGGCTTTCTGTACATATTTGTATATAGCGTTCTGTTAAGTGGCTAGTTCATATTGTTATGATTGCTGTTACTTTTGGCTTGTAATACAGATTGCTTATTAAACCTTACTTTGGTGTTTGTATTCATTAACAGTAGTGGGCCTCAGGGTTAGGCTGGGCTGCAGGCCAATACTTGGAGAGATTAACCCTTTCAGGTGCAATTGGATCATAGACCCCTGGCACAGTAGAGGCCTAAAAAACCTCTGCCCCTGTAATTACCATAGCCCTTGTGCCAGGCCAGTCTTCAGGAAATCTCTACCAAGTTGTGCTGATACCCATGAGTTTACTCAGATCTCTGCTGGATCCTGTTGGGAGAGTGATGGAGGGCTTATCTACCATGGGTCTCCTTGGTTACTCTGTGCCAGGACTTTGTGAATCAAGAGCCATAGGCAGGTCACCACTATACATTATGACTAGGGACCACTGTAATCTACTTGGGGAAGGAAGGTGGATGTTAGCTACCTATCCTGGGCTGTGAGTTGATCCTTGATGGCCAGTTGGGGTCTTCTCCAGTAAGGTGTTGTCCAGAGGGGATCGCCGGCCGGGCCTCTGGCTGGAGAGGTGGTGTGGCATAGTGCTGGTCCAGATGGAGAGGGCGTCCCAAGGAGGTCACGCTTTACCCCTTTTCGTAGGGTTGTCCTGTGTTTCCTATGGGAGGGATCTGTTGAGGCAAGGACAGTCCTCTTGTACTGAGCATATGCCCTCTAGACAAGGATGTGCAGTTCCAGGTGTCTGTGTTGCAATACTGGGTTGGCTGACTCTGTAGGGTCTTTGTCTTTCAAATGCTGGGTCCGTGGTTCCTGGGTTAGTCAATGGAAGGCAATGGTTCAGTTGTTGAGCTGATGATCCAGTCATTGAGTTCATTATTTAGTAGAGGCCTGTTACCATTGTATCTCAAGCACCCTCATTCATCCCCATTTATTCAGGAACCAATTTACATGAGACTGGTTAGGTATGAATCATAGATTACACCTGGGCAGAGGACACAAGATGGAGGCTTGGCATACAAAATGGAAACTTGACATTACTTGACATTGCTTTACAGACAAAGGCCTAAACCACACAGTATTAATATGTAACGATAAAAATGAATGCAAAAATGATAGGAATACAATATAAAACAATATAAAACAGTAAACATCAATACAAACATAACAGAACACTATTTACAATATAAAAGGGGGCTTACTACAATAATAGCATACAAGAACGTATCTTAGCTTACCTAGTACTACTTGTAATCACGTATAAGAGACAGGGCAGAGAGAAAGTCAGAAATGGTTGGGGAAAGGGAGGGAATGCATTTTAAAATAAAAGGAAAAAGGAAAAAGAAAAACTGGGGGTTTTGCTACAAGGCTAAAGGACAGAGCAAGTGACAATTATGGGCTGCATATTTTATTTGTATGTGGGAGCTGGACAAGCGGTGACCTGCTTGTTTCTCAGACAGAGCCAGTCCACCTCACAGCTGTCAGTTTTTCAACAGTCACACAAGCAGTCATGAAAGCTGTTTTCACCTACAGCTTAGACTTCAACAGATCTTGACCTTCCTCTCTGACAACGCTAAGTACATGTGCAAGGCTTTCGCCGATGTGCTCTAGGGCAGTGGTCTCCAAAGCGGGGTGTGCGCACCCCAGGGGGTATGCAATACGATCCATTGGGGTGCGGGAAGAAAATATTAGAACTTCTATTTATATTTATATTTATATAAATATACATATATTGGGGGTGTGTGCTCAAAATTTTTTTACTGATGGGGTGTGCGAATATAAATATATATATATTGGGGGTGCGTGCTCAAAAATTTTTTACTGATAGGAGTGTGTGATCAAAAAAGTTTGGAGACCACTGCTCTAGGGAGTGATACCTGACTCTGTACATGTCACTTGCAACGCGCACACATGGTCATTGGTGAGTGACATCTGGTGCATGTGTTGAGCTATAAGCGCAGTGTCCCTGGCCTGCCTAGCATAGTTGAATTGCTAGATGAACTCTTCATCTTTGGTGAGAGATGACCCACTTATGGGTGGGCATGCTTGGCGATGACCTAGCAACAGTGTAGCTGGTGCCAAAGATGTGCCAAGCACCCGTGGATGATGACTGGTTGAGAGTGATTAGCCTCCCTCTCAGCCTCAGGACTAGATGCATAGATTGTAAGGCTGGAAGGGACCTTGGAAAATCATCGGGTCTGTCAAGGAAAAATCTTCCCTCAAACATGTAATGCCAGTGTCAGCGCGCAAAAATTCCCCTATTTCCTGAATTGATCATATGCATGTGCGCCTTATGTAACTTGCACGGCTCATACAGCGCATGATCCAAAATTGTATAATCACCTACCCTCCCAAATAAGGACATGAAATGAACGCAGTGCCCCAATTGGCCACCTTAAGCACTGCATGGGTCAGCCCACTGAGTACCAGGTATAATTCAGAGCTGACTTCTGCCCAAGTTGGAGAACTCCACACATGCTCTGGAGAAATGCTCAGCGACCTGATCACTTGCTGACCAACTCCCCGCCACCGCTCCCCATCCCAGGCGTCCCCCTTCCGCCGGCCACGATTCCCCCCCCGTCTTTACTCATCAAGGCTCTCAGAGGTCTTCGGGACCACAGCAGCTTTCGCTAAATCGTAACTGTAACCTAGGACCAAAGATTTCATTCCCACGCTCCTGAACAGCTGGGTAATGTGAGTAAATAAACTCTTTTTGATAACCAATACGCTCCAAGCCACCTGACTCTCTAGCCAACCCACCTGTCTGCACCCAATATCTCCCGCTGAGCCAGTCGCATCGACCCAGGCCACCGGGTAGTGGCGTGACCGTGTTTAAGCGCAACAGGGTCCAGCCCCCTGCACCAAGCAGGAAAGATAATGGGGGTCAAATGACCCCAGCAAGGTGACTGTCTAGTCTCCTCTTGAAGATTTCCAGGGTAGGCGATTGCACCACCTCTGGAGGGAGCTTATCCACAGTCCGGACACCCTGAGTGTAAAGAATTTTTTCCTAATGTTGAGCCTGAATTGATCTTCCAGGAATTTGTGGCCATTACTCCTGGTTTTCCCCTTGGGTGCCCTGGTGAACAGTTGCTCACCAAGCCCTTGATGTACCCCCCTAGTATAGTGGTAAGCTGCTACCAGGTCCCCTTTCAGCCTTATTTTCCTCAGGCTGAAGAGTCCAAGATCCCCCAGCCTTTCCTTGTATGGTTTGCCTTTTAAGACTCTGATCATATGGGTGGCTCTTCTTTGGACTCTCTCAAGCTTGTCCACATTCTTGTTAAAGTGTGGCACCCAGAACTGGATGCAGTACTCCAGCTGTGGTCTCACCAGTGCTGAGTAGAGTGGAAGAATCACCTCCTTGGCTTTGCTGGAGATGCATCGATTGATGCATGCCAGAGTATTATTTGCCCTACTGTCTACAGCATCGCACTGCTGGCTCATATTCATACTGTGGTCTATTATTACCCCCAGGTCCCTTTTGTTCGTGGTGCTAGTCAGTTTGGTGCTGCCAAGCCTGTAGGTGTATTGGCGGTTTCTTGTCCTGAGGTGGAGCACTTTACATTTCTCAAAGTTGAACTTCATCAGGTTTCGATTTGTCCAACTTGCTAGTCTGTCTCGGTCCACCTGCAATTGTAGCCTATCTTCAAGCATGACCATGCTTCCCCATAACTTGGTGTCATCTGTGAACTTGACCAGTTAGCTCTTCACCCCCACATCCAAATAGTTAATAAAGATGTTGAAAAATACTGGGCCGATCACCAAGATCTTATAGAGCAACTGAGCTGTGCTTGATGTGGCTGCTGGGTGTGGGTGCAGAAAGAGTTTCAGGCCTTGCAGACTTACTTATGCTCTGTATTACTTTGGCTCCTGACAGGCTCCTGAAGCTAGTTAAGGAGGCATGTTATGCCCTCTTACTCTGGGCATGTCCCCTTCACTCTGGACAATTCCCTTACAAGTCAGAGAGGAGAAGCTGGACATGTCCTCTGTATGATGGTGTAGAAGGACCATGCTGAGTAACCCTGGCAGGGTAAGACCCAGGTGCTGCCTGTTCCATGGGTGTCTACTTCCCCCTGTTTCTATAGCTCACCTACCACAACTTCATGTTACTAGAAGAAGCTGTCAGGAGGTGGTACCTGATACCCTAGAGTTCATTGGGATGATGTGGGTCCCAATGTGGTCATCTGTGGGGCTTTGCCTCCCCTGCACCCCATCCCTTTCCACTCAGGTGTTGTTGATGATCAGCCTGGATGCCTGGTCTTGTTAGGTGTCTGGCTTCCTTTGTTAGGCACATGTGCCTGCAACAGAAAGAAACAACTACATGACTATAACTTAGGTAATATTGTTTGTGCCTGCTTCAGGCTTCTTGTCAACCCACCAGTGTGCCTTGGTTGCCTTTCCCAAGGCAAGTGGGCTCTTCATGGCTTATCCTTCCCCCTTTTATGTCCAAGTGGGCTGACCCATTTTGGGCTAAGCCCTTTTGATACTCAGGGCCACCACTACCATTAACCCTCCTGTGGCCCTTATGTGTACCTAGGGGCCCAGTACTATCCCCTATATGCTGGGATCAGATGCAAGCCCTTTATCTTTGTCACCTGCCTCTGGACCCTCTCCAATTTCTTTACACCCTTTTTAAAATGTGGAGCCTAAAACTGCACACAATACTTTAGATGAGGCTTAACTAGTACCAAGTAGAGAAGCATTATCACCTACTGTGTCTTGTGCCTAATACTTCTACTGATGCATCCCAAAACTGCATTTGCCTTTTGTGCAGGTGCATCACACTGCAGACTCATATTGACTCTGTGGTCTACCAAGAATCCCAAGCCCTTTTCTGTAGTGCTGCCAGCCAGCCAGGTGTTATCCATTTTATACCTGTGTTTTTGATTATTCCTCCTGAGGTGTAGCATCTTGCATTTGTCTGCATTTAATTTTATTTTGTTAGCTCTAGGCCAACTTTCCAATCTGTCAGGACCTTTCTGAATTATACTGACATCCTCCAATGCATTTGCAAACTTCCCCTATTTCCCACCATCCGCAAACTTGTTTAAGAAGGTTTCTGTGCCAGAATCCAAATAATTAATAAACATGTTGAACAGCACTGGACCCAGGACATACCCCTGTGGGACACCACTCAAAGCCACCACTCAAAAAATTCTCTGCTGATCTGCATCCATTATATTGAATACTAAATGCAAGGAGCAGAGGCTCAGTTTCAAAAAGAGGGTAGAAGAGCAGAATGGGATAATGGCTGACCTGTGGCCTAGTGACAAGAGCAATGTGGCAAGAAGCTGAAAAAACTTAGTTTAAATCTCTGAGGATGTGGGTGGCCTGGAACCTCACTGCTTGCTTTCTGGGCAAGTGATTTGACCATTCAGATACTGGGGCTAAAATATAGGAAGGTTCCTCTTCTCTCTTCCAATGCCCAACACCTGCTAGTCATGTTTCCCAGTCCAGCAAAATTTTATGCATGTACAGAGCCATGTACCTCTCTGGCCAGAGCATGCAGCCTACTGAATGTGTTCAGTAACACACTGCTGAAGAAGCAGAATTGTAAAGTGTGCACAAATTCCAGAAAAAGCTCTAACATTTCTGGGAAAGGTCAACTGAGAGTGTAAGGTGATACAGGATTCTGCTCTAAGATCATATACAAGGGCTATTACTGTGGAATAGCTGACACACTGTGGATCCACATGCTAGCCTCCCTCATGGTTGCTTCTTGTAGCTGTCCCCTACAGTGAGTCCTGGCAGCTCAGGGAAGACCTCAGAAAAGGGAAAAAGAAAGGAAAAGGTGGGTTGTCACAGCCAGTCAGGTATATGCACAAGGCAGGCAGGACTCTAGCTTTTGCAGCAGGATCCTCCATCCTTAGGGACAGCCTAAGGTAGTGGTTCTCAGCTAGGGTGCCACAGTACCCTGTAGTGCTCTGAGATCCTTTTGAAGGGTGCTGTGGGGTGCCACACAATGTTAGCACTGTTGGGTGTGCAAATATGACTCACAAGACAAACTCAGAAATTTCAAACAGGGACTCAGTGTAAAAAACATTCTGACATGTTATGGTTTTTCTTAGTTCTCTGTAACTGAAGAATTGCTTGATCCTTTTTCTGTAGTAAAAAATGTGTGAAAACTAAGAGCTGGCATTTTCTGAGGGGTGCCTTGAGTCTATCAAGGGGTGCCTTGAGTCCACAAAGGTTGAGAACCCACTGACTTAAGGGAATGGACCAGGGCTAGGGTATGACCAAAGAGGCCAGATGAGCTCTGGCCTGGCATTTTGTGAGGAACACTTGGGGTGGGGGGTGGGCTCAGTGTGAGCAGGTTTGCTGTAAATAGCTGCTTTAAATAGTTTCTTAAGTAGGACATCTAGTTGCTCTTTTCACCCCAGGGGAAGATAGCAGGTTGGGCCTGCCAGCAGGCCCCAGAGACAGCTCTCTGATTAGTTCCCCATAACCCTGCATTTCATGGTTCATTGGGTGAGTGTTAGACCAGGGGGTGGACTACTTTAGTTTTGTAACATTTTTGTTGCAAGTGGGACTGTTTCTGAGGAGCAGAGAGAGTCTGGAGAACCTGGAGAGAGAAAGCAGGTGTATGAGGGAAGACAGAGGAACTACAAAGGCACAATAAAGACGTTGTTTGGAACAGAGCTATTTGCTGTGCAGCTTGGGACACTGGTACTCTAGCTTCACCTTTGAAGAGGAAAATATCTTCTTTCTTCAGAGCTGACCAGAGAAGGAGGTCTCTGACATGGAAGTGCTATGGATAGCCCAGGAAGGCAAAGACGAAGAGCCAGGGACTTGAAGCCAGAGGCTTGCCGTTCAAGAAGTCATGCTGTTACCCCAATTTATTACTGTAACTACTGCTTGTTTGCTTGCTATTCCTACCATGATAACATTAGCCATAACACCTTTCCAAACTGTCCTACCTGTTCCTAGGTTTACTGAAGTGTTCTGTCCCTGGGACCACGGCCAGTCCAGTCACGTGGACCTTCATTTCTGTTCCTTTTTAATGTGTGTGTAGCTGGGACTTTTGAATTAGGGTATGTCCTCAATTAGGGTATGTCCCCATCACAGTGCAATTACCCTTTTTCACAGTCTAAATAGTTTCAGGCCTAGTATCACCCTCAACTTCTCCATTTGGGCATCCTATTACAAATTCTGAGGGGTTTTGACAGATTACTTCTCAGGTGTTTAATTAATCACATGGAGCGCAATTGTTGTTACTCCTTGATACTGGGTCTGAAACTATTTAGCCTATTTAAACTTGGGCTCACTTTGCACATTCCAGCAAAATCCAACTCACACCCAATAATCTTCATACACTAAAAAGACAAATTCTTGCAACTGCAAACATGGAAGCTTTCCTTCCTTTTTGCAAACCTGGTCTGTAGTGTTGCACGGTTCATCCTTGTAATCAGTCTAGGTCCTGTTCCACCTTCCTACAAAACACAAACAAAATGGGTCTTCTTGGTTCATTAGTTTCCTTTCCATGGTTTAAACAGTGGGGAGTGGAACCACTTTTGGACTTTTCCTTGGCTATTTGATATACCGTGGGGCCAGTTTTATTAACAATATGGGATGGCCCTGTCCACAGTGTGGAAGAAATCAGACTTTGCGTTGTGGTTGAATCAGAACTGACAGAGCCAGCTTTTCTTTATTTAGGGCTATACTGTTATCACAGAGAGAATTCCATACAGCAAGGGGGATCACCCACTTGTCTATTTTAAAGGATTTCTTGAACTCTGTAAGTTTACAAGCATATTTATAGTTAAGACAGAGAAAGAGAAAAAAAATATGACCTTGGAGAAACAAAACAATAGTAAATCACACAAAGACATACAGACAGTTTACTTAAAGAAAACATCCATGCACAGGGTAATATATCAAGACAAAACAAGGCATGCAGGATTTCTTATCTCAGAACTTATAACTGAAATAAGCAGTATCAGCACTTCTGGTCTCTGTCTGTTTTCCTAGTCAAGCAGGCCAGAAGCCCGACTAAATCCACTACCACATTCCCTCCTTTTTTTTCCCCCAACAAGTTAGATATTTATAGCCATTAGCCTTTCAACTTCTAGTTTTTCTTTCTCTTTACTTTCTGCTATTTTAACATACAAATTATATACTTCGTTTCTGGTTGATGGGCTATTCCGCATTTGTTTGGCAGCACAACTTTAGCAACGTTGTACTATCATAAACACTAGGCATACTCCAATAAAAACAACAAACAATATCACCAAACTATGAATGACGGTAGAGCCTAAGGAACTGAAAATAGAGCTAAACCAAGAACTCAAATTCCAACTATTTGACTCATGCAATTTAGCTGCTTCTTTTCAAATGTTTACTTAAATCCTGAATTTCTTCTGAATTATCGGGAATATAAGTACAACATTCTTTACCTATGAAAGCACAGACTCCTCCTTTGCTGGCTAGTATATAATCTAATGCAAGTTGGTTTTGCAATGTCATTTGCCTTATTTCCTTCATTTCTGTATTTATTTTATCAAAACCATAAGCAGTAGCATTAGCAATTTTTTCCAGAGATGCTGCAAATTTCTTTATCTCGGACATAGCTAAGCCTGCGCCATAACTGGGGAATATTATACCCCAAAACCTTTGATTTTCTGTAATTTCGCAAACATTGCAAATTCTTCCTTTAGGTAAGTAAGATCTAATAGTAAAGGCAGGATACGCTGTGGAGACATAGCACGTTCCTCTCTAACCGAAGGGGAGATTTTTATAGGCCTTATCTCCACACACAAAATAGTG
>NW_017729022.1:124429308-124430016 GCF_001723915.1 Gavialis gangeticus | reverse complement strand
TGGGGAGAGCTGCCTGTACCTGTGAATGAAAAGCCTTAACACACTTCATTAGTGCCTTACAATAGTCCAGAATGGTATCATCAAGTGAATGTATATTGCAAAAGTGGGAGGCAACAGGTGGTGAGGCGGGGAGCCTCATGGGTCTTCCCATTAGAATTTAATGTGGGCTAAGACCAGTCTTTCGGTTGGCAGTAGATCTCATAC
Organism: Gavialis gangeticus; assembly: GCF_001723915.1. Lineage (NCBI taxonomy): Eukaryota > Metazoa > Chordata > Crocodylia > Gavialidae > Gavialis > Gavialis gangeticus. The sequence goes on along the minus strand of NW_017729022.1, from coordinate 124,429,812 downwards.
TCATAAGGGCTATGGGGAGTGCATCTGGCCATTTTAGGTGAGTCTCAGCACAAATTTTGGCCAGTTTATTTTTCAGAATGTCATTTTGGCGTTCCACTCGGCCCAAGGTCTGTGGATGGTATGGGCCAAAGTTCTGTTGGATCTGCAGGACTTTGCAGACTTCTTTCATTATCTGTCCAGTAAAATGAGTTCCTCTATCAGAGTTTTTAGGGATAAAGGAATACCAAACCTTGGAATAAAGTCTCCAAGCAACTTTTTGCTTACAGTGATGGTGTCAGCTTTAGCACATGGGCAGGCTTCTACCCATCCAGAAAACATACATACAATAACAAGAACATATTCATAACAACATTTCTGCATTTGAGTAAAGTCTAATTGTAAATTTACAAACGGTCCACGGTGGGGGATGTGCTTCCTTCTTTTTTTTTACAGGCCTCAAGGGAGGTAGATGCCAAGAGCAAATTATCAACATATTGCATAAGCACAGAATTTTCTTTAAATATT
>NW_017729022.1:124414973-124429297 GCF_001723915.1 Gavialis gangeticus | reverse complement strand
TTCATACCAATCAAAAAATGTGTCCCACTGAGTCTGTGGTTTATTACTACCTCTTGACTCAATGTCTCTGCAGAAATGAACAATTTTACTGAAATCAAGTGTTCCCTCCAGGGGAAAATGCTGGCTAAAATCATCTCTGGTATACCAATTCCTTTTGTCTAGAAACTTACAACTTTTATGGCCATAGTGTGTGTACCTGTACAATGCTGGAGTCCCTTTTGGCGGAGCCGGTATGTCTTTAGACTCTCCGCTCCCCATATCTTTAAACTCAATTCACACAGGTCTTTCATACAGAAATGGCTTATTCAGGGTGTCTGGTCAGGTTGTGAGATTTGCTAGCTGCATAGAGATGCTATGGCTAATGTCCAAAAACAAAACTCCATGGCAATAATGGCACACAATGCAGTTACTCACGGTTAGACACGGCTCATTTATGAGGGTGCGGAAAGGGTAAACCTGTTCACTGGGTCACGAGGTTCCAGTTGGGCGCCCTTGCATTTAAAACTGCCGTTCCGGACAGCCTTGGGGCGGCTGAACCCAACCTTAGTCTCAGACCTGGTCAGTGGCTCATATTTCTCAATTCATACTCTCAATTCACACAAGGGAATTTCTGCGGTGAGGCACGAGGTTCAAGAGCATCTCTTTAGTCTCAGCCTTGGTCAACGCTTATCGTGGAAAACATTCACACTCTAAGAGTTTCCATCTTGCACCCTTGCTTTCGAAGAGCACACAGAACAAGTCCGGTGTCCTCGGGGCAGCTGCACAAGGTTTCCACTCCTGGTCTCAGAGGAGTCAAGCTAAATGTCATCTACCTAGACTTTAAGAAGGCCTTCGATATGTTATCTCTTTCTGTTTTTCTAAATGAACTGACAGGCTGTGATGTAGATGATTACATGGTCAGGTAGGTGGCAAATTAGCTTAGGGGTCACACCCAGAGAGTGGTGGTGGATGGATCAATATCGACCTGGAAAGATGTGGGCAGCGGAGTCCTGCAAGGCTTGGTCCTTGAACCAGTGCTATTCAGCGTCTTCATCAGTGACTTGGACGAGGGCGTGGACAGCACCCTATCCAAGTTTGCAGATGATACCAAATTATGAGGCAAAGTTAAAACACCAGAGGGTAGGGAACAGATCCAGGTGGATCTGGACAGGTTGGGAAAATGGAAAGAATGAAATAGAATGCAGTTCAACAAAGGCAAGTGCAAAGTGTTGCACCTGGGTAAAAAGAACTACCAGCACACTTACAGGCTGGGGGATGACTTCAGCAGCACAGCAGCAGAAAAGGATCTTGGAGTCATAGTTGACTCCAAGATGAACATGAGTCATCAATGTGACTAAGTGATCAACAAAGCTAACTGCACTTTATCATGCATTAGCAGATGCATGATGAACAGGTCCAGGGAGGTGATGCTTCCCCTCTATGCAGCACTGGTCAGGCTGCAGTTGGAGTACAGTTTTGTCCACAGTTTTGGGCGCTGCACTTCAAGAAGGATGCAGAGAATCTTGAGAGGGCTCACAGGAGGGCCACTCATATGGTCAGAGGCCTGCAGGCAAGGCCTTATGAGGAGAGACTGAGGGACCTAGGTGATGATCTTGTGGCTGCCTATAAATTCATCAGGGGAGGGCAGCAGGGAATAGGAGATGCTCTGTTTACTAGGGCACCCCCTGGAGTAACTAGGAACAATGGCCATAAATTGACAGAGAGCAGATTTATGTTGGACATTAGAAAGAACTTCTTCACAATAAGGGCTGCCAGAATCTGGAATGGGCTTCCAAGTAAGGTGGTGCTCTCCCCTACCCTGGGGGTTTTCAAGAGGACACTGGACAAGCATCTAACTGGGGTCATCTCACCCCAGTGCTCTTTCTTGCCCAGGGCAGGGGGTCAGACTTGATGACCTACTGAAGTCCCTTCCAACCCTAACATCTATGAATCTGTGATGTCCAACCTAAATCCACTTTCTATCAGCTTATGGCTGTTGTTCCTGGTTATTCCAAGCAGTGCTCTGGTAAACAGCACTAGTAAACTATTCCCTCCTGCCCTCCACCCCCTCCGTGAATTTGTATACTGCCACAAGATCCCCCTTCAGCCTTCTCTTGCAGAGGCTGAAAAGGTCCAGGTCCCCCAGCCTTTCCTCATAGGGCTTTCCCTGCAGGCCTCTAATCATACAAGTGGCCCTCCTCTGGACCCTCTCAGGGTTGTCCACATCTCTCTTGAATTGCGGCACCCAGAATTGGATGCAGTAGTCCAGCTGCGGCCTGAGCAGTGCCGCATAGAGGGGAAGCATCACCTCCCTGGACCTGTTCATGATGCACCTACTAATGCATGACAAAGTGCAGTTAGCTCTACTAATTACTTTGTCACATTAACAACTCATATTCATCTAAATAAAGGGTTTCCAGATACAGAGATACATCAGTGCTGGAATTTGGGCCAAGTCTTCCTTTAACTGCTTGAACACTGAAACTTGTAGCACTTCATTCCCCAGGCGTATTTTTCTTTAGAAGTCAATGAAGTGGTGTGTCTTTCAGAGCACTGGCAATGCATAGGGGGTGCATGTGGGTGCACATGCATGTCCTGAGATTGGTGGTGCACCCCTTGAAAGAAGCGCTGGCAGCACCTCTGGGGGTTCACCACTACCATCCCTTCCCCTCACCGCCAATTCTGCCGGCGGTGCCTGTGGGTGGTCAGCAATCACCGCTGACTGCTGCTGCTGCTGCTGGTGGCATCTGCGGGTGGTCACCAAGTGCTGACTGGCGATTGCCACTTCCCCCCTGCTGGCGCCAACACTGCTGCGGTCACCTGCGGGAGCTCCCTGCTCACCACTGCCATGCCCCTGCTGCCACTGCTGCCACCACCGGCCACTGCTGCCACCGTTGTGCCCCTCTTTCCCCCCCCCCAGCCTCTGAGGGCACATGTTGTTCATGTTTCAAAGCATAATTTTCAAGAAAATCTCAAGAAAACCCAGTGAGTTCAAGGAAGGATTGCAAAGTTGTAATGTCAGTAGGTGTGGGAGCTTCAGAATTAGCTCTACCTTTTGTTTGTCTGGGATCCATCCACACTGTCCTAACTCAAGTCCTAAGTACAAAACTTGTCAGTAAATTTGTGCCTTTCTGGGGCTAACCCTAAATCCAATTTCCTGTATACCTTCAGCTAACACAGGTTTTCTTTCTTTGCTGGAATGTGAACCAGTATGTCATTTACTTAAGAAACTATGTTTTCTTTATGAGTCACCTGATCCCACATCCTCATTATTTGGGTGTAACACATGGCTGGGGCATTGTGAAACCCTTTGGAGACTTAGGTGAAAGTATATTGCCTTTTCGTGAAGGTGAAGGCAAACTAATACCATGAGTCTGCATACAGTGGAATAGCAAAGAAGGACAGAAAATCAGGTATAGCACTAAGATAGGTGGATAATCATGAACTTTGTTATTCCTAGAGATGTTTAAATACAAAAGAAACAGATTTCTCTTTTTATTCAACACCATACAAATTGTATACACAAATAGATATTATCCTATTTCCAAGTCATCACTTAACAATATTATATCAGCAAAACAATGTGGAATTGTCTGGTCATACTATGGACCAGTACAGTTACTAATTACAGACTGGGAAAATATACCCAAAATTAAAACTTGACAGTTGAATATCTCACTTCTGTATGACCAGGAAAGAGTCTGAACTATTAGAGAGAAAATCAAACTGTGTTTTACTAAGAACAATGTAAACCAAATTAAAAGGCATATTTTATGTCATGCTTTACAGGAAGTTATCAGAGGCAACCTAATAAGTAGAGTCTCACCTGAGAATGATTAATTTGATGTAATTTAAAAAAAATCTTTCTACCTCACTAGTCAGATTCCGGGGAACACAGTAGAAGCATTCACCCCATAACCTCTGTCAGGTAATACCTGGTAATACCTGTGAATTCTGCTAACACTCCAAACCATGATTTTGACCCTACAAACTGACCAGCTATAATTGACCATAGTAGACACAAGCCCTCCTTAGGGCCAGCACTGACAGAACTGTCCACAAGCCTTGAAGGGTTTTCAACAGCTAAAAAAGAACTGATTGTAAATCTATGTAAGAAAGTTCAGTGAGATGTCTTGTGCTTAGAAGAGATGCACTGAGGGCCTCATAATAACTATCCTTCAGTACCTGGAATGAGTATAGTGACTGAAAGACCACATGAGCAATCTGGAAGTGCCATATTTGTTAAAACTGGAACGGTCATAATTTCTACAGTAAAGACTGAAGAAAACAATATTGAAATCCTGACTGTCAGACTCAATGAAATCACAATCATGTCAGTCTACAAACCACCTCATGAGTTTTGCCTTTACAGATACACCAGGGATCACTCAGAATAAATCACAGGTGATCACTGGCAACTTTTAACAGCCACAGCACGCAATGGGGCTACAATGACAGTGATAAAGATGCAGAACATTAGAAGCTTGGTTGGATGCATACTAGTAGAGTTTGATCCATGACCCAAAGCTACCTAAATCATTCAATAGCAGCTGCTGGAAACGGGGATACAACCCAGACCTTATATTCACCAGCAACACAGCAACACCATTACTGGGCTAAGTAATGAAATGGTATTAGATCCTATCCCACATTCCCAACATCAATCAATTGGCATTCATATCAAAGCCACAGTAACACCTATAACAGCCTTTCTGCTGACATTTCAAACTTAAAAAGGCAAACTGAAAAGGCTTTTCAGAATACCTTGATGCCACAGTCAAAACCATCAAAGCACTGCCTGAGAACTATGACCAGTTCATAAAAGCTGTACAGAAATCTGCAAGGAAGAACATCCCATGGGGCAGCTGCATGAATTACATCCCAAGTCTCACTCTGTAAACCACTGGCCCATATGAGGATTTTAGGAGACAGTATGAACTAGACCCTTTTTCCACAAACACCATCCCTACAGGTGAGGAGCTCATGTTAGCCATCACAGAAGAATGAAGGAAATTCTGGCAGACTCTGATTAAGTCAACTGATATGATACATAATAGTAAAAAGACATGGGTGACAATATGTTAACTAAGTGACAGCCTATGAAACAACATCGTAATGGCACTGCTAATCAAATCTCTCACCAGATGCTTCTCAATGAAAAAAAACCCAAAATGGAAAAAACCCCCCCAAAAACCCCACCTCAGAGTGGAAAGGTAAAAGTACCCCAAAGACCTGGGTTTTACAAGCCCCTTCTTAATGATGGAGCCAAATGCTGGTATTAACACATTGAAGACTAGGAAAGCAGCTGACCTGACTGGCATACTTATGGAACAAATCAAGCAGTTTCGAACCTGGAGTTGAGAATGGCTCCTCTTGTCTATACAACTCATGCATAGGCAGCCAAAAAATCTCAAAGGTATGGCAACATGCTCAGGTAGTGGCACCTTCTAGAGCCAGGAAAAGATCCATCCGACTCAAAGAGCTTCAGACCTATCTCTCTGCTATGCCATATATACAAATTGTACAAATGACTGATACTGATCTGACTTGCCCTATACATGGATAAATACCTAATCCCCAAACAGGGTGGCTTTCACTCTGGAAAAATCAACTACGAGCCAGTTGCTCAATCTAACTCAACATATTGAGGACATATTGAGAACATATTGGTTTTGAAAGAGGCCAAATCACCGGAGTTGTGTTCATTGACTTAACAGCCAGCAATTATACAGTTAACCACTGATGACTCCTCCACAAGACCCTGGGCAAAACAGCTACACCTTACAGAGGTAATATGAACTCTGCTTGAAAGCAGACTTTTTTTTGTCAAAACAGATGGGCAGCGAAGCAGATGGAAGCGACAGATTAAGGGCCTCCCTCAAAGAAGCATACTTACACTACTATTATATAACATCTATACAAATGATCAACCAATCAATTTGGAAACAAAATGTTTCATCTGTGCAGATGACCTGTGCACAACAGCCCAAAACACCGTCTTTGGCCATGTTGAAAAATCCCTAAGTGAGGCACTAATTGGTCTAACCTCAGACTACATTGAAAACCAATTATGTGCCAACCCAGCGAAAACTCAAAGCCAACTGCCAGCTCAACATTACATGAACCAGGACCCCACTATCCCACCATCCAAATCTGGTTTACCTTGGAGTCACCCTTAATCAATCACTCTGATACAAAGAACACATCATGAAGACAGAAGCAAAGGTGCACCTTTCAGAGCACCTTTCAAAAGCACTCAGAACAGCATTCTGTATAAGCTCACCAAGTAGAAATGGGGAGCTAAGCCCTCAACCATTTGAACCACTGCTCTGGTTCTCATGTTCTCTTCTGCTGAGTATGCATGCCACGTATGGGAGAGATTCATACATGCTAGGCGCCTTGACCCCATTCTGAACAATAGTTGCCAATATATCACAGGATGTCTGAAGCCTACCAGCCTAAACAATGTGTACCTACTGGCTGGCATTGCTCTGCCTGACATCAGAAGAGCAGCGGCCAGCAGGATAGAATGATCAAGACAAACTGAAGATGTGAGATACCTGCTGTACAACCATTCTGCAGCACACAAACATCTAAAGTCACACAGGAGCTTCTTTACCAGCACCCAACCTCTTGAGAGAAGTCAGATTCTACATTTCCTTCCAATCTATCACAGGAAGTATGTAAAATTAATAGAAACTAAAAACAAGTTAGATTTATTAAACACTGAAAGGGCAGAAGAAACAGATATACAAAACAGCTATGTTTATGAAGAGGGAAACAAGCGTGATAGACTATTAGCAAATACATTTAAAAATTAAATTACAGTAAATTATACCACCTGTCTAGAGAGCCCCAAATGACTTAGCAACTGGCTCAAAAGCCATGTGTGAAACATTTGCAAGTGATTATTAGAATATTTGTTCCTCAAATCCATCAAAATCCTAAACAAATACATGAATACCTAATTAAAGCAAACTTGCCTCGATTAGAACCCAAGGAGCAAGACCTTTTAGTAGAGAACATTAAAACAGCAGAGATACTAGATGTAATTAATTTTCTAAAAAATGGTAAATCTCTGGGCACAGATGAGTTCCCTCCAGAGTTTTACAAATTATTTGCAGCAGAATTAGGCGTACCTATTATCAGAAGTTTTTAATGAGAAAAAGACTCTTGATACTTGCAGAGAAGCACATATTGTAATAATTCCAAAACCAAATAAAGATCTATCTAGTTGTGCCTCATTGTCATGGGGTACCCAATTTTTTTTTTAAATACTCTGTTTTAAGGACAGTTCCTCCTGCTCTTTCCTGCCACAGCTTGATGTTAATAGATATATATAGTGTGGGAGGCTGCCCTGATCTTATGAGAATGACCACCTGAATTGTGCTTCTGACCTTATGGGCCGGTCACATGGCTCTCTACCTCCATGACATCATTCCCTATGCATCACAGATGGTTTCCTTCCTGATGTTCACCCAGTTGTTGGAGCAGTTCCTAACTGGGCCTCCCAACCCCTTGGCTTCTCTCAGCCCCATCTAAGCCTCCAAAGCCCTTGTTTTCTCTCTTGGACCCCACTCAGGCTACCAGACCCCTTGGTTTCTCCTCTTGGTCCTCTCTGGGCCCTCAGACCCCTTAGTCTCATGCCACCACTCCCTGGGCTACCAGGTCCCTTGGTTTCTCTGTTGGCCCCTCTTCAGACTGCCAGCCCCCCTTCTGCTCCCCCATCCTGGATCCATTCAATTTTCCCCTTTTCCAGATGTCATCCAGGCCCTCAGACCTGTCTGGTCCTGCACTCTCTTCCTGGCCCTCTCTGGGCCATTGGGCCCTTCTGGTCTCACTATACTTGCTGGACCTCACTATGTAACTCAGGCCCCTTGGATCTGCCCAGCCCACTGGGCCTCTGTACCCACGCAGTCCTGGTCTTGCCTGGACCCTCCCTGGGTCTCTGGACCCACGTGGCCCCAGTTTTCCCTGGCCCCTCACTGGACCTCTGGACCCACATGGTCCCAGTCTTGTCTGACCCCTCACTGGGCATCTGGATCCATGTGGTCCTGGTCTTGCCTGACCCCTCACTGAGCCTCTGGACCTCCCATGGATCTATAACTGAAACTGCTCCCACATGAGAAGTCAGTTTCCTCACTATTCATGTTCCTATTTCTAGCAGGAGTGCTTTTGATTACACATGGCCTCTCAGGCTTTTCTGATATTTTAATTTTTTAATCTTTTTGCAAATTCTGTGATCAGCTTTGCTATTTGCCTCTGCAACACTCACATTGTCACCTGGAATTCTTCTGACTGGGACTTCCAATACTGACAGTCACCACTCAATAATTTGTATTCTTTCTGTAAAGTGTGAACCTTTTCTTTTAATTCTACAGTTGCCCTAGTATCTTTCCACACAGTCCTTTGGATGGCACTGACCTGATTAGACATGTGGTCCAGTTCCTGCACTTGATCTTTTTCCTAACCTCAATCTGGTCTGTTAGTTTCCTTGCACAATCTGTCTCTTTCTTAGTTTTTTTTAGCTAATTCTTCCACGTAGACAAAAAGACCAATCTAGGAGGCTTTTTTCATCACCTTCTTTGATCACTTTTTCTCTAGGGTCCACTGTACCCATTGGTCACCAAGACTATCATATGTTACCTCACTATCCTTAAACTCAGTATCTCTCCAGAATTTAACCTTCATGAATGGACAGCTCCATAAATTCTTTTTACGTACTGGCTCCAGCCAAACTGAATTTTTGGACAGCATCACTGCTGCTGATCATGGTGGTAGCACTATCTTGAGCCACGTCTCTATTCACAAACAAAAGAACTAAAACCCTTTTCTAGCTGTAGAGTTAGGAAATTTTCAGTTGCGAGAACCTCTATATCCCAAACTTCAACAAACTCTACAAAACAAGGCAAAACTATTGCGTTTCCCTAATACTGTCAAGTCCACACATTATACCAACTGTCCTGGGTGTTTCAGTATACACGGAACAAATGCATCAACCTAGTTAAATGTTGTCTCACCTAATATCTGAACTGCATGGGGACAACAAATGGTTGGCTCTTTCAATCTATGCAAGACAAAACAAAACCTAATTCAAATCAACGTAATTCCAGCCTGCACAGGAACCCCAAACTGTTGGCTGAAGAAGGGCTAATTAACACCAAGTAATTATTCTTATCAGACACCATACTGTTTTGGCCTCAACTAACAGTTAAATGTATAATAGTTCAGACTCTAATATAGTTAATACCCTCCCTCCATCAGGAGGTGGTTTGCTGTATTAGGTTCCTGAAGTTTGGTCAGCTAACCTTGGTGCAAAAAGGAACAAGTCACCAAGGCTGGGTGTCCAGTGGACTTCTATAGACAATTCTCTGACAAGCAAGAAATCCTTACTTGAGCCATATGAAAAAACACAGTGAGTATATTATAAAACCAAGCAACAATTTGTATAGCAACTATATACAAATTCAGGGAAACCCCTATATACAAAGAATACAATCATTCACAAGTACCAATGATGATATATATGACTATCATGAATTCAAAACAAATAACCATATATATGCTCAATAATAGAGAAAAGCAGTAGTAAGCTCTGTACCAAAATAAGTGCTGACAAATAAGCAAACTGTCATACACAAAATAACGGTCTGGCTGGTTAGAAACTCCCATGCTTACTTACAGATCCAGATTCAGGGGAAAAGATGCTCACAGATGCTCTATTCTCTTTAACCCTTTCACAGCCAAAGTTTCTTTCATACAATTCACACACAGTTCCTAAACTCCATACTTACTACCACTTCTCACAAGGAAACTCACTTAATTACTGATTACCAGACACACAGGTAAAACATTAACATATCTCACTCTCTCGACTAGACCTTTCCCAGCTGAGCTTCCCCAGCTAAGGCAGGAGCTAGGTTCCTTTACCTAAAAAGGGAGAGGTGATAAACTTTATCTAACCAGGTAAATATAAAGAACTTTAGAGCTTCTTCGACTCCTCAGACTCTCTGGCTGTACCCTCCACCCAAGGTCTCTACCCAAAGTGAGGGGACAGCCTTTGAGGAGAGGATTCACAGTCAGAGACTGCTCTTCAGGATTGAAGACTGAATCACAGCCCTCTGAAGTGCTCCACTGCAATTCCCAGTGATGGAGAACTGCCAAGATACACACTGACTAATCCCTGTTGGTCTTCCTTGGTGGCAAGTGCACACAATGACCAAGTGGAATACAAGACACTGAACTCTGGTCAGCAACTACTTTTTATGGGCTCAAATCACCCCACTAGGAGTGATCAGTCGCATTACTCATACATCTGTCAATCACATATCAGTCATTCAAACTGATACTTTTCCTACAGGTAAACCAATCATACCTTCAATCACCTTAAGAGTGGAGCTAACACAAACCTATCAATCATGCTCATTTTCCTGCTACTCCTGATACCACAACTAGCATGCTAATAGCTGGCATTTTAGGCCATTACCTCACTGGGATGAATAGTTGAGGTGAATAGTTCACACATACCTGGAATGTTCTTTTACTCCATACATTATGCATGCTCCAATTTATGCAAATAACTTAATAAACTAAAGTAAGCAGAGGGGAAACAGAGAGCAAATGATGTACCAACATTTTCCCCAGCTTCCAGTGTTAGCAAGTTATCCTGTGCCAGGACTTTGTGATTTACTTGCAAAGGCTGGCTCAGAAGTTCAAATTGTTATTTATGACATCATTGTCCCTCTCAGCCAATGTCAAGCCTTTTCTTCCAGATCACATGCATATCACTGTCTCTTTGGCTGAGAGCCTACAGCCAAAATGTGGAAAAGGATGTCCTCTGGTCATCCAACCATGGTCATTTCATTGGGACCCCTAAGATACAGGAGATTTTTGATTCTTGAAAGAAGAGAATTTGATCTCAGTTCACCTTATGCCTGTTAAAGGAAGCATCAAACCAACAAGATGCCTGTCTCTAGCACAGAGGGTTGTTAGGCCTCTCATTCTGTCACGTCTGTCTTTGATGGTCCAAAAGGATCTCCACTCTGAGTAGGGCCTATGGCCTCAAATAATCATGTGACACCAGGATAAAGTCAAATAGAAGTGTATATTATAACAAACTGGATAATTAACACCAACAATAACAACAACTCAAGTTACAGAACAGACCAGTTGTTACACTGTTTACAGGAGAACACCATACAACACCATGCTGCCACCAGATGGCAGCTGAGAGCATTCAAGCCTAGTGCAGTGAATGAGACTGCTCCTCCAATCTCCACCACACTTGAGGATTTCTGTGCTGTTCCCTTAATAGGTACTGAGCATCTCAAGACCCCAGGAATGGTGATACATTACCCTTCCAAAGAGTGGCAGATAAACCTGGCAGGCATATCCACGTGAGAATGGAGTTGTTTCCTCAAGTAAGTACTCTCCTCAGTATAATCCAAGAGGAGTTCAACCCCACACATATACCTTACACCACACAGTAAACACTGACCACTCACAATCTTAAACTCAACACACTATACCACACAAATCACTCACAGATCACTCTCCAGGCACTGGCTCACACAGATACAGATACAGATACAGCACAGCACACATATTCGATTCCCAGACACACTCAGGCACACACCCAGATAATCTGACACACATTAAGGCACTTACTCACACAGGTTTATCCCACTCAAATCATGCCACCTGTCAATCACGTCCTCAAACAACCATCAGTTGGATGTCTTTGTCAATCACCTGTCCATCACTGCTAAGCCATTCACGATCATTTGTACCTCAGAAACCATTAGCATAATTTTTGCACCACAACAGTGATGTAAGCAAGTTAACATATGCAACTGGGTCATGGCATCATTGAGGGCAAAGGTTATTAATTTCTACTATCTTCAACCCCCCTACCCATATGCACATACAATTTTATGATGTAATTTACAGTAAAGACCAGAGTCTGGGATCTATACCTGGACCTCAGCTTCTGTGACCCTGCCAGAAGATGCAGCGCTGCTTTGTCTTCTCACAAGAGAATCTCCACACCAGTCAGACTTTAGTCTTTCCAACTCAGACAGGAAGGAGAGTAAGGAGACCGTTCTTGTAGGGCAATGACTTGAGAGTTCTGGTTTGCAAAGATGGCTTTTGAGTCTGTCTGATTTAGTTCTGGCCCCCATCCTGCCCCACCCTTAGGGTACCTGATTCTTGTAGGGGTGAGTGCTCCGCTCTTTCTAGAAATTAAGCCCTTGAATATGTTTCAAGATGTCTTCCCACATATTGAGTAACCCCAAGCACAAATCACACTTTTCTGTATTTTCTCTGAATCAAATATACAGAAAAACACAAGAAACTGGGTAGCGGAGGTGGATTGTGCTATGATCAGGGTGGCCCTCAGGTCAGGTGCCCAGCAATCCCCAGATTCTGGGGTGAATATCTCGATGAAATGACCTGTCTTTTTCCCACTCCCTGCCCCATTCTCCCCTGCTTAAGCCACTTTCCTTAGCTTTGATGAGCCTGCTGAGCACCCAGACCTGAGCTGAACTTTATTGGGAGGATGCAGCAGGGGCCCAGGCACCACCGGTGTCTGCTCCATTGTGGAGCAGGGGCTGTCACTGTGAGCTTTAGGAGAAGGGATCAGTCAACACAAGCCAAAGGTCCTACGGAGCCAGGACCAACAGATAGCACGGCCCTGGGAGAGACCCCGTGGTGAAGAGGATGGGGCAATGGAGGAGCTGTTTCCCAGGCACTACTCTGTGGCTGAGCAAAAGAAAAAAACGCCATTCTACGTTCATATTGCTTGGCTTTAGAGAAGCCCCAAGGAAATGTGGTTTCTCTTAAGTGCATTTTTGGGGTCAATGAGAGACTTGGAATAAAAGTGAAGGGACAGCAGATTCCTGGGTCACAGGGCATAGGATGACAACTCTAGCCATTTTCAGGAGTGACTGTGATCCCTATGGATGCCACCGGTGCTGCCTTTCCAGACAGTGCTCCTCTGTCATGATAGGCCCGTGTAGAATGTTGACACTGTGTGATGGGATCACAGAACAAACCATTTCATGCGGAGTTGAGAAATTTGAAATCACTCAAGTTTCTCCTTTTCTTCACACCTCTTTAGGTATATCAGAACAGAGGAGTGGAAGAGGCCTAGTTGTGTCACTGAGTTCAGTGTGCTATGTTAAAAGGCAGGCTTTAATTGAAGGAAACCCCCCAGTACAAATCCTTACACAAAAATGTGGGTGCCATAGTGCCTGAAAAACAAAGAGCATCAAGTAATGTATGTAAGGTAAAAGGAGAGAGGAGAACACCAAAAGGTCTGTGATGCTTTGGGAGTCCCACCCAAAAGAGGAAAGGGAAGGGTGTGGTCCCTTTTTTATTTTCCTGCCATGACTTGATTACAATGAAAAGAATGAGAATAAAGGAGGCTCCAAAATTATGTGCTCTTCCACCTTTCAGACACAGGTCCTTTATGGGAATAGTCCATGAGGCTCCACCTCCCCTACACCTCTTTCATATGCCAACCTTGTTGTTACCTCAGTGTTGTCTTCCAGCTTTGACATTTAGATGGCAGCTCACCTATGTATATTATACACACGCATGCACACACACCTATATATATTATATATGTAGGTGAGCTGCCATATATGTATTTCATATAAATGCCATATATATATTTCATTTTTTTTGTATTGTCCCTTTAAGGATGCTGTGCATCGAGTATGTATGGTACTGGGCATGTTCCACAGTACTCATTTGCTCAAGACTCAGGATAATTTGCCAAGTCATTGATAGGCTTAGTCTTAAGTATCTAAGTAAACTTACAATGACAACAAAAGTAGGAAAATATTTATGTCTCCTAATGGCCCTCTATGTCTGGCCATCAAGTTTCCACCCAGCTGATCACCAATCTTGTGAGTATTTGAAGAATTCTCTTCACCAACTTGCCTGCCACATCTTGATGGTATCGAAAAAAATCAAAGGAGGGGCTCAGTGATATATTAGAGATGTCCCTGCTGGGGTTACTCATGGTTTGGATGTGGATGACTTGGGGCTCCGCCTCCCCTACACCCCATGCACTCACCAACCGCAAGTGTTGACACTTTATGGCCGGTTGCATCTGCTTTGGTCTTCTAGACTCATTTGTCCACTGCTGACTGATATTCAGTTATCTTGTTCTCTGGAAGGCTGCCTCTGTGCACGTTAGGATATGATGGATGTCCTTCTTATCACCTGCCTTTGCCATACACTCAGGGCCCACTGCCCCGAGTTTGTCCTCCAAAGTACAAGCACGTTGGCCCAATGGGCTGTACAAAAAAAAAAAAAAAGAATAACAAAAAAAAACTGAA
>NW_017729022.1:124395032-124409973 GCF_001723915.1 Gavialis gangeticus | reverse complement strand
TGGCCCAATGGGCTGTAAAAAAAAAAAAAAAAAGAATAACAAAAAAAAACTGAAACAAGAAAACAATTGTTAGGATACCTTGTCATATTTTATGCTTTAAAGTTGTACCTGATATAGAGTGGTGAATTATAGTATTGTTTAAAGTTTTCTTTTATATTAAACCTAAAGTTCTGTATAGTCTCACTGTTACCTGAACTTTTCATTTTGCTGGTCTTTGCAATATCAGCTGGCCTTGTTACTTCAGCTTATGGCCGTGAGCTTGTTTACATGATGTTTCTTTCCTTATTCTATCACTGTGAGAAGTTTTTCTAACATAACATAGTAAGAGTTTTGTTATGAGCTCAAATGAACTGAACTTGGTACTAACCAGCTGAATCAGAGGGATGAAATGATTGTATATGTTAATGAAAGGTGATAAAGGAGACCGATGGACAATGCTCAAAGTAAGACACCAGAAAAAGGCCAAATTAAGAGATGTGTTCATAATGGGTCTGTGAAAAAAGGGAATATGCTGACAGGTCTCCCACAAAGTGGGGACCCTGGTCCAATTCAATTATGACTGGCATTTCACATCTGGTGAATACTTCAGTAATCAGAACTCCTGTAATAGCCAAAACTGTACAGGTTTTCATGGGGAAGGCTTCAACCCATTTTGTGAAGGTATCAACAACCAGTAGGCAATATGTGTGACCACGCTAGGTGGTAGGCAGTGAGCCTATGAAATCAATTTGAATTGTATGGCAAGGACCTATGATCTCTCGGTGTCGTAACAGTCCCTTTTTGATCTGCAGATTGGCATTATTTACAGCACATGCCAAGCAATCATTAATGAAAGTTTGTACATTGGTTACAAGATCAGGCCACCAGATGACTCGTGAGTCTTGTCAATTCCAAAATGACCAATGCTCATGGTCTTGTCAGTTCCAAAATGACCAATACCATGTGCTAGATTGAAAAAATCAATCCGGAATACTTCTGGGGTGACCTACACCAGCAATAAGTCTGACCATTAAGCCATCACTAGACCTGAAGGTTCTTGTCATACTCGCCACTTTCAGTGTCCACCAAACTCAATGAATTTGGCGATAGAAGGTTCTTGTTTCTGAAGCTTAATCAAATTGACTGAAACAGGACCAGGCGAGACCTCTGACACATGGTCTAGGAGTGCCCCTTGTTTAGCACACCTGTCAGCCTGTCCATTCAAAATTGCTGTTCTTTTGATGTGACTTCACTTTACCTAACCATACTGGCAAGCTTCTGTTAGCAGCTATCGTGTTGCAATATGCAAGAAGGTCAGCATATTTCACTGCCTTACCATCTGGGGTGCAATAACTTCGACTTTGCCATATGGGTAGCCAATCCAACAAAGCCCGCACAACTCAGTCACTATTGGAAAATTTTTCCACATTAGCATTAACAGGAGTATTTTCAACAGCAATGATAATGGCCACTAACTCAGCTGCCTGTGCAAAGGTAAAGTTACATCTCCCATTGACCACTTGAATGACCTTATGGTCCTGGCCAGAGTTGACTTGTATAGCTGCATAACCTGTTTTCTGAACTCCGTCCACATAATAGGAGTTACTGTCAGTGAGCCATACCATATCTAACAATTAATCCTCAGGGACATATTCAAACCCTGCCGTAAAAACCCTGTATGAGTCTTGGTACACTCAAGCGAACATTCATGATTATTAATAAGTTAAAATCTAGGCGTTTTACAATAATACCATATGGCATGACTGGTGATGCATTTATATTCTCAATTTTAACATTGTGGTTTAATAGCGCCAATGTCTATTGGGCAATTCAGGGCAATGACACCACCAAGTCTTTGATCCTTCCACTAACAGCATATTTCAGTGGAGAGTGGCGAGTCCATAGGGTAATTGGAATTAATCCCACCAGGCTCTTCCATTTGGTCAGAGCCCAGACCAAAGCTAGGATTTCTTTCTCAGACAGGCTACACTGCTTTTTTACTTTGGTTAGAGCTCAATACCCATAGGTTGCTGGCCTATGACCCATTCCCAGGTCTTGAAAAAACATGGTGCTTATCCCACTGTCTGTGAACGCAAGTTTCAAAACAAAAGGCTTGGTCACTGTAAGGAAAAGCAATGCTGGTGCTTTTGCGATGCTATCTTTTAGCTGGATTACCACTTTGGTTTCTGCTGGGGTCTACACCCATGGAACTCCTTTCCACAGGAGCCGATATAGTGGGGTTGCCTTCATGGCAAAACCTTCCACAAATCTCAAAGGAACCCTACTAAACTCGGAAAGCTTCTTAACATTGTCACAGCCTGTGGTATTGGGATCTTCTGAATGAGCTCTACTCATTGGGTGTTGGGACATCTACCTTTCACGCTCAGGTTCAGGCCCAAGCGTTTGACTTCAGTCTGGCATAACTGAGTTTTTGCTGGGTTAATTTTGAACCCAGTCTGCTCCACTATACGTAGCACAGTTCTTGTGCATTCTAGACACACCACTGGTTGGAATTTGGTGTGTAAATCATTGTCCACAAACCACGCTTCTGGCATTCTCATATTATGCCCTGTCAGAACTTGATGAGGGGTAAAACCATGAAAAGGTGTGGTTCCTCTCAATACCATCAGCGCAAATGACAGTTTATTTTCACAGTCCTTGCCAGTACTTTGCACTACTTTTCTAAGTGCTGTTTTAAAGTGTGATTGGTCCTCTTGATTAATCCTGAGGACTGCGGATGATGTGCAATATGTAGATGTCATTCAATATTGAACACTCTGCAAAATTCCTTTCATAATATCCCCAGTGAAATGTGGACCACGTTCTGAGTCAATAAATTGAGGCGTACCCCATCATGTGAATATCTGGTTCGTCAAAACATGAGCGGTGGTCTGTGCAGTACACTTTTTGGTGGGAAACACCTCCACCCTCTTGGAGAAACTATCAATTATTACCAAACAATACTGATTTCTATGCTGTGTCTGACTGATTTCAGTGCTATGTACCAGTCCCACACAGGTACAACTACATGCATCGGCATTGTGATAGTAAGAGCTTTGCTAAGAGCAAGAGTTTTGCACGCTGTGCTAAGAACAAGAGTTTTGCATGCTGATTTTATAGTAAGCTAGTGTAGCGGCACATAGCTTCTTGCTTTGTGAGTGTGACTGAACTACGAATTTAGATACTAGAATGTTGTAAGACAGTGAAATGTAGTAAACACTAAGTGCGTTAGCTCACAACTCATCCTCAAATTCTTAGCTTAAGATAACTAAATCCTTAGCTCGAAATAACGTTGTTTACTTTAAACTATATAAGCTGTACATTCTTAAGTTACTGAAGGTTCCTCAACTCTGGCAAGAGTTCTGACTTGCGTGGAGCCCTGGCACAGGCTATCGCATCCCCGGGATCAGAACACTCCGGGGCCAGGGGAACCATGTGGGGTAGCGGCTGTTGCCTAAGGCTGATGTAAGGTGACTATTCTCTCTGCTCTGCTCTATTGCCTGCCTCTGTGAGTATTCTTAAATAAAGCTTTGCAAGAGTGAAAACAACTGAATACGCCCTTCGTTCAAGCGCAGGAAATCTTCTGAACCCAGTAGTTCATTCTAAGACAGGCATTTACTGATTTTCCAGTTTCCATCATTTAATATTGCCCACTTCCAGTCCAGTAGTGGAACCATGAAGGTATTGTTTACTCGCATCCCCAAGGTAACAATAGGGAAAATGCATTTGATTTGTGCACTCACACCAATCCACAGTAGAGATCTTGGTCCCCTGGACTTTCACTCAACACACAACCAATGCTCACATTTGCAATACACACAGGTACTACAATCAAACCTGCTCACACAGGTACACAGATCAAAACTGCTTACAGTGCAATCAAATCCTCACCAACTGGTCACGACACAAGCATTCCTCAATTCCTCGCTGGATGGCAATGAAAACCACCTCCACTTGAATGCTGACGGATGACAAAAATGCCTCCGACTCCAGGTCCTCTAAGAGAATCTCAGCCTCACTTATTATTGTTTTAATTCCATGGGAAGAATCCCAGCATATCCTTGTCTCAGTACACCTGTAATTATATTTTGAACTCGTGTTTGAGCCTGAATACAGGACAATGCTATAGAGGTATCATTTTGCTGCTCATTGGTGGCATCTAACAATGTAAAATTATCTAACTCATTAGGTTCATGCCATTTGGGTAACAATTTGGCTGTGAACCTCTCCTGGTAACTAATTGCAGACAAGGCTGATGTTATTGGGGCTTTTATATTTTGCAATTGATGAGTTACCTGGTGTAACAGGGCAAAGGGGGTCTGCAAAGAGAATTCACTGCTCGCCCCCTCTCCCTTACCTGTGCACTGTCAAAGATCCCTGGCAGTCCTAGGTGGTGCAGCTAGAGCATCCAACTGTCCCACAGGACTCACCGTTGGTGTGTGGCAGCCCAGAAGCCTGGACAGGAAACCTCTGGCTGCTGGAAGAGGAAGTAGCACCACTCATTCCCTGGAGAGATGGAGTTCCACCCCAACTCACTGCAGGTGGGTCCTCCTCTTGCAGGGAGCATGAGCTGAAGCTGGGAGGAAAACCCCAGCTCTGACTAGCTGGATGACTTCTGGGATGGAAGTAAAAGGGTGCCGGACCTGAGGAGAGAGGCTCCTGGTGGTGGACAGTGGGGCACACTCCAGAGGTGGGTGAGAGGCAGCCAGACTGCCTGCATTTCTTTATTTTCATTATAAATAGACTGTTAGGGATTCCCAGCATGAAGTCAGGTATTCACTTTTAGCAGATGCTCTGAGCTGGTGTGATGCCTGGAGCCCAGTCAATGCTACAGGATCAGGAAAAATTAGAAAACCATATGGAGGTCAGTGGTGGGAGTGTAGGGGTAGAGGAACTCCCAATCCAGATCTCATAAGGGTCATACCAACCAGCATATAAAGAGAGGATGAGCCATCCAGGAGGCACACCTAGACTGGGTGAGATATCTCTTTTTGCAGAACGAAAATTCTAATTTATTTCCATCAAGTCATGGTTGGTGAGTCTCAGTGAGAACCAGGTCCCCAGGGAGGGCACCTGAAGGAGCAGCTGTGCCACTGAGCCAGCCTTGTGACACCTGGGATAACTTATTTGTTAACACTTTGATATCCATAGTGGTCAAAACACTAATCCCAGTGCCAATGCTTCAGAGAGTTGTGGCAGCATCTCTATTATGCCAAATATAATGCAACAATCTTTGCATTTTGTGCGTCCAGTTAGCCCAACCAGTGTTCAAAGGCTCAATATAATCACCACATATACTATTGAGCCAATTGATGTTGGCATGATTGAGGTGCAATTCAATTCTGTACAAGGCGTGTATTGGTTCAATGATCGATTTGAGCTCTTGATTGGTTTTGATGTACATTAAACCTGCCTTAGAAATACTCAGGACCATAACTGACTTAATCACAAATGCATCAGATAAAGAATCCACGTTAATGGACCAACATCCTGTCAAATTCTCATTCATAATAACCTCACAAAAAGCATTATACACTAGATTCAAATTTCCCAAAGATGCAGTATTACACAGTGTAGTGGATTTATTGTATTGAGCCCTGTCCAGTGATAACATCGCAGGCGAATTTCTAATAGATCTGGTCATATGTACAGCAGGAGAAGGTGCAATGAAAGTAATCTTGGTTCTTCTGTTTTGCAGGTTACTATGGGGTGTTGGCACTGGATGTACGACCCAGTCCTGATACCTTGTTCAAGGTGAGCACATTTCTTTAGACCAACCACGACTTCTTCCATTCAATAATAGGCAGTCTTAGGTGGTTCTTGCTTGAAGGACATCAGCAGTCTTGGAGATTGAGGGCTGATGCCCACCCCCTGCTGAAGTGGGTGGAGGGCATGCTACCAGCGCATTCACCACTTTGAGTTATCAATAACTTGGGACATCATGATCAACCCACCAATGGTCCAGTAAATGCATTTTATGCCTTGTCACAGTCTTATGGGGCTATATCCCATGACCTGCTGTTGTTCCTCGAAGGACCAATAAAATAAGAAAGAATTTTTCATCCCAACTAGTGCCCTGTTGATTTACCACTTTCTGGAGCACTGTTTTCAGAGTATGATTACTTCTTTCAACCAATCCAGAATTTTGGGAATGGCCAGGGATATGCAACCTTTGCTTAATGTTAAAGTCTTTGAATATTTCCTTGGCAATGTTACCCACAAAGTGTTATCTCTAGTCACTGTCTATGCATTTGGAAGTTCCCCAGTGTGCAAAAACCTGATCAATCAAAATATGGGCTGCAGTGGTGGTGGTACAATTTTTTGTTGGAATGGCCTCAATCCACTTTGTAAAACTGTCTGTGATTACAAGACAGTTCTTATTTGCTCAGGGTGTCTTGGGCAGTGGACCAATGAAATCAATTAGTAATCTTGCCCAGAGTCTCTCTGTTCTTTGGTGCCTTAGAGATCCCTTATTTACACTTCAATTTGGATTATAAGTGCATGGTAGACTATTATTGATAAAATTTGCCAAATTTTTACATATGGAGGGCCATTGTCCTGATGCTTCTACCCACACTATTGTTGTGACAATTTCAGGATGTCCTCCCTTGTGAGCAAGTGCAATGAGGTCCATCCTGATTGCAGCCAGCACCACCCAGACTGGGGTTTCCTCTCCTCTTCTGGCAAAGATGAGGTCTAATGGCTCTTGCCATACACTCCAGTCTCTATATGTCTTCTTTTGGACCAAATTTTTCAGATTCAAGTCCTGATGCTGGAGCTCAATCACATCAACAGCCTCAGGAGGTTTTAGTGTTATTTTGACATGTCAAAGCTCAACTGTGTTGGGCAATAGCCACACAGGTCCCACCCTAGCCCCTTATTTACCTGCCGAGTCACTGGCATTATTGTAAATACCTTCAGGTGCACCTTCACTTTGCGAATGTTAACAGGAGTCTCTGTCTTCTGTGCAATATTTCACATATAGCTCAATAACTTGATATATTTAACAGGCTTACCATCTGATGTGTCGAATCCTCTGCTTTTCCAGAGGGATAGCCAATCTAACATAGCCCTCATCACCCACTCAGAATGGTAAACA
Organism: Gavialis gangeticus; assembly: GCF_001723915.1. NCBI lineage: Eukaryota > Metazoa > Chordata > Crocodylia > Gavialidae > Gavialis > Gavialis gangeticus. The sequence continues at coordinate 124,402,895 of NW_017729022.1, read as the reverse complement.
AAGTGCAGGTGCTTTTACAGGGAGTGCTCTCCAAGTCCACTGCAACCACCACTATTTCAGCTGCCTGGGCAGAGTGGGGCTGACAACTCCCTTTCACCACACGTATTGCAGTAAAACCTGTATGAGGGATTCTGTCGACACAGAAACAACTTCCATCCACAAACAACACATATTCACTCTCCTCCAGGATCTGTTATGAAAACTTGATTGCACCTGTGTATGTGTATATATCTAGTCTGAGGATTCATAATTAATATTAGGAAGGGGACAGTCATGATCGCTACCCTTTGATGATTAAAGCACATGGTGTTGTTGATGCATTGCCCATGGTCTGTGTTGTCACATTTTGATTTAGCAGTAAAATACTCCATTTAGTCAGGCGTACCAATGAAATACTTGTATCCTTGATATGACACAAGAGGACAAACTTCATAGGTATGTAGGCTGTACGAAACATGCTCAGGGACATGCCAATCAAATAGTTCCAGTGTTTCATTGCCAGTGCTGGACCCTTTTTCACATGATTTGAAATTTTGGGGAGATCATGGGGAGAAAAAAGACTGAAGGAGATGGATGGATGGACTGGAAGGTCAGTGCCAGGAGCAGAGATCTGAGTGGGTGTTGCACATTGGGGTTCTGGGGTGGCCATGACACCCCCTGGTGGCTCTATGACAGTGCCCCTCACTGGCCCTCAGGCTCCTTCCTTTCTCATCTGCCACAGCTTGATGGTATAATAATGATAATAGGGAGGCTCCCCAAGGGCTTTTGCATGGCCCCAGTTCAAGTGAACTCCTACGAGGATTCCCCCGCACCCTACTGGTCTTCACTGGTCCTCAGGTCCCTTGCTCGGGCTCTGTAGTTCACTGTGCCCTGCAGAGCACCTACAACCTTAAGAGCTAATTGTGTGGCTACAAATCCACCCCTACACCATGCCCCAAGCCTCACACGTATTACTGTATCATTGTTCATTTATTGTGCTTTGACCTCCTTGGCCTCTTTCCTCTCAGCATTGGACCTGACTTTGAGGCACTTGCTCCACTTTGTGCCTTCTAGTCACCAGGCCCCTGACTCCTGTATTCTGGGCCCCTGGCCCCTGTCTCACTGAGCCTCTGGCCCCTGTCTGGCCCTGTGGCCTTAATGTAGCACTGTACCCACTCCGGGCTCAACAATCACTCATGACTGTGCCCCTCTCGGGCACAAGGCCCCTGGCCTTTGTGTGGCTGTGCCCAGCTTGGGTGCTGGGCCCCTGACTCCTGTGTGGCTTTGCAGCCTTGCCTCTGCCCTTCTCTGGGCTCAACAGTAGGGTAGGGCTCAAGGCAAGTGTGTGCCCCTTGGGCACTAATGGGAGCTCTGTAAACTGTCTCTGTAGTTCCAACCCAAACTGTTGGTATAACTATAATATAAACACAAGCCCTTAGGGTATAACATAAATAACATAGTGAAAGCACCCCTCTGCCCCTTTTAAGAGGCAAACCTTCCTTCACCTCCTAGCCTGGGCTCCTTGTGAGCTCCCTGAGCCTCAGTGTTCCTGCAGGCAGCAAAGCAGGCAGTCTATCATCCCTAGGCAGGAGCTCTTAACCATTCAGCTGGCAGAGCTAGACTACTTTGCCAGCCTAAGCCCCAGGGCCCTTCCTACTTCCAGTCAGCAGGCTGCTTGTAGATGCCTGCTAATTGACTCATTTGCCATGTTGCCCTGGCAACCAATAGCTGCTGCCCCCTGTCCAGCCTGCAGAGTTCCCTGGCTGGGCTGTTTTTATCATAAAGAAACAGGGAGTCCCAGGATCTCTGTTACAGAGGGATGATGGAGTAGATGGAAACAGAGACCTGGTTTGGTGGCTAAGGGTGCTGAGCATTATTAGACTGCAGTGAAGTGAAGATGGCTTGCTATTACCTCTTTGTGACCCATCATGCACATCTAACCCCACTGAAAGCAATGTGTGGCACCAACTCCAGACTCAGGTTGGTACGTAGCTTTGCATCTGTAAGCAGTTGAGATGTGCTGTTGAACAAAGGAATTACAATATGCGAATGAATGCATGTGAGGGTTGTTAGGCTTCTAAGAATTTTCCTCACACAGTGAAAGGGGAGGGTACCTAAGCTCTCACCAGTTCAGACTAATGAGTCCAGCCAGTGTTAGTGAATTAGCACAATGACCACAGACACTAATCAAGCGCTCAAAGAATGTGGTGTTTTATTAACACAACTAATCAACTATATACAACAAACAATTAATGCAGCCTGCACCCTTAGCCACAATATATACCACACACCCAACCAAGGGAGCTCTTGGAGATTTTGTCCTCCCATGCCCCCACCCACTCACACTCGCACAAAGAGGAAATCTTGGCCTCCCAGGTCCTCAATCACATACTCAAGACTTTTGCTCAAGTGAGACACCTCACACAAACAATCACATGGACACCAGCCAAGCCAATCACAGATCTGTGGGCCCAGGAACCTTGGGTCAGGTCCCTTTTATACATTCAGAACACATCATTCCTGTCAAATCACTGACACACCAATCACACACCTGTGCACACATTACCACTTCATTGCACACCTCACCTTACCACTGCACATGGCTCTCTACCTGTCAATCACTCAGATATACTCATCTCACCTCACATTCTTTCCCACTAGAATGTGGGCACTACTGAGCATGCTCAGCACTGAAAAGTAGTTCATTCATTACCTCCTCGAGGTTGATAAATTCAGCCCTTCCAGACACCTCTGGACCTGAACTCCACTAAAGCAACTCAAAATAGGGAACAATTCTGGGAAATTGTCCCTTATGTTCCCCTCCTCGATGACTTTATGATGTTTATACTTAAGAGTCGTTGTCTCGAATTGAGCCCCAGAATTGGAAGCTGTCACCCCATGCTATTCACCAGCTGTGGCTGTTAGCCACAAAGCATAGATGGTATTGGGTGGTGCGATCTCCCCATCTAGGCTACTCAATTAAGTCAAAGAGATCAAAGTTTAACATGATTTAAACTGTTTACCATTTGACTATTCAGCAACATCCATAACGTTCTATACAAATGAATTCCACTCACTAACATAACAAACTGTCAATACAACCTGTACACACAAAACAATCACAAAAGGGCACAAAACAAAATTTATCATTGTGTTTGCTGTGTCAGACCATCCAAAAAGAGATTCCCATCAGTGATGATTCCCTACTCTTTTGATCTTATCTAATTTTTCTGATTATTCTCTAAAATCTTATGCAAATCAGGATGCTTTAGTAATTGCCTTACCATGGCTAGGCTCATGCTCATCGATATTGGAATAATGTTATCATATAGGTTTAGTTTCCCTGTAATATTTTGATAAATAATGTCTGGAACTATAAACGCAAAGTCACAGCTGTTTACTTTGGAAACATCATGTATACAAAATGTGCAATTATCAGTCTGAATAGACTACTTAAATATACTATTTACAATAATAGTAGCTATACAAACACAGTGTTGACCAGTATATTTAATTACTGAAGAGTTATAATTTCTCAGTTATAAGAAATCACACCTCTCTGAATCATAGCTTAAACAGATATCCATATGGTCAAGTGCATGATCTTCACAGATTGTGCCCATGGCCTTTTCAAAGATACACCCAGAAGTGGCAATTGCACTCCATCTGTCATTGATCATCATGGCTCATTTTCTATTAAGGATGAGGTATAGTAATGTGTCATTGATCCATAACACCGATGTCCCAAATGGGTACATGTTGTATATGTTTGTGTATGTCATTGTCATTACACTGATAGTGTTGGTATCCAAGGTCTCAGTGTAAGTGAAATTAGTCCGTTTCCAACCTTAAGAGAGTTCTCTCTTGAGGCTGTGCTCAATCCCAAATCAGCTTCAAAATTTCTGGGGGAATTATATGATTTAATGTCTGTCTAATAATTCCCTCCACTAAATTTTGGATTCTTATTTGCATTTAGATGCATGATAAAGCTAGAGATGTATCCTTTTGCAATTTCTCAGGCACATCAAGAATTAAGTTGTGTTCAGCTTCTTAGATTTCTTCCCCTCTGATTAAAATTTCAGCTGTCTGCTAAATTTATGGATTCACTAATTAGTGTGGAAGATCATTTAGTTGATCAGTAATAGTAGATCATTTGTTCTGGAGCACTTCAAGATCTATTGAATTCAGTACACCAACACTAGCTGCTACCCCTCTTAGAACCTCTGCAAATTTCTCTTTTTCCCAAGTGCCCCTGCAAGTGGGTTGAGTTGCAGTAGCCATTGATCCCAACCTTTCTTTAAAGGTTATACAAATAAGGTGCAGTTAGGTTCAAGTGTTGATATACTAAAGTCCTCTAGTTTTAAGGTGACTCTTTTTAACGACCTCTTTGGTTCAAGTATTAACCTCTGCTTTTTGTTCTTTTTCATGCAGACTGAACCCATATTAAAAATGTTGGATATCTGGCAACCTTGCTTAAAAATACATCATTAAAACCATATGGACCATTAATCACCCACCATCCCTCATGATTTAAAGTAACGTTAATCTTAAAGATCTTGAACATTCCAGACATGGCTTCTTCACATGATGAATCATGGTCACAGTGTTCCTACTTCTGATGATACCATGCGCCCTATTATGTGATCCAAAACTTCAGTATCCAATAAAGGTCTGGTAGTATGGATCAGTCCTGTAGGGTCCCTTAAACTAATAGGTACTAAATCAAAATCATTAGAAATCAAATGATCAATTACCACATCATTATCGCTATTATTCATTACAGGAGTATTTTTTATCAGAGTAATAATTTGCAAAGTGCTATCCAAAAGGCTTACTATGGAGGTGTGTGCAAAAGTAAGGGGCTGGAGGGGCTGTTGGTACATAAGAAGCACCTGTGGGGATGCCAATTAACTACTTAATTCAGAGGGTAGTTAATCCTCTGTGACCCACAGGTAGTCAGGTTCAGGGCATTAAAGTAAGTTAATTTCCCTGAGCACTGATCTATTGCCTGACCCCACTCAGAGTTAGGAAGAGTAGCTACACACTACAACACAGGTAGGTTGAGCAATATAAGCTGTATTACACAACAAAACCCGTGCAACTTCTACCCAACACAATATTCCTGTAACACCCGAGCTGCAACACAATAAAATACACCTGACGAGACAATAACCCAATGCACATCCCAAACCCAATGTCCCTGGTCTCACAGTCAGCTACACATTACAATGAGCTTTGGTCACTACCCAGTTAACTGCTAGGCAACTTCACAGACAACCCAGAAACCACAGACGGCAGCAAGAACACCCTGGGCCTAGTCAGCTGGAGAAACCCTGTGACAGTCCCTGAGGATTTCTAGCTTTTCCCTGCTTAGGTACTCAGCACCTCAAATAGGGAAAGGGTGATACTTCACCCAACTGTAGCTTCTACAGCCAAAGCCCAAAGGACAGAGAGAAAGAAAGTGAGCTCAATCCCAACGATCAGGTCACAGCAAGGAACCTGCACTCGATGAACTCCCACACCCAGACAGCCTGGAGTCAGAACTGTCCAGCATGAGTGAGAGTGAGGCTGATTTTGAACCTGAGCCCCCGGAGCTCCTGCTAGCTGCTTCAGACAGGATTTATAGCCTTCCGAATTATGCCACCTGTCACTCAGCCAATGGTATTGCACAATACCCAATCAAATTCAGACCTGGGCAACCCTTAAAAGGACCAATCAATTTGAATTATTTCAAACCAATACAAGCAACATTATCATAACTGCCTTATTGATTAACATGTCAACTTCAATAAATAGTTGCATTACCATTATATGCTGCACGTGCCCAGACCTTAAAAGTAGGCCATGACTTCATCAAGGTTGAGAGTTCAAACCCTCTAGATATTTCTCACCTCTAGTTATATGATGCATACATGGACTTTCACTGTTCTACAGTACAGGATCAATATCATTAGAAGCAAAAATTATGTGTGAGGCAAAAGTCCCATAATCAGCATTCCAGCAGAAAACAAAAACACACTCAAACTGAAGTGCAAAGTACAATGAGAAGACCAAATGCATTTTTCCTGATGCATGCTTACCTTGTTTTTGCAAATGTCATTGCTTACTTCTCCATTCCAGATATCTATATACACTCCAGTGTTGTCTTCTTCATCAATGGATGCTAATGTTGTTTCCTAGTTTTATGTTTGCAACAGGAAATCCTATGTTGTCTTGCTTAGCTCTGTTAGCACTGACCATTGATTTTGAACTGATTTGCCATTTAGTTTTAGTGACTGCTGTATGCTCTTCCATGTCACCCTCATGATCTATCATTATCACAGCAATGTCAACAGACTTTTGAATAGCATTGATGGTGACCTTTTCTGGAGTCGTCCCTTTGGCACTCAACCATCTCCAGCCAATTCTGAATCTAGCATCAACTAGATGACATATCTACAGCATAATGATTACAGTCATGATGTGCACCTTCATAATATCCTGTAATTCAAAAGACAATGAATAAGCAATACATAACAATTCAAGATGATGACTAAGGGCTATTTTTGCCTTTCTATCGTTTGAGTTGTGACAAATAGAACAATTTTTTAGTTTTATAGTTTCATAGCTGTTAGGGACTGGAAGGGACCTTACAGATTATCGGGTCCAGTCAGCATCAAGATGCTTTTTGAAGATTGCCAGGGTGGATGACTGCACCACCTCTGGGACATTGGAGACTGAGTAATGTATTGTACTTCCTCAGAAAAACAGCAGTTTTTTTCAGCTGTTTGGCAGGGTCCAGTTAGGACTACAGACAAAGCAAGTCCCAATGTCTATTGCATAGAGTTTAGGAAAAACAAAAAGAAGATATACAGCTGGAGTTCTGTGTCCAGTTTTGGGTGCTGCACTTCAGGAAGGATGTGAAGAAGCTCAAGAGTCCAAATAAGGGCCATGTGCATGATTAGAGGCCTAGAGACCAGGTCATACAAGGAGAGACTGAAAGACTTGGTACTGTTCAGTCTGGAGAAGAAAAAGCTCAGAGGGGCTTGGTGGCAGCCTATAAGTATATCAAGGGCTTACATCAAGGCCTGAGGGAGCAACTGTTCACCAAGGCCTCCCAGGGGAGGAAGCAGCCCTCCACCTGAAATAATTGCGCGCCCCTGCTCCAGACAGAGTAATCCCCAGTACGAAGCACACCACTTTGGGTTTGATGTGAATTCAATATAACCAGAAGCCTTGCAGAACCCAGGAAATGGGGTTGTGCCCCTGAGACTCTGGTCTTGTGATTTTGACCATGCATTTCTTTGCCCACCCTCTTCTGCTTCTTCCTGGGCCCATCTGCACAAGAATGACTGTTCCACCTTGCTAGGTGTGTGCAGGGTGCTAAGAATGCCCTTATGGAAGGTTCTCTTCCAAAGCAAAAGACATGGTCATGCCATAGGTATGTTGGATCCTTACCCAGCGCTGGTTCAATCCCCTAATTTTAAATCCTCTCTTGTTCAAGGAGCGGTTTCCCCCTGGGGGCTTCCTCTGGTTCAGTCCTGTCGGGGAATAAAGGCCTCAAGGTCACGGTGGGCCGAGGGTTTCAATATAGAACAGGTGGGATCAGCGGTGAGGAGTCTGAGCGGTACGGGGACACGTGCGGTTTCAAACAAGTGGATTTTATGTAGAAATTTATTAACAAGATCATAAATAATAGTGTAGCTTCTACAGCAGACTCAGCCTTCAAGGACAGGCTGATAAGACACAGGCCTAGTCGCCTTGAAGCCTGAAACAATCAAGAATGCAGCCCCCCCCACCCCCATTAGTTAGCATGCAGCCAAAAACCAGTTTTGAAACAATTAAGAGTTTTCCCACACTGACCTGATATTCACAGTGGAAAATTCCCACCTGCGCGCGCATCTT
>NW_017729022.1:124394012-124394283 GCF_001723915.1 Gavialis gangeticus | reverse complement strand
ATTTCAGTCTCTGTGGAGTCTGAAGATGGACCTGAGCCTCTCTACCCTGCTCTCCCTGTCCCCGGTCAACCCCTGCCCCCTGACGAGAGTGCTGCAGCTCCCGTGGCATCAGCGCCGGCTCTGAGCTCTGGACTCTCTGCCTCCAGAGGCTTTTCTTCGGTCTGGACCTGGAGCCGGGGTCCTGTTGGGGAAGCATTTCCACCTAGCCAGGGGAAGGAACACCCGAATGCAGTGGTTCAGGCTCCTTTGCGAACCTACCCGGTCCCGTTTG
>NW_017729022.1:124385071-124391477 GCF_001723915.1 Gavialis gangeticus | reverse complement strand
TCAACATTTATTTACTTATGCTTGTGGAGCGTAGGTAGAGATCTTGCTTGTTCAGTTACAGTATAAGGTTAACGAACGACAAAAAGGGGTCTGTTGGCTGACAGGATTCCCGAGCCGAGCCCTTGCTTTCTAGCTCGGAAGCTAGGTGTGGCTGCCTGACTCGATAGTCCCAGGACTGGTCAACAGCTTATTAAGGGAGAACCAACAACAAAACTGTTGTAGCGAAAATAGATACTTTTCTCTATGTTTCTTTGTTCCTTGTTTTAGTATTAACCCCTGCATTCTGTAACTTTCCACCCACATGGTACAGGATGGCCCACTACGTATGCCTTATAGGTTGCTCAGGTTTTGGTTTCAAATGACCAATTGAAATGTAACACCTCAACTGAAAAGAATGCTAGCTCAATAAAAGCCACGTGCGCTCTTTGTTTAGGGTCGACACTGATCTGAGCAACAAGCTCCTCTGTCGGCCTGCTTGCAAGCAATAAAATAGAGTTGGATCCAGCCTGAAAGTGTGACTCTCTTCTAGAGGTGAATTGGACTAGCCTCCAGAGGATAAAATCAGCAATTTATGCAACACTGTAACACTAAGAACGATGTGATGCCAGTCCAACGTGGACGAAACCGTGGTCAGTGGTGATGCCGGAGTCAGTGCCGAAGGATGTAACGATGTTGTAGTCGGTGGTCGAGAAACAGTTCGGGTTAATCAGGATCGTGGTCAGTCGAATGCCAGAAGCAAGGTCAGTAGCCAGAAGATCAGTACGGAAATCAATACAAGGTAGAAAACGAAAGAATTGCAAACCACAACGGTGAGAAGACCAGTGGGCCTAAGGCCCTCCTGAGAAGCAGTCCCTGCAGCCACAGCCTCTGCTCTCAGGATCGGGTTGATCTCTCCCTGCGAGACAGTCCCTGCTAAAGCAGCCTCTGTTCTCAGGTCGAGTCTCTCCCCTGTCTCTCCGGTCTCCCCCCCACTTTGCGGGGGCTCACAGACCTTAAATATAATTTAGGTGGCCAATCAGGTTGCTTTCCTCATAGAATTTTCTAGTCAGATTACGTCATTCTTCAGGCAGAACTAGGCCTGCGTATGGTAACAGGTTGTTACCTCATGGCTCAGCCATGATTGATAAGCCAGAAGTCGCCCAAGGGACATGTGCTGGGCATGCTTGTCAGCCCCTGGGGATTTTCCATAAGCTTATCTGCGCATGTCAATACTTAATTCTGTGTTATCCAGCATACACTCAAAATTTGGTTCAGACAAGTCTCAAGGACAGTCTTCCAGCTTCCCTGTCCCAGTGTAAACCATCTGGAATGAGCCTGGTGCTGTGTTCAGTCCTTGACTGGTGCTGGCTGAGTCACAAAACTTTCTGGATCCCAACATCTAATTCCTAACTGGGGCCTCCTTTCCTGTGGCCAGTCCTCACCTTTGATGTGGGAATTTGCAGCAGCACAATAGAGGCTGGTTTATCAATTACTGGCAGCTGAGATTCCTCTAATCAGGAGCCCCAAACCAGCAAAAAGCCAGCATAGTTGGTCTATGCAATAAAAATTTCAGCTCCCAACACAGAGCATCTGGTTAAGTAAATAATACTTTAACTTTAATACTGTTCTTCATTTAAGTATCCCATTTAATTTTTTTCTTTAACACGCTTACCTCATGTGTACTTTTCTCTAATTCCATGTGTAGTTTATTTCCTATGCTTGAGCGATTATTTCCCAGTTTTCAGGGAGCAGCTGGGGCCCGAGGAGCTTAATCTGGCCACCTGGTTCTTCTGTGGGAGAACTAGTTTTGCCAAAATAAGAAAGGACAATAAGTAAAATAAACTTTTACTCATCCTTAAACCAGACAAATCACCATGTTACATTCACATGCACAACTTGACTGGATTGTTCTGAAGACCCACTGCTCTCAAGTTTCATTTGAGAAAGGATAGTGTCCCCTAAATGATACTCAGCTGAAAGAGCATTAGACTGAAGATACAGGTCCTTGGTTCAATCCTGGGCTTTGGCAGGGCTTACTCCTCATTTAGTCTTCCCAAAGAAGCCTGTGACTGACATTTTTGTGTGCCCCTTAGCTTTAAAATATTTGACAGGGGCATTACAAGTACCTCACAGGCATGCTGAGGGCATTCAGCTTTGGGCCCCACTTCGTGTGATTTCTCCATGTACTGTACGCTTCTGCAGAGTGTCCGGTCAAGGTCAATTGAACACTAATGTAGCCCGTCCTTTTTGGGCAGGGAATATGTCAAGACTGTCCATTGCTAGGTCAGCTCTACACCATCAACCTCAAGCTGTTCCTGTGTCTCCTGCATAAATGGATGGTGGGACTGATGATCTGAGAGCTGGCTATGAGGGTGGTGCTGTCAGTGCACACCACTGATATGCTCCTTGATATCCAGAACCCTGGGTGACTTGGCACAGGTGGAGGTCTGCAAGTCCACCTGCAAAACCAACCTCTTCTGCCCAGGTCAGCTGGGTCAATAGCTCTAGCCTGACAGTGGGTGATGGGTAGCAGGTGGGCTAACTCCCACCCATGCTTCAGGGCATCTGCTAGAGCATGGGCTTTCTGTTCTATCTGGGGATATTCCTATATCCCAGACAGCTTTCCCTGCTGGAGAACTGGTACCAGCTACAGGTGAGGGTGTCTAAGCAGCTGCAGGTATGGGTGGGCCTGCTGCAGTTCCTCTTCCTCTGCAGGAGGGCGCTGATCATCAAACAGCTGATCCTATCCATGCTGTGGCACCACTTCAACACCATGCCTATGCCCCTGGAACTCCTGCCCAGGCGTCAGAGATGGCCACTGGGGTAGTTCTGGCCAGGATGGCACTGGGTCTCTGCATGAGTCCTAAGCCTCCCTTTGAGGGAGGGCAGGCAGGTCTATATCTTTCATCTGCAGGCCCTGCAGAGGCTTCTTGTATGGTTCTAGTAGCTGCACAGCATGGAGCCACTTGGGGGATGCCTTCCTATACTGCCTTTTGAGGGTTCCAGTATGACTGGAAGCATTTCCTGTGAGGTCTCACCTGAATTGGTATGAGGCATGACCTGGAGGAACTGCTGGATTTCTACCAGGACCTCCTGGTGTCTGCCTTCAGGTCCTAGAGACAGTTGTTCAGGGCACTGACCTCCTCACCAAGCCCCTGATGAAAAACCCACAGCTGGTGGCTCTGGTGTTGGAGGCGCCATGGTTGCACCAAAGGATGGTCCTGGCCAACATCATTTGTTTCAGGGACCTCTTCAACTATGCCAGGTAGGGGTGGGCAGATCCCTCTGCACTGGCCTAGAGCACTGAGCTGCCCACATTGTATGTACCCTGCTGTATTTTCTAGGAGGTCAATGCTACCTTGCCAGATACTGCCCTCACCTACCTTGACCAGGTCCTGCACAAGTTCAGTTCCTGCCTCTCAGTATTCCCTAGCCCCCCAGAGCTCATTAGAGGAGCCTCAGCAAGTCCAGATGCTCTCCCATACACCATCTCAGTAGGCTAGGAGATACCAAGTTAATCCACTTCTATACAGCCCATTGTGGCCACACTTGTGGTCTGCACCATCCATCATCCTGTCCCTATGTCCCACCTGGACACCAAGTGGTGGGACACCAGCAAAGATAAAGGTCCCTGAAGGATAAGCCTGATCTCACAAGCCCCTGGTGACCTCAACTGGTGGCTTCTCCATGGAGCTGTCACCACAGGCATGTGTCTGGTTCACTTCATGGACTCTCCTTGACACCTGCCCCTTCTGCTTACCTGAACTACACCAGGATTCAACACCTTCACCACTTCTCCAGAATTGCCTGATGAGGTTCTGGCTTACTCCCCACATGATTTCATTTATACTCTACATCTGCAGCCCCACCAAGTCCTGGGACCTCCTGGTCAATCTCCTCCTGGCCCTAGCCAGGTTAGACATATACTTGACCAGGAAGAAGGCTCTGACTGGGCTGGATTCCTGGGGACTGCAGAGCTGTTTTTCTGTCCCTGGTCCACTTGCATCTCTGGGCAGAGTTTCACTGGCAAGTGGCCACTGACTCCTTGGATGTATTCCAAGGCCAGTGGGTACTGTCTGGTATGCTTTGCTCAGTGTACCCCCTTGTTGCACCCATTTTGAATCTTTGATCTTCACTTCCATCCCTGTTTTGTCTCTTATTTGTCCCAAGTAATCAGTGTTGTGCCCTTAGTGGCCCACCTCATCAAGGAGGGCTTAGGCTAAAAGGGACTGAAAGAGACTCCCTAAAACATTACAGGGTGTGTTGGTACAGACAATTTTAAATACCAGTAGTAATGTGCTGTTAATAAGACTTCTGGAAATAGTTTATTTATAGCTAATGCAAGGTATACTTGAGTTATTCTTTCTTGTACATATTAAGTAGGTTTTTTCCTTCTGTTTTGCATAGGAAGTTGAAGTCTTATGATGCTTTATTTTTTGTGATATTCATTTAGCCTTTAGAGTATTACATAAGATGTACAAGTATACTTGTTCTGCATTCTTTCCACACATCTCTTTATCATTCCAAAGAATGATAATTGAGAAGGGAGGGAAGCAAATGAATATGACCACCCTTGAACTAAGCTCATGGAATACCAAGAGCAATTATATAGATAGACTTGACCTTGAACCTGACATAAACAAAATAGCTATTATTTGGGGGCGGTGTAATTCCTTAACTTTGGCCTTGATTGTGGAACTTCAGTATAACGATGATTGTGCTGTCATTGCACATAGGGAGAGCATCTACATGAGACATGGTAATGCACATTAGTGTAGTTTACTGTGCAGTAAGCATGCATGTCTACATGTGCATGCTCTTACTGCAAATTTAAGTGGCAAATTTAAGTTGGATTCATTACTGTAGAGTAGCTCATGTGTAGACATCATATGGAAGCAAGCTTGCGCTCAGGGCTGCCCAGCCACTAGGGGGCCATCCTGAGGCCAGCCTCAGGGCTGTGGGCTAGGAGCCTCTTCTACCCACAGGGCTGGGCTGACTATGGCAGCCCCCGGCTGCAGGCTTTGCACACAGACAGCCTGAGGACACTGTATTCCCCTGGGCAGGCCACAGCCTAGCTGTGTGTGCCTGCCAGCATCCTAGCACTGCTGCCTGACACCGCACTACCGTGTGGCTGCCAGGACAGTACTATCCAGGCCAGAAGGGTGCTGCAGGCTGCTGTAGCCTCTGGCTAGGCCTGCCAGCCCCAAGGGCCACCTGCAGGGAGCCTCTGGCCAGCAGAGCCAGTGCCATCTGCCCGCAGCACACTTCCAGCAGCCTGCCCTGCACTTACAGGTGCTGTGGGGAATTGCCTTGGCCACATAGCTGACTGTCCTGTGCCTTGGTCCTGCTCTGGGCACTGCTGACAGCTGTCCAGGCCCAGCATCTCAGGCACAGCCACGCAGGGGCCCAGAGAGCCAGCACTGGATCCACAATGGCCTCCTCCTTGTCCATGGATGTGCCCATGCCCGTGCCCTCCACCCAGGGCCCCAGCTGGACCAAGAAGGAGACTGGAAACTGTGGTGCTGTGGGGCATGGCAGAAGCGCAACACCAGTTTGAGCAGATCAGGTGCTCAACGTATATATTTATAAGGCACTGTCAGGCTGGATGCAGGAGTGAGGGCACAACCTGTTGGTACAGCAGTGCTTCATAAAGGTCAAGGCCTTGCAGGCACAGTGGGTTGCCATGACTGACCCCAACTGTCAGTTCTTCCATGCCCCCAACTCCATGCCCTTTATGAGGCAACTGACAGCTATTCCTGCACCCCAGGACCCAGGCCACAACTGTGCAGTATACACCAGCATGGGTGGCCTGCCTGAGCCCCCACCCTGGCCTGGCACCCCTGGTAATGTGTCACTGGGGAAGGGCCCCTTGGGTGCCCAGTGTCTTGTCTCACCTAACTCCCTGGCTGCAGTTTACATCAGCAGCTTGGGGAGCCCTGGCCAGCACGTGTCTCACCAGCTCCACAACCCCAGGGTCAGCCACAAGACATGGCTGGCCATGGCATGGCCACCCACCAGCAGCACCAGCTCCTTGCTGGGTGGGGGAGGGAAGGACTCCCAGCTGGGCACCTGCATGTCATGCACCATGGGCCAAGGACACCGGCTGCAGCCTCATGCCATCATCACTGGCAGGGCAGTCTGTGCCAAGCTACCAGTCACACCAGACCCAGCCCTTGCCCCTGCCTCCCCTCTCCACCCAGCGATGTCCTTCTTAGTTTCATAATTTCATAGTTTCTAGGGTCAGAAGGGACCTGAGAAGATCATCTAGTCCGACCCCCTGCCATGGCAGGAAAGAGTACTGGGGTCAAATGACCCCAGCAAGGTGTTCATCTAACCTCTTCTTAAAAACCCCCAGGGTAGGAGCCTGCACCACCTCCCTTGGAAGTTGGTTCCAGACCCTAGCCGCTCTGACCGTGAAGTCGCGCCT
>NW_017729022.1:124375360-124384534 GCF_001723915.1 Gavialis gangeticus | reverse complement strand
TCCCTAACCTGTAGGTATGGTGCCGGTTGTTCCTCCCCAGGTGCATCACCTTGCACTTGTCTGTGTTGAAACCCATCCTATTCTCATCCGCCCATCCTTGTAACCTGTCTAGGTCCAATTGTAGCCTGCTTCTTCCTTCTAGTGTGCCCATGTCCCCCCACATCTTAGTGTCATCAGCAAATTTGAACAGGGTGCTTTTCACCCCCTCGTCCAAATCACTTGATTCTTGGCAGTGGGGGGGCAGGGATGCATAGCACCACCACAGGTAGTCCTCTAGGTGGTGGCCCAGGTTGCAGGGCTTACCTTCCCATAACAGGAGCACAGGTGTGCCCGTGGCGCTGTGAGGATCAGCAACAGCAGGGTGTAGTGAGCTGGGCACCCCTTGATTCATGCAAACAACTCATTGTGTACCACCCAGGGCGTGCACAGCAGGGGCACACTCAGGGTGTGGTGGGGAGCTGGCTTGGGCTGCCTCCAAAGAGACACCCCCAGCAGGGAAGGTGGGGATGCACAGAGCTCCTTGTCCCAGTTCCATGTGTCCCCTGAGCCTGGGAGCTGTAGGCTGGGTGGCAGCACAGCAGAGCTGGCCTCCAGGAGAGGGGGTCAGCAGGGTCTGAAGCCATGACAGCAGGTGCTGTGAGGAGCCTGACTGGTTCCACCCTGGGGACAGGGCAAAGGGAGGCAGGCTGTCTGAGGGCACCACCCAGCTGCCCACTGGTCCCAGAGGAGTGCATAGAGATGGGGGACTTAGTTGGTGCCCACCTGAGCCCAGGCCTGCCTGGCTGACTTAGCATGGTCCCTCAGCACTCATGCATGCCCAACTCTGGATCTGAGGCTGGGCAGTGCATGGGCCCTGGTACAGATCATCTTATCTCTGAAATGTTGCAAACTCACAAAAAGCTTCTGTCTAATGGCTCTCCAGGTACTGTGTGAGCAGAATACTTTCCTGGGCCAGAAAAGGGCAGAGCAGGCCATGGATGACAACCGTGGAGTGCTGGACACTGTTCTGGCCCTGGCGTTTGCCTTTTTGCCACCTGCTGCCCAGCCACTAACCCTAACCCCACACACCAACTGACAGTCAGACACTGCCCAGCAGCAGGCTCCTGCCTTGGGCCTGGGAGGAGATCCTGTGGTACCTCCAGGAGGCCCTGGCCCGGACCCCACCCTGGGCCCACTGCCATCCATCTCCCCTGCCTGGGCCCAGGCCTACTGCTTGCCCTGGGTCCATACAGGTGCAGAGCTGGAGCTGCCAGCAGTGGGGCCAGGACCACATGCTGGCCCTGCTGGTTATGGACAGTGCCTGGTGGAGGGGGAGCTGCCTGTACCATGGCACTAGTGGCTGCCATTGCCCCTGGGTGAGTCCCCCACCCATTGCACTCATCTCAGCATCTGCACCTGTGGGAAAAAGCTCAAAGGCCTGGGTGCTGGGCATCTGTCCCCAGGCTCTTAGGTGTCCCCACCCCATGGCCCCCCATTCTGGGACACTATAAACAACACTTTGTACATAGGTTCCACAGGAAAGAGGGTTTTTTCTTGTTGGTGGGTGGGGAGGGAGGGGGGAGTTTGCTGGGGTGGGAGAGGGCCTGCTGGTGGGTGGGTGGCTCTATTGGTGCCTTGGCGGGGGAGGGGGAGCTTGCCACTGCCACACAGGTGGTGCTTCTGCCACCAGGTGTCCTCTGGCAAGCACATCTCCTCCTCCCAGGCCTCACGGGACAGCTCTTACTGGGCCTCGCAGATGTTATGCAGCACACAGGCTGTGACGATGACATGGGGGAGGTTGTCCTGAGCCAACTCGAGGCAGGTGGTGAGGAAGTGCCAGTGGCCCTTGAGGTGCCTGAAGGCACACTATACCAGGGCACGGGTCTGGCCCCGGCACTGGTTACTGTGGGCCTGGAGGCGGTCCAGGTGGCTGGTGTAGGGCTGCATCAGTCATGGCAGGAGCGGGTAGGCAGGGTCCCTGATGAGCAGGGCCATGACAGAGCCCAGCTGTAGGTCCAGCACCTCTGGTGTGAAGTGCCACTCTTCATGAGTCCCACCAGTTGCAAAACATGCCAGTGTCATGGGCACTGCCTGCCTGCCTAGCTAGCACTCGTATGGGTGAATGTGCCATGGTGATTCATAATAGCCTGCAGGACCATGGAGTGAAAACCCCTGCAGCTGTAATAGGGGCAGTCTGCATAGGGCAGGCAGCTGACAGAGATGTGGGTCTTATCCAGGTCCTCCATACACTGGGGGAATCCCAGTGCACGGAACCCCACCACCACCCCCAGGGGGTCATGGATGCAGAGCACTGTGTGTCCCAGCACATCCTGGAAGGCCCCGCACACCTCCAGGATTGCCTCCCCGGCAGTTACTTTGCCCATGCCAAACAGTAGGGGTGTGGAAAGTGGGCCTATTTGATTTGGATTTGGGCTGAATCAGGAACAGTAATTCAATTAATTGATTTGGATCACTGTCCCTGATTTGATCTGGCTGAATCCAAATCTGAAGATTTGATGCTGATTCAGAGAAGCAGCAATTCGGACACAGACAACTTTAAATGTTTTTTCTACATACCTCAATGTACCAGCCGGGTTCATGAATGCTGCAATGCTGGGGCGGATGAAGTGTCCCACAGGCAGGGGGGGCCTCCATATGCCTGGCTCAGTGATCGGCCATGGGGGGGACCCTGAGTGCCCCTCCCGACCCAGGAGGCACCAGTCGTCGAGCTGGGAAGGCATGGGGGGACCCCCCAGCATGCTCCCCAGTGGACCTGGAAGTGGACTGGAAGTTCTTCTGGTTCACTTCTGGGTCTGTTGCTGAGCATGCTGGGGAGCCCTCTGCACTTCTGTGGGACACTCCATGTACCCCAGCATTGCAGCATTCACGAGCTGTCTGCTACCTAGAGATATGTAGAAGAAACATTTAAAGCTGTGTCTATGTCCGAATTGCCAAATCTTTCCAAATCTCTCCAAATCAATTCAGAGGGTTCTGATTCAATTCAGAGAGATTAAAGGGTCCTCTGATTTGATTCAGATTCAGAGATTCAACCACCGAATTGGGCTGAATCTCCACCAGATTAAATCAGGGACCGAAGCTTCGCACAGCCCTACCAAACAGGTGTGTGATGTACTGGAGGCTGGCAGGCATGGCCAGCTTGAGTATGGTGAGGGCCAGCTGGGTGTCTGAGGGGAAGGCCGTGCACATGCTGGTGTCCTGCCACTCCAGGTGGGGCAGGAGGCAGTGGAGTGGGTCCTGGAAGGTGGCCTGGGTCATGTGAAAGCCATCCAGGCACTGCTCATTGTCCCAGATGTGCTAGACAACATGCCATCACCAGTCCTGGGTGGCCCAGTGGGCCTAGAGGTGGTGGGGCTGGAGGCCGAGGAGGGTGACAGTGGTCCTGGTCGCGTTGTCCAGAAACCCCTCATTGATGTCCCTGCTGGTGGCAAGTGCATGGTGGCCGTAGCTACCCTGGGATAGCAAGCTACAGCCAGGCAGGCGGTCGCTGCACATTGGGGAGCCAGGTGGGGTGAGACAGCTGTGGGTGAGGCAGAAGTTCATGAGGTGGGACAACAGGGCCAAAATTGTGGCTAGCAGGAGTTCAGAGAACTGGTCATCGCTGCCAGGTGCAGAGGCTGGAACAGCTATGGCATGGGGAGTCAGAATGGCCAAGAAGAGAGCTGCCACATGCTGCTCCTTTGCTTGGCATGCTGCTTCTGGGCAAGGAAGGAGCTGGTCAGTGAGCGGGGCTGGCTTTTAAAGATAGCTGCCAGATGCTGGCAGCTGCAGCCAGAGCCTGCAGCACCCCTGGTGACAGAGGAGCCCGCTGCAGGGCTGCAGGAAACTTGGTGCAAAGAGCAGCAAATCTGCTCCCTAATCTCCACATGTGTAGATGCCTGCCTGAAAGGTTTTTCTACAGAGTAGCTTACACCAGAGTAAATTTAGGCCGGATCATATGCATGTGTAGATGTGTCCATGGAGGAAGACCTACAAGCACCCCTTCACTGCTTTTCTCAAGCATACTGGTGTCTGGGACTGACCTCCAACATTAGAAAAACAAAGGTGATTCAACAGCCTGCTCTAGGCCAATCAATACCCTGGCAAAGATCCTTACTGATGGACAAGAGTTGGAGAATGTTGAACACTTTGCATACCTCAGCAGCCATTTCTCAAAGAAGGCCAACATCGATGAAGAGATCCAGTATAGGATTTGATGTGCCAGCTCTGCTTTCAGAAGACTGAATCATCGTGCTTTCAACAATCACAATATCAAAAGTCAAACAAAGCTCCTATTGTATAAGGCTGTGGCAATCTCAACTCTTCTCTATGGCTATGAAGCTTGGGTGACCTACAGGGACCACCTGAAAAGCCTGGAATGCCATCACCAGTGCGACATCCAGAAGATCTTTGGCATAAAGTGGGAGGACCGTTGCACAGATGCCAGTGTCCTCACTGATGCTATCACCACTAGTATGGAAGCATTGATTATTCAAAATCAGCTGCAGTGGGCAGAGTGCTGTGCTCACATGCTTGATGTACGTTTACCAAAACAATTGCTATACTCCCAACTCAGCCAAGGACAAAGGATACATGGGGCCAAAGGAAATGCTTGAAGGGTACCCTCAAGGTGAACATTAAGAATTGTGGCATTGACATCAAAAATTGGGAAAAAACTAGCCTGGGACAAGGCTACATGGAAAACTTACTTTGAGGAAAACCATCTTGCACAGAAATGGAGGCAGAAAAATGACAGAAATGGAAGGAAAGGAAACAAGACCTTGAAATCCATGGTCTGACCTTCCTTTTAACCATCACCTGTGGTGTTTGTCAGACTCTGCAGTTCTAGGATTGGCCTTCTTATCCATCAACAGACTCATTTACAACCGTTTACTTGGTCTGTGGGAGCAATCATCCTTGACTGTGAGGGATCACCACTACTGCTGAATTCCTCAATGTTTTCTTTCCGAAAGTAAAACATCAAGTTATCTTTTAGGAAAATAAAAACAAAAGCTCCCCACTGGTCATTGATACTGTAGAGATTCTTTTTCGCAAATGAATTGTGAGAGAATGTAGTGCAATAATTATAGCCTTCAGGATTTGCTCATCTCCCCTCCCCATTTTTATAGACAACCATAACAAAGAAGTCATTTTTACTAACACAGCTGGTGTTCAGATGAAATTATGCAGTTAGCTCTGAAAATATATTAAAAGAACATTTTTAATTAACCCATACCACTGAGTCATAGGATAATATCTGATACATATAACACGCAAAATATGATAAAATAATTATTCGTAATTAGATATGTGCATTACAGACAACATTGTAATTAAAATGTACTTAATGTCATAAGAAGTCCTTCATTATCAAAATAAATTGTTCAAAACTATAGAAACAATATGATTGTTACCCAGAGCTGTGAAAATCTCAGAATTTACCAAGAGACCAAAGTATTTCCTGTAACACTTTCTCTTTTTTAAAACAGCCAGCGATGTATACACACAGCTGGACTTCTGTTTTCTTAGTATCTAATCCATTTGTTAGTGAAGTGGTCATTGGGTCACTTGCTTATTGAAGTATTCTTTCATACTCCCTGAAATCTGATAGATAAGAGTAAGTACAAAACTTACTGTATTCCAATCAAATAGCTTTTAGTAGGGCATGCCTTTAAGTCATAAGTGGATATTTGTGTAAATTGGGGGA
This sequence comes from Gavialis gangeticus, assembly GCF_001723915.1. Taxonomy (NCBI): domain Eukaryota; kingdom Metazoa; phylum Chordata; order Crocodylia; family Gavialidae; genus Gavialis; species Gavialis gangeticus. The sequence goes on along the minus strand of NW_017729022.1, from coordinate 124,378,851 downwards.
AAATAAAATTACATGCAGCTCTTATCATAAATGTGGATATTTTGTTTTCTAAATTGAACAGTGGTCTAGTGTCAGTGTGCTAGTCTAGAACCTGGGAGGCCTAGATTCAAGTTTCTGCTGTGCCATTGACTACAGGGCATACACTGAGTGTCAGCTTGCTATTCTATGCACCTCCCCCATATACTATGGGGAAAATTAGTACTTTCCTATCTCACAGGGAAGTGAAGTTAAGTGCATCCAAGACCGAGATGTCTTCGTCTCCTAGATCACAAGGTTTTAAGAGGGTGGTTGACAGTACTGGCATAGATGGATAAACAAGAATGTCTGATGAATCTTCTAACAAATCAGTAGGCATTCTTTTTTTAGCTCTGCTTTCTTCAGACCAACCTCATCTCCTTCTATGATTGCATTACTCACCACCTGGATGGGAGAAATGAGGTTGATATCATATATCTGACTTCAAAAAAGCCTTTGACCTGGTCTCCCACAAAGTCCTCATGAAAAAATTGGGAAAATGTGGCCTTGACTACTTTATGGTCCAGTGGCTAGGTAACTGTCTCTGTGGTAGGATCCAGAAAGTATTGATTGATGGAACTGAGTCACCATGGTAGAGGGTGACCAGTGGCATCCCTCAGGGTTCAGTACTCGGACCAGTGCTTTTCAACATGTTCATCAACTATTTGGATTTGGGTATTAAAAGCGAACTAACAAACTTTGCTGATGAACCAAACTATGGAGGAGTGTAGTCACACCTGAAGACAGGCTGGCAATACAGGCTGACTTGGATAGGCTTGCAAGGTGGGCAGACCTTAACCAGATGTTGTTTAAAACAGAGAACTGTAAAGTGCTCCATCTGGGGAGAAATAATCCACAACACACAGGCTCAGCAGTGTTATGCTTGCCAGCACCACATTCTGAATGAGATCTGGGTGTTGTGATAGACAACAAAATGAACATAAGCCACCAATGTGATACTGTAGCTGGCAGAGCTAATTAAATACTGGCATGCATCTATCGAGGCATCTCGAGCAAGGCTAAGGATGTCACCCTCCCGCTCTACTCAGCCTTGGTGAGACCACAGCTGGAGTTCTGCATCCTGTTCAGGAAAGATGTGGAGAAGCGCAAGAGAGTCCAAAGGAGGGCCAAGCACATGATTAGAGGCCTAGAGACCAAGCCATATGAAAAGAGGCTGACTAATAAGAGAAACTAACAAGGGGCTGTTCAGCCTGGACAGAAGACTCAGAGGGGACTTGATGGCAGCCTGTAAGGATATCAAGGGTGTACATCAGGCCTTGGGGGAGTATCTGTTCACCAGTGCACCCCAAGAGAGGACAAGAAATAACAGGCACAAGCTGATTGAGGATCACTTCAGGCTAGTCATAAGGAAAAACTTCTCTACAAGTTGAGCGCCAAGGGTTTGGAACAGGCTTCTCTTAGTCATCCACCCTGGCAATCTTCAAAAAGAATCTTGAAGGCCATCTTGCAGGGGTCATTTGATCCTGGCAGTCTTTCCTGCCCAAGTGTCGGGGGGGGCTGGACCCCATGATCTGTAAGGTCCCTTCCAGTCCCTAACAACTATGAAACTATTAAAGCTAGGATTCATCAATGATGAAAACAGTTTAAAGGAAATACAGAGATTATGATTTGTACTAGAGTTTATGACCTGTTGATTGTCATAAACAAAGACTGTAAGATCTTTTGGGAAGGGCTTTTCCTGATATTTCTGGTCTGCACAGCTCCTGGTCTTTTTGGTTTTCAGTTCTTGATCTGTGCCTCGGAACACTGCTATATTACAAACAATAAATAATGAGCATCTCCACTGATACTTTAGCAGTGTCATTTTGGTATAAAATTAGTCAGACTACAGACTGATTCTGACCATGAACTAAAATCTCAGTAGGAAGATTTACATGAGTGTACTTCTTAGCTGGGGTTTTTGAAAACATCCTCTGCTTTTCCCAACAACATTAGGAATCTTGCCATTAAGATCAATGGAATCAGTTAGGCCAACATGAGAGCTTTCAAAAATCCTTAAAGTCTTCATTTTACAAACAGAACACTGGTTAGAAATACAAACCAATCCATAAATTGAAGATGGCCTGGCAGAGAATGCCTGATTAGATGACCAGAAGTTTGTTAGGCCTCTCTATGCCTACCAAGTGTCTGTAGATTTGAGGCACCCAAACAGTTAATTTCCTCTGAACATTGGCCTGCAGCCTGGCCCTATCCAGAGGTACACCACATCAATAAAAACTTGACACCAAAGTTAGGGTTAACAAGACTATTGTTAGACCATGACTCTGCATGATGCCTAATGACTAGGGAGACAAGAGATTGATGCCATCATGCATCACCTGCACACGTTGCTCATCAACAGCTTTATTCAAAATGGAGACAGCTTCAGACTAGCTCCAATAAACTGGGGAGCTGGGCCAAATATTAGTTATTTCCACATTTATACACCTTGGTTCATGCTTACTAACATTTACTCCACCTTTGTCCCTCCTTTGTTCCACTCATATTCTCTCCTGTCTCAAGCTCCGCCTCTGTTTACTGTTTACTTATGTACCTATGTATTTCACTTACTTACATGTCTTTTTGCTATGAGCACATGCCTAAAACTATGACCTCGGCTTCTTTTTTGTGATTTCTTGCTGATTTCTTCACCATCTCCAAGGTCTTGTTTCTGCTTATCTCCTAATGATAGCCAGTGGTTGCATCCTGTTCTTCTTACACAATGAGCTATATATCTTACAACACTACTATACTGTTATAAAAATGCTTGCCTAAGCATCTTGCAATGCTACTTTTAATATATTATTCTGCCTTGTGGTTAGCAGCTTTGCTGGGCCACAGGCTATAGCCTTTTATTCAGCTGCAAATTCAATGTCCCCCAAGATCCAAATACTGTCACCTGAACAACTATATTATAAAGGTCAGTATCAAAATACAACAACAATGAATCCACAGTAACAACAGCAAACCAGTCAATAAAGAGTCAACAAAACACTATATGCAATACATACAAAGAACGATCAACACCTGCCTGTCACCATAGGTGACAGCCAAGAGCACACTAAGGCTGAGAGGTAGGAAGGCCTGCTGCAGGGCCCCTAACAATTTGAGGGGCAATGGCAGGTGTTGCTCTGCCAGTGAACCAGCCCAACAGGGACCCACATGATTCTGGCCCTGCTGCAGGCAGCTTCTGCTCCGGGGATGCATGGAGCTGGAGTAAGCAGTGGTCCTGGGCCCAGACAGGGGGGTTGGGTGGTGGGGGCCCCAGGGCAGGGGCTTCTGATTGGTGGAGGCACCACTGCACTTCAGACAAGGCCCACAGCGGGGTCTGTTGCTGCATGGCGAGCGGCTGTCAGGGGACAGGTGGGGCTGTGGCCAGGGGCAGGGAAGTGGGCAGCAAGAAGGCAATAGCTAGGGCCAGGACATCTTGGCCCTTGCTAGCATTCCAGCACCCGGTGGTCCTCCTCCATCACCTG
>NW_017729022.1:124364361-124370360 GCF_001723915.1 Gavialis gangeticus | reverse complement strand
CCTCCTCCATCCCCTGCCACTCCTGGGCCTCTGGGTTCCTCTCCTCCAGGGCCAGGAGCCTGTCCTGGAACTCCTGGTCTCTCTGGTCCTTTCACTGGTCCCTCGCCTTCTTGTGGGCATCCCTCTCCTGCTTGTGGGTGATGTCCTTCTCCTGCCAGGCCTACAAGTCCACCAGGTGTGCCTTGGCCATGGTGACCAGCCAATCCAGCAACCTAGTCTGTTTGAATGGTCTGAGCTGTTTGAATGGACTGAGAGGTGCCCGACCTACTACTTCCTGATGATGATGATCACCATGGTGCCCTGGGTGCACCTTTGAACCTGGCATGGGACCCTGAGCTTCGACAGTGTGGAGGGCAAGCCCACCCTGCCCTGCAACCTCTGCCACCACCTGGAGGGCTACCTGTAGCTGTGCTACATGCCCTGTCCCCCATAGCTGAGGAGGACATTGCCACCAGCATCAATGTGTTCCACAGCATGTGAGAGGCCTATGCCCACCTGGCTGCAGGGGCAGAGGCTGCTCAGTAAAGTTTTGCACTGTCTCCCACCTCCCTGTGTGCTGTGGTGGTGGTGGGGGGTGGTCTCTAAGGCCCAGGGGAGTATGGCCAGGGTGGGTGGGGGGGCAGGAGGTGGGGCAGGGAGGGTCCTCCCCACACTGTGGGGCTTACCAGGTGTGTTTGGCAGCTGTGCCTGACAGCCCAAGCCAGTCCCCACTGGTGCCAGCAGTGTCCTGGGGTGCAGGGGCATGGCATCTGGCTGCATGGATAGGGGCCACCTCTGGAGAGGAGCTGGAGCTGTTGGCAGGTAGTGGTATCATTACTGGCCTGGCCTTCTGGGTGGGGCTGAGCATTTGGAGCTGGAGAGGCAGGCACTGGCCCCGGCTTCTTGAGCTGCTGGAGGAGGCTGGGGTGTGGACCATGGGTGGAAGGCCTCCAGGTTGGGCAAGGGGCCCTCCCCCAGGGATGCCTCACCGTGGGTGCTAGAGGCAGGGGTTCAGGCAAACTGCCCGTGCTTATAGACAGCACAGCTGAAGCCAGGGTCCCAGGGCATGAAGATGTCATCCAGCTGCTACATAAGGGTATAATGGGCTCACAGGCAATCCCTGACTGGTGGCTGTAGTTGGTGATGGTGACCCACTGTGCCTGCAAGACCTTGACTTTTATACGGCACTGGGACACTGACCAGTCATGCCTGCGCACCCACATGTGGCCTGACAGACCCTTCTAGATGTGTGTATTGGAGCACCTGCTACACACAAACTGGCAGAGGACCTCTGCCTCTCCCCACAGTGTGACAAGGTCTGTGATCTCCTCCTGGTCCCCAGGAGGTGGCATGTGGCATCAGGGAGGATGCCATTGTGGCACCCTCAATGGCTTGTTGGGCCTCTATGTGTCAATCCTGGAGCTGGTGGAGCTGGGCAGGAGCACGCAGTGCCCAGTGCAGGGCCACAGCATGGGACAGGCAGTTGTGCTGTGGGGGTGTGCCAGGCACTAGTGGCAGGGTCTGAGCAGGCTGCTGTGGGTTACTTAGGGCCAGCTGGAGCAGGACCCAGTGGCCAGAGTCTGGCTACTGGTGGCCCAGGGTGCTGCCAGGCCTGGAAGGTGCTGCAGCCTCCAGTGCAGTATGATGGTGTGGGCCAGGTAGTCTCATGGTCACAGTGCCAGGGAGTGGTGCTGGGGTGTAGGCAGGCTGCCATAGCTGGCCTGGGGCCTCTGCAGGGACACACAGTGGCCAGAGGCTAGCTGCAGGTGTCCCAGGGCCCAGGCATCCCCACAAGCTTTTAAGGGGCTGGGGCTACACCTCTCCTCCCTTCCTCCCACCCCCCACCTGCCTCTCCATCCCTACAACAACTCACCATAGAGCTATGGGCAGGCAGAAAACAGTGTTCAGGAGTTGGCAAGGCTGGGATTATGGAGCCAGGTTGCGGGATGGTGACAGCTCTCAGGGTGTGGGTGTAGAGGGGGCATGCGTGTATGTGTGAGTGGGGCAGGGGGGCTGCCTAGGCACTAGGTCCTGGGAGCCTGCCATGGATGAGAGGAGGGAGGGGGGTGTGGGATGCGTACAGCAGATCTCACCAGAGCACTGCAGTCCATGCTGCTCCCACAGTGCTCTGCATGGAGCTGAGCCCCACCTGCTTATGCCAGTGCATCCTGTGCTGTGCTCCTACAGGTGCCTGTGGCCTGGGCCAGCTAAGTGCTGTTCTGCTCCTCCCACCTCCAGCAGCAACTCCTGCTCCTGACTTTACTACTGCTGACTGCTCCGGGGTGGGTAGGCAAGTGTGTGGGCAAGCTTCAACTTCAGCTGGGAGGCTCCTGCCCCAGTGCATGGCACTCCAGCTCCCACTCCTGGGAAGGTGGCTGTGAGCAGAAGTCATAGCCTTGTGTGTTGAGGCAGGAGCCACCCGGGTGAAGCTGCCTGCCCACCTGCCTACCCACCCACCTGGAGCAGGAGGCAGGGGCAACATCAGCAGCAGCTTCCAGCTGCGCTGTCTGTGGTGCGGCTGCAGCCAGATGATCCTCTGCTCCCCAGTGGCGGTTCCTGCCCCTGCCCTTGTCACGTCGCATAGTGACAATCCACGCTGCACTGCACTGCACTACTCCCAGCAGGTGGGTGGGCAGCTTCAGTCAGGTGATTCCTGCCACATTGTCTGGGGCTCTGACTTCAGCTCCTGGCCACCTTGTGATGAAAAGTGGTTGGGAGCTGGAGCAGGAGCCCACGCACTGGAGCAGGAGCTGCCTGGCTGAAGCTGTTCACATGAAGTGGCATACTATGGCACGGCAGGGGCAAGGTCAGGAAGAGGAGCCCCCACTGAAGGTGGGGGGAACAGACCAGTATCCAGCTGCAGCTGTGCTATGAACAGCACTGTGAAACTGGACACACTGTCTGGGGCTGGGTCTCCAGCAACAGAAGCCCAGAGCATGCTGCCCTGGTACAAACAGATAGGGCTTGGCCCCATGCAGAGCACTGCAGGGGCAGCTGTAGGCTGGATCCAGTCACCTGGTGGGCCAGATCTAGCCCATGGGCTGTATTTTGCCCACTCCTACATTAGGTGGCAGGTTTTGCTATTGTGATGGAAGCTTCTTGGAACAACGCAGAATAACAATTTACTACTATTAAGTCTGTGTGTCCTTAAGCAAATATGTATTTCTTCAAACTGGAAATAATAAACACAATTATTCTAAACATATATCAAATTTAAAACTTCCCTTAGGGAGCTGTGAAGCTCCCCATACTATAATCTCTTTCTTTTCCTTATCCCCTAGTCTTCCACTTTATAGGTTTCAAAAGGACAAAGAGAATGTGCTAGGGCTGCATTGGGATTTTAATGAAAAATAATGAGAATTCATTGCTAATTGGGTCTCCAGATAAAAATAAATAAATAATGATCTTTGCTGGGGAACTCATAATGAATTTGTAAATTACAGCCAAAGCCTTGCATCTCTAAACATGACTGTGTTTGTGTGGATTTGTATATGTAAAACAGTAAACAAAGTCTGCCGGCCTACAAGCATGGGAGTGCCATAATCACTTGGCCCTCTTACAGGACTGTGATATTCCCTGCTGTTACTAGCTGTAGTGTACATTCTCTGGAAAATCCTCAAACAATTTCAGCCCATACTAGAAACAGACTCTATTCTTAAAGAGATCTTTCCAGAGCCACCCATTCTAGCCTTCAAACAAGCACCAAACCTTGCTAACCACCAGAAGCAAATTTCCTCAGGCCCAGAACACACCGAATGGATCCAGCCCATGCCATGACAGGAAATGCAAAACCTGCCACCACATCACCACCACCCTCACAATAACCACACCCCAAAGCCGAGCCATCAGCATTCCCGGATCTTACAGCTACCCCTCCAGAAATGTTATATATCTCATCCAATGCATCAAATGCCCTGCTGGAAAATATGTAGGAGAGACCAAACAACAACTGCGCACCAGAATGAACACACACCGGAAATCTATCAAAGACAGGAATACCCAATTACCTGTGGGGGCACATTTCTCACAAGAAAACCACTCTCTCTCCAATCTCTCAGTTCTAATCCTCAAAGGGAATTTACAAAACACTTCTCAGAGATGAGCCTATGAACTCCACTTCATCAACCTCCTGGATACTAAAAATCATGGACTAAATATAGACATTGGATTTATGGCACATTAGAACCTGCCTGACATCTGACTCCTCAGGTACCTCTCCGCTATTTAACTGCTACATTCATCCCCCCTCCCCGCCCCCATCCTGTCGCTCACCCACTGACTCTTCAATTGATATCTTCACTGACTGCCTGTCTTGTATGCATACCAGCCCAGCCTCTGGCTTCTTTACTTTTCATTCCATCCAGGAAGAGCACACACCAACTGCTGACACTTCCTCAGCCTGACGAAGGGTTTTTAAACCCGAAAGTTTGCTTTTAAAAGAATGCTTTTCCAACTATTTAAGTTGGTCTAATAAAAGTTATCAGATTCACCCAAAGAACCTTGTCCGCCTTGGTCACTTTTGACACATGAACAGCATATGAATGATCACAATCGATATTACAACTAGAGTATATCAAAGAGCCTGGATGTTTTAATAGCTAGTCTCTTGGTTGCATGCACTGGGTTTCCTCGTCCACTGGAATGGCAAATGCCCAGGAGCACTGTGATGTTCCCACTCTACGTGGATAACGCCTTCTTTACAATTTATGTCAGGGCACAGACATCATTCCGTGTTTGAGAACAGCATTGTACTTGCCTGCAGGGTGAATTCCACACCTACACTCATGCAAATAGATTCTGTGAAGGTGATCCTTCAGGGTGCATGCAAACTGAGACAATAAACATGCACAGAAAAGGCATTATAGGGAGTGGGGGAGGGGATGTCAATGCAGGAAGACAAATACAAAGCAAGCCATTGTTGGATGTTGTTACTGACTCAGATCCCCGTATACCACTTTTGCACTTCATATCAGAGCTTCTTGGTCCCATTATTTTACAGAAGTTATTCAAACCAACTTTACCCAAACAGCAAGCTGGGGAATTAACTGTGGCATGGACTTTTACATCCCCACACCCCTTCATGGCTTAGCCAGGTCTATCTGAGCTTACAGAGCTATCTAACATTACAGCACGTACTACATTTGATTTGCAGCTGGGGAGTGGAGGCAGGTCACAAGTGACCAGGTTCAGTGCCCAATTTGCATGGTTTCTGCTGCCTACTTATAGCATGACAAACCCTTTTGGGTAGTAGCATGAACAAGCACATTTTCCCACTGTTACACTGGAGGATCCTTCATCGTTGAGATGTTTTTATTAACAAAAACCTACTGGCTTCATATCTACAGAGATAAATGAGAATGATTAATAAAGGGAATTGTATAAGAAGGCTTTTATTAAAACCTACATTGGGGGTTTAAACTGGGTTATTATCCTTATGAAAGCTTAGGTCTTAAAACCTTAATAAACAGCAGATTAAAACTAGGAAGAAGGATGATAATTGACCATAGAATTTAGTCACTCTTGATTTAATTAGGAAACCTTTTCCATTTATTTCTGTAATATGGCCTCTGAAAAGAAGAGTGACAGTTAATCAAGAGTACTTCAGGGTAATTATGGGTGTGAGAGAGTACAATAGCACATAACAGGGAAGAGCCGAACTATACAAATCCATATATTTACACACTCTGAAGAGGTATTTAATTAGAGTTAATGGTTACCCCAGCCTCCACCCACTTTGCCTGGACAGTAGTTGTTAATTATATGAATCTTTCAACTTTTTTTCAATCTAAGGGCCAGGGACTTCAGCTGATATATTTTAGCACAAAGAAGTAAAGGAAAAAATAAAAGGATAGAGGAAAGTTTGCCTGTTTTGGTTCAATTGATCATTCAAAAACAAACTGAGCCAAATTTGTCCATCAAATGCAACAGAAGAGATGTGCAAATTGCAGTTAACCTGGATCAGGGGTCAGCAACGTACCGCCCACACAGTCATTGGATCTGAGGCATGGAGCTGGAGCGGG
>NW_017729022.1:124357021-124364178 GCF_001723915.1 Gavialis gangeticus | reverse complement strand
GGGGGGGGGGGGGGGACGGACGACACGCAGGACTTTGCCCACAGCTTGGTGGTGGAAGCTTTGTGCATGCTTTGGACTGGAGAAGCAGTGATGGCACCAGCAGCTGGGTCCCAGCACAGGCTCACTACAGACCCAAGCTGGATCTTTCCAGCTTGCTGCTAAAAACATTGTTGACAACTGATCAAGGTGATGGCTACATTGGTCTGAGCACTTACAAAAGGGCTTTGTTACACATTGATTTTAGGCAGTGGCAGCTCACGGAACTCTTAATTTCTGGGTTATTCACACATTAAGATGTATAAATTAGTTTTAAGTCCCCTTTAGGAATCTTAAAGTTATGCCATTCCAGGGCAGCTTTATCTGTGATCTGTATTACCCAGCTCGTATTTCATGAATGTGTGGCCACTCCCAAGAGATAAATCACCCAAATTTCAACTCTTCAACCTCCCAGAATACAGTGTCCCCTATCCCTCCCCTCCTGTTTTGTGTGGACAGCTCACAGCTGTAGCTCCTAGTCAGGCTCCTGCTCACCAGCCCTCTAGTGGCAAATTACAGCTGTGCAGGTTGGGGACACTAAGAGAAGGTTTTTAGCCTGAACATGTAATTACTCTAAACTCAAACTAACACTAATACTGGGTATGTCTACACATGCAGTTAATGCAACTGAGTCAATTTGAGTCACACTAAACTAATACCAACATTATCATCTACACAGTGTGTTTAAGCTCAGTAATTTACTGCACTGCCAGACACCACTTGCATCTGATGGGACTATCGGGCAGCACAGTAAATGAGCCCTAATTGCTGCACATGTGTAAACAGTGACACTTAACTGTACTGCAAATTAGTCCGCTGTGCAGTAAAGCAACTGATGTAGATGTGCCCATTGATCAACATTTGAGAAGCTTAAAGTGCAACGTGTAACAAGGTCCTATTACTAGTTTGGACGTGAGTGCTCCCACTCTAAAGCCCTACCTGTATTTCCTTGTTTCAGTGTTTTTGCACTGCATGCCTCAAGTGTCTGAACGTTCTTTCCCATGATTCTTTGTGTTGAGGTACTTTTGGATTTTCCCTAGCAGAAAAACTTGCCTGTCCTGGGGGAATTGTGGGAAGGCATTGGAAGACTAACAAGACTAACAGTCATTTAGCTGAGGTAAGCTAACCTGAATTTAAAGCAATTGCAAAATTAGGCCACAGGTTATTCTGTGTGGACAACAGAGAGTTAAGGCTAAAATATGGGTACAAGTTTGGGTTAATCATGTTATTCAAATTCCATTTTCAGCACAAACCAGTTTAACAATGAAGGCAGCATGATGCAATACATACAACACTGACAAATGACAAGGACTGTCAGGGTGATTGTACTATAGAATTGGAAGGAATATGAAAGAACCATAGATCAATCTTTAGAAAGCATTGACTATATCTAGTTTTTAACTAAAATATTTTAGTGTTATTAACAAAGCTGTCGTTCTTTTCCAATTAAAATTCCTATGAAATAAGGGCTAAGATGTAATTTGCAATTGCTTCTAGAAATTACAGCTACTTTAATTCTTATAGGTAAATTCTTAAAACATTTCTCGCTTGTGTATGAAATTTAGAACGAAATTCAGCTTATTTTTGTGTATATATTGAGATTTATTAAACTCTACTTCTATTGTCTTGAGGAAGGCCATTGGAATTGCTGTAGAGAAGCATCATAAAGAACTATCCTAATTATTGTTAAAATAACCTTGTTTTGTCTGCACCACTTGAAAAAATAAAGATACATTATTGCAGCATCCAACTGAAAGTAAATTACTTTACATTTTCACTGTACTTGAAATTATTTTTATATAGCATATGAGATTGACAGACAAACATGAAAAAACTTCTTCCCCAAGTTTCATGCCATTTAAATTGGATTGAATTTAGAAAGTAAAGACAAACTAGAGTGAGAGAAGAAGATACAGTAGAAGGAGGGTTGCAACAATGAAAGATAAAAGGCCTCTTATCCACACATATCTTCCTATTTAAAAGCATACTAACAGGATTTGGAATGGATGTATGTGCATGTGTATAGCAGGGCTGTCCAACTTTGAAGCCCCCAGGGCCCAAATTACCTGGAGGCTGTACTGGTGGGGGCTGCATGCAGTGCCGGCTGCACCAAGCACCCTGTGCAGGTGCTCCTCACTCACTGCTGCACTGCATGCCTACATAGGCACCTTGCTACACTAGATTACCCTCCCCCCCAATGTACCATGAGGGTCCATGAGTGCAATTACCCCTACCCTATTCCAGGAGGGTGTGTAAGTGCATTCTCCCCTGCTATAACACATGCCTTCCCCACTGCTGCACCATGTGGGTGCAATCCCCACCCACAGGCATGGCCCCAGGCTCAACATTTTGTGATGTTGCACTGCCCTACCCCCTGGGGTGAAGACAGGAAGCAATAGCCAGAAGAGGGAAAGGGGAGCCTGGAGACCCCAGATGCTATTGTAACTGGAGAAATGAGCATAGCGATGGCTGGATAGGAGTCTGTGGATTGCATATTAACCCTTTGTGGGGCACATGCAGCTTATGGCCAACCACTTGGACAGCCCTGGTATATACAACATTGTGGCAGGACGAACCTCCAGGGGTGCTGTGACCTCCCTGAGTGCCCCTACCTACTGTGCCAAATTGGGTCTTGAATGCACCCTCTATCTCACCCGCCACGTCTTGTTGGTATATCATTAATGGGATGCTGCCTTCCTGCCCTCCTTGGCACGATGCCTGCCTTGCTGTACCGGGCTCTGTTCAATTGTCTGACTGCACCCTCACGGGTGCCCCCCTTGCTTCTCTCGCAGCCCTCACTGCACCAGGGCCTGCGCCTCACGCTCCCGCCTGCAGCCAGGGCCTCCCAATAGGCTCGCCCCCTTTTTGGGCTTCCCCGCACAGACAGTGCCCCACTAGGGCCTGTCTCCCTGTGCTCATGTGCTTTTGCCCACACTGGGGCCTGTTTCTTCATGCTCACGTGCTCTCCTGCACTCATGCCCGCCCGTACTGGGGCCTATCTCCACATAACCCCTGCAGTCAGGGCTCAGGTGACCATATCCGTGCCTGGCCCCCAGATCCCTTCTTGGATCCTACGCCTGACTTGGGCTTCCCAGAATCCTTCTGGGCCCTATGCCCCCCTGGGGCTTTTCCCCAATTGGGGCTCAGGCAGCCTTAGCCTTACCTGGCCCCCAGACCCCTTCTTGGGTCCTATGCTCCACTGAGCTTCTCCCAATTGGGGCTCAGGCAGCCTTGGCCTTACCTGGCCTCCAGGCCCACCTTCTCAGGTCATACACCCCACTGGGGCCTTTCACCTGCACCCACACTGGGCTCCTCCCAATATCACCCCCACTGGGACCAGGGTCAGGACACCCCAGAACACAGCACCACTCTCTGGCACCCAAACTGCTGTGCCTTCTCTGGGCACCAGGAACCTCCCACACTACTGGGGAAGCTCCTTGAGGCCTCTTCCAACCCCTACAGCCTCAGCTGGTCCTCCAGTCTTAATCACAACCAAAACAGAAACGCAGAGCCCCTCAGCTATAACATAAAACCTAAGCCAACCTGGCTATCCTTCATCTGTATCCCTGTCAGTGTTCTCTCCACCCAGTATCACCATACCAATACCACTTAAGCCATCCAGCTTCCTTACTGGGCCCACAGAGGTCTGCTTACTCCAGCAGAGCTCCTACTTCTGAAGCTACCAGAGAAGAACTGACTCTGGCCTCGGCCTTGCTGTTTATAAAGGCCAGGCCCTGCCCCCTTCCGGTCAGCTGACCCACTCGGTTACCTTAGCAACCCCCCACCTGTGCTGCCCTGGTGAGTGGCAGCTGCGCCCAGTTACCATTATCCAGTAGCAGGCACCCTAGTGCCCTGCTACAAACATATATATTAATGTGCTGGTTAGGAGAAGTGGGTGGCTGCTTGCCTCAGCCTGGGTTGAGGGTCAGAGTCAGAGCCACAGCAGCCACTTACACTCCCTCCCCACTCTGTTGCATATGCAAAGGGGCTTTTTCTCTCATGCTGATTGGGGAGGGTGTGGCAAACCTCATCATAGAGTCAAGTAAATACTCTAATCTAGCAACCTTTGATTCCTCAGTCCAAATGATCCTAAACCTATTTACAGCTGTGTTGACTTGGGTAGCCTTGGGAAATATACTATATTTACTTGAATAGAAGATGACCCTAATTATAAAACAACCCCACAATAATTAGATTCTATATATAGGAAATTTATACATTTGCTACAATTTTCCAGGTATAGAATCTAATTATTGGAGGTTTGCCTTGAATTTGTCCCCCACACACTGCTACAACAGGGAAAATAAATTTAGGGGGTCAGGTAGACCCTTTACTCTCTGCTTCCCCCCATCTTTTTCCTTTGGAAGCCCCTTCCTCCCCTCTTTCCTGTCAGATCCTGCTCTTCCCAAGCAGAGGGAAATGAGGAACAAAATTGAAAACAATAACCCTGAAATCAAACATGGCTACAGCAATTCGCATATAGGACCATGCACTTGATTTATCCAGAACTGATGTATGTTACCTTTTTTTTTTTTTAATAGCAATTTTTAGCAGAGGTATTCCATTAACACACTTTTGAGCAACCCCTTGTCACCTACTTATATGCACTACAAACTGTGCATAATATTAATCCAAGGGCTTGTGATTTACCACATGGTTCATTGGGCTGGGTCCCACTAGAGTGAACAGATTTCAAGCCATGATAACCCCACAGCTCAACACTGCTCAGTATGTGTGTGCACTCCAGATACCCTCCCACCCCACACAAAGAACCCATGTGCTTATTAACTCCTACTCATGACTAGAACCAGTTGTTCTTGTCACAAGTCCTGGGATGCTCCAAAAATTTATATGCAGATGAGGTGCAGGGCAACCTGGTCTGACTTCACCTCATAGGTGGAGGGGCTACACTAATCATATGCACCAGGCTGAGAGAGGGGTCAACAGATAGATTCTGGGTGAACTGTGTGGAGCCCCATTTTGTGATGTTTGCCAGAAATTTAAGGCTGGTGAAGAAACAGGAATCATTGGAAATGGAAAAGAAAGGCACATCTCAGCTGTGGGAGTTAAGAGGAAGTAAAAATGTGTGCAACATGGTGGTTCACCATGGCTTGAAAGAAAATCAGCAGTGAGGGTGACTGCACTTAATTGGTACTACCTTTATCATGTCTTATTCAGATGGACTACACTAATCTGTCCTTGTGGTAGGTGCTTGTCAGTGGCATAGCTTTTCAGCTGCCTTTGGCTAAGATCAAGTGTTGTGGCCTGGATTGATGCCAGAAGGACTGAGGGGATGTTGACAGAATATCAGGATGGAGGAGGAACTTTTGGAGCCCAGAACAGCTTCAGTGGTGGTCTTGGAGGGGAGGGTGACAGTTATGAAAAGGAAAGTGGGCCAAGAGATGAAAAGTGAATTAGAGAGTGATTGCAAATATCCAGAGTCTGATGGAGGATGGATGAGGGTGGGGAAGAAGAGACAAAAGACGGTAGGAAAGAGGTTTGTGGTGGGATCAGAGGTTTTGGAGGAGGCTTTATTGAAGAAAGCAATGAAGGAAAAGTCCAGTAGCAGGAAGAACAGGAGGAGAGGAGTTAGGAGGGAGAAATAAGTAATGAAACAGTGATTGAAGGGAAGAGGAAGACTAGTGGGAGGAATAAACCAGATCTGTAAATAGAAAGAAGATGGGAGGAAGCAAGAGACAGAGGGGCAGGTAATCTATGCCTGAGGATAAGAGCATTAGTAACAGGGGAGGAAAACAGAAGTTGGACAATGAATAGATATGCATTTACAGAAAAAATATTGTTTGAAGTTTTGGATGTTAAAGCAGAACATTTTGAATAGTCTGCTTGCCTTTCCTAACCAAATTTCCTAATTTTGGGAAATTGTGTATTGAAGCTGAGAAGATTATGAAGATTTTTGGAAGATGTATGTGGCCATAGGTGAGAGAGAAAAACTTAAGGGAATAAGTTTTATTGTAGGAGAAAATACAAGAGAGAGGACAATAATTATTCCAATGTACATAGACATGGTTGAGATGGGGAGACAGAAAAATGTTTGGAGAATTATGTACAAAAAGTTATGTATGTTGAGAAGATACATGATAAATACAGTATATGGAAAGGATTGTAGAGAGCTTGGGTGGTAACGAAGGTGGATGAGAGGCATTCTGGTGGGATAATGCACTTACTTCCAGTAATCCAAACAGAGCTACCCCAAGAGTTTACAATGTATTTTGGGCAGCCTAAACTCTGTAGGAAATATGGACAGGAAGGATGCTTGGCTGCATACTACCACTATACAAGATATGAAGAGAAAGGGCACAGGCAGTGAAGCACCAAGAAATAATGAAGTATTGAAATATGTTATTCGTAGAGAAGAGGGACACCTACAGCACCGATGCCAGTGGTCCATCTCAAGTAAAGCTAGATCAACAGAGGAGCAGCAGAGACAGGAAAGCGAAAATGGGGAAGAAGGTGTTGAGTCAGAATTAATGACAGTGGAGGAGACACCACAAGAAGGAAGAGCAGGGGAGAAAAAGAGTGAAATGTCAGTAGGTGAAGTGGCGCAGCTGACAATAGAGGAGGGAAAAGCAGGAAGGATAAGTGGAACAAGTGACTTTGAGACAGAGGAGAGAGAAGGGGAAGAGGAGAGAACAATAAAGGAAGAAGAAGGAGGAATGAGGATAGAGCAGGAGAAAGCAGAGGAGAGGCAAACTGGGAAAAGAAAGAAATCACATGCTATGAAATGTAGAAAAAAGAAGGTGTACAAAGAGTGGGAGGGAGACAGGTTGATGAAAAGCTCATTGGAGCTAATGTGGTCTGGGTCTAATGGAGAAGGGGAAGGGGATGGGGAAAGTGAAAAGGTGTGGGAGAGGGGAAAGGGGAATCATCTTTAAATGTTAAAGCAGTAAAATAACTAGCAAAAACTATGGAGATGGGAAGAGAGGATTAGAACTGACTGTGTCAAGCAGTAGCATAGAAGATCCGTGAAGCAGTAGAGATGTGAAATTTAAATGGACAAGCATGGCTTTGTGTATTGTATCTATAAATGTCAGCAGTATGTTATTAAGGAAGAGGTGGAATAAGATTACGCCAATATTGAGTGGGGTAAAAGCAGACATTAT
>NW_017729022.1:124343079-124356591 GCF_001723915.1 Gavialis gangeticus | reverse complement strand
GCCTCATCAAGGCTAGCACATGACCCCAGGGGGCCCTGGTATTGGCTGAGGGGGGGGCGGGGAGCATCCTCCATTTTAGTTCAGGCTCTCAGAGGGGAAGGTGGTAGTCTGCTGTAAGAGACCAGAGAGACTGCATTGGCTGCTTAGAAACACCTTGGAGGTAAGGGTGAGACTATGGGGATGGAGAGGCCTCATTGGTCCTGGGCATGATGTGAAACTGCACTCTGCTGGGGAAGGGTGGCTTGGTGGGGCTCCTAGTAGCATGGGAGCCCCCAAGAAATGCCAGGCCAGTTATCTCCCCGGTGAAAGGTGGAGATAACTCACCTGAAAACCCTAGGTCCCACCTATGGGTGGGTTAACAACAATGCAGAAGAGTAGGGCCAGGCAAACCCAGCCTGTTAAGGGGGCTGCCTGAGTGTAGGGGGCCAGGCATGGTAGAAGCCACTTGAACCTAATGGGTGAGAGACCCTAGTATAGAGGGCCAGGCACGGGGTAAGCCACCTTGGCCCCAGTGGGTGAGAGATCCCAGTGAAGGGGGCCAGGCACAGTGTAAGCCACCTGAGCCCCAATCAATGAGAGAACCCACTGCAGGGGGCCAGGCACAGTGGTAGCCACCTGAGCCCCACAAGGTGCAAGACCTTGAGTGTGGCTTAGTAAGGGGGCTGGAGTGTGTAGAGCAGCCCTATGAGGGGATGAGTGTGTAGAGTGGCCAAGTGAGGTGGCCCACTTGAGGGTGGTAAAATGAGTGACCCTAGTGAGGGGCGGAATTATTGAAATGGGACTACAGGAATACTGGATGTGACAATGTAGAAATACTGGATATGCTGATATAGAAATACTGGATGTAAGAATACAAAAATACTGGCTGAGGGAACCCAGCGTGAGGCACTGGGACCATGAGTACCAATGCGGAGTGAGAGTCCCATGTGAAACTCCGGAGCTCGGGTCCCAATGCCAAATGATTGGTGAACCTCTGCGAGGCATGGGACACCTCTAAAGAGAGGTTAGAGCGTGTACTTAGGCCCTTGTCATCTGGAGGGCGAGCAATGGGCATCCTCCCACCTTAGTAACAGCATTCCTATTGGGTTTTTTTTATCAAGGTGTGGCAGGAGAGTGAGATGGGGGTTTAGCCCTGAATGTGTGGGTGACCAGTACCGAGACCCGGCCCTGCAAATTCAGCCTGTTGCAACTGGCCAAAAGAATGAGTGATTGTTTAGCAGCTGTGATACAAGAAGAACAAATGTGTACCATTTTGGAGAGGAAGATATACCAGAATGTACAGTTAATGAGGTCATATCAGATGTTCAAGAGAGGAAAAGAAACACAGTAACAATGAATTTAGACCTGGAAAAACTTATGATCGGGTTGAACATGATTTTATGTTTGAAGTATTGTGGAGGATGGGGTTTCTAGCATAGATAATTAGATGGGTCAAAGTAGTATACAGTAAAGCAAGAAGTTGAGTACTGGTATACGGTTACTTGAGCAAAGCATTCCCCATACAAACAGGAGTAAGACAGGGATGTTCACAGTCCCCCTATTTGTGTGCCTGTGTGTGATGGAGCCATGGGTACAGAGAATTCATGATGATAAGCTGATAAGTGGTATGAAGATACCAGGACGAGGAGAAGTTAAATGTACATTATACTTGGATGATGTGAACATAGTGGCTCAGGACAATGTATCAATCAAGAGGGCATTGAAGTATATTGAAGTCCTGGGGACTATGGTAAGATGTCATGAGCAAAATTAAATTAAGATGAAAAGTTCATTGATGGGTGTGGGGAACTGAGAGAACTTACAGATCTTGGGAATCCTAGTGGACAGTGAAGGGAAAGGAACAAAGGTGTGGGAGAAGTTAGATATTAGAGTGAGACAGATATTGGCATCATGGAGTGGTAGAACATTATATTTCAAGGGTAGTGCACTGAAAAGAGTACTCTTGCTGATTATCCTTTACATGAGAGTGATGTATCCACCATCATGGCAACAGATGAGGAGGATAGAGATGTACGTTTGCCGGGGGGGGGGGGGTGGACAAAAGAGAAATGGTAGCCAGAATGGAGCTATACAAAGCCAGGGAATTAGGAGGTTGGTGAATGCCAGATTTGGAAAGTTTTTTTGTGTATCCTTACTCTTTAAGTATGTTGGTAAACAGACAATGGAGAAGGTAGGGAAGACTACTTGTTTCTGCTTTTACCTGGTAGGAGGAACATTAAGAAGATGGGTCAGGTACAGGGGAGAATGGAAAAAGCTGTTGGAGTGGCAGCCACCAGCCCACTATTGAAAGAGGGAGAGTGCCATAAGGGTAAATAAACTCGAGGGAGTGGGATTAGAGTGTTTGAAAGACTGTAAGAAGGTGATTAATGTGATAAGAAAGAAAGGTAAGATAACAACAGTTGGAGATCTGATGGAAAGACATGGCAAATGTGTGGAAAGAAGTGATAGATAATAGAGTGAAAGGAGAACATATGGATATCATGTGGATGATACTATGGAATATTCTTCACTTATTCAGCATAAGTGGAGCTTGGTAAGATTGGCAGCATGCTTGAGAGAGGGATGAGGGATTGAAGAATCTGTATTGCATGTATTTTGGGCTGCCCTTTTGTCCAGGAGGTATGGGAAGGAGTGTGTAATTTTGGAGGTAAATTGATATAAACTATGACTTAACATATGAAATGGTGTTGTATGGATTAATGCACAAAGAACTGGAGACATAGGGTGTTTTTACACATGGTCCAGAGGTGGAGGGGTGCTTTAATTAGAGCAGCTTCAATAGCCACTCTAATTAAACGCCTGCAGTGTCTTGTGGGCTAACAAAAATAGGATGGGTTTCAATACTGACAAGTGCAGGGTGCTGCACTTGAGCAGTAGGAACCAGCAGCACACTTATAAGCTGGGAAACTCCCTCCTTGAGAACATGGTGGCAGAAAGAGATCTTGGAGTCATTACTGACTCCAAGATGAACATGGGCCAGCAGTATGGGGATGCAGTCAGGAAGGCCAACCGTACTTTGTCGTGCATCCATAGATGTATCTCAGGCAGATCCAAGGAGGTGATCGTCCCCCTCTATGCGGCACTGGTCAGGCCACAGCTGGAGTACTGTGTCCAGTTCTGTGTGCCCCACTTCAGGAGGGACGTGGACAACATTGAGAGGGTCCAGAGGAGGGCCACCCAGATGATCCGGGGACTACAGGGCAGACCCTGCAATGAGAGACTGCGGGACCTGAACCTGTTCAGCCTTCCCAAGAGAAGGCTGGGGGGGACCTGGTGACCATCTATAAACTCACTAGGGGGGACCAGCAGGGTTTGGGAGAGACCTTGTTCCCCCTAGTGCCCCCTGGGGTAACAAGGAATAATGGCCACAAGTTGTTAGAGAGTCGGTTTAGACTAGACATCCGAAGGCACTGCTTCACAGTCAGGGCAGCTAGGATCTGGAGCCAACTTCCAAGGGAAGTGGTGCTGGCTCCTACCCTGGGGGTCTTTAAGAGGAGGCTTGACGTCTACCTGGCTAGGGTAATCTGAACCCGGTTTTCTCTCCTGCCCAGGGCAGGGGGTCGGACTTGAAGATCTACAAGGTCCCTTCCAACCCTACTTCTATGAATCTATGTAAATCAGCGTCCCCGCACTTCAAAATGGCGGTGGGGGCACTTTAACTAAAGTTCATCAAACAAGCTTTAGTTAAAGCACCCCTGCTGCCATTGTGAAGTGCAGGGCACTGATACACAAGATGTTGAGACTGCTTGAGCACTTTAATTAGCATGTTCCAGCAGAGTCTGCTCCGACACGCTATAATTATAGCATGTCAGAGCAGCCTCCCCGCACATCTGTAGGCACCCACATGGACCGAGAACCATACTACTTTGTGCAACAGTAGTGATATGGAAGGTGAGAAACTAACTGTTGGTCAAAGGACTGACCTTCACCAGAAGAGAAGGTTTGGAGTTGGCAGTTTATGAATTGAAATACTATGTGGATCAAGATGCAGACAAAACGGGAAAGGAGAAGGCAGAGAAGAGATGGAGGAAGGAAGAATGGTAGTATATATTTCAAAAGGACAAAGGGATGGGGTGAAAGTTATTGCTTCCTCCTGGGTTGGGAGTGATTCATGGGAGGTTAGTGTGTGAAAAGGGGTATAAGAATAATAAGGTATTGTTGTAGGGGGTGTGGTTCTTAAATATTGTGTTAATGTAGTTTCTTTTAGTTGTTTTGTAATAATACATAAAAGGTTCCTATTAGTATGTTTGCCCAATGCAGGTCATGTGTTTTATAGTTGTGATCAGTGTTGGCTGCATTTAATAAGCTTCGTAGTTGGTTTCTATTGCTGAGCACCTGCTGTTTTTCCAGCAGTTTAATGATAGACCATGTATTTACTGGGACTTCTTTTTATACAACTATAAGATGAGGGGCATTTTTCCCCATGACAGCTGAAGGAAAAAAAACGTGTCTTGTATTGGAGTAAAAATGGTACCTTTATATGACTAAAAGAAAGAACAAAAATGTCAGAGTGCTAGTTTAACAAATCTGCCACAGGTGTCTTGTTTAGTGTCTCCATACTCTTTACTCAGCTTTGAAAGACTGCTTAGTGTTTATCCAATTGGAGTCTCAAGTATGTTTTTCTATTCCTTTCAGGGCCCTGAAAGACCCTGATGGAAGCACTTAAAGGTTGTTGGGTCAAGTGTAATCAGTGGCACCAAAACAATGTATACTCCAGAACTTGCTCTTGAGCTGCACAGCACTTATAAAATTTGCCATAACTACTTTGCACTGCTCAGTGCTATTTGGTGCCACATCTGCAGACAGAATTTTAGGAACTGATATATGGTAATACTTGGATTGTTTTCCAGTATGTATTGTGAGAAGAGTAACTAGGGTAGGGAAGAGGTGCACCTGCCCCAGGTACCAAGTTAGAAGGGGTGCCAGAATTGCCTCCCATCCCTGCAAAGTCTGTGTCCCAGCATCAATATCAGCTCCATGGCTTACCCACAGTGTCCCCTCTAAGCTGTGTGGTATGCGTGGCTGTGCAGGTGCGCCTGGCAGCACAGCATGAGTGCACCTGTGCAGCCATACACACCGCACAGCTTAGAGGGAACACTGCTTACCCATGCTGGGAACTCCAAAACAGTCCCTGGTGGTTGTTGCTGTTATTCTAAGAGCGATAGCCAGAGTGGGCAGCAGCAGCTCAGCTGGACACTATTTAGGAGTTCCTGGCATGAATAAAACTGTTATGCCCGTGCCCCTGCCCCTGAACCATGCACCTTGCTCTCAGAACTACATGTTAGGCCTTCTCCTCCCTCCCTCTGCAGGGTCTGCCCTTGGTGTCAACTTTTTGTTATAGATTTTGTAGACATTAGGGCTGGAAAAGACCTCGCAAGATCACCGGGTCCAGCCCCCTGCCCAAGGGGCAGGAAGTCAGCTGGGGTTAAATGATTCCAACAAAATAGGCATCCAAGTGTTTCTTGAAAGTGTCCAGAGTAGGTGCTTGCACCACCTCTGGGGGGAACCTATTCCTGGCCCTGGGGGCTTGAACAGTAAAGAAGCTTTTCCTCATGTCCATCCTAAAACAATCTTCCAGGAGTTTGTGACTGTTAGACCTTGTCTTCCCTTGGGGTGCCCTGGTGAACAGATGTTCTCCCAGTTCCTGATGCACATCCCTTGTGTACTTCTAGGCTGCCACCAAGTCACCCCTGAGCCTATGCTTCTCTGGGCTGAAGAGTCCCAGGGCTTTCAGCCTCTCTTCATAAGGCCTGCTCTCTTGTCCTCTGATCATGCACGTGGCTCTCCTCTAGGCTCTCTCAAGCTTCTCCACATCCTTTCTGAATTATGGAGCCCAGAATTGGATACAGTATTCCAGCTACAGCCTCACCAAGGCTGAGTAAAGCAGAAGGATGACTTCCTGGGTCTTGCTTGAGCTGTATTGGTAGACGCAAGCCAGAGTTTTATTTGCTTTGCCAGCTGTGGTATTGCATTGGTGGCTCGTATTCATCTTGTGGTCAATCTTGCCCCCCAAGTCTCGCTCAGTCGTGGTGTTAGTGAGTGTAGCACTGCTAAGCCTGTAAGTATGATGCAGGTTTTTTCTCCTGAGATGGAGCACTTTGTATTTCTCTGTGTTGAATGCCACCAGGTTTTCATCCATCCACCTCGTGAGCCTGTTGAGGATAGGCTGACCTCAACTGTGACCACACTTTTCCATAGTTTGGTGTCATCAGCAAACTTAGCCAGTCCTCTTCTGACACCAGAGTCCAGATCATTTATAAATACATTAAAGAGTGCAGGTCTGAGAATGGAGCCCTGGGGGATGCCACTGGTCACTGTGCACCATGTTTCATAGATTTCATAGACGTTAGCGCTGGATTTGATTCAGTTTCATCAACTATCACTTTCTCGGTCTGACCTTGGAGCCAGTTTCCCAGCCATTGGGCTGTAAGGTTGTCAAGGCCTCAGTTCCCCAATTTTGCCATGAGGACATCATGGGACGCCAGGTCAAAGGCTTTTTTAAAGTCCAAATATATGATATCAACCTCTTCTTTGTCCAAGTGATGTGTCACCTGGTCATAGAAAGAAATGAGATTGGTCAGGCAAGACCTACCCGCAACAAAGCCGTGTTGGCTATCTCTCAGAATGTTGCCTCCCGTTAGCCTGTTGTTAATGGTTTCTTTGGTGATTTGTTTCCAAGATCCTTCCAGGGATTGAGGTCAAACTGTTGGCCTGTAGTTCCCTGGATCTTCCTTCCTCCCTTTCTTGAAGATAGGCACCACATTGGCCCTCTTCCAATCTTCAGGTACCTTGCCCGAGCACCACAAGTTCTCGAATATCCTTGCCAATGGCTGTGCTATAATGTCAGACAGTTCCTTTAGCACTCTTGGGTGCAATCTATCTGGACCAGCTGATTGGTGGGGGGCCCAGCATCTCAAGATGCTCCCTACAAAGATCCACGTCGATGGTGGGCATATATTCATCCTTACCCTGGTCATCCTGCATCATGTTAGGCAGGATGGTCCCTTTGGGCTGGGGAAAAACCAACACAATGTAATCATTAAGGAGATTGGCTGTTTCCTGATCAGCTGCCCCATTTGGTTTAGCAGGGGTCCAGTGTTGCCCGTGTGTGTGTGTTTGTTTTTTGTGTTTAAATTCCCACGTATCTAAAGAAGGATTTTTTTTATTGTCCTTGATTTGTGTAGCCAGTTGGAGTTCAGTTACAGCCTTGGCTTTTCTAGTTTGCACCCTACAGGTGTGGACCAGTGCTGAATACTCCTCCTTAGTGGGGTTTCCTGTCTTCCATCCTTTATAAGTTTCTCTTTTTGGATACAGGAGGTCCATGAGTTCCCTGTTGAGCCAACAAGGTTGCTGAGCCCTTTTATTACCTTTTCTATGGGTTGGAATGGACTTCCCTTGTGCTTCAAGGATCACTTCCTTAAGGAGCAATCACTCATCATGCACTCCCTTCCCTGTCAGATCATGGCCCCTCAGGGCCTCGACAACTAGCCTCCTCAGCTTGTGAAAGTCGGCTTTCCTAAAGTCAAGGACTTCTGCATTGCTGACTGACTTGCCAGCTTTGTGATGGATAGTGAAAGTGATCAGCTCGTGGTCATTGTCTCCCAGCTTCCCTCTGAATCTTAGGTCACTAACTAGATCATCCCCTTTGGCCAGTACTAGGTCCAGCAGCACATTACCTTTTGTCAGCCTGTAAACTTCTTGAGACAAGTAGAGCTCATTCATGCATGTGAGGAAGCTTTGCAACCAATTGGAATTGGCTGAGTGCTCTTCCCATGAGAGGTCAGGGTAGTTGATGTCTCCCACGATAACCATACACAAAGAGCATGCAGTCTCTGCCAGTTCCCTAGAGAAATTGTGCTCAAGCTCTGGCTCCTGATTTGGAGGTCTGTAGTAGATTCCTACTGTTATATCCCCTTCACCACGTTCCCCTTGTATTCTAACCCAGAAGGTCTCAGGTCTCCTCCTTGGGTGCCAATCTCCACTTCTAGGGAAGTGTACTGGTCCTTCACATATAGAGCTACACTCCCACCCTTTCTTGCAAAGTGATCTCTTCTGTAGTCCACAAGATGAATATGAGTCACCAATGTCCCAATTGCAACTTTGTGGACTCAGTGCTGCAAATCTTGGGTGGTCATTGGTCCTGTTTTATACTGGACCATTCTATTTTTAAACCCTTTGATCCCTATACATTTCTGAATGAGGAATGGGCTGCAAAAATCTTGTTTTTCAGTTCATTGGTGGAAATACATGTCAATCATTTGTCCTTGCAATTCTACTGGCTGTGTCTAAAGGTAGGGTGGTACACAGCCAAGAGGAGCAGGGTTCTAAGCCAGCCAGGGTGGGAGGGAGAGGGGTAGGATCTCACAGGGCCTGGTCACTTTGTGCCTGCATGAGGAGCTGTGGCTGAAATGCATATACAAGCACAGCCAGAGCTGAGGTCCTGTTATGTGCCTGAGTCCCTGGGGGCCATGAATGACTAGTTCCTCCCAAGACTGGTGGGGCACCATGGCGGTGAGCAGGGACCGGTGTCAGCAGTGGGGGTCAGGGGGTGGCGAGTAGCAAGCGGTGAGCAGGGACTGCCTGCAGATGCCAATGGCAGTGTCGGCAGTCGGGGGGTGAGGCAGTCGGTGAGCAGCGACCACCTGCAGAAGCCAGTGGCAGCTTTGGTGGAGGCCAATCTCATGGGGTGCACATGCCCCCTTTACCCCCCCCGTGCATCACCTGTGCTGGGTGCCCACTCTCTGTGCTGAATGCTGATGGTGGGGGTCCCTGTGCAGTGTGTGCTCCTGGCTCCCAATCATGAAGCTGGGCTGGAGTGGGAGAATAGGGTGCTTAAGCCTAACCTGCTATGCCACCATCTTTCAAGGCTGGACTGTCCGGAGAGAATGGCAGAGCTGTGGGATATGTGAAACCATGAGGTAAGGGGAGCGAGGCAAGGCTTCCTGCTGGCTGAACTGCAGAGGCTCACAAACTTGCTGCTGATCCTAGCACTTGCTCTCCTTTGTTTCACAGGCTGCCAAATTATTATTAATTACTTTTTATTAATTTGGTGCTCATGAACAAAATTGCTACTGTCTTCATTCAATATCATTAAAAGTGAAAAATAAAAAAGAATGAATATTTTGATCATAACAGTCAGCAATAAGTCAAGGCCAGTGCCATTTTCCTGGTTGTTTTGTGGTGACCCGGCCCTTTGCTTCTACTTGGCCAAGGGGCCTGGCTACTCCTCACTGCTGATTGGCCAAAGAGGTGGTGGCCCCACCCCTCCATCACTGATTGGCTGAGGGGGCTAGTGGTCCCACCCCTCACCAAGGGGATTTCCTGTATTCTGGGGATGCATCAGTGGCCACTCTAGCTGCAACCTCCTCTGATCATTCCTGCCTGCCTCATACCCAGCTGCATTTGTTTTTCCACAGCCATGCCATAAAAGTTGCAGTGACCATAGCTCTTGCAGTACACCCGGCAGAACTATAAGGCATGTTCTCACCAAGTGAGCCTGAGCTGCAGGATGAAGAGATCCAAAACATAACTAAGAACAACATGCTCTGGGACCATCCCTAAACAGCCAACTGCTGGTCCTGGGTATAGGAAAATAACACAGACTCTTGGGAGAAAGTAGTGCAGCAAATGTCTGATTGCCTATGGTGTGAGACCTTTAGGACAACAAAGGCCACCTTCTTCATGATCTGTGCAGAGCTGAGTAGGCAGCCCACAAAGGCAATTCTCCTTGAGCATGGAGATGAAGGTGGCAATAGCAATTTGGACACTGACCAACTGTGGATGTTACCAGTCCATGGCCAACCAGTACTGCTACTGGCAAGATATACACAGCCAAGGTACCAAGAAGGTACTTGTGCCTATCCATTTCCTCAGGCTCTCCAACCCTCAGGCAGTGTTCATGAATTCACCCAAACGCATTGATTTGACCGCCAAAAAGCACATTTCCAACCTCTCCCCACACCATAGTAGCTCAGAATACATCAACAGGACAGGCTGTCTCAGCTATACTGCAGCAGTTGTACTGCATCATGGATCACAGAGAGCGATGTACAGCACTTCTGAGTTGTTTGGCAACACACTCCTATGCTATAGTTTTCCACACATCCAGTCTTGTTCCCCTCATACAGCAGGGAGCCCTTGCCTGCAGCACTTCCAATGCGGAGATCAATGTGTGGTTAGCCCCTCACAATGATGGATGACCCAGGCTACCCACTCTTCTCAAAGCTCACAAACATGTAAATGGGGCAGCTGGACTCTGGGAAGTTGCCATGTGGTGCCTTTTGGCATTCAGAGGACAAAAGTGAAGTGTTCAGTGTTTGCCAGCGTGCATCCAAGCCCATTCTTTCCAGGATTGGCATGGCCTGATGCATTCTGCATAATATCTGGAAGACAAAGGGTTAAGTCTGTGATGAAGTCTAAAGTTGGTATTTTGTATCTGTTTGCAGTGGTGTTTAAAGCCTTTGGCCATGACCCAACAACACTGCTGTTGTTGAGGTTGTGGCCTCAGGCAGCCATGTGCTCAGTGATGGTGATATGGCTTGCTTGCAGTTTTTTTGTTTTGTTTTCTTTACTTTTTCTTTATAAAGTCTTCTTCTGAAAGTTAGCTTCCCCACAGAGGGTGATGAGGTGAAGAAGCTGTTTGTGCTTCCAAGTGGGTTGAGTAGTGGCTAACACTGGATAAGATGGTGGGTTGTGGAATGGTAGGCAGACATCTGAAGAAAGGTGGTAGCAAAATGGCAGCATTGTGTCTGACTTACAAAGGGGTGGATCACATGTGGTGCCTATGACTACAGACCTTAGTTGAGGTCAGAGGGGAAGTCAGAGTGGCTACATTATGTGAAGCTGCAAAGCAGGGTGGGATTTCATTGGTCTGACCCAGGGGTGGGCAATTATTTCAGCCAGAGGGCCACTTAATGAGCTTTGGTGAGCTGTCGAAGGCCACAAGAATAGTCGTGCCCCTTGACAGGTGCCCCATCCCGTAGTCACCATCTTGGGGCTGGAAGTCCTACCCCTACCCCCTGTCCTTTGCCACCAGAAGTTCTTCCCCTTGCCCCAGAAGTACTCCTTTTGAGAGGAGGGGTTTGCCATCTTAGACCCGGGAAAAAATATCTAATACTAAAAATCAAACATTTACTATAACACACTTTAATTTTATTTCAAAAAATATGTTTGTCCTGATTTTGCAGAGTGTATATAGAGGCAATTGCATAAGAGCTAAAAATAAAGTCTTACTCTTGTATATTGTATAGAGGGTTGGGGGTGTATGTTGGGGGGGTTGGTTGGGGGAGTGTGTGATTGAGGAGTGGGGGTGGGGTGTGTGTGTGGGATGTAGGTATGGTGGCAAGTGGTGTGTGTAGGGGTGTGAAGGTGTGGAGGGAGCCTGTGGGTGGATGTGTGGGGTTTATGTGGGGGTGTATGAAGATGTGTGGGTATGGTGAGGTATGGGGTGTGTGGGAAGGTGCAAAGTGGGGAGTGTAGGGTGTGTGGGTATGTGTGGGATCCCTGGAGTTGCATGTGGTAGCAGTGTGTGGGGCCAGCCCACCTGGGCCCCATAGCATGCAGCTCTTGCACCCCCACCCAAGTCCCCAGCCCCATGTGGTGGCAGTGTGCAGGGTTAGCCCAGACCAGCCCCATAGTGTGAAGCTCCTGTGCACCCACCCAAGTTCCCAGCCCCACATGGTGGCAGCATGCAGGGCCAGCCCTATGTTTCCCCATAGTATGCAGCTCCTGCGCTCCTTCCCAAGTCCCTAGCCTCATGTGGGGGCAGCATATGGGCCCAGACTGACCCCACCCCCTACAGCATGGCTCCCGTGCTCCCTCCCAAGTACACAGCTCCACATGGTGGCAGCATTCTGGGCTGTCCCCATAGTGCATGGATCCCTGCGCTCCTGCAGTATGCAGGGCCAGCCTAACCTGGCCGCGTAGTGTGTGGCTCCCCATCTTCCCAGCCCACTTGCCACCAATGGGAGTCCCTGGCCCCCACCCTGGTGGGGCTCATACCTGAATTTCCAGTCTTGCAGGCATGGAGACTGGGAAACAGCCACACGGTCACCAGGCAAAAGCCTTAACCAGGCAGAAGCTTATCTCCAGAGCCCCTTATCTTGGGGCCAGTGGCTAGGCAG
This sequence comes from Gavialis gangeticus, assembly GCF_001723915.1. NCBI lineage: Eukaryota > Metazoa > Chordata > Crocodylia > Gavialidae > Gavialis > Gavialis gangeticus. The sequence goes on along the minus strand of NW_017729022.1, from coordinate 124,344,469 downwards.
GCCAGGCTGGGGTGGGGGTTGGTTGCTTACCAGAGCCAGAGCTCCTATTGCACCAGATGCCAGCTTTCAGAAGCCAGGGTCAGAGGCAATGGTCTTTTGGCCTTCGGACAGGACCTGTGGACTGGATGGAATCACGTGGCAGGCCAGATCCAGCCCACGGATCATATTTTGCCTGCCCCTGGTTTGACCAAAGGCAGGTAAAACCTCCATTTAAGTATTGTATACTGATAGGGATTTAATCCTGATTCATCTTGGATTAAATCTATAAAGCCATTTAACATGGTATAAATGTTCCATCTTTCCCCACCCCAAGGTAATTATTCCATTCTACTTGACACTGGTGTTCTAGAACCAATTATGGGGCATCACATGTTAAGAAAGATGCCAACAAACTGGAGAGAATCTAAAGGTGAATGGTGAGAATGACAGAGGTTTAGGAAACATGAGATTTGGAGAGTGGTTGAAGGGATTGTGTCTCTTTGATCTGGGATAGAGAAGGCTTAGGGAAGGCATGGTAAACCTTCCAATATATAACATGCCTACAGAGAAGATGGGGTTCAGCTGTTTTTCATGTCCACGGGCTTAGAATAGGACTTAAGTGCCTTAATTTGAAGCAATACAATCTAGACCCTATCAGAAAATGGGAGGATGTAGTGAGTAGGAGATTTAACCATGACTGACTCTGGAAAAGGCTGCCATATCAAGCTGCCTGCTCAAATGTGGATCTCTTGAATTTCTGGTTAAACTGAAGTGCCTGCCTGTTTGCTTGCATTCAATATGTGCAAAATCTTGGCATGTTATCCTGTGGGTCATTCAGCAGCTTCGCTTTCTTCTTCTCATTAGCTGTCACAAAATATAACTACTGCAGGGCACTTGAGCAGAACGAGATTGATTAGTTTAACTGGTTCTTTCCAATTGCCTACAAATCTGTTTTGTGACAGTCCATCTTGCCAGAGTTCTCTGCTCTTGCTGTGCTGCCATCGACTCTCATTCGTAATGCTATTGTGACTGTAGAATACTGTTCCATACTCTATTTACAGTTAAAAAAAGACCTTTCTGCAGCTCTGTGCTATAATATGGACGGCTTGTTTACCCATTGAAACACAGAATGTATTATTTTGTGTGTTAACAATGGATGTCTCCTCCTTAACCTGACAGAATGCAAAAAACAGCAGCTGATTGACTGAATCCCATACATTCACTTGCAGCATTAGAAGATGAGGCAAAGGCAACATATTCATGTTGATTTCTCAGCATCAGCCCTAGCAATAAAAAGCAGTCACAGATTGACAGTAGCTGTCTCCAGTTCGGCAAGCAGCTTCCACAACAATACATAATTTTTTTGCACAATGCAAACAAAAAGCAGGTGCTTTCTCATTTTTTTTTTTTT
>NW_017729022.1:124332261-124342989 GCF_001723915.1 Gavialis gangeticus | reverse complement strand
TTTTTTTTTTTTTTTTTTTTTTTTTTTTTTTTTACACAGGTCACGGCCCTGTACAACTTTAACAAGAGAAAATGTACCACAGTATGCACGTGCTTTAAATATATCTAATAGAAGTACCCAAGTGGTGTAACATTATGCAAAGCATTTGCATTGTATAGTGGGGACAAGTGTTAGGTTCAGTCACTGCTATATAGTAAAAATAAAATAAAGGAAAGGTTGATCCACAAAGGCAGAGGTTCTCAACATTTTTGGACCTGGACCCATTTGTAAACATCAATGGCCAGCCCTGACCCGATACCCCTCACTTGCGACCCACTGCCCACCACCCCCAGTTCCCCAGTGTGTGGAGCAGGGGAAGCCCCTTGCAGGCTAGAAGCCTGCCAGCCTGCAAGGGAAAAGCCATGGTTTCCGATGCAATCAGCCTGCAGAAACACTGCATGCCCCTTCACCCCCGCATAGGCGAGGCTCTGATATCAGTCACAGCAGTATAGATCCAGAGAAATTCTCTTGAATTCCAAGTTCCTCTGCCTTTGTCTGTCCTGCTGCACATGAGGGAGAGATACTGAGGGGAGACCATGGCTGGAGCATGCTGCAATCTGGCTATCTCCAGTTGGTATGTGGCCTGTTGGGGATCATAAGCAGACAGTGCAAGTTACAATTGCAGGTTACTCTACCTGCTGTGGAGCTGGGGCAGACAGTAAAGGAGCCATAACTGTGTTTTGCTTCTCAGCTACTTCCCTTCCCATCTCTCTTCCCCCTTTTCCTAGGTGTGTGGGGAAAGGCCTCTTTTGCTGGGTATGTCCCTGGCCTATAGCCTAGAAGAGCCAGCTAAACTCCTGATCTCCCTGAGGGCCTTGAACAGTAAGCAGGCTCATCCATGCTGTCTAAATTGGAGGAGAGAGTTATTTTTGTGTCTACTTCTTTCAGGTGGAGCTCACCTACTAAAATGCTGGATGACCTTCCAAGAACTTGAACAGGTAACTTGAAGATTTGGAGTCAGATGTTTGCATTCCATTCTTCTGTCTGCTTTCTGTGTAATTTTGCATGGCAGTTCCCTTACCTATGAACAGAAACAGAGACAGTACCATCCAACGGGGGGGTTGCCAGTTGTTATTCACGTCAATCACAATTTTGTTTTACAACACACTTTGATCTCCTCAGGTGAAGGGTGCTTCAGAAGCCTAGAATATTTGCATCATACCCTCTCATATCTTCCAAATTACTGTTTCATGCCAATATCTCTGTGTGATGGGATGGCATTAGATTCATGACCAAAACCCAAATAATGAACTACTGTTCAATAATAAGCCGTGTACATCATGTCCTAGTTCAAAGACAGTAATGGAAAAAAGAGAAAATTAAGCCTATCACATAACCAAAGCTCTGGCTCAGTTTTCAGTGAAAGATGTGAGAAGACAGCCTCTATTAGAGAACTGTATTCCTTTAAAGCAAAAGAAGCCCATAGGTCTTGACCTTCATGGGAACAGAAACAAGCAAGCACCTGATTAGAGGGCTCAGTGTGCAAATGTACGAGGGGAAATTATTCCATACACAGAGCTGTGACACCTCTACTGTACTGATGTCAGAGTGTTTGCAAATCCAATAACATATACTCTACGCATTATTCTTTGTCGTGACCCCTAGCAAAATATCTGTGAACTCTGCTGTCAGATGGACTTGTGCAGGGGATTAATGTTGCATGGCTGTCAAGCTGTGACAATTTGAATGAGGGAGATTTCTGATGTCTCATTGAAACGCACAGCAGAATCCCTCATTGTAAATCACAGATACACTTTTAAGACTGTCTTAACTATAATCCAAATGTGGGAGTTTCCCCCTCTGAGTGTTAGAACTGGAATGTCAGAATACTGCCAAATTATCTGCTTTGTCAGGTGGACGGTTGGTTGGTATGGCTTTTTTACTGTGCCGAGGTTGGGATTTTCAGACAGGTTCAACATCCACATTTAGGACTAGACTTTTCAAAATGTTCAGATTTTCAAATGTGCCAAGAACTAGATCCTCTGAACTATCTAGAAAACGTAGCCCCAACTGAGATGGTTGAGCCTTTCAAAACTTGGCTCTGCACTTTTTTTGAAAACTTCCTCCGACTGGCTGGAAGGAACACCAGGCCCATACCTACTCAGTTCTAGCCTGTGTGAAGGAACACACACTCTTAGGAGATACTAACAATCAGCAGCACATCCAGGAACAGGGCAAGAGAGGTGTGGGCCTTCCACTTCAGCTGTGCAATGTACATGTAGTGCGTCCAAGTTCATGAACAAGGGTACAGTCCTGGAGTCTTCATTCATATCAAGTTCAGTTGAATTCAAAATGCATAAAGACAGTGAGCCTTCCAGGTCACTGGTGGTGCATAGCTCAGCAGCAGCATCTCTGTTGCTCCTGCCACTTAAGGATGGGGAGGTATCTTCCTCAGCGCATAAGTTGATACATGAGTGGCACTTCATGGTTCTTGCTTAAATCAGGATATCAGCAGCCTTGGAGGTTGGAAGTCTTTCTTACCTTTTGTATTCTCTTTCTCCTGATGACTTCATTTCCAGGTACTGTTGACTGGTTTTCCTGTGGTTGTCATGCTGCCCATGTTCTGCCATGTTAGCCTTATTCCTTTTTTCTTAAAACAAACCATGTGTGCACATCCTAATTTGGTCATTTGCCAGTAGCTTAATCTGGTCGTTTCCAGTGTCCTAATTTGTTCATTCCACCAAAACTGGGATCCCAGGGGCTGTTTGTCAAGTTACAGCTGGTCACTGTAACCAGATGCTAATTCTGCATGTTCCTGTCTTGTTATGGGTTCTAAGGGAACACAGGGCTTGCATGTTTTCAGTTTCCCAGGATGTATGTGCCTGTCTGCCTGCTAGAATGCTAAAATGCAGAGAACATGAATCTTTGCCACAGACTTTAGAAACAAATTAACCCTTGCCATTCCCCTGGATCATCATTCTAATGCAAACCAATTTCTAAAAGCACGTTTCTAAATATTATTCTCTAGCCATCACAGGACACTAGTGGTGCGTAGCTCAGCTGCAGATGCTGTTGCTCCTGCTACCAAAGGATGGGGAGGTATCCTCCTCCACACACAGGTTAGGGAGGTATCTGCTTCAGTATATAGTAATATAGAGTACTTTCTTCAGCACAGCAGTAGTATTGTGAATGGTGAAGTGCTGTTGGTGGTGTATCGGGGGGAAAAGGCGCACTAGATGTTTTCATAATGAATTAAAATAATTCTGGCCATACTGAAGTCAATGAGGAACTTGCCATCAAGTTCCAGCTGGCCAAGAGTTCATTCCTGGAACACAGACTATGAGAGCTTTGACTCACAGCAGTGCTGCTACCAGCTCAGCATTCTTTGAACTTACTGATATCAAGCAAATATTAATACATTAAAATGCAAGTATTAATGCTGTGTAAGTGTCAGCACTTTGCCACCTTACCATTCTTTAGCTTGATACTTGCATTTTTAGGTTTTTATTTCCAGATGTGGCTGCTTCATTTCTAGAGTTGGTATCCCTGCTGATAACATAAATAATGGGGCCACATAAAAGAGATATTTATACACTTTTTCTATTATAAAATATGTTCAAGAGTTTGAAAGACTGAATGCTAGTTTGCCATTAAAATACCTGTCTATAAAGCCTTGGAACTTTTCAATCAGTAGAAAAGCACACATTACATTTAGAATGATCTTAACATTTTTAAAGTAAGAGAGACTGGATTGTGTCTAAATTGGCACAAGGCCCTTCAGGATAGTATGCTATGAAATAATACACCATTTCATTTTCATGTAGTCATAGACCAAAATATTGATTCTCTTACACAGTGTGAATTCAGTGTTTTGCTAAGCGTTGGTATACATTTTGGGAGCTATAAGTAAATAATAAAATATAGACAAAGAGTATTCCAAGGAAAAAAATATCATTTCCTTCCTCCTGTTTTTGCTAGGTCTACATTTAAGTTTTCATGTAGGGCTATACTGGGGCTTTTAAACGCTAAGCCAACAGAATGGATGATGTCCAATGCAGACACATTGAACATTATTCTGTTCTTACTCATGCTGGTGGAAGGTTCATGGTCAATGTGGTTGAGATGCAGGGCCTTCCCTTCTGGTATGAACGACAGTGCTGGATTCTCCCAGTCCTGGTACTTTCTGGATGACAGGATATGTTGGGTTCATCCAAAGGCAGAGAACACTAGCCCTCATGTAAGTCAATGGGAATTTCACCATTAGCTTTGGTGGATTTAGGACTTCCTCCAAGACTTGAACATGACTAAAGTCATATTTTGACAGTGAATAAAATGGAGTAAGACAAAACTCTGGCAATGGGAGGGTGAAAAATTGGAGATACAGGGCTGCTTCTTGCTATAAACAGCTGGTTGCCATAGTAACCCTGGCACTAATTCAGCCAAAGACAATATATGAAAGAGGGCTTAAGGATTTAAGGGTTTAAGGATATTCTGCTAGTACCTGAACAGCAGGGAAAGGGGCTAATGTTGACCAGAGCAGAGGTATCAGAAAGTTCAGTGAGCATGAACACATTCAGAATGGCTCTGCAGGAAAAAGTGTCATGGCATTTAAATGTGCCCATAACACACAGCCTTATGGAATGGTCCCTCCTTCGATGGAGTGCTGCGTTGACTCTTACTGGTGTTAAGTCAAAAAAGTGAATCTTTCAGCATCAGCCATATTAGAAAAGTCATTTCCCTTCCTTGCTTCATTCTTTGATACCTTGATGTGGTATACAGTAATTTCCTAAGAGAGGAAAGGGAATTTTTGTCTGTCTCCTGATGTCAAAGGTCTCTGCCCAGATATTTCTGTGACTTCCTGAGCAGTGTTTTAAGATAAGAGCTCTGACCTGGGGATGGAAAAATGTCTCTTACAGTGATGGAGGAATGGAAATCTCAGGTAGGCAGCCACAGGCCAAGGGGTAGCACAATTGTTCCATGTTGAATAAGGGGATTTTGATGTGTACATATCTGCTTGACTACATATATTGGTAGGGGCTCTCCTCGTGTGTTGTTAATTCTAACCTCTTACTCCATGCATTTCCCTCAGCCTTTGAGATGGAAGGAATTCAACCAAGTAACACTCTAGTACAGGGGTAGGCAACATTTTTGGCCCGAGTGCCAAAAAATCCCACAATGTCTACCTTGCTGGAGTGCTGGCATGCCAGAAAAACAAAACCAGGGTGAGGGGCTACATGGCAGGACACACTGTATATTAATATAGTTAATAATAATAAATGTTGCTTTTTTTTACAGTAAATACCAGGTTCTCTAAACATTCTAAATCTTGTGACAATAAATAAAACTTCATATACTACTTTTGCTCTCTTTTTGTTAAGCATGTTGTAATAAGAGAGAGAAAGAAGAGAAAAAGATGAGAGCAAAAAATCAGAGCGAGAAAGAGGAAAAGAAAATAGTAGAGAAAAATAAAAAGAGGAGACAAGAGAAAAAGGAGAGAAAGACAAAGAAAAAAGAAGAGTGAAGGAGAGAAAGAAGAAAGAAAAAGTGGGAAAGGAAGAAGGAAAGAGTAAAAAGAAGGGAAAGAAAAAAGAAGAGATAAAAAGGGGAGAGAAAAAGAAAGACATGAGAAGAGAGAAAGAAAAAAAAGAGAAAGAAACAGAAGAGAGAAAAAAAGGAAAAAAAGAAAGAGGATGTGTCCCTCACCACCCACATCTCCCACTGCTGCCAGCTGTGGTTCAGGCCCACAGCTCCAGGGCAGTGTCTGGTGGAGGGAGGCAGTGACACCCCAGCAGCAGCTCCTCTTGAATCCCTTTAGGGATGTACAGAAGGTTCTCCCATTATCAAGAGCCAGTGGGTTGCTTTTCTGTTTTCCCCACTCTGATGACTTTACAAGCCAGAAACTTAGATTGCTGATACCTTGTGATCTCAGCAGCTCTTTTTCATCAGTGTGTACTCTGCTTTCCAAAGATTTGGGTGGTCCGATCCTTCACATTCAACATGAGAGCTCCACTTGAGGAACACAGAAGAGGACAGTACCCAGCCTGCAAAGCAAGACAGTGCATCCACTCCCAGGTTGTATATCTGGGATCTGGTTGCTGATCTCCCCTGCTCTGGGCTAGGCACCCAGGGCGTGGAGGCAGCTTCTGTCCAGAAGGGGCTTGTTGCAGGCCATGGGGGTCCTGAGAACCTGATCCAAGGGGCGATTTTTCAAGGACCCATGCCCATCCTTGCTTGTAAAAGCCAGCCAGAGGAACATGGGGCCACTGCTGGTAGGAGTTGTCAATGCTTCCCTTTAGGGGGCAGGGCACTGAGCGCTCTTAAGTCTGCAGGTTTCCAGCCCTTGCTCAAGAAGCCATCACTTAATGTTGACTCCCAATTCAGTTATTGCCCTATCTCCAAACTTTTTATGGGGAAGGTCATTGAATGGGTAGTTGCCTGACAGCTGCAGGTACATCTAGATGCCACCAGTTTCCTGGACCCTCATCAGTCTTGCTTTTGTCCTGGCTTTGGTCAGTGATCTTCAACTGCAGATTGACAGGGAAAATTGTGTCCTACTGAATTTATGCTTTTTGCAGCCTTTGATACAATTGACCATGAGGTGCTGCTAAAGAGCTTATGTGACTTGATGGGTACTTTCAGGACAGTTCTAAATTGGTTCTGTTCTTTCCTAGCAGGGAGATCCCCAAGGGTGGTAATGGATGAATGCTCATCATTCCTTTGGGGTCTTTTCCATGGGGTCTCCCAAGGCTCCATCTTGTCTCCCCTCTTGTTCAATATGTATATGAGGCTGCTGGGCAAGACTGTTGAGATCTAGAGTGAGGTGTCATAAATATGCTGATGATACTCAGTTCTACTTTTCTTCTGACCCTGGCCCTGCAGTCTCAGTCCTTTCCCACTGCCTGATTACATTTGGTGGCTGCGTGCAGGTGAACCAATTGAAACTGAATGCGGACAAGATAGATGGTAGTAGGCAGACCCTGTGACTTGGAGGGACTGGGACACTGGTTACCAATGAGGTTCAGCTTCTTCTTCTCACTCAGGTTCACAGCCTTGAAGTGTGCTGGATCTTCAAGTGGTGGCCATGGTTAGGAGCACCTTTCACTAACTCCATCTGGTGAGAAGGCTGCTACCCTTTCTTTCAGATTCTGATCTGGCCACTGTAACGGGGAGACAGAGGGCTCCTGTTACTTTTTAAGAGAAAGCATCAGGCCAAGCTGGCTGTGTGAGGCTGCAGCAGCAGGAGCACCAGGCTGGCCCTCAATTAAAAAAGGGGACACTCCTGTGCATGGCTGGGGAGCCACATGACAGAAAGGGAGCAGGGCTACCAGGCATGCAGGGACAGGAGCTCCCCAGGGAAGCTGACTGCAGGAAGGAGACTCATGGATACCCGTGCGACATGTGAAAGTGAACCTAGCACTGGGAAGTATAGCTTAGGTAGGGTATTTACCCAGAGTGGGGAAGGACTTGGTAGAGGCAGTCTGCTAATATTTCTCTTATACTGATGCATGTTTGTTTAGCACTGGAGAACTGGGTTGTGGCTAAAGGGGCATGAAGAGGCCACAGAGGGTCCCTCGTAGAGCACTCAGCATTAGGCCTAGGCTGAGGACTGGAGAAGCAAGTAACCCATCCTGGGGTCAGGGACCACAGGGCTCAAGGCGGAGATGGCGAGGGTGGCCCAGCCTGGGGTCAGAGACCCTGAGGGCTGGCCCAGAGTGAAAGGCAGGGGCTGGGGCCCAAAAGCTAAGGTCCAGGACAGTGTACCTTGGGCTAGGGTCTCAGCGAGAGGAAAGGGACTGAAGTCAGGAAGGTGGAAGCCCCAACAAAGGTTTGAGGCTTCAGGGGCCAAGTGCAGAGTTGAGGCCAAGGTCCCCCGCTCTAAACACTGACTAACATCTGTGAGGCATGGGCCTGACTATGGGGTGGCTGGAGGGCAGAATTATTGCTCCTAAGGTGCAACTGGATTTCTCTTAAAAGGGAAGCCCATCTCATACAGTTTAGGGCAGAGAAGCCTGGAGAATTGCACACCAAGGAAAGACACCTAGGAAGAGGCGGCCCCGGCCTCTGGAGGGAGCCTCCCCAGTTAATAGACCTAAAGATCAAGTTGTGGCAGGTGAGAGATAGGAGGTAAAGGAAGACTGGAGAGCATGGGCAGGCTGAGATGACTGCCAGGGGGTGTCAGACATCAGATGGGTGGCCTATCGCAGCCACCATCATCCATGCCTTTATAACCTCAAGGCAGGGCCGGATTAACACATAGGCAAACTAGGCGCATGCCTAGGGCGCTGAGCTGCAAGGAAGGCCCCAGTCCTTCCCTCCGCAGTGGCAGCACGAATAGACCCACCCGCCTCACTTCCCTTCATTTCCCTTTGCTTTGTTTTGCATCCCTTAGCTTTGCTTCCGCTGGTCTTGCCACTATGGTGGCTGCTTCCTAGCAATGGCTCTGAGCCCCGCTCTCTGTGGGCAGCAGCGCTAGGGTGGGGAGGGGTCTCAACCATCCCAGGGCTCATGCGTTTGTTTACCTAGGGCACACTAAAGGGTTAATCTAGCCCTCCCTCAAGGCTATACTACTGCAAAGCTGTCCAGATGCTAGCACCTTCAAAACTGTCCAGAGACTGTAGCTGGTGCAGAATGTAATAGCCCACTGTTTGATGGGTAAGAATCTACTCACCAGAAGCATATAACTCCAACCTTCCAGTGTCTGTATTGGCTCTCAATAGCTTTCTGGGTGCAATGAAGGATGCTAGTTTTGACCAATAAGGCTCTAGACGGTGTGGAAGCTACAAACCTAAGGGACCGTCTTCTTCCCTCTGCCCTATCACTCTCCCCTGATGTTAGGGATCACACCCTCCTGGAAGTACCAACAATACAAATCTGCATGGCAAAAACTGTGGGAGATTGCCCACAGCAATAGCTCCTCAGCTCTTGAACTTTTTCCCTCTTGAGTCCACCAGTCTGAGCCTGGTTGTATTTCAAGTGCAGTGCAAAACTTTTCTGTTTAGGACAGGCATTTAGCAACCAAAAATAATCTGAGATGTTGTTTGGTGGGTCTCTGCTTTATTTTTGTTATTTTGTTTCCTTGATTAAATAAAGAAGGCTAACAGCATGCTGGGCTGCATTAGTAGCAGTTGCCAGGAGACTGAGGGAAGTAATAATTCCCCTCTGTTCTGCACTGGTGAGGCCACATCCAGAGTAATGTGTCCACTTTTGGGCCTCCCACTATAGAAAGGATGTAGACAAGTTGGAGAGAGTCCAGCGGAGGGCAATGAAAATGGTTAGGAGGCTGGGGTGCATGATTTATGAGGAAAGGAAACAGCAAGCCAAGGCACTTAAGGGAGCCCACCCTTGCCCCAGCCCTGGTACAATCTGTGGGCAAGGCAAGAGCCCCCAAGGGGACGCTAGCTTGCCTGTACACAAATGCCAGGAGCTTGGGGAATAAGCAGAAGGAGCTCATCCTCCTGCTCAATGCAAATAAGTATGATGTCATCAGGATAATAGAGACGGGGTGGGACTCCACCCATGACTGGACAACGAGTATAGATGGCTATACCCTGTACAAGAGGGATCGTGTAGATAAAAGGGGCAGGGGTGTAGCGCTCTATGTTAAGGAAAGCTGCGCATCCCTGCAAGCTGATATTGGCGACTAGGGCGGACGACTGGAGACTCTCTGGGTTAAAATCCGTGGGGAACACGACACGGGACACAACGGTGGGAGTCTACTACAGACCTCCCACCCAAAGGCCTGAGCTTGACCAAGAGTTCACCTGAGAACTGACTGAGGCCGCATGCTCCATGACCATGGTTGTCATGGGTGACTTCAGTTACCTGGTCATCTCGTGGGAGGATCACTCAGCAAAATCCGAGCGGTTGCAAAGCTTCCTCTCATGTGTGGATGACCTCTACCTGACTCAAGAAGTCTATGGGCCAACAAGAGATAAAGCGCTGCTTGACTTGGTACTGGCTACTGGGGATGACCTAATCGGCGAACTAGTGATCGATGGGAAGCTGGGTGACAGCGACCACGAGCTGATCACCTTCACCATCCACCATAAAGCTGGCAAGTCAGTCAGCAACACGGAAGTCCTTGCCTTCAGGAAAGCCAACTTTGACAAGCTCAGGAGGCTTGTCAGTGAGGCCCTAAGGGACCATGACCCCAGGGAGAGGGGAGTTCAGGAAGAGTGGTTGCTCCTCAAGGGAGTGATCCTCAATACACAAGCTAAGTCTATTCCATCTTGGAGAAAAGGCAGCAAGAGGGTACAGCAGCCCCCAGGCTCTCCAGGGAAATAGCAGACCTTCTGAGGCTGAAAAGAAAGGCCTACAAAGGATGGAGGATGGGATTCACCTCCAAGGAGGAGTATTCTGCACTGGTCCAGTCCTGCAGGGAGCAAAAACCAGGAAAGCCAAGGCTGTCACTGAACTCCAACTAGCTTTGAGCATCAAGGACAATAAAAAGTCCTTTTTCAGATATGTGGGGAGCCGGAGGAAAAGCAAGGGCAACATTGGACCCCTGCTGAACCAGATGGGGCAACTGACAACTGACGCCCAGGAAAAAGCCAACCTATTAAATGGGTACTTTGTGTCAGTCTTTCATCAGTCCCATGGGATGCCCATGCCCGCTACGGGACAGGGAGGTCCGGGTGGGGGAGATCCCCTGCCCTCCATTAATGCTGACCTCATGAAGGAACACCTTGAGAAGCTGCATACCTTCAAGTCAGCCGGCCCTGACAATCTACACCCCAGGGTACTCAAGGA
>NW_017729022.1:124331305-124331585 GCF_001723915.1 Gavialis gangeticus | reverse complement strand
GATGGAAGTCACTCATCATGGTGTCCTGTGACCAGTGGGGTCCCCCAAGGTTCTGTCCTTGGACCCATATTGTTCAACATCTTCATTAATGATGTGGACATTGGAGTCAGAAGCGGACTGGCCAAGTTTGCCGATGACACCAAACTGTGGAGCAAAGCATCCACAGCAGAAGACAGGCGGGTGAGCCAGGTTGACCTGGACAGGCTGAGCAAATGGGCAGATGAGAACCTGATCGTGTTTAACACTGAAAAATGCAAGGTTCTCCACCTTGGGAAGAAAA
>NW_017729022.1:124322701-124325958 GCF_001723915.1 Gavialis gangeticus | reverse complement strand
AGGGGTGACCACCAGTATCTGGGGGAACGTTTGTTCACCAAAGCGCCCCAAGGGATGACGAGGTCGAATGGTCATAAACTACTGCAAGACCATTTCAGGCTGGACATAAGGAAGAATTTTTGTTACTGTCTGAGCCCCCAAGGTCTGGAAGAGCCTGCCATCAGAGGTGGTTCAAGCACCTACATTAAACACCTTCAAGAGCAAATTGGATGCTTATCTTGCTGGGATCCTATGACCCCAGCTGACTTCCTGCCCTTTGGGCAAGGGGCTGGACTCGATCTTCCGAGGTCCCTTCAAGCCCTAATGTCTATGAAATCTAGTCTGGAGAACAGAAAACTGTGGCGGGGGGAGGGAGGGGTTTGCTTTGATAGCAGCCTTCAGCTACCTGATGGGATGAAGCTAGACTGTTCTCAGTGGTGGCAGATGATAGAACAAGGAGCAATGGTCTCAAGTTGCAGCAAGGGAAGTTTAGGTTGAATATTAGGAAAAAATCTCTCACTAGGAGGGTGGTGAAGCCCTGGAACAGGTTACATAGAGAGGTATCTCTATCCTTGGAGGTTTTTAAGTCCCAGCTAGACAAATCCCAGGCTGGAATGATCTATTTGGGGATGGTCCTGCTTTGAGCAGGGGGTTGAGCTAGATGACCTCTGAGATCCCTTCCAACCCTCAGTTTCTATGATTTTGGGTCCCCTTTTAAGAAATTCTCTCTCTTCCTGTAAGCCTCCCTGAGCCTCTGTTGGGAAAAGAGGCATTTAAATTACATGAATCAGGGGTATATACTGGGTTCTGCTACATTAGCCTCCTTTAGGGAGGACACTTGACATGCATGGGAAACAGGACCATGACTTAGACCCTTATACAGCCCAAATATGGAACTTGGCAAAGTGCACTGCCAGCCACACCCACTGTTCACTCTTGCTGCTTCTCACCAGAGGGTTTGAGGAGGCCGGGAGGGAAAGCAAATCAGGGATTATTCTAGGTTTGATGTAGAACCCTACTGAGGGCCACAGGTAGTACAGCAACACCACTTTTTCTTTTGGAAAGTGGATAACAGTAATTCCTTTTTCTTCTGGCTGTCAGAATGCAATGAAGTAGATTCTTCCTTCTTTGTGGCTGCTGCTCAGGCAACGGAAGACCCTGAACAACAGGACAGATAAAAATTCCACTGAATTCTGTTTCAAAGTCAACTGAATCTTATGTTGGGGATCAGAAGGATTCTCACAGGGGAAAAACTCCATAGAAGAGGCAAAGGGTCTACCACTTTAAATCATCTGCAACTGTATGCAAGTCTCTCAAGTCCCCTGCTCCCCAACAAGCTTCCACTGTGAGTCTCAGGGAGAGAGTGGCTTTGTCTCTGTGCCACACAGTTCCCCCTCTGTTAAGTAGGGAGACTTCCCTGCCCAACAGGAAAAACATAATGTGACTATGATACCTTGTGGTAAGGGCAGGACTACTTAGGCAGAAGTCAAGGGTATTCTTGGAAAGAATGGGGCCAGGCTTCTGAAACAGAGTCTCTTCCTAACCTAGTTTGTTTGATCTTTTCCATTCTGGATCTATCTGACTGTTGAAGAGAAAAAGGTCTTGAGCAAGAGATCCTTGAAGATTAGAGAAAAGAGGCATCCTTCCCACCCAGACTGGGTGAAATTACTAAAGGATTTTAGGAATGCTTGGATAGCAGATCTGCTTTCCTTACTGCCATGGCTTTATGGGCTTTCTAAGAACCAACTTGAATATTGGAGCTCCCAGTTTTATCTGATGCATGATCATCATCTACATAAGGATATCCGTTCCCTTCATGGAGCACTTCTCTCAAGATGTAAACAGAATATTGTGAGAGGGGGTTTTCTGCATAAGTATATAAAGTGCATCAGCTTCTGCACCAAAAATATCAAGTGAATAACAGGAAAGGAGGTAACTCCAAGCCAAGTGTACTGATCTATTGAGCAGTCAGAGCACAGATGCACCGCATACTTTACAATTACAACCATTAGTGAAAAAAAGTAACAGCACAAGAATCCAAGTTTTCATGACAACCAAAGAGCAACAAGAATGATCTAAAAATAACTAACATGGACTAGGAAACCAAATCCAGGGAACAGCAACTTTCCTTGGCAAACCATGGGAACTGCAATATTAATAGCAGTCGCAGACTCTGATTGCTATGTGAGAGGGCAAAACAAACAAACAAAAAATGGTACCCTCCACTTTTTTTTGGTACTAAGGCAAGTAGAATGCTGCAGTTCCTCCACTTCAGGATAATTTGTGGATATAATTATAATAAGAGAACTAAGTGCCACTAGAGGCTTGGTGCATATCCTAAAAATTGGATTACCTGTCTATGGTCAAAGTGAATTGATTTATTTAAACCTTCATTCAGAGTTGCTAGAAAGGATAGAAATGTGTAATCGTTTTTTTTAATCGCAAGAATTAAATGGCTGCATCCATTTCTGTAAGAATATAGCATATCATTGTAGGCAAATTTGATCCAAAGGAAAATCTATTAGCTAGATTCTTGGCTGATGTAAGAAGCCACAGCTTCATTAATGTCTCTTTACATTTAAGTATTTTGGGCCTGATTCACTAACAATTGAAGTCAATAGAAACCTTTTTCCAGTAGTATAAACAGATGTTGGAACTGGCTTTTATCGAACACTGAGCAGAGGCAGATCCAGAGTGGGTGTGTGGTGGGAGCAGAAGCCCAGGACTTCTGTTTCCACTTTCAGACCACACTGTGGGAGCAGAAGCCCAGGATTTAAGTCTCCAAAGTGAGTAAGAATCTTCCCCTTCCCAATTCTTGACACTCCCTCCCTTCCCCTCTAGAAGCACCTCCCCTCCCCTTCCCTTTTATTTTCTCCCTGCCTCCCCTGACTCTGGGGGTCAAAGAAGCTCCATAGCTGCTCCTGCTCTTCTCCAGCCAGGCTGTGAGGGGAGCAGGGCTCAGCTGAGAACAGCAGTAGCAGTGGTACGTGGGTTCTCTCTCTCTGCCCAGTCCCCTCCAGATATTTCCAAAGAGCTGCAGAACAGGTGCAGGGAATGGGAAGCTGCTTGCTGCCACTGCTGTCCCCAGCTGAGCCTGGGACCCCACACAGCTACTCGTTGCTAGTGACACCTTTCTTTGCCCAGAGATGTAAGTAGAGAGAGCAAAGGGAAGAAGTGGAGGGAAGGGGAGGTGTTTCTGAGAATGGAGGGGAAGGCAGGAGGACCAAGAGCTAGGGGAGAGTCTTACCTGATTCAGGGACTTAAAAAAAAAAAAAAAA
>NW_017729022.1:124322217-124322642 GCF_001723915.1 Gavialis gangeticus | reverse complement strand
AAAAAAAAAAAAAAAGTTCCTGGGTGCTGTTCCCCCAGCATGTTCTGCACACGCCAGTGGAGCCTTGCAGATCCTCAAGGAATCCATTTCTAAGCACTTGGAGGAGAAGGTGGTGATCAGGAACAGTCAGCATGGATTCACCATGGGCAAGTCATGCCTGACCAACCTGACTGCCTTCTATGATGAGATGACTGGCTCTGTGGATGCTGGGAGATGGGTGGATGTTGTGTACTTTGATTTTACCAAGGCTTTTGATACCGTCTCCCATAGCTTTCCTGCAGGCAAGCTAAGGAAGTATGGGCTGGATGAATGGATGTAAAGTGGATAAAAAACTGGCTGGAGCATTGGGCTCAAAGTAGTAAACAATGGGGGGTTTGGGGGGGGGGGGGTTAAGGGCCGGGGGGGGGGGGGCGGGGGGGGGGGGG
>NW_017729022.1:124291506-124322050 GCF_001723915.1 Gavialis gangeticus | reverse complement strand
TTCTCCTGTGGCTCTCCCCACCCAGGGAGAGACAGGCACAGCTGAAGGAGCTGTGGGAGAACCTGCAGCCACCCAGCCATGCCTGCCTCTCCCGGGCTGATCCGGATCTCCAAATCAGCACCAGGTTTCTGATTCAGCTGAATCAAATGGGGACAGTGATTCGAATCACTGAATCAAATCACTGTCCTCCAAATCAGCTGAATCTGAATCAAATACTTCCCTATTCGCACAGGCCTATCCAGCAGTTCCTAAGGGTATCATGAGGTAGTCAGCGCTTATCCTCTATTACTGTAATTGTAGTTTGTCCTCTATATTGTACCTTCCTCTGAAACAAACTATCTCAGTCTTATTATTCCAGCTATGAAAACAGATCTCCCAAGATCAGGCAAATCCAAAGCCTGACAGTTTTGAGGCGTTGCATAGTCTTCATTTGTGAAAATGTCTCTTCACCACAGGAATCATTCCTGACATTGATTCTCCCTTCTACCCTAAAATAATTCCCCAAACTATTAAATTGTCTTGTCCAGTGCAAAATTTTACCCTACCAGGGAGAAGCGTCAGTGACAGCAGGAAGCCAGCTAGAGACTTATTTGCTGCTATCAATCTGACATGAATGATACACACCTTGCTATGATGGTAAGCAGCATAAAGCCCTAAGATTGAAAACGTTGTTGTTACACCCTTCTAAGCATGTAGCCAAACCCAATGAAAATGTCTGCTACTAAATTTTTGGTTAGTACACTTAGCATATCTCTGACAATTAGACTAAGTTTGTCCAGCACAGCTGAGTCAAGCTCCCACTTTTCCCAATGTTCAATGCTTCAGAGGATGGTAAAGAAAACCCCCCACACATAACTGAAATCAAATAAAGCATTCACAAGGTAAAAAAAATGACATTTGTTTTCTGGCTCCTACAGATGATCAGCAGTCATGGGGTTACCATATACCTCCCATGTGGAGACGGGATTTTCCAGGAGTGGGTGCTAGATGCTGAAAAAGGGGGTGCAGCAGCAGAGAGCTCATTATGAATGTGTCCAGCAGCCAAAACTGGAGCTCTTGGTGGGGAAGGCAGTGGAGGGAAGTGTGACCGCTCCCCCCTGAATCTGCTGTGAGTGTTTCTTTTCGGCCTCATTATCCAAATACAGAGGTGGACAGCAGTGTTAGTCTGAAGGCGGGCAGAAGGTAGGGCTGGGTTGCACCTTGGTGACTGACTAGTTTAGAGAGGCATGGGTTTTCATAGGCAACAACCTACTTTTTCATATCTCTGACCAAGTAGGTTGTTGCCTATGAATGCCTATGCCTGCCTGAACCAGTTACTTTCTACAGTGCCATCCTGCTCTACGTTATCAGGATACCAGATACTTTAATTCAAAGGATACTGCTCCAGAATATCCTTCTCCTATTATACCATTCCTTCTACAGACTTGTCACACTCCATCTGGATGCACTTCAGGTTTCTTGCCTCTACTACTTTGGCACTGGCAGCCTCTGTATGTGGCATGGGGCAGATCAGGGAAGAAGCAGGGAGCACAGGGAAGGAAGTGGAGAAGCAGATCAGGCACAGATAACAAGGCTTGAGGGAGAAAGGAGAGCAGCAGACTGGGCATTTGCTTGTCTACTGGGATTCTTAGCTGATCCTCTCAGGAGCAGGCCTGGGATAAGAGTGTTTGATACTCTAGGAACAGTAAGACATGCAGTTCTGTAATGGGATCAGTGCCACCCATTGGTGGGGCAGCTGTGTGCATGTATGAGCTGTGGAGGACCAGGCCCTTTTTACAGTAGTAGGGGTAGGGTATCTAGAAAGCCACCACTGCTGACTAGGGCAGCACAAAGCCAAGAAACTTCATTTTTCCTGAGGATGTTTAAAGACTGAATCACTCCTAGGCTATAAGATAAATGCAGGCATCTCACCTTTTTTTTAATTATTTATATTTTGGAAAATTTTTCTTGTTCCAGATCAAATTAGCCAGATCGGTTCTGAACCCTTTGAATCGTTGAAAAACCATGTGTGACCCTAATACCAGCAAGTATTCTCAGCTTCAGATACTTCCAAATCCATTGGCAGGCATCCTACATGCAGGCCCAAGCCCAGAGGCTTGGGATTCAGATGCCCCCAGGTTTCACTTGCCCTCAGCTATATGGCCACAGGAGCAAGCTAGGGAGGATTCCCCCATTTCCCTGAAGTCAGCATGTAACCAAGATCCTCCCACTGGAAGCTGGCCAGTGGGAAGCTAATTATGAGGCTGTCATAGTGAGCCATGTCTACATTTGGACCAGGGTACATGCTCTACTACATGGTGCCATTTTACATTTATCTTGGCTCGGGTATCAGACTACACTTGATCTTAGCCCACAAGAGGCTAAGAGCTCAGACTTTAGATGGCATGACCTTTTCCAGGGAGGAAGGGAAGCAGAAAAGCCCACCATGGTGAACAAGGGGGTACCTTTGATTCTTAAAAGCTCACTTTGCCTCTGACTAAAGAGGTTCCTCCCTAATCATAAATACAGTACAAACCCATTCACATGGAAATGAACCCATTTCCCTTTTCCTTATCAGCTATGCATTTGCCAGGATAAAGCAAAAATAACTTGATTTGGCCAGGTGGCTGTCTTTGCTAGGGAAACTGTCAGATGAGCCACAGGGATGGAAAGTCAAATGAATGCATATCCTACCAGCTGGAGAGCACACTGCAATTTTGGAATTGTGCAGTAGCTAAACCCCAAGTCTTGTCTTAGCATTAATGCTACCTTGAGATGGGAGCTTTAATGCCAGTAAGTATTGCCACTGCAGAAAGATGACTTAGGATTCTTTGGACGGTAAAATCTTTGCTGAGGAACAGAATAAATGAGGAAGACCTTGGTGGCCTCAGTGCATTTCACAAAAACCCCCATCAATAAATTGAGGGAAGTGGAGAAGAACCCATGAAAGCTCAGCCTCCCTGTGATAATTAACATCCCACTGCTGGTCAGGATTATTCAGCTTTACATGATACTGTTGCTTTCCAAGACTTCCTAACCTCAAGCCTGTGCCTGAAAAACACAACATGAAACTCAGAGGAGTTTATTTTCAAAGGGACAGAGTCCAGGTTTATGGGGCTCCCAGTTGTTTGTTTTAAGTCCACAGGTACAGGGTGTGTGGGAATTGTTTGGGATTATAGTTCTATGTATATGTGGGCTGCAGAATTGTACTGATACATTTGTTTAGACAAGGATCTTGCATTAAGGGGCTGGGGACCTTTAGATCCAGTGAAGTCAGTAGCAACTAGGGGTCCTGAGCCCCTTTGAAAATTATAGCTGTAGATAGTTATCACCTGCAAGTGAAGCTGTAAGCAGTGTTTTATGTAGGACAAATAAAAGTATCAGTCAGTGCTTTCTCCAGCCCTTCTAAACTTTTCCTAGAAACAAGACTAACACAGGTGTCACTGGTTACCCAACATTCAGCTCTGCCCCTTACGTTTACACCTTGCATCTCAGGCTAGTGTTTCTGCTTAGAGAAAAGCTCCACTTCTGATGGATTTTCATGCATTCATTTTAAAAGCAATACAGGTGTTGAGGCTCATG
This sequence comes from Gavialis gangeticus, assembly GCF_001723915.1. NCBI lineage: Eukaryota > Metazoa > Chordata > Crocodylia > Gavialidae > Gavialis > Gavialis gangeticus. The sequence continues at coordinate 124,318,489 of NW_017729022.1, read as the reverse complement.
GTTACTGAACAGCTGTTGTTATTTTGTCAGTGTAGACTGAAACCCCAGTAGAAGATCAAGGGAAGAGAGAAGTGTCAGGATACAGTGTTTACTTCCCTCATGGTGTTTAGTGCAAGTATGTGCCTTTTGTGTGAGAGAGCTGTTTTAATTTGCTTTGCAAGAAACCGAAGTCAGGAAAAAACTGCTCCTCACAGTCAAGTTTAGACAGTGGATATTATAGTGGACTTGGGCCTATTTTTATAATTCCCTATCAGCTAAACAGCAGCAATGAGTCTGCATGAAGTTTTGCCCCTTTCACTAGCTGTTGAACCACTATGAATTGTCTTGTAATTTCAACAATTGGGTAGCCTCCCATCCAGGTATTAGCCACTAGCCAGTCACACGACTGCTCAGCTTTCAAAACTGGGTACATGCAGGTCAGCCTGGTAATTGGAAAACAGATTAAGCCATGGTCTAGAAATCTGTGGGGCAGCAGAAATTTAGCCAAAGATTCCAGAATTCCAGACCAGTATCCCGAGTACCCGACCATCTTTCATTCCCTTACTGTAATTCCACCTGAGAGAATAATAAAAAGATATCAGGATATAGATTAAAATACACTGCTTCAGGAAGGTTGCTATAAAGAGTTTTAAAAAATAATTAAACATATTGTATATTGGAAATATCATGTAAAATTTCAAGAAGGCCTTGATATAGGAAGTATCCCTATTAAACTCATGTGTTTATGCTGGCTGGAAGTCTCATTGAATTATATACTCATGTGCTGTTGTGAAGAGGAGTGGACTTTATTATATACCCAAGTATTTTCTTGACCTTGAGAGCATAAATATTTTATGGGTGTAGGTTGTAGCTGTGTTGGTCTAAGGACATAGGCAGACAAGGTTCTTTGGGTGAATCTGGTATCTTTTATTAGGCCAACTTAAATAATTGGAAAATAATTATTAAGCAATAATAGTCACTGACTACCTGTCTTGTATGCATACCAGCCCAGCCTCTGGCTTCTTTGCTTTTCATTCCATCCAGGAAGAGCACACACCAACTGCTGACACTTCCTCAGCCTGACGAAGGGTTTTTGAACCTGAAGGCTTGCTTAATTGTTTTCCAACTATTTAAGTTGGTCTAATAAAAGAGATCAGATTCACCCAAAGAACCTTGTCTGAATATTTTATGAACGTTTTACTAGATTATAAGATTAGTACATTTATATGCTAAGTTCATGGGGCTCAGTTATAGAACTAATCCTGTCCAGGGCTTCACAGCTTATCATACTTGTGTTGTTCTCATAGTATGAATAAGACTAGTCATTAAAAAGACAACAGGCCTTGGCCTTGCTTTTTTTAATATTCAAAAGGGAGAATATGCCTACAGCAATGCAGTGCCATACTGTTAAATACCAGTAAGAGTAACAGAAATAAAAGGAAAAATATTTTAGGATAGAATATAATCAGCTTATGAAAGGGACTGTATGACATGACTGTCTGAAACAGCAAAACCCCAGAGACCAGGAGGTCACTGTCAGTCCTGTATTACTAAATTAACATGTGTATTAGCTTTCTAGTATGTCAAATGTCGAGCTTTGTGGGAAGCAGGGCTTTGATGCAAACATGTTTAACATTTCATCAAAACCACCAATATTTTTATTTTCGGCAAGCGGTGACTGGAAGTTACTCAAAACCAAAGAATTTTCAGCTGAAAATGCCAAGCCCTGAAATATTTTCTTTCTTTCTTCTTCTTCTTCTTTTTGGTTTTCCAGTGGGGGAAAAAAAGAAAATCAAAGCAGATGCTTTTTGTGAAAAATGTTTGTTTAGCTGAACACCTAGCTAGCAAAAAAAGATTCTGATGAAAAAAAGATTCCAGCAAAAAAAGATTCTGATGAAATAAATGGAACCAGTTCTAGTAAATGCAACAAAAAAATCATCTGCTAGAAGAGACCTATTAAATATATACATTTTCAGTGGGTTCAAGCAAAATATGAAATGATCCTAAAATCTCTGAACTTAACCTTAGGATGTTAAAGGAAAAGAGAAACATTAGGCTACAACAAAGTGACCCTTTGAGCTATTTCTATCATGTTACCAACTGGATTTTCAGATCAGAAGAACCATGAGGTTCTTTCTATATTAACTTGCCTTGTGTCATGAAATCAAAAAAGGAGATGCATAGATATCCAGGGCAAACATATCTGCAGGATAGTAACAAGTTTGCAAAATGCTGAAAGTGACAGAAGTCTAAGTGGGTCCAAATAGTTTTGGCCTATAAAAGATGTAAGTCTTGAGCCCCTCCTTTGGCTAAAAGTGATCCGAGTACTAGATGGGTGTATTCCTACAAGAAAATATTGGAGAGCAGTTTTTATTGTTTTTTTACAGTGCCCTCTGCTGGATATTACTTAGCATAAGATTTATAGTATTTCAAAGAAGACAGCTCTATTAAATAAACATAGATTTCATTGTGGTTACAGTTCAGACCTTTTATAGAGGGACTATTTATGGAAATGCAAAAGTATAACTTCAGCTGAACACTCTTAACAGCATTCATTGAAAAAATGGTTTATTAATAGATTTGTTGAAATACAAGGTTTCTAGGAAGTCAGGGTAGGATTTTCAAAGGAGCCTAGGGGAATTGGGTCCCAGTCCCATGGAAAGACAATGGAACTTAAATGCCTGCCACTGATTTATATTTTAGAAAAATCTTACCCCTTTTAAGACCCCATACACACCTTATTAGCCTTACCCCTGAATTCCTCCAAACCATTATTCTGACAAAGGTGTTACTACAGGTTTGCTGAGAATAGAGTAGCCCCAGCTGCACCATTTTCTAGCTAATTAAATCATTCCCACCCTTTCCTTTACCCCCCTCCCCCCACACACTTCCCAGTATAGGAGAGAGGCTACATCATGTTCCTTTTACCAAGTCTTCCCAAAAGACATTTCTCAAGTCTCATGCCCACCATGGACTTCTTGCATTAACTGTAGTTCCAACCACTGTCAGTGGAATAAAGGCTGGTTCTTTGCATGGGATGCAGTATATGGAAAGGAAGGAAGTTCTAACCATTAAAATACTAACCTATGTTTCAGGAGACCCAAACTTGGTTTTCTATTCTGGCACAAACCTTCTTTGTGGCTTTGAGCAAGTCACTTAGCACTAGAACCACTAAGGGACTAAATGCTTAAGTCTTGTCTGGCTTCCACTTCAGGCACAGAAGTTTAAAACCTTAATCCTCAAAACTCACACTCAGCTTATTCTGAATTCCCAAGATGCCTCAATTTTCAATATTAAAGTTCCCCAAGTTCTGCTTTTAGGCCTGCCCATAAGCACCTTAATCTTTTCTAAGATCAGTTAGAAACCCCATCAGGACCCACAGACTAGGCATTCCTCTGCTGTGCCACCCAAGAGGCTTGATTTGGTCTGAGCATAGCAATCTGACCTGGCTCTTCACAGAGTAAGAGGAAAAGGTACTCTCTCCCTGTCCCCTTTGTTCAATAGCTCAGTGGTTAGCACATTCACTCGGGATCATGGAAAACCTGGCTTTCAGTTCCCTCCTCATCCTGATGGGATTCAAACCCACATCATTTGCCTCCTAAGAAAGTGCCCAAACCACATGTGTTAGATGTTTTTTGAAAGTGTCTCAATCATTCCTATAAAAGATGCATGGAAATTTCTAAAATGTATTAGGCCAGAGAAAAGATGTGAGGGTGAGCAAAATTTTCTAACCTAGTAGCTAGAGTGCTCTTTGGGGAGGAGACAGGCTTAGGTGTCAGCCCTACTCCATTGACATTTTATTCTGAACAGTTAGTCACAGGGCAAAAATACATAAGTAGCCCAGGGGAGTGGCCCAACCCCTACACTAGCATGAAGGTCTTGGTATTGGTCTTAGTCCCATGATTATTAATTATGCCATGCAAACTTGAACAGTTTCAACAGAAGTGTTACCTGTCAGCTCTGTGTTCCTGGGAAACACTGTTGCAATAACCAGCCTGTCTGACTCATGAAGGACCCTCCCCTCCCCGCCTGAACCAGGTGCAGCTGGTGAACTCAGACTGGTGGGGCTGAGCGGCTCACAGGAGCAGGGGCATGGGGTTGCAGCCGGCTTGGGGTGGGCGGGTTGCCACCCATAGCCAGGAGTGATAAGTTCCTATTATCCAGCATATAAGCCATCATTTACCCATAAACAAACCTAGCGCTCTCTCATGAGCCATTACAAAAACCCTTACCCAAGCTCAAGTTTCTGTTCTGGTGCTTGTAGCCAAACACTACACCAGTTCCACTTCCCTGCCTGGAACACCTCCACTGATCGTGCTGATGGATCTGACTGTCTGCAAGCTCCAACAAACACCTGGGAACCTTGACTGGTTCAAGCTTTGCTGAGTGGTGAGACCCCAACTCTCTCTCTCCCCGCCCCCCCCAGCTTTTTAAACCTGACTTTTGCTGAACAAACTTGAGCTAGACTTCCCCAAATACCCAAATGAAACTGTAATATTGTAACTGCCTGGTTTGTTTGTCTCTCCTTGTATGGCTACTAGTACTAGTGTCATTATAAGTTTTATATACCTGGCAATAAAATGACTTTTATGGTCAAGCTGGTTGCTATACTCTCTCTCTCAACCTCCCCATTTGCTCTGCAGCAACGCTTCTTTTACCTAAACCAAAGATCCCTGTAAAGCCCAAAGATCCTGTGGGGTCTGCTCATCAAGAGAGTTATTACCAGGACACTTGTGACAAGAGATTGGGATGTGCAAAGTTTGAAGTACATAAGGGTATCAGCTGAAAGTGCTGATTGGACCCAGCCTGCCCAGACGTGCCCTGTTAATCTGTGTGCTTGTGTTGACTGTATTTTATTGTTGCCCTGAACTGAGTCCATGCCATATGAAGTCATCAGCTGGAAGTGCTGAGAACCTTGGCCTGACTCAGGCATACTCTGTTAACCTATGTGTATGTGTTCACCTGACTCTGTGGCTGGAGAAACCCAGCCCTATTGAAGCTAAGCCCTGCAAGGTAGCTCCGTTGGGAGTGAGAACTTGCAGAAGGGAGAGATAGAGCTCCGTATAGAAACACAAGTGACACAAGCAGCACATTGACAGAATTAGAGACCCTATAAATGTAACTCTAATAAATGAATGCACCCCAAAGTGATGGGCAAGTCTGGTAACAAGAGACAGATCTCATCCCCCAGACAGCCTATAATCTGGCTATGAGGGCACTCTTCTGGGAGGTATTGGTTTGAATGCTCTCACCCAAGTTTTCTGTTTCCCAGGCAAGTCCTCCAGTCTGTAAGCTACTGGATAAAGAGCAGAGCAGAATATCCCCATTACTTCTCTTTAAAACATAGCTGCTGGAGGCAATGACCTCTCTGTTTTAGAAAGAAAGGCTTTTAGAGACCTAATCTAGGAGAGGTCTTAGGTCTGTGAAACCTAAGCCATAGGCAATGCAAAGGAGGGGAACAAGGGGGTAGGTGGCCCCCCCCCAACAGTGAGCACTTTGGCTACTAGGGGGGCACAGAGTGCTAGTGCCCCCCCCTAAAATTGGCTCCGCCACTGGGGCACCTCCACCTGGTTGCCAGTTGGCCACTGGGGGATCACCCCTATTGTGCTCCATTGGTACCCCTCCAGACTCAGGAGGCACCAGTCACCCATGATCTAAGCAAAGAGAGATCCTTTCCTGCAGCCCAGAGGAAAACATGTAAGCTCACAGAGGGACTGGGTTTAAGACAGGGCCCTGTTCAGTTCACCAATGTTTAGGAGTCCTATCCTGAAGCACATAATTCCCCTCGGACATCGTGGAGGAGCCTCGATAGCTACCTCAGAACTGTGAATTCTGCTGTGGTGGCTGGGTGGTGCAACACTCAGTGTTTTCATGCCTAGGTTTTATTCTTGATTTAACCCTGAGTGTCTAAGCCTCAAAGTATATTTCATTACCTTACAGGGGTGTTGTGAGGTACTTACATATGAAGGTGATACAAATATAGAGATTTTGGGCTATATTAAATTTAGTTTCACACCTACAGCAGAGTTGTTGACAACACTTTGCATTCCTCTCCTTATTTTACTCCCAGTTACTGCAAGACACATCTGTTTTCTGTTAAGCTCTCAGTCCGCTCAAATTCCATTTCACTGAGTAGTATAAAAATCTATAGCCTCTTGTGGATAAAAAGAAAAAAATATATGTTTTTTCACTTGAAGACACAAACCTGGTACTTGAAATTCAGAAACACATAAGAGATTCTCCAGGAATGGATATCACAAAGATGCAGAAGCCAAGTCTACTTCAATGTGCCATGGATCTTGTTTTACTTCACAGTATTCCCAACTAAACAAAACACCTTGCTTCTTTTATATAATTTTTCCCCAGTCAAAAATAATTCTTCCTTATCTGGATGTCTTTAGCAGTAGTGAAGCAGATTATAGCAGTGCCTGCCTAGCATAAATTGTCTCACATCAAATCAACCTCATAGCAGGGCATCTCTGCCAGTATCAGTCTCATGTCAAAGAATTCATCTAGTGAAGTCTACCCAGTATCAGAGCTGTTCCCATAGCCTGAAACCTGTAATCTTTTGTGTTGCTCCTTCTTGTCTGCAACAATTTAGGGTTAATGAAATATACCAGTTAACTTTTGCTCCAGAGATGATACTACACAGGTCTCCTGAATCACATAGCTGCAAAAGTTTTTCTTGAAAAAAAATCCCAGAAGTCTTAATAATCAGAAATAATTCAGAAGCCTTTTCCCTGCAGCTTTGGAATGACCAGTTCTGGCCTCCTTTTCCATAGGTTGCAGTCTTGTGGATAGATCTCAGCTGGTGCACATCTTTATAGCTCTATTGAAATCATGATAGCAACAGCACTGTAACTCCCCTGCCAGTTGCTACTGGGAACAAACAACTGGCAGGATTCAACTACCCAGGGCTTCCTTCTAGAGAATTAACCAACACCAGCTTGAGCCTCGACCCAGAAACCTGGGGAACTAAATTATGTCACCTGGAGCCCTTGATGATTAAGACTTCCCCATGTGCAAGCACTAAGTCCAATATCTGAAACAATGATAACTTTACTGGAGGGACAAAAAAGGATGCAGAAGATTGGAGAAGGCAAATGCATTTCTTGTTTCCTATCATCACCTGACAGGAATAATAGGGGTTTTTTTTAATCCCTACATTCAAAATTTAATGGAGTATTGAGCAACATACCAAAAGCTGGAATTAGACTGTTCTCAGTGGTGGCAGATGATAGATCAAGGAGCAATGGCTTCAAGTTGCAGCAAGGGAAGTTTAAGTTAGATATTAGGGGAAACTTTCTCATTAGGAGGGTAGTAAAACACTAGAAGAGGTTACCCACAGAGGTTGTGGAATCTCCATCCTTGGAGGTTTTTAAGATCTGGCTTGACAAAGCCTTGGCTGGGATGATCTAGTTGGGGATGGTCCTGTTCTGAGCAGGGGGTTGGATTAGATGTATTCCTGAGGTCCCTTCCAATCCTAATTTTTTATGATAACTGAACAGTGAGTGAGGCCTAGCTCATCCAGTCATTTACTCTTGCTGCAGGAAACTCTTTCCTGTAAGGCCTCTTTGTAACTGGAGACCCTAAGCTGCTCTGGGCAGCAAGTCTGTTAGATGCTAGGCTCCTTGAACAGTGCATGGAAAGGGACAGGAACCAGAGAACAGGGATCTAAAACAACCCACATGCTCAGCAGGGAGCTGCTAGCCAATAGACAGCACTGAATAGAGGGGTAGTTTTTCATCTTGCTCCCCAGGTGCTTCCTTAAGGCCTGTGCAGAGCCTTCTCCATCTATATGGGGCCCACAACTTGGAAACCTCTGGTGAAGATAGGGGCCGATGCCCCAATTTTTTCCCCTCCAAAGACACGCTTTCGATCTGGCTCCTGGACTACAGGGCTTACACCAGTTTTACAAAAGCTGAATATGTGGCCCAGTAGTTTTGTTATGCATGGCACTTAAGCTAATGGGAATGAGAGTAGGGGAAGGCTGTGGTGAAGAACAGGTTCCAGCCCTGGTTTGGAGTAGAAGGGCCTTTGTACATGGCACATTTCTTGCCCTTTCTTGCATTGCAACAGTGTGACTGTTTGCAGGAGTGGATTTTCTGGATGCTTTAAAAGTGTTTCTGGTGCATTAAAGTAAAACTCCTTGGATGTAGTTTTGTTTGACTTGCCACAAATGAAAGCAATGTATCCATGGATTTTTTGCGTGCAAACACAAAAGCACTCAAAGACATGCAATGAGTCTCTTTGCCCACCAGATGACACTGCAACTTTTTTGTAGTTCACCCCGTCAAATTGCTTCCACTTTTGAATTGCTTCCACTTCTTTCTCTTGTGCCATTTGCCAGCTCCATGCACCCACAGCTGCATGGCAGGGCATGGAGTGGGGAGCCTTCCTGCTCTCCTGCGGTGCCAGTCAGGGACCAGGCTTAATTCTTTCAAAAACCAAGTGCATGGAAACACAGATGTGACACTCCAAAGCTTAATTAGTTCAAAAACCTAGTGTGTGCAAACACTGATATGATGCTCCAAAATAAACAAGTTTAAATTTTATAAACCTATTTAATTTAATGAGGATTAAACCCTGTGGTGTGTATAGGCACCCTTAGGTTTCTACTGGCAGACAGCTTGTTTTTGGATGTGAGCTTATGTGGAGGTGACCTGAAAGAAAAAAGACCATGTATTGACAATTATCTTCCTTCCCTGCCCCTCAGTAGTGGAGGAGGAAGTCTGTTGACTCAAGGTTGAGTTTGGAGGTTGGAAGAAGCGTACACTAATGTAGTGTTTTTGTGACTCAGGTAAATGTCCAAGGCACTTCTCTTTAGCATAAAGTTTCCTTAATGCTCATTATTTAATATGATGTGCATAAAGAGAAGTGGCTTCTCCCAGACCGTCTAGCTTTGAGGTGCTCTCTAAAGCTGTCTGTCTCCTGACTTGAGCAACAAACTCTTTCATGTGCTTTGCCAGGCTTGAGAAGAGAGACACGTGCCATTAACGTTTGGAGATGCGGCAGGCAGAACAAGTTAAAGGATAGAAATATTTATCGGAAGGAAGGCTGGCATCACATACTTAGAGGCCTGTGCTTGTCTGACAAATTATATTTTTAGGTTTGCATGGCTTACCTTGCTGTCCCTTGCCTTGTGCCTCACTAGACTGGGACCATTCTAAAACTTAACTTTCTTTCTTTAGATCCACCCATCATGTTACAAGATAAGACATTTTTGAGCATGGTGGTGAGCAGTAGGACCAATTGGGTTCCCATGTAAGCTGGTGGTAAAACCCCCATTCACTTCAGCAGAAAAAGTGTTAAACCAATGCAAAGTGCTTCTGAGCCCTTCTCCAATATCCTTGGGCTTTCATGATGTGAAAGGTACTATAACACAACAGGATTAGGACCAACGTGTTGGTTGGAATCCTTTACTTCACCCATTGCTAAATAAAGCCCTTATGTAACCCAGTATACTGTCAGCAAGTACCTTCCTAAATTTAAGCATATAAATAATCCTAATTAAGTCACAAGGACTACTCCGGTGTGTATAATTAAGATTACAGCCATAATTTGTGAAGACAGAAGGGTTTTCATTATTAGATGAAGCACTTAGTAACAATCAGTTTAAATCGCTACAATCAAAGTGACACAGAGAGTGTAAGAGAGCTTCTTGAATAAAATTGCAAACCTAGGCTATCTTGCCTTCCCTCCATTACAAGCCAGAAATGAAAGTTTAATGCACAAAACAATAATTTAGCATGTGGCATCTGCAACTTAATTAGGCTCCATTCATGGCATTTACTAACAATTCAAATTCTGAGATAGCAAAATCATTGCTTAGGCTTCTTTCAAACAGCAGCTACTCTTCATAAGGGGGGGGGGGTTGGAATAATTAAAAAAATCAAGCCAAAAGCCCAGCCATATATATGCCTAACTGTAACCCTGATTGTTCCAGTGTATTTTCATATCAACTCTTAATAGAGGTCAGAGTAGTAAAAGTGACCACACTCATTATTAAGTGCACCCTGTTCCCAGTTGTGAGAAGAGTAGAGTGAGGGGGAATTTTATAATTGCTTTCAGCTATCTGAAGGGTGATTACAAAGAGGATGCAGCTTGACTGTTCTCAGTGGTGGCAGATGACAGAACAAGGAGCAATGATCTCAAGTTGCAGCAGGTGAAGTTTAGGTTAGGTATTAGGAAAAGCTTTCTCATTAGTAGGGTAGCAAAGCACTAGAACAGGTTACCCAAAGCGGTTGTAGAATCTCCGTGTTTGGAGGTTTTGAAGACCCGGCTAGACAAAGCTTTGGCTGGGGTGATCTAGTTGGGGCTAGTCCTGCTTTGAGTAGGGGGTTGGACTAGATGATCTCCTGAGGTCCCTTCTAGTCCTAATTTTCACTGTTTCTATGATTCAGATCAAACAAATATAATGTCTTGCACTTATAAAGTGGGGATGTAAAATAAGACTGAAACCTGTAACTATTGTGTGGTGTGCTAGATTTGCTTCCGTACCAGATGTTTGGGATAGTACAGCAGTAGTTGCTACTTCTGGTCTCTTCTTATCTATTTTTGCTGATACCACTTTCCCCCTTTTTTGAGCAACAGGGTAATTAGTACTGGCTATACCATAAGTCAACCGGTGGGTCTGCATGTATCATTCACTTTGGATGCATCCTGCATTTAATTTCTCGGGGAAGGAGAAATTCCCAGGAAGTCCCATCTCTGGCCCATTATCAGTAAATTACTGGTATTTGCACTGTGGTGATGCATAGGCCAAGACCCCCATGGGGATAGATAGTGTACAAACACAGAACAAGCAGACAGTCCCTACCCCACAGAGGTCACATACTAATTAACTGTGGTCTAATCTGATCCCAGTTTAAACCTTCCTTTCATTTTAGGAATCCCTAAAGTAAGATTTCCTGTTGATTAGTGAGTATGGTCAAGGTTATGAAGAGCAGCTAATGGTTTGTGTTGCCTTAAGTCTGAGCTATCTGACTTGAGATACCAGGGTTTATCTTTAAGAAAATGCTGAGCTGTTATAAATTGAGACCTAACAGGGTGCATCTACATGTGCAATTAATGTGATGCACTAAACTCTGGAGTTGTTTGAGCTGGAGTACTGTTCCCAGGTGCAGCGTCTACACATGTGCTTGGGACAGCAGTGATTTGAGCCAGGCTAGAGGAGCCCTCTGCTGGCAGGGGACATGGGTGGAGGGATCATCCCTGGACTCTAGGTGGTAGCATCAGGTGGCAGAGGAGCTGGCCGCCGGCTACTTGGGCTGACAGGGTGCAATTTGTGCCTGGTGGTCCCCGTCTACATGTGCATTTGATCACACTTAATGACTCTGCAGTAAGATCATACTATCCCTGGCAGTACTCTCTTACAGCGGAGTTAGTTTACTGCACCCTAATACTGGTGCACGTATAGACTGTGAAGTTTTACTGTGGAGCTAGTTGGTCTACTCTGAAATAAAGTGTACGTATAGATGCCCCCACAGTTGTTTAAGATGAGCATCAAAAACATGAGTCATCCACTGTACTGGATAATCAATCACAAAGCAGCATGGCCTAGGGCAGTGTTTCCCAACCTGTTTCATCCCACGGCACACCGGCTGGATGCAGAGTGTTGCCGGGGAAGCATGCAGCTGGATGCGGAGCATGGGGTGGGGGCTGGCTGGGGGGGGTGGTGGTGCAGGGCTGTGGTGGCAGCCCTGGATGGAGCTGCCCCGCGGGGACCCACGCCCCCAAAGATTCTGTGGCACCCCTGGCAATGTCTGACGGCACAGCAGTGTGCCGCGGCACACCGGTTGGAAAACGCTGGCCTAGGGCAGTGAGTGCCAACTCTTTGGACAGGTATGCCACAAATGAGCCCTGCACCCTCCCCAACTGTGATTCCAATCCTTTTATTCTGGCTGATTTGCTGCTCAACTTTCTACTCCCTGCCTGATCTGCCACATGCTACACATAGAGGATGCCCATGGCCACCCCTGGTCTGGTGGACAGCCAACATGACTGGGGTGTTGATTCACTTCCTGGGTTGGTGGTTGGCCTGCTGAAGTGACTTTGTGCAAACTCTTTGTGCTTCAGTTTCTCTGGCTGTAGGATAAGGAGAGGAGTTTTTGAAGTCCTTTTGCAAAGCATTTTGAGAGCTACTGGCAAGACTCCTCTAGAAGTACTAAAGATGAATATGACTAGGATATAAAATATGGTTACTTCCATATTTTTGAATAGGAAGGGGGAGTGATTAGTAAAAATGATTAATCCACTTAAGCATTTGCAAAATGAGATCTATATCCGAGCATCAGCCCAGACACTTACCCAGCTTCGGAAATTATGTTTATAATGCAAAAGATGATAGACTCTTAACTACCTGTTTTAGCTGGTACCACTATAATACTCTATAATTTTAATTACTATCTGGTTTTCTATTCTACACTTGTTGGCAGCTGCTATGCAGCATCCTTGCTTTAATGTTTATTTGAATGTTTAATTACTCTATAATAGCACAATAATTAGCATGTAGCTACAGAGGAATTACACGGTTGCCTGTACTTTGTAAACTGCAGTGTTAACCCCATCTGCAAACAAATAATTATGCAGCAAACATACCTGCTTAACATAAACAATAATTACCAAACAATTAATACAAATATAAGAAGTGTGGGTGCTTCCTCTATACACAGTATTTTGAATGTAATTTCTTGGTAGTTCTTACATTATTTGCACCCTTTCCATCAAAATGTTGTATTGTATAATAGTCAGTACTGAGGAAGATATTGTTACTGTACTTTAGTCACAGAACTATATTTTTAAACTCATCCCATAAATGATGTGATATATTATGCAAGTTCTTATGTTTCTATAGAAACAGATTAGAATCAAGTGAATGGAAGTATTTCTAAATAAATCAAATATGCTTTAGATGCATTTGTAGGTTTTCAAGTCTATTTGAGAAAATTAGCAATAGAACAGCCAGGAGGTGGCAGTGTCTACAAGGAAATAAAAATTCATCATTTCAAATTCTATTCCCTGAAAGGCACAGTCCCTTAAACTGCTGAATTAAAACTCAGTCAGCATGGACAATTGTATTATAGGGATTTAACTTAAAGATTTCAGTAGGGTGTTTGTCCCTTTCCCTCCAAACTCTTGATAATTTCAGCAACATAGTTGAAAGCAGTCACCCCATTCTGCTATGTAGTTTCATACTCCAGAAAAGGGGTGGCTTACCTATGGCACTGGTGCCACAAGTGGCACAGGTGGCCTCTGTGTGTGGCACATGACAGTTTGGGGAGAGGACAGGCAATACAGCAGCAGATAGGCCAGGAAGCAGAAAGCACACCACCAGACCAGGCAAGGAAAAGGGCCTGGAGTAGTAGTGGGAGAGTGTGCAGGACTAATTTATGACACTCCTGCTAAAGAGGTTGACCCCACAGTGCTCTAAAGTATCTTTATTAAATCAGATTTTTAATTCTGAAAGCTCAATGATGACCCATGGTATATTTTAAGAAATTTCCCACTTAAAAATAGATTTTCCCCCAGGTCATGTTTCCTATCTGAATATCAAGTATAACAAACTGTATTTGTGTTTCCCTTAATGCAACTGTCACTCTGTCTGGGCATCATTTACAAAATGAAGAAGAGCATCATTTAGTCTACAAAGGACTGTTTTCTCCACCTCTCCATTACCTTAAAGATGATGTACTTAATGGGGTGTTGTGTTTTAATGAGGAGTGTTGCTGGATCATTCTTCCACCACAATTCAAAGACAACGAATTTACAAAAAGATGGGTCTATCTAAAATAAAAAGGCCCTGTTACATCCTGCCCTTTCGTACTAAAAAAAATCATGGCCAAGAACACCCTAATCTGACTGTTAGCTGCTCTCTTGTTGACTGAAGAGAGGGCTTGTAAGACTGATGTTTGAAGGATTTAAAAATTAGGATTAGATAGAAAGTGAATAAAGTGCACAAAAAAACATGTATGCTATGCCTTCATGAGCCATTCTTGAAAGGTAGGCTCCTCTCTCTTTTTTTAACAACTGTGGCTATTTGTATAAAACCAAAGTTTGTTTGTTCCTATTGCTTACCTGAACTAAGAATTACTCTGTCTGGGCAATACGTTTGGTTGCTGTGGAGATGACTGTGACCTCACAAAAAAAACTGGCACCCTGAGATGGGGAATAAACATGATTAGATCAACCTTAACGGCTAATTACTCTTTTTGTTGGGTGAATCTTAGGTTACTGTTTTCATGTAAACATTACTGGTAATAAAAGAAGAGAGAAATAACATGGATTATCAGTGTGAGATCCAAGACATAGGGTGACCATGATCAGGAACAGAATAATTTTTTATCGATGAGGAAACTGGCCACACTACTGTGAAGTGGACTGTACTGGTTTTGCCCTAGGAAAGTAGGAACAGTGCAATCCCACTTTTAGATCATTTCTCTGTCTAATCTACCAAGTCAACAGAACTATTTCCAAATAAAACATTTGCAAGTTTCCCAAGACTTTGAGAGATTAAGCAATATGTGATAAGACAAGGCTTCTCTGAGTGAACTCCTCAAGCCATGCACTCAGTTTGTCTTAGGGATATTCAGGGCAATGTGTCCATTGCTAAAACATGCTTAATGCCAGTACTATTTGTTTTCAGTGGGATGGGGGTATTTGTGTTGCCCCTCTTAAAGAAGGGCCTGAATTAAAACCTTGAATCTGGACTGCTGGGGTACAGAGCCCAACATTTTATGGATCCAGTAGTTTTCAGTTACTGAATGAAGAGTGGTTATAGCTCTCTTATACCAGCTTGTACAGGTGTTGGCAGTTTGTGTCTGCAAGTAGACACAACACCTGTTCTCTGTGTTGATGATTGGGCTTGTGCCATAATTTAACAGATACAGGATCTGACATTTTGTAGCCTTTGTGTCTGGGCTGCTCCAAAATCTGAGGTTTTAAGGAGCAACAGGAGCTGCTAAACACAGTTTTTATTTAAGTAGTGGCATAAATAAAAGTGATTGGGATGAAACACTGGTTCTGTGTAGCTGGATTTAGGTGCCAGGATCAGGTGCTAATGAAGGTGATGTGTATTGTCTCCCATATTATTTTTTTCCCCTGAAAAGGAACAGTAGGTTTATTCTTTGAAAAAAAAAAAATCATTGCAGCTTGTGGAGTGAAAGCCAAAAAATGGCTGGATTCAGCAGAATCCGAGAACCAGATTCAGGATTCTGAGGTGCCGTCATGCTGAGATGTGGATTGGTATGAAAGCAGCATTTGTAGTTGTTCATTACTTGGGAGTTAGGATTTGAGGACTGGGGATTAAAAACTGTGTGGATCCAGGAGAATGCAGGGGCCTGATTTGTATCCTAGTACACAGTGGCACTGCAATAAGCTGGCATCTGGGTCTATTGGAGGTATAATGAGTGGTTAGTCTTGTTCACTATTTTGCTAGTACACTTTGGGGACTCATGTACAAAAAGCAGTGGGATACAGGTAGATCTCTGTGTTAGCTATTTCCTACTGTTGCCACTGTGCAGTTGCTTCAGTCTCTCTCCCTTTCCTGGCCTCTTGCCAGGAGCAAAGCACGTGCTTTGCCTGTGACTTTTGCACAGAGAGATTTAAGCCCGGAAGCCCAGCACAAAGTTCCAGCTCCTGGTGGGAGTGCAGGGAACAGACCGGCATTGGTGGGGGGCTCAAGAAAGTTCACCATGGTGAGTTAAACTGCCTCGCCTGCTCTGAAGCCATCTTTATTGCCTCCAGCAGGAATTTTATTAGCTTGGATAATGAGGAAGCTAGCTCTCATTTGCATTTCACACTGCTCATGTAAATGCATTGTACACTCATTTTTTTTTCTTGTCCTGGTCAAAGCAGTGTAACAGGGCCAGAGAGTACATGAGTGTTTGGCTCAATATTTCTCCCTTTTTGTGAGTGTCTCTGGACAAGACTGGGGCTCCCTAGCTACCTTTGCTGTGGCATGCCTCAGTCCTTAAAGGGCCTCTGCTTTGGTCCCTGTGGGGACTTGGGGTAGGGGTTTGTCTACACAAATCCTGTTGCAAAAGCTAGCACTAGTAACGCACCCATCCTCTTCTTTCCATTCTGTTCTGTTACACATTTCTTTCATGGTGGTAATGTGTAGGATTTATGGCCTTTAAAGTTGCTATGCTACTGAGAGTTCTGAGGATTTTGTGGCTGGTCTGAGAGATTGGCCAGTACTGAGCCCTAAGCTGAGTAGCAAGTACTTTTCTCTCTTTGTAGCTGAGCTTGTTAGGCTGGGCACCTGCTTTCTGACAACCTAGTTTTTAACCCAATGCTTAGGCTTTTAAATGATGAAGAAGTACCCCCTGTATCATTTGACCAGTAGATGAGCAAGGTTCTGGAACAAGTTTCCTTTTATAGGAGTGGGTGAAGGATGAGAAATGTAACTGGTCTCAAGTCTGAGCTTGATAAATGTATACTGGACCTATATGACAGGGCTGCCTGCTGTGGCAGGGCCTGGAGCTGGTGACCTAGAAGGCCTCTTCCAGTTCCTATTTCTTTTGTGCCTACCTGGATGAAAGAATGCAATCAGCTTCTCAGTCTTTTAACAAATTAGCTCTCTGCATAGAGATAAGGCAAAACACTCCCTTTACAGCACTTTTAGATATTATTTGGACATCAGTGACAGGTACCATATCACTAAAATGTGACCTACTGGGCAATGGTGAGATGCTATCCCATTTGCTAGGAAGTGGGAACTTAAGTGTTGTATTCTGATGTCAGAACACAGTGTTGGATGTCACAATGTCAGATCTAGATACTGTAACGAGCACAGTCCAAAGATGTTCATGTCTGGGTTTAGAGCCAAACCTTGGTTCTGATGAAGTCCTGAACAACATTTCCAAGATTTGTCCCTCAAAGCCCAGTTCTCCTTTCAAGGAGTAGCATTTGGTAATACAGCTCTTAATGTTTATTAACTTGACTGGGTACAAACTGGTCTGACATGAGTGCCAATCTTTAGTCAATACAGCTGCCATATATTCAGTGTCTCAATAGCTCCCAAAGCTACTGCTGCTAAGAATGAAGCAGAATTTACTGTGCAATGGAGGGAATTACACAATGATTCCACATACATTGTCGCACTCATTAATCTGCATAGGCAAAATGCCGTGCTATAGTATTCTGTTTCTCATCAAAGCTATATTAGTATCGTGTGCTTAGAGGTGTTAATATATGGCTCCTTCACTGCTCGTGTCTGTTTTCAAAGGAAAATAATCTCAGACCTATCTTGTGCTGCACCAAGAAACTCTGCCCTGTAAAAGAACCCCAGTCCCATCAGGAAGCTTATGACTGTTAGGGGTTCATCCATGGGGATTGTGTTGCAAGAACAGTGAAGGCCTTCATTATCTTGCAATGACCATTTATGATCATAGAGAAACAGGGCTGGAGGGGGCCTCAAGAGGTCACCTAATCCCCTTACCCAAGGGGAGGACCTTCCAGGTCTAAACCATTCCAGCCAAATATTGGGCACTTTGCTGTTTCTTTTCTTCCCAAATCATTGCGGCTCCCAAACTATCTAAGTTATCAGCTCCAGTCAGAATGAGACAGCTGTGTGTATAAATGAATTGAGTCATATTGTCAGATTTATTTATTTTTTTTGGCCTCAGGGCATGCCCCTGGGCAGGGAGCATTAGCTCTCAAAGCAGTTTACCCATGTTAGTGTGACGCTGTGGACAGGTGAATGAGCTCTTCTTTGCAGCATAACTAACTGGCCTGTGTGCAGCAGTGCCCCAGACTGGGCTATGCAGCTGCTGGCTTTGGCTGTTATCTATTTGTAGTGCTAGTGTTCTTGTATCCTTTGTGGCTGCCCTTTTCTTACCACTCACTGTATGGCTCTATGAGATTCACAAGGTAAGGCCAGGTCTTCAACAGTTATCCATGTGCATTTTATCACTCTTGGACTTAAAGTAAAGCATGTGCATGAGTCATAGAGTCATAGATGTAGGGCTGGAAGAGCCCCTGTAGATCTTCGAGTCCAACCCCCTGCCCTGGGCAGGAGATAAAACCTGGTTCAAATGACCCTAGCCAGGTAGACGTCAAAACTCCTCTTAAAGACCCCCAGGGTAGGAGCCAGCACCACTTCCTTTGGAAGTTGGCTCCAGATCCTAGCTACCCTGACTATGAAGTAGTGCCTTCAGATGTCTAGTCTAAACCTACTCTCCAACAACTTGTGGCCATTATTCCTTGTTACCCTGGGGGGCACTAGGGGGAACAAGGTCTCTCCCAAACCCTGCTGTTCCCCCCTAGTGAGTTTATAGATGGCCACCAGGTCTCCCCTCAGCCTTCTCTTGCAAAGGCTGAACAGGTTAAGGTCCCGTAGCCTCTCTTCGTAGGGTCTGCTCTGCTGTCCCCGGATCATGCAGGTGGCCCTCCTCTGGACCCTCTCAATGCTGTGCACATCCCTCCTGAAGTGCGGCGCCCAGAACTGGAAGCAGTACTCCAGCTGTGGCCTGACCAGTGTCGCGTAGAGGGGGAGGATCACCTCCTTGGCCCTGCTTGTGATGCATCTGTGGATGCACGAGAAAGTATGGTTAGCCCTACTGACCATGAGCTCACATTGTCGGCCCATGTTCATCTTGGGGTCTTTGCAGAGTTGGGTCCCAACAGGTTTTATATAAGTTCTGTCGTATTTTTCAAACCAGGAAATAGTGACCCACACAAATAATTGGGAAAATAATTATTTATATAGTAAATAGGAGTGTTCCTATGCTCCATTCTCGTGCCATTGCTGCCAAAATATACATCATGGCTTACCACCACAATTCTTTAAATTCCTGGTCTACTTGCCTCCTGACATGGGGTTGAAGAAAGTCAGATGTCTTTCTGCATTGTGACCACCAGGTGTCTCCTGTTAGGGGAGACAAAGCCTCTGAACTAAATAACTGCTCTGCTTGGTTGAGTTTCTGGGAAGGGTTCCAAACACTTAATATCATCTTTTCCCACCATTTGTGTTACAGATCTAAACTTTAGTCCCTTGAGGTGAGGGGAAGGGAGAACCATTTACAAAATAAGGAACAAATTCTATTTCAATTGGGTATGCTATTTTGGGGGTTGCTGGTTTGTGATACGAGGCCCCAGTTCTTCATTTGAATGTATCAAGAGACCCTTGTGCCTGTGAAAAGTCTCACTGAGGTCAGTAAGTTTCTGGGCTGAACAGGCAGCTTTTTACACAGAATTGCAGGAACATGACTTAAATCACTCTAGTGCAATGCTGACAGACTGCACTAAAGGCAAAACAATCCGTCTCTGGAACTGCATATTGTGAAAGATGAGCCTTGCTAATGTGCAGAGTGCTTTTATCAGTTCAGCAGAACCCGGGCTAAGATTTTCAGAAAGAGCCAATGACACCTGGGTTCCCTAAATGGGCTGAGTCAGAACATGTTCAGCACCAGTCACCTGAAAATCTTTTTCAGATAGCTCTTTTTGGGCACCAGAAAATTGCAGCTAAAATCCCTGGTCACTATTAAAAATGTTGATTTTGATGCCTCTGTTGCTAAATGGGTCCCATCACATGTTTTCATCTCCTGCAAGAAAGCTGTTACTCTCTCCCTTCAGATGAGTGCAAGCTGCTGCTGGCAGAATACCTCTCCCATCTCCCCTGTCCCTTCAGTGTATGAGACTGACTTTGCAGACTGCATGCATTATAGTACACATAGGATCTGTTAGAGCTTTCATTACCAAAACCTTCACTCTTGATTTTTGTAGAACAGATGCTTTCTGGAAAACAGGCCTTGGATCAGAAGTAAATATGTTTAGCATTCTCTGAAAATTGTATATTTATTTTAAAAGCTTATTCCATGCCAGGTGGCCAAATTCACCACCACCCTGGGCAGCCCAAACAGCATGGAGATCTGCGGAGTCATGCTTGCTACACCCAGGGGTGAGATTCTTTACCAGGCTTAATCATATTTGGACAAAAGGGCCTGTTCCAGTCCCATACTCGTTGGCTCCCTTTCGCCTAATTTAGACAGCTATGGGGCCTAAATGATGGCACGCCCTAGGGCTGCAGCCCTGCCCCAAATACAGCCCTGCTTCTCTCAACCCTGGTTCTGGCAATGTTGTCTTTGCCTTATTTTTGGGAAAGGGTCCTTGGACAGCAGCATTATTTTTGGCTTCTGCTGTGTCTGCTCCACTGGAATCTTCCCATGATTGGTTGTGGAGCTTATATGGTACCTTGATGATGCTCTAGACCTTTTACCTGGCATCAAAAAACTAGAGCTGGAGTGAGCATCTTGCTATAATTGCTTCACTATTAATGTATATGCAGGGCCTTTCTGGTGTGGAGTTTCTCTCTGTTTTAGTGACTGTTTTACAAAGTTATTAAAAAGCACATAGGGCTGAAGGGGCTTGGATCCCAGATTCCCGTTCTTCACTCTTGCAGGTGCTGTATTACATGATCCCAGTCTTTCAAACCTGAAGGGTAAAAGGCTTGTGGATCTGCAAGAGAAACTGATACTCCCATGTGTATCATACAGAGGTCATTAGGAGTCTTCCTTGCTTGCATCTGTTGATTTTTTTTTCTTTTTCCAAACATTTCCCCATGAATTCTAATACTTGCTAAGGGGTTGAGTTTGAGTCACCTTATGGTAAGTGAAGGAAACAGAGGTAGCATGGTCTTTTGTGCTACAAGCAAGTTTTGGCCACCAACCACAGAGGGCAATATTGAGGAATGGAGGAGGTGCATGTAAAACTCCATGCCTATCAGTAAAGCACTCAAATGTTTTCTTAAAAGGCACTCCCTGAATCTGGGACCAGAGAGAGCAATGTACCATTGCCTAATGAGCCATTGGTATAGTAGAACAGCAACATTTTGCAGTGGCAGGCGGGAATGGTCCAGCTTGGGTCTTGGTTGGACCAATACTAGGATGCAGCCACTGCCACTGCTTCTCCCTGCTGCCAAGTTATGTGGTGGGCTGGATTTTGGAATGGATCTGCCACTCAACTAGCAAGTCACCACAGATACCTGAGAATACATTCACCAAATTTGAGAAGTAGGTATGCCAAGCATTTCCTGAAAGACTTAGTTCCAGACGATAATGAGTTTTAGTGAAACAAAGACAAGAGGAAAAAAGGGAATGCTGTCTCCCAAAGGCCTCCATGACAAACACAGGCATTGCAGGCATGCCATTTTTCTACACGTGCACACAAAGTCCTTCCATTTTTCTCAAACCAGTTAATTCTATGTTTTACAGTTGTCTATATTATATATATGTATGGATGAATTTTTCTGTTGTTTTTCACCCAACTTCCTGAATAGCTGAATTGTTTTTTATCATTTAAGATTTTGGAAAAAGAATTGCATTAACATTGTTTGGGGGGGGGGGGGGACGGGACAGGACCCTACCTTTTTCCTTCAACTGTATTAATAATGTTGATAAACAAAGCCCCCTTTTCATCCACAGTGATACCCAATAGTGACAGGTACACAAGAGGCAAAGGCTTTCTGTGTTAGCTAAGACATCTGAGTACTTGATTTCAAACAACTGGGTATATTTTTGCTGTGGACATATAATAGTCCAGTGCAGCAGAGAGACAAATAGCAAAGATGATGCTTGCTTATATTCCGTGCTTCACTCCATAGGCCCATTCAGCTGTAAGGGAGGAAACCAGGCTTCAACAGCCCAGATGATTTTGAAATGAATTGCTGGGCTGGGTGTGGAAGTCAGTAGCTCTTTGCAGAAGAATAGAGCCTTTAGTGTCTGAGCTGCAGTACTATTTTCTTTTTGTTTTTTCTCTCTTTAGCTCTTTGTTATGTCAACATCTGTAGTCTTGAGTAAATAGCATAAAGGGAGAATGCATATTGTATTTCTATTAAAGAGGCAAAATTGGGTAGGGGCCAGATTACTGTATAAACTATGCAGTCTCTGTGTGAAGTGAGGAGGTTTGGAGGAAAGGCACTCCTTTCTTTGTGACATCCTCAGCCCCACCAGGAATAACATTGCTTAGTATTTATATGGTACCTTATGGACCAGATCCTCAGCATGTACAAATCAGCCCCACTGCTTGTAATAGGACTATGGTGATTTATACCTCCTGTCAAGCTGATCTATATGTTTGGAACAGCATGCAGACATTAACCAATTCATCTAGGGAGGACTGATGTTTTCTTCCTGTTAACGCCCGACAAATACTTCTCAGATGTTGTGTAATTAGGAAGTTTTAAATGTGCAATTATAGTGTTATGATAAAAATCTTACAAAGAGAAGCAAGAATTATTGTGGATATTATCTTTTATTGGACCAACTGCCTGGTTGGGATAGATGAAGACAAGCTTTTGGGTATCATAGTACCCTTCCTAAAGTCTCTAGGGCTAGGGGCAGACATCCAAAAAGCCTGAGACTGAATTGATTCAATCTTTGCAGGTTAGTCTAATCTGGCTAGGTTAAATCACTTTGTACAGGCATCCTAAACATGCAGCCACATATCTGCAGTGGCTCAGGCTAGAAGCCAGGGGGCACTAGAGCAGCCCTCCCTTCCCTTCCACAGGGCTGAGCTGAGGGGTGGCATGGCCAGGCCCCAGCAGGATTTTTTGATTAAGGAGGGGTTCCCTGCCCTTTTGACCAGCATGGGGTGGGGGGTGGAAATTGATAAAAGTGTTTATCACCCCTTCCTCAGTGTTTATCATCCCATTAAAAAAACAACAGAGGGACATAAAATGTTTTTAAATGGTACCAAAGTGCCTAGCAGAAGATAACTAAAGTTGAGGACCTCAGCTTAGTTCTCTGCCATCAATGGAGAACAATGTAGATAAACCTGTTATCAAGCTACATGAGATTGTACTGCCCAAGGTCTGATTAATCACTATGTGGTCTTCCCATTACCCTTGGTGGGGCTTTGGATCATGCCCTTAGTGAAGAAATTAGAACAATTAGTGGGCCTAAAAAAAGGAATTCTTCACAAGTAGAAACTTCATATTTAGATTTCCAAAAGAGTCAGCTGGGTTCACCTTGCAGAAAGTAAAAAGGTAGGAAAGAATCTTGAAGCGGCATGTATTGCTACAGGCAGAGACACTGTATTGGGTGAAGACACATGCCATTTAGACCATACTAAGAGCACTTAAAACATAAGCATCCACATGTTAAAGCTCATTAATTTATGCTAAGTGCCTTCTGAGTGTCTCAAAGTTATGCCTCTTCAGGCAAGGGTTAACTCTGAGGCATGCTACCTACCTCATATTAGGGTAACTTCCCAAGATAGAGCAATTTGAAGTCCTCCAGCATCCCAAGATACATCATTCCCAGCCCCTCCTCCCCCACCAGAGATGCAGTCCAGGCGTCCTGGTTTCTAGCCACCCATGTCCCCACCAGCCCTGCAGTGCAAGTCAGAGTTGTGCAAGCAAAAAACAGTAGTAACCCTTACTATGTGAATACTCACAGCACATCCTAACTTTAGCACTCCTTAATATTCCACAGATTTAGTATGGTCTAAGTGTAAAGTATATCTTCACTTCAGCTGGGAACTTAGCAGCTGGAAACTCTTGGTTCATTTATGATGGCTTCAGGAAACAGGCAGCTTATGACAGTGGAGAAATGGGCTACTTGTTCTGGAACAACAAGAATAACTGGTACTGTACTAGTTATGTACAGAACTCAGAATCTGTAGCAAGCAAAAAAGGGCAACTCACAGGATAGGCGTTAATATGTTGGCTATTTTCACATGCCTCCTCTAAAGCTAAAGATCAAACTTTTTTTTCTTTTAAAACTACTTCCAACACAAATTTAATCTGTTTTACAGTGTATGTTTTCATTGTGTCATGTTGAAATTTAGCCATTCTAGTTGTATCTGTGTTAAAATGATGTGAGTCTTTAAAATATGAGTGCCTCTTGGAGAACAGATCACATTTACTGGAATTGTACTAGAACCTAGAGGCCTGAATGGCAGCCTGGGCCCAGTTCCAAGCCCTGTATGAACACGTAGACAGCCTGTTGCAAAGAGTGTCAAGACTCTACGTCACCCAGGGTGAAGCAGAGAAACAGACTTACCTAGGAATGTCTACAGGGTTAGTAGCAAAGCTGGGGAGAAAAATCAAATTCTCTGATCCGTGGTTCAGTCCTGTAGTTATCAGACTACAGTAGGACCTTGGAGCTAGGCTAGAGTATTACAGGAAGATTTCTCTAGTCACACGTTGTTTAGAAGTATGATCCAAATGTCTCCTTTTGTAAGCCTCTGACAGAAATGACATGAAGTTTATAATTTGTCAGTGTTGTATGGAGAGTTCAGATAGGAGCCACTTGCTGTTTTTAAACTCTAAATAAATCAACACATCAGCTCAAGATCACAAAAAAGTAAAACGCCCTATTTCACACAAGACAGGTGCATAGAGTCCCCCTCAAAAGGATATGAAGCAAAGTAAGAATCTATTGAAAAATAAAGTTCTATCTAAATATCCCTTGACTGAAGGAGTTTAACTGTATCTCTGTCTTCCAAAAGAAGCAAGGTAACAGCAGGTAATCCAAATCTGTGAATTAGTTTGCCAACCTAGTTGAGCAGCCTGGGTTGTGTACAGTCTAGAAAACCCTTAGGAAGCAGATAGAAAATTGTGGTGTTAGTTTTATTTAGTGATTTGCATTCAACAGGTCCTGGAGTTAGCAATGCATTTATGTGTGCATTAGTATCCATTTGAGATCATTTGGACTTAAGAACCCTGTTTAAAAGTGAAGGCCTTATTTAAGTGCTCTGCTGACTTAAGCACATTTTTATACTTAAACAATTTAGTAATACAGCATGTAATAGGAATAAATCCTGAGAGGTACAATTTTCCGTACAGCTGACTATCAAGAAAGCTGGGGATGCTCAACACCAGACATGTTTGCAGTCAGACCTCTTCATTGATTTTATTCCATAAAGACATGTTTCACAATGTGAATTTACAGTGTGAGACTTCCATCTTTCCAGGTCTCTCCCTCTGAATAAAGGTTCTCATATTTTCCTTTTTTGCATTATGAACCATTTCTGTACCTCTGTATTTTTTGGTTACGTATTTTCCACCCGAGACTCAGTATTTGGCCTGCTGACTTTCACACGTGGTTTTGTGTATGAATGTACTGCAATAAACTATGTCATGGACTATAGAGAAAGTAAATTTAGTCAGAAAACTCTTCAACTCATGGGCTCTTCATCCTTAGACATCTCTGTTTTTCACCCCATAAAGCTGACAAACTTACAATTCCAGTTTCATGGTTTCTGTCTTACTATATTCCAAACAGTTTTTAAGGCAAGACAAATGTACCACATGGAGCTGGATTTTTCCCTTCCTCCAAATTGAGAGGATTATTAGCATAATCAACCTCACTTACCTTGACATTAGAAGGACTCTAAAATTAAGAGAGTTGAGCAAGGACAGAAAAGGAGCTGTAAAGTTAGAGCATAGATTCCAGCCCTTCTATCTAATCATTTATCTCACTTCTGGACTCATAGTTTCATAGTTTCTAGGGTCGGAAGGGACCTGAGCAGATCATCTAGTCTGACCCCCTGCCATGGCAGGAAAGAGCACCGGGGTCAAACGACCCCAGTAAGGTGGTCATCCAACCTCCTCTTAAAAACCCCCAGGGTGGGAGCCTGCACCACCTCACTTGGAAGCTGGTTCCAGACCCTAGCCGCCCTGACTGTGAAGTAGCCCCTCCTGATGTCCAACTTAAACCTTCCCTCCGCCAGCTTGTGACCATTGTTCCTGGTCACTCCTTGCAGCACTCGGGGGAACAGGGACTCCCCCAGCGCCTGCTGATCCCCCCGTAACCAGTTTATAACAGGCCACAAGATCCCCCCTCAGCCTTCTCTTTTGAAGGCTGAACAGGTTCAGGTCCCACAACCTTTCCTCATAATTTGCCTTAATGTGATGTGGACACAAGTGTTCAGTTTCTGCTTTTGGAAAGTTGTCAAGAAAAAGAAACAGCTGAAGAGTTCTTGTTCCACAATTTGGCTTTGCAAGCGGAGATAAAATCTTCCCAAAGCAGGTAAGATACAGCTTGTCAGGGGTTCCATTACCCTATAAGCTTTGTGTAGAGTAGTGGTAGGAACATGGGCAATTGATACATGTAACAAGGGACTCAAACCCGTTACTCCCAGTAGAATGGAAGGAGAGAAGAGGGGACTGAAATATGGAGCCAGGGGACTCATGCCCCTTTAAGAGGATGCAGAACGCTTTGCTAGCTGTGTGGGGCTCAAACTGCAAGAATGCAGGCTGGCCCTTAATTAACAGGAAAAACCTGTGTGCAGAGCTGGTGATGGCACATGCTAGAAAGGTGTGGCTTCCAGGCTTATAAATCTAAGGCCTGAGCCAGCATAGGCACTCTGACCCTGCATCCTAAAGGGAGAGGTGCTCCTGAAAGGGGTGTGTGCAGCAGATGGACTAGAGGGAGCTGTCAAGAGGGAAGTAAGGGGAGCTGATGGCCTGAGTGAAGAAACAACCCAGAGCTGGATAGGCTTTTAGTTGGGAAACAGTGGCTTATGTTTGCACTGTGGTTTAAACTTTATCCCAGTAGACTGGTGTGGCTATAAGGGGTGAAGTGGAGGCCACAGGGGTCCCTGAGAGGCATGTGATTGAACCCTATGCAGGGTAGAAGTGTGAGCCACAGGGCTGCTGTAAGGGCACCAGCATAGCCTTGCCCTGGATCAGGAATGCCAGGGGTCTGAGGTGAACTGGGAGTAGCCTTTCCCTGGGTCAGAGGTGCCTGGGAGGGGCTAGGCAGAGTTGAAGCAGTCTTGCCTTGGGCCAGGGACACCAGGAAGGGATGGGCAGAGCCGAAAACAGCCTTAGCCTGGGTCGTGGGTGCCAGGGGGGCTGGGAGGAACAGAGAGAAGGACAGGGCAAAGCCAAGGGCAGCCTCACCCTGGATCAGGGACACGGGGGGCCTGGGACAAGGTGCAAGATAGGGACAAGGGGCCCAGAGATCAGAAATACAGAGGAGGCTGGGAACTGGGTCCAAGTTAGTGGGCCAAGACTGGAAGCATGCAGCCAGAGTAAAAGGGGCTAAAGCCAAGAGGG
>NW_017729022.1:124276300-124286506 GCF_001723915.1 Gavialis gangeticus | reverse complement strand
GCCGAAAACAGCCTTAGCCTGGGTCGTGGGTGCCAGGGGGGCTGGGCAGAACAGAGAGAAGGACAGGGCAAAGCCAAGGGCAGCCTCACCCTGGATCAGGGACACGGGGGGCCTGGGACAAGGTGCAAGATAGGGACAAGGGGCCCAGAGATCAGAAATACAGAGGAGGCTGGGAACTGGGTCCAAGTTAGTGGGCCAAGACTGGAAGCATGCAGCCAGAGTAAAAGGGGCTAAAGCCAAGAGGGCTGAGGCCTCTACAAAAGTAACACCTGTGAAGCATGGGCATGGCTGTAGGGATGGAAGGAGCCCACAAGTTTAGCTCTTAAGGCATGTTGGGCTGGAGAGGGCAAATACTGAGACAGAGAGAGAATGACTACCTACAGCCACCAGCCTCCAAGAGCAGCTTCCCCTCATTACTTTTAACAAGGCATGGCAGGTAAGGAAGCAGGGTGAGACCCTGGGAGGCAAGGGCAGGACCCAGGCAGCCACTAGGGGGCATCATGGCAGCCCTCAGGCTTTGTCCTTGTTATAATACATGATACCGTGGTGATGTTTGATAGCAAACTGTTTTCGTTGAGCCGCTGGTGTTCTTAATACTACCTCACAGTGGAATTGCATATTTGTAGCATTTTAGAAAAACATTGCTTAATAGTCTTCAAGGTCAAAACTGTCCATTAGCCTGACTTTTTGCATGACACAGCTAAAAGCTATGAGCCCATTTCTCCTGTTAATGCCAACAACTTGTATGTAAATAAAGCATTTCTTCCAGAAAGTCTCCCGAGAGCCAGATCCAAAAAAAGTTGGTTGGATTTTGCGAACCCAAGTCCAAGACTGTGATCCAAAAAACCCCTCTCAGTGACAGTAGTTGTCATCAGGCTTAATAAACATAGGCATACATGAATGACAAGAATTAAACAACGAACTTTAATTGAGGAGCAGTAGGCTAACCTCTGCAGACCCTTTGCCTCTTTTTAACTAAATGTCTACTCCCTAACTGAGGAACAATCTGCCAGTTACCAACTCTTCTAAATTAGGGAGCACGTCTACATTGTAACTTCTATCACTACAGTGATCTTCTAGCCCTGGAGACACCTACATCTATTAAGCACCTGCAGTTTCAGGTTCTATGTACCCTTAGGCCTGTCCTCATCTGAGTGGCTTGGCACCTTGGCTCCCTTTGGTTCCAGAAACTAGGCAGAGCAGTGTCTGTATCTCTTGAGGGCTTGTCTACACCTGCAGCAGCAGCAAGTCCCAGCACTGAGAAACTGTATTATATACCACCCAGCTATGTCCACAGAAATGCTCCCAATCCAGGAGCACAACAGTGAAGAGACTAGGACTGTCTCAGGCAGTAGTGTAGCTAAGAGGGAGTGACTGGGGCACCAGTCCCAGGTGTTGAATTAGGGGGAAGTAAAAATAGCAGCTACTATGCTGCCAGCCCAGCTGTTGCTACCACCCTTGTCCATAGCTCAGTCACTGACACTGTTGCATGGACAGCCACCATTGCCCAGGGCACTGAAGTGCCCAGGGCTGCCTCTG
This sequence comes from Gavialis gangeticus, assembly GCF_001723915.1. Taxonomy (NCBI): domain Eukaryota; kingdom Metazoa; phylum Chordata; order Crocodylia; family Gavialidae; genus Gavialis; species Gavialis gangeticus. The sequence continues at coordinate 124,284,967 of NW_017729022.1, read as the reverse complement.
ATCCCAGGAGGCTTCTCTAAGACCCATTGGAAACTTGGGTCTCTAGAATAGGCACAGCAGGATGAGTGGGAACAACTTTAGACATACAGGTTGGGGAGAACATGCTCGAGCTCCTCAGTGCTGTAACTCACCAGCACTGCAGTATACTTAGGCTGTAAGGGACTCTGGGTTGATACTGAATTGTTTTCTTCAATATGCATAACAAAGTTCACAATCAAACACCTCTGGTGGGTGTGTAGCAGTCTGACTGCAGTCTGCACAGCTCTGTTGTTAGTGCTAACAGAATTAATAGCCAAGTCAGCAGGAGGCTCAGAAGAGCTCAAGACATCAACATTGTCTGCATAGTGCACAGGGCAGGGTATTGCTTCAGTAGCATCTCATCTATGGCTTCATAGATCTCCTGACAGTTGTGAATGGGGGGGTTAGTTTTTGTTTTTGGCTTCTTTTAAAGAATGGTTGCTTAGAGCGTGAAATCATCTGTTGTCTTATTGGAAGAAAAACAAAGTGTGCTACATCAGGTGTAAACAGAATAGCACTGAAGTGCTGTGAGAATGCCAACTGATGCCCAGCAGTGGATCCACAAAGAAAGGCAAATCCATGAACTGCAAATATGACCGTGATGGTGTTTATGCCAGCTTGCTTTCAGCCACAGGATTAGGTCTTAATATCTGTGGTGCAAATGCCTTTGGCAAGGCACACAGCTATGATTTTCAGCACATCCCTGGAGGTCCTCAGCCCCTTATAGGATCTGGCCCTCAAAAACCATGCTGGTAAGGAACACTGTCAGACAAAAGAAACAATAGACATCCTGTTCTGTTTCTTTATGGGACCTCCCACATAGTAGCGCCTCTGAGAGAAAAGGAAAATGACTGAGGGCAAGGGAGAGAGACACGGTAGCAATAAATGCCACCTAGCTGAATTCCAAACACTTTGCTTTTACTGCTGTCATTGGGTTCAATCCTTCGAAGTGCTGAGTACTCTCAGCTGCCAAAATGATGTGTACTTTGTCATCCATAGGAGTATGCATTTGCTCCAAGTTTAAACATGTGCTCTGGTGGACTAGGGGCAAACTACTGAGAAACCTTCAGGATCGAGTCCAGAGATCATAAAGAGGTGTGAAGCACCATGCAAAAACGGATTGTGCCACTGAACACCTAAAGAGGCCATATCATGAAGTGACATGTCTGCATTGTAACTTTTATGTCAGGGGCAAGGAATTCTTAGGGTGATATCTTTTATTGGATCAACTATGTCATTGGGGTAAAGTTAAATGAGCTTTTGAATGCAGGGCATTCTTCATCAAGGTCTCACAACATAGTTGGTCCAATAAAAGATATCACCTAAGAAATCTTTGCCTCTCACATAATTGCTAAACCATAATGGTACAACATCAATCTTACATTACTGTAACTTTCAGGAATTGCATGCCTGCATCAGACTTGAGCACCATTTAACCCAGTGCCCTGTCTCTTATAGAGGCAGCCCTAGATGCTTCAGAGGAAGATGTGAGGAACCCTCCCCTCCACAGTAGGTGGATATGGTATAATCTGTCTCCTAGGGAAGTCTTCTGCACCACAGTAGAGTGAGGAGCATGAGATGTTATATTCTGTTTAGCCCACCTCTCTTTTAATTTGTTATTATCACTCTGGATATAGTTATAAATGCTCCCTCTCTCTTTAAATCTTGGCTTTAAAGACATCTAGTCACGATGAGTTCTGAGGTCTTGTGCAAAGGTGAGGTTGAAGCCACCTAATATCATGGCTGGTTCTAACTATGTGATATGGAGGCACAAACTGTAGTTGATCTGGTTAATGTTCAGTGACTGTAGACATGAAAGGTTTGTCTACACCCTGGTAGCATGGTTCTGAAGGACCTGGGCACACCTGACCCTCCCATGCCTGCTGATGCACTTTCTGCTTGGAAGAGCATGTATTAGATTGCTTCATCATGCTCATTCATCTTTACCTGCTCTTGAGCCCCTGGTCTCTAATAGGCCTGAGAAGAGCCCCTGGGAATGAGCCAAAACCAGCCTCACTGGTAAACTTCAAGATCTGGAGCATGTTGGCAGCTATGGGGGCTAGGGAGTGGGTGCCATATGCTTGGTCCCCTCAGTCCTGGGGCTCACCACTGCCATGGTGTAAACTAGCTGTATGAGTGACATCCCTCAGGTGCATGAAGAATGCTACACTTCTGGCTAAGCATATATCACATCTTGAAGACAGTTATTGGTGGGCGCATCTACACGAGCCACTGACTACGCAGTAGCTGAATAATACTGCTTAGTAGTGCGTCACAGAATGGACAGTGCTACTATACTACTGCACAGTCTTATTAGGCTACTGCACAGTAGCATGACTTAAAAGACGTTTGCTGGCTGTACTGTGCATTAACTCCATTTACTGTGCATTTATTTAGTACTTGTTAATACAAGTACTAAATAAATGTGCAGTAACGACTATACAGTAGCATCTCATGTAGATGTGCCTAATATGTCTTTTTTTGGGTAGAACTGGGCTTACAAAGTAAAGTTAATGATCTGGATATTCAGGTTGTAATCTGTTGGTTTACAACACATACATCAACACTCTGAAGAAAAGTTTTTTAGCTCTGGCCATTCTAGAACTGTCTTCTCTTTCCCCCTTCCCATTCTGTAAGGCAAAATATGCCTGTAAGATGAAAAGATGGCTTTCTGGTAGTTTTTCATTTTGTATTTGCTTATAATTCATCATCGTTTGTGGCAGGCCTTTTATCCACTGTACCCTTACATCTTTTATCTTTCTCCTTTTTAATGTTGAATTCCAATATTTAAATGTGTCTTGTCATTGAATTAAAAAATGACCATCATTTGAGAAGAAGACTTATCATATGCTGTGTCCTTTGCTTTTTTAATGTTTGGAGTCTAAAGATTATTTTAAAATAATATTTAAAGAAACATATACTGTAGTGCAACAAGAAAAATGCAGTTATCACTTTTCTTCCACCTTTTTGCTAACCAAATTTCTCTTTGCTTTCTGCTGTAACAGCGGGAGACAAAATGGGCAAAAAGAAGATATATTTTTAATTTATGGGAGTTTTTAGAAAAGATGCTTTAGGTTCAGATTAAACCCTACTGCAGGTTCAAGGGGAAAAAATTAGAAAATCAATTTTCCCAGACTGAAGAAAAGGAGAGGAAAACACTGCAGTTTATATAGTGTTCTTTGTTATTTCAATCAATAGCTCTGTTCCCATGAATAGCTGAATAATCACTTTTTTGTATAGTGTTGGTATACATACAGACTTATCTCCTTCAGACTTTGTTGTTGAACCTGCAGTAGCACATTTTTGATCATTAACATTTCTTGCTCTTATCCTGGTTAATTTTTTCTACATCTGTGAGTCTTACTCTGAGCCTGAAACACAGTGATTATTTCCTGCTGTGGAACCGGCATGCAGTATAAAAATATGTTTTTCAAGTAAATTAACATTTTCACAGGAAATCACAAGGAGTGTCAAGCATACCAGTAGCTAAATGTAACGTATTTTTTGGTGGGAAAACTTGCAAATGGACTGAACCTTATAGAATTGTACTGGTGAGAAGGAACATACATAGCTTAGTAAATAAGTGCTTCAAAAGAAAACATTTCAGTAGAATTTACATATAGAAATGTTGATTGCCTATTATTAAAAAGTTGTAGTGCACCATATTTGTGTAAAATGTTGATGTCTAGAATGGTCATAGGCCCCTACAGCAGCTGTGAAAGCAACAGTACTCAGTAGTTTCACAATGGAAGAGAACTGAAAGTGCTTTCGATTTCTCCAGTGCAAAAGGTCTTTGGGCCTAGATCCACAAAAGGACTAAGGAAATCTCTACATTGCTTCTTCAGAGTTCCTGCAAGTGCCACTGAGAAACCACCTTCTTCCCTGCTGCCAACCTCCCTAGTTCTGCTTTGTGCACCAAAACTGGGAATGAGGCAGTGAAGCAGCCCTGCCAGCAGCCGCTGCTGTCACTGACATGCTTGGGAGCAGCAGTGGGGGAGCACCCCAAGGCAGTTTCACTGCTTCATTTCAGGGTATGGAGTGGGAGCAGGTGGGTGGAGTATGCTTCTCAGCTTGAGTCCCACAAATGCTATGGAAGCATCACACACATGCTTCTGGACACTTTTGTCCTGTTGAAACCATTGCCCCACCGTGGATGTCTCAGCTTTTGTGAACACTGCATGGGGAGGGGTAGATGTTGGAATAAGGGATTCACTGAAACCAGTTCAGTAGGCGAGGAGCTGCTAAACTGGCTGGTAGTAAATGCTGGGAGAGGGGTATGGCCTAAGTCCTACCCCTCTCACCATCTCTCAGCAGTTGGAGATATCCAGGCAGGAGCCATTTCCTATAGTTAGGGCTGACAAGGTTTAGGCTCCTTTCTCACAAACTACAGCCAGTAGAAGGAGATGATGGTTTCTAAGGGAGCTATAACTTGTATTTCACAGAAGAGTGCTCAAAATACCAAGCTCCTGGATATTTTGGGGCAAGGCTCCCTCAAATTCTCCAAGCTGTTCCACGAACATATGCATTGAGGTAGAACTACAGTCCAGGTCTCCCCTCTACCAGGTGAGTGCCAGAACTGCTAGGTTAGAGTTATTCCCTCTTCCACACACTCCCCGTGAATATTTATTTAGCTATGATTCCAAGCAGAGTGGGACAGCTGTAGGCTCCTCCAAGGTTAGCAGCTGAGTACAGGTTTGGATTGACTGATTTTTCTAATGGTCTGGATCTGCAAAGCACCCGGGTATTTATCATTTGCAGGGAGGTGCTTCTGACTTCCAGCCAAGTCAAGTGGGATTTTGAATTTTACTGTTATCCAAAAGTAAAGTAGTTGATCCTGCAGCCTTTATTTATATTATCGTGGTCCATAGAGGCCTCTATTGAGATCCCTGCCATGCCAACAGCCATGATGTGTGTCGTTTCTTCAGTGAAACCAAAGCTATCTGTAGGCCAAGGACAAAAGGAGTCACCCCTTTGAGGTCTAAGGATGAAACAACACTCTTTAAATTGAGCTCCACCATCAGTGTATGGTAGAAAGAGCACTTTCAAAAGCTTCTGAACTAAATTCTAATGTTGAAGACAATACTACAGAAGCCATTCCACAACATACCTTTAAGGACTACTTTGCAGATGAATCCACTTATCAGGAGGCCTTGAAAGCCATTAAGCTGGTGAAAAACAACAAAGCACATGGTCTTGATGGAGTACCAGCTGAAATTTATAAGCAAGGTGGAAAAAAGCTCCCTTGCCAACTACACACTATTATTCTGAAAATTTGGAAACATGAACAGATTCCAAGTGACTTAGATGCCAGGATTGTTAGTATTTTCAAGAATGAAGATAGATCAGATTGCAGCAATTACTATGGTATTGCATTCCATAGCTGGAAAGAACTTCACCCACATTGTCCCCAGTAGACTCACTCTCCTTGCCAATCTACCCAAGCCCCAGTATGGTTTCAGACCACGCAGTGGTACAATAGACGTGATCTTTGTTGCTGGACAGTGACAGGAGAAGTGCTGCAAACAACACAAAGATCTTTCCATAGCATTCGCTGACCTGCCTAAGGCCTCTGATTCAATCAACAGAGAGGTGTATGAAAGACCCTGACATTTTTTGGCTGCCTGTCAAAACTTGTTACCGGCCTCAGACTTTTTCATATGGATATGACAGCAACTGTCTTAAGCAATGGCTCAGAAACAAACCCTTTCATTACTAGAACTGGCGTGAAGGAAGGATGTATGATGGCCCCATCAGTCTTTTCCACCTATATCACACCACCTTTCCCAAAAAGTAAACAGATGATGATATTCAACAACAGATATAATCTGCCAGTGCTATCTTTGGAGGTCTCTGACATTGTGTCTTCAATGATGATGACGTCAGGACCCAAACCAAACTTCTTGTCTACTAGGCTGTTGTCATCCCTGTGCTATTGTATGGGTGTGAAACTTGGACAACATATTGGAAAAACATGAAAACCTTGGAATGTTACCATCAGCGATGTCTTTGGAAAATCCTCTATATTATTTGGAAGGACAGAAGAACAAATGTCAGCATTCTGGCTCAAGCAAACACCACCAGCCTCAAAGCCATGACTATATGTCATCACCTCCATTGGACAGGTCATGTCATAAGGATGCCTGACAACTGGCTCCCGAAATAGGTCCCATACTCTCATCTAACCAATAGTCCCTACTCTAGAGGTAGGCAAAAGAAGAGATTCAAGGATACTGTGAACGCCAACCTGAAGAAGTATGATGATAACATCAATATCTGGGAGATTTGAGTACAGAATTGTTCCCACTGGCACCACAACGTATAATAAGGCATTGGTCATTTTGAGCAAACTTGCTTCACTATGGAGGTAGATAGACAAGAGAGACAAAGGGAAAGAGCCGTGTCTCAGCATCACCAGGATCCACTTCTTCCTCCCTATTTGGCATGTCTGCAGTCAAAAAAGCAGATCTCAGATTGGCCTTTTCAGTCATCTCTATGTTCAGCAATGGTTCCCTATTTCCTGGAAAACTGTCATCCTAGTGTTGAGGGACTGCTGTCACTGCTGCCACCACTGAGTTCATAGAAGCCCCTATAGAGATTACTACCATGCTAGGTATTGTACAGATAAATAGGTTATGTCTATACTAGCTCAGGCTTTTACATGGATTTTAGCCTTAACCCCACATCCGTCCTTGCAGAATATCCTCTTACCTTGTTTTTGGAGTGCTTTTAAGCATGGACTAGTTCATTTGCCTGTGAATCCAAGTTAAAGCACAAGTTCTGATTTAACTTGGGCTGGAATGGACCCACATAATTTTTCAGGCTAAATCACTCAAGTGTTCATAGTCCTCCAATACCTCCCCTTCATTTTAACAAGGAACAACCCCTGCCCTCATAGAGGTTGTGATCCTTAAACAGACAAAGGAGACTATTTTACATATGAGGAGCTGAGGCAGAAGAATATTAAGACTCGTCCGAAGTCACACAGCGCATGTCTACACCACATCAGACAGTGCTGGTTTGAAAACATGCCTTGTGCACTGCATGCCAAAAATATGTCATATAGTCCCTTTCTGGCTCACCTAATCCCACTCTTGGCCCCTGGTGCACTCATGCGAAAAGTGGCTGTGGGACTTTTTTTGCTTGTGGTACCCATGCAGCAGAAACAGGCATGTGCAGGACTCCCTAGCACTGTTTGGTGCAAAACAGACATGCTCTCAGGGAGTCTGAGGCAGAGCTGGGAACTAAACTGAGGCCACCTGATTCCTGCTGGCACAGGACAGGCCTTTTTCTCAGTAGCGATAGTTTATAAGCAGTAATACCATATTTTCTCACAGGCAATATGCACCTTTCTCCAAAAAGTCAGCCCCCCAAAATTGGGGCGAGTGTTTTAAGTGGGGAAGTCACTTCTTTTGCTGGAAAAGGAGCCCTCCTGGAGACACTGTGCATGCCATGAAGAGGCCAAGATGTCTGCCATTTGGGCCTGCTTAACAAACTGAAAGCGCAGAGTCTTGTGTTAACCCTCCCACAGCCAGAGCTGTTGGCTGAGCACTATAGCTTGTGCTGAAGCAGCAAGTGAGCTGCTGGTAGTACCTTGATGAGGCTTGTGACGTAGAAACACTTTATTTACAGGACCTTATTTAAAGCACTAGTTATAGTAAAGAATTAACTGTCTTGAAGCTGCCCTCATAAAGGTCTGGGACCTAACTTTGTGTCACAGAAGGCAAGTCCTCTGGGTAACATTGAGTGTCTAGGAAGTGTGGCATTGCAGGAGACCATTTGCCATACCAGGAAGTTCCTGATGCTACATTTCCTGGACCATCTATGTGTCTAGGAGTTCTTACTTTGTCACACAGCCGGCCATGACTGGAAAAATCATTTTCTTTACATTCTGCCTTCCAAAAACAAGGTGTGTGTTTTATTTGGGGGCATGTTAAATGCAAGAAAGTTCAGCGTGTCCTTGAATGTGACTTCTTGAAAAAGGAAACGCACGTGCCATACATCTGTAATGGAACTGGACTCTTAATACTGATAGGTTAAACGGGATTGGAGACCTCTGGTGGGAAGAAGATTTTTATTTTCTTTTACAGTTCTGCAATTTTAATTGCATTATTGCAAATGACCTTGCCAGGCCATGGCTACTTTGGAGACCCACCAGGACAGCAGCACAAAGGGAAGCTGAAAACAAAAGTTCTTCTGTTTTTTGTGTCAGTGATTCACACTTATTATCACTTTGTATTTTGAACATCACCTTTCCCACTTGCAAACAGTTATATTATTAAAAAGATATCTCCAGCAGATAGTAACCTTGGCAGTAGTTGTCAAGGCTAATAGTTTGACATTTCAGATCACCCACAACTAATCAACTGAACATGGCAACACATTTGAAAAACCCATTATAGATGTATGGCTCAGGCGTAATATGCCAAAGCTAGCACTAACAGCTGTTATGTAAACTGGCTGATTTTCCTCTGCTGAATAGTCACATAGCAAAAGAAAAAGTGCTTTTGAAGGACTCAAGAGCATCTAACCATGAGGGCCTGCACACAGAAAACTGTACTTTTGAATGCCATATATTTATAGAAAGTTCTTTTCAGTGATGGCAAGTACTCAGTCTTCTCTTTCAGCTGCTTTAAGAGATTTTTTTTTCTT
>NW_017729022.1:124255481-124271300 GCF_001723915.1 Gavialis gangeticus | reverse complement strand
ATGTATATTTCACATCCTTACAATGGCCGTGAGCTATGGGACTTTCTTCCTCATCAGCATTTTTGATTAATTAAGCAGGGAGGTCTACATATATTTGGTATGTCTTAAGTTTCTCGACTGTTTTACATTTAGAATAGTGGACTGAAAATATAATGACCACTACATTTAAATTTTTGACCCCTCGTTTGTTTTTAATGATAGATGCTTAAAATGAAGTGGGAATGCTCTTTTTTTTTTTTCTTCCTTCTCCACCTAAACTGCTGTGGTTCCAAAAACGATGTTCTACATGATCTGCCATGTGACAGGTGTCTGCGCTGTCATTTGAACATAATCTGTGGCACTAATGATTTCCATAGCTGTTGTCTATACCTTCCTGGAAGATCAGGAAAGCTCAAAGAACCCAGAAGTTGTATTCAAATCCGTTTGAAGTCCCCAAATACCCAAATCCCAGAGGCCAAAAAAGAGTGAGTAGGAGAGTTGTTTTGCTTTGTAAATCTTCTAAAATGCTACTTGCTCGGGATGATATCCTTAAAGCATTTGAGCTTTCTAACTGCTGAGGAAATAACATTTCTCTTTAGAGGCTGGCTAGGTTTCTAGAGGAAAAGAACTTGGTGCTCTTTGAAAACACCAGCTGAGCAATCTTTTTATAGGGGAGGTAAGATCCTCTCAGAATATTACCAGTCACATAAAGTGATTCTAGGTAAAGACAGGCAGCTTTATTTAACAATAATTTTTAATTTGGACAGGACTGCACACAAAAGATTGGTTCAGAGCAGCTTATTGTTTCTTAAGGAAAAGTGATAAATTAATACAGAAGGACACTACACCAAACGGCTGTGGTAGAAATCTTTCCTTGGTGTTAGGAGGTCACAGATTCAGATTTTAGTGACAGAGTCGATTGGAGGGGATGAGCCACAGTATGGAAAGATCGGGCCTTTGCATGAACTAATTAAACTTCTATTGATACTGAAAGGAATAATGCATGTACCTTAAGTTGGGTGGGAAGCAGAATTTGCCTCCCATAGCAGGGAGTTGATCAGGTTGAGGTTTGTTCTGGCTTTGTTCGAGTAGAAGATATTTGTCTGTCTGGGATGGGGCTGAGGAGACATGGGTTGTATGCCTGACTCTACCACCAACCTACTAAGTAACTTTGGCCAGGCCAGTTCCCTCTGTATGCATCTCTAGGCAGCTTTCCTATCTGTGAAATGGGAGCTATGATAACTACTTTCTTCTGTAAAGCAGTTTTGAGTTGTATGCATGAAATGTCTTGTGCAAGAGTCAGGGATTATTTCTTTTGTCATTCAGTCTCATAACACCCACGGTGTTAGTATCTCTGCCTGAACATGGAATTATGCTACAAAAAATGGCAGCCATGTTGTAGTCATTGCCTGAATGTTGCTTAAAAAAAATTGTAAAATAAGTATTTGGTATTGCTGCGTGTACAATACTGAAAAGCAAAGTAAAAATGCAGGCTGTCAGCTTGTCATCTGCTTATTCATAAATACTGAAGTACAAGTAGAACATCATAAAAAATCAAGTTAATTTGAATTGTATGCAATGTAGCAGCTTACAATGTACCAGAATACAGGACACATGGATTCCAGACTCATAGAAGGACTGTAGCTTTTCTACTTATTATGCATGGGGCTAGGGGGACTGGTTTCAGCCTTCAACTGATGCGGGGAAAAGACATGGGAAATTTTCCCTGTATCACCTGGCCACTATCTACAGTGAGGGTGCTAGATTGAAAGAGCCAGCATATGTTGTCTTAGCTAGAGAGAGAAGGCATCCCAGTGACAGCTTTCTTCTCAGAAGAGGATTTCTAGCAAAAGAATGAGTCATCCCAGAATGAAAGTGGTTGGGCAACACCTGAAGACAGAAATGAACTATCATGTCAAATTCTGCCTCTGTTTCAGCCTTAATAATATTCAAACTGCTCCATCTGATTAACTCTGGACATTTCTTCCTTTCCCACTAAATGTCGGGATCTCTCCTGCTTTGCAAGGCTCTGGGGCTGGGTGATGACATATCCTTGCTTGACCCTAGTTCAGAAGACAAATGGATCTGTCTCGTATGGTTACAGGCATCTGGATATAGAGAAGCCTCAAGACCTTGATGTATTTTTCAGAGCATCCAGATCTGGCTGGTACTTACCACAAAGCTTCGTGATTGGCAGAGTCAAAAGCCTTAGGTCAATGACAGCCATATATAGGTCCTGATGTTGTTCCTGACACTTTTGTTGGACCTGGTAGGCAACACAGATTAAGTCAGTTGCTCCACAGGATGGTCTGAAACTACATTAAGACTCTGGCAGGATTTCCTCAGCAAGGGATAGTTTAGGAGGATGCGGGTGAGGATTTTTCCTGCTGTAGAAAGAAGGAAAATATCTCAATAGTTCCTGCACACAGACTTATCTCCTTTCTTGAAGATGTCACAATGTTGGCATTCTCAGGTCCCCAGGGATCTACTCATTGTTCTAAATTCAAAGAATAAATTTGTGAAGTCTCAGTACCAGTTCCTTACTGCCAGGCTTGAAGATTTCAGCAGGTATGCCATCTGGTCCAGTAGCTTTGTTGTTCTTGGTTTCCTTCATGGCATGTCAGACTCCTTCTAAGATAGGAGGGTTGGTGAGGGATCCCCTTTTGGGGTGTTGGGGGATGGACTTGATGGAGACATCTGTCACAATTGATTTACATTTTAGGAGCTTGTCAAAGTGCTCTTTCCATGTAGCATGGATAAATTGGTCATCTTTGAGGAATGTTGAACCATCCTGCAAATACAGACAAATAGGGCCATGGGAGGTTGGACAATAGATGGCTTTTATTGCCTGAAAGAAACCATGCCTGTTTGTCAGTGTATACCTGAATCTCCTTTAGTTTATCTTGCCATCACTGCTTTTTGATTTCCCAAATCCTCCTTTGAACTTTGGCTTTGAGGTGTTGATACGAGTTCATATGACAAGTAGAATGAACCCTTCTCTTTCAGTAGAGGAGGGCTTGCATCTTGGTATCACTCTCATCAAACCAGCCTTGGTGTTGATAGGTGGCATAGCCAATGAATTCAGCACAGGCCCTATGGGCAGTGGTTTTAAATCCCTTCCAGAGTTCCTTGACATTGCCTTCAGTTGTGGGCAGGACAGAGAGTTTTTCATGAAGACGGTATTGGAGCTCCTTGCAGACTTTTGCGTCTTGAAGAGATTTGATGTTGAAAAACCTTCCCCTTGCTTTTGGCTGTTTTCAGTGTTTTGGAGCAAGCTGGATGTTCATAATAGATCTGTCCAACAGTCATTGGTTCCTTGCATGGCTCGTGTGATATGAACATCCATTGAGTCATGGGTTCTAAGAATAACATAGTCAAGGAGGTGCCAGTGCTTAGAGTCAGGGTGTCTCCAGTTAGTCCTGTATTTGTCACTCTGTCTTATGAGTGGTTCTACAAATACAGAGCAAGATTCTCAGCCCCAAAGAGCTTAGAATCTAATTATGGGACAAGAGACAACAGGCGGTGACAAATGAGGGGCACCAGGGAACTCAGAGACATTGATGAGTGTGATGGGCAGGATTCCCAGTTCACAGCTACAGTAGCCACAGACAGACTTTTTATAGTGTTGTGGGAAAGGGAGTTTCAAGGCAAGGTCTGAAGCAGATGGTTTCACAGGTGGACAAGTAGTATAGGGCCCTGAAAACAAAGTCACATATTTGAACTCTGCTATGATGGTGAACAGGGAAGTAATGAATGGATGCAAGATAGTAATGCGGTCAAAGCAATGGTCTATGTAAAATGATCTTTTGTAACTCTATAGCCCCAGAAATCCAAGGAAATGGCATCTGTAACTCCTTAATGGTTTTCTTCTAGCAGCTCCTCTCCCACAGACTTTCACTTTCCTAGCACAGTATTTTAAACAGTCATCCAATAACTTTCTGTTTATTTCCTGGTTTTATGTGCGCATTCTTGTTTTTGAGGGGTTGCTGAGAGAGGATTTAAATGGCTGCTTTGGTGTAACAGAGGACACAAGGAATTTTATATCCTTGTTCTAATTTTAATGTGGCAAAAATGTAAAGAAGTAGTCTCACATTTCCACTTTGTGTCTCTGTCTTTGCTAGCAACTTCTATGCTTATGAAAGCATGTTTAAAATGCACAGAGCTGGCACAGCAATAGAGATGGAGGTTTGGGCTGTGCTAATTTCTTTGATTAATTCTTAAAATGGTTTAACTGTACAGTCTTAGCAATGCCATGAAGAAGTCACCTGTGTTGCATTGGGTTCCTACTGTGCACACTCAAAAAGAAATCTCTTCTCCACTGAAGCATTTCAGCATGTAAAAAAGCCATGTTTCCATCTTGTTACATTATCTTAGAGTATTTGATTGATGAGAAACCTTTTTCTTTTTGTGTATCTACTAAGAAGTTTAACAGCTGCCAAAAACAAATGTCCAAACTGTCTGACAGCTTTCCAGTTGGAAGTTATCAACACTGAAAAGGATGTCTAGTGAAACAAAAGATCTTTAAAGCTAAGATACAAAATGTTTGCCTGGAAGGCCCAACTGTAAACTCAGGAGTCTTCACACATGTGAACTATTGCCACAAGCAACGGGGCTGCTATTTCTTTTCTTCCTTTTTCTCACCTTTTTTCTGAAAGCTGTAAGAAATTCACTGCCTCTATATTTTCCCTGAGATAATCAAAAATACAGTACTATAGTTTTTCTGTTAAGTTTGTTATTGAATCATAGAAAATTAGGGTTGGGAGGGAACTCAGGAGGTCATCTAGTCCAGCCCCCTGCTCAAAGCAGGACCATCTCCAATTATATCATCCCAAGCAAGGTTTTAGTTACCCAGGTTGTAAAAACCTCCAAAACCTTCCACCACCTCCCTGGGTAAATTGTTCCATGGCTTAACTACCTTCCTTGTGAGAGAGTTTTGTCCTAATATCTAACCTAACTTCCCTTGCTGCAACTTGAGACCATTGCTCCTTGTTCTGTCATCTGCCACCACTGAGAACAGTCTATGTGAGCTCCATCCTTTTTAGAACCACCCTTCAGTTAGTTGAAGGCTGCTATTAAATCCCTCTCAGTCTTCTCCTCTTCGGACTAGATAAGCCCAGTTCCTCCTCAGAAATCATGTGCCCCACCCCCCCAACCATTTTCATTGCCCTCTGCTGGACTGTCTCCAATTTGTCTACATCCTTTCTGTAGATGGGAGGCCCAAAACTAGACACAGTACTCCAGATGTGGCCTCACCACTGCCAAATAGAGAATAATCACTTCCCTTGATCTGCTGGCAATGCTCCTACTAATGCAGCCCAACGTGCGTTAGCCTTCACAACAGAAGCATGCTGTTGGCTCCTATTCAGTTTATGGTCCACTGTAACCCCCAGGTCCTCTTCTGCAGAGCTGCTGCTTAGCCAGTCTGCCCCCAGCCTGTACTGGTACATGGGACTGTTCTCTCCTAAGTGTAGGACTTTGCGCTTATCCTTACTGAACCTCATGACATTTCTTTTGGTCCAATCCTCCAATTTGTTGAGGTCTCTCTGAATTCTATCCCTATCCTCCAGCATAGCTACTACTCCCCCCAGCCTGGTGTCATCTGAAAACTTACTGGGGGTGCACTCTATGCCATCTTCCTGGTCATTGGTGAAGATAATGAACAAAACCATCCCCAGGACTGACCCCTGGGGCACTCCACTTGATACCAGCTGCCAACTAGACATTGAGCCATTGATTACTACCCTCTGAACCTAGTGACCCAGCCAGTTGTCTACCCACCTTACAATCCATTCATCCAACCCATACTTCTTTAGCTTGCTTGCAAGGATGCTGTGGGAGAACATATCAAAAGCCTTGCTGAAGTCAAGGTATATCACATCTACTGCTCTCCCCACATCCACAGAGCCGGTCATCTCATCCTAGAAGTCAGTCAGGTTGATCAGGCATGACTTGCTCTTGGTGAATCCATGTTGACTGTTCCTGATCACTTTCTTCTCCTCCAAGTTCTTAGAAATGGATACCTTGAGGACCTGTTCCATGATCTTTCCAGTGACCTGAGCTGAGGCTGACTGGTCTGTAGTTGCCTGGATTCTCCTCCTTCCCTTTCTTAAAGATGGGCACTATATTTACCCTTTCCCAGTCATTTAGGACCTCTTCCAATCACCATGATGGGATGGGGAGTCAGGGCTAAATCATATTACTCAGTTTTCGTATCTTATATATAGGATATTTATTTAGGCTAATCTGACACAATCTATCTGTGCCTGAAAACTAGAGCAAAAAATGGTGCTCTGCATTTGCATAGTGCTTTTACATCTGCAGTCCCTAACAAATTTATATTATTAGTTATTCCTGTTACTGTAATACCTAGAAGCCCCAGTCATATACCATTGGACTGAATGCTGTACAAACATAGAACAAAAGTAAAGGTGGATATATGTTAGCAGCCTTTATGTTTTGTTCTGATTTGTGGAACAACTGGTACGAGAAGAAGTTCTAGTGAACTAGATACACTTGCATCTAAGAGACTATGGTTTATGTCCTTAGTCCTGTCAAAAGCTTCCTTTTTGTTTTTTACCACCTATGGTTCAGGTTTCAAGAACTATCCTCCTTCAGTAATCCCATGCAGAAAATGGAATTATTGATTGTGAAACTTCTGTAGGTCAGTGGTATGACTTCTCATTAAATCAGTCTGGAGGAGTGTAGAGATGTGTTAAGGCTCTTGAGTAGAAAAGAGCACAGAAATTGTGTATGAGCTCCTAAAACAAAGAAATCTTGGAAGCAAGTGTAGATCGGACTGATTGCTTTGGCTTTTGAAAAACAGCCTAGATCAGGGGTGGCCTATCTGGCACAGATGCCACAAGTAGCATGAATACCTTCTGTGTGTGTCATGCAGCAGATCTGTGAGGGGACATGGAGCAAAGTAGCAGATAGGACAGGGCGCAGAAAGTAGAACAGCAGATCAGAAAGGAGAAGGTGATTGAAGTGGCACTTGGGGATCATGTGGGCCTAATATGTGGCATGCCTGCCAAAAGGTTGGCCCCCACTGGCCTACAGTATTTAAGATCTAATGATAAAACATGCTTCATTTTTGGAAGTATTCATAGAAGAAATGAAAGCCACGATCTGTGGCCTACAGAACAAATTATTTAAAAGTATGACTGAATATGTTAGAATGGTGGTTCTCAACCTCTTTAGACTCTAGGCACCCTTCATCAGACTCAAGATACCTCTTGGAAAATCCCAGTTCTTAGCTGTGTTAGACCAACAAACACTGGTAAAAGGAAAGGTAAAGCTTATAATAATATGAGCATGCTAATATTTAAGTGTATGCGTCTATCTGGAAACACTAATGCATGATATTTAAAATTTAGATTGTATATTTATTTAATATAATGCCAAAGCAAAAATACAAAGAAAATTGCATGAAAATGTTAGAATATTTTAGAAAAAAATCACATAAAAATGTTGAATTACTGGAAAATTTCAGCTATAATTAAATTGCAAAAAAAGCAAATATTTGTGGAAAACTAATGCAACAGACAGATTTCATGAAAAATTTTCAACCTGTTCTAGCGTAAATGTTGATTGTTAATAACCTTAGCTTTTCCTTTTAACCATATTTAATTTATGTCAATTCCCAGTGCTTCCCCTTCTCCTTTTATGTTACGTTTAGGAGAACTTACTTTGCTTAGATACTATGGTAATGGGTAGAAGTATAAAAGTGTGAAATAAAAGATGTTTGACTGATGGGGATTTGGTTGGCAGTTGTGACGGAAGTAAAGAATCTTGAGGTAGTGTTTGTGTAAGAAGAAATTTGGGTTTAAGGTTTTAACCCAGTGCCCAATGAAGTCAGTGGAGTGATTCCCATCGACTTTGAGTTGAATAAAGTCCTTGATGGATTGGAAATGGAAAGTTGTTTCAAGCGTATGGGCAGTATGGAAGAAGCCCTGAAGACAGGAGTGGGAGGGAAACATAAAGAGGGCATTCAAGCTTGAATGGTTGGTGTAGTGAAGAGCATGAAGGGGGATGTGATAATGGACTATCTTGGAGAGGCAGGCTGGGGAGCATTGTGTGGAGGCGGTGATGGTACATGGACTATAGTTGCCTGCCTTCTTTCATCAGCTGCCAGGATTTCTGGCTATTTAAGGCCTTTTCAGCCATATTTTAATATTCAGATCATGTCTGTCCTCATTCATGCATGCCCTCTACAAATAACTTGTTTGCTTTGGTTTAAAATTCCCAAGAAGCTAACATGTCAACTGTGTTGTTGTTTTGGTTCTCAGTTCTTGTTATTTTCAGGCATATTATACTAATGTAAATTCATTTTTCTTTTCTACCATTTGATGACCCTGTCGTTCTTTTGGGAAAAAATAAGAAACCCCCCCCCCATGAACTAAACATCTTTGTATTTTGTGCGGCTTTTTTTTTCTCATTGGCTTAATTGCAATAACATTTATATCGCATAATATAGTGCACTAAGGTTGTAATTTTCCTATCATCTAAATTGCAGGCTGAAAATTGTGTTAAGAAAGGACTATAGAGAATGAATTGCTGCTTTCAAAATGACTACTGTTAACTGACAATGTGACTGGCAAATGATTACCAAAGACAGGATGATGTTTTTGTGTATAATGTTAGTCAACTCTAGCATGGTGTTTTTAAGCATAGCCTAGCATACACTGTGTGAATAATACATTTTTACCTAAGAATCACTGTCTCTTTTTAAATATATATCTATATTGCTTTTATATATATTTTTAAAAAATAGGACGCATCCAGCATGCCCTGTTAAAAATCTTTCAGTTATTAAAAGCAACTCAGGTAATTAAAACTGAAAAAGTTCTTCAAAACCAAAATTTCCTAGCCTGATTTGTTTTTTATATTTTGCATTCTACTTAGCTGGAACAGTGAAATGGAACTGGTTAGTTTCCCAATCTTACTTTCTGGGTCTCATGTTGTTATTACTATTTAAGATCTGACGGCGTGCTTGGAAAAAGAAAAAGATCTTTCCCCAGTGATCAGTATCAGATGGATGGACAGTTACGTACCCGTACATGAAAAGGATATTTATATATCCAACTAAGGAAGGAGTAGAAGCTTTGGCTCCAATGAATGGGAGACTTCTCATGATCAGGCAGAAATGTGGAAAAAGACCTGGAGAGAAGATGGCAGAAAAAGAAGAGGGAGGCAAATCTGGTGTCACTGGAACAAAATAGGGTCATGGTGGGAATATAATAAAACATGAGATCCAAAGCAATGCAGGCTGAGGAGTAGAGCAAAGAGGGTGAAACCCTGGCATTACTGAGGGCTTGTCTACACTGCTTCTGGGCTGAGTCAGAGCATGCTGCCGAAGACCATTAGCCACCTACTCCCAGTAGCATAGATGGTAGAGATGACTGGGACAGTCACTGGCTGCTGATTTAGCAGGGGCATGGAAAAATATCAGCAGCCACCAAATTGGGCCAGCAGTACAGCAGCAGCCACGAGTTGCCACTGCCCCCATGAGCCCCATTGTCCTGGGCGCCTGGCAGCTTTGTTATGCCTCTGCCCCCTTCTCTCTCTCCACATATGCCAAATGCAGTAAATGTTGATACTTTAGCCTGGCACTGAGCACATACCCTGGCACCACTCTATAGCTCTCTGCATTGGGCAGGTTTAATGGTCAGACCTATGCACTTGTGCCGGGAGCAGCTGAAGTCAGCAGAGTACTGCTTGTGTTCTGAGGTCTGCTGGTATGAAATGAATTGCAGGACAGAGGCCTCATTAGAAGTGAGCTCAAAGTGAAAACCCTATATATATATATTTCCAACAGCCTCCCAGTTTTGGCCTGGGGTGTGGTTTTCCCCTTGACAGATATGAGGGTCAGTCACAACAACCACAGCCAGACTGGGAGCTTGGTTTAGCTTCTAGCCCGCTCACAAAGTCTGCTGGTGTTTTGGTTCAGGCTCATATCTAGTGGTGATGGGGAGGGATTTCATTTGTGGATGAATGCAAGTACTGTATTTTAAAATGGAGAACAAAACACCCACTGTTTCTTTACTGTACACCCTGTTTTGCTTCCTAGCCTTTCTGTCTCAGTCAATGCCAGGGCATTTTTAGATACGTTAAAGTGCAGCAAGGTGCTTGGCACATCGAACCTCCTTGAAATCTGGTAGAATGGATTTTTTAAATGCGGTCCAAGCTCCTTCAGAGCTACTGCCTTGTGACCTGTCAGGAAGTGATTTGAATAGTAGCACAGATGTATGGGTTAATAATAAACAGGAGGTAGGTTGTTGATTAACACCCTGTAGCCAGGTTAAAAATATTAAATGCTATGATTGCTCATATGTATTTTTTAAAAATACCAAAGTGGCCAGGTACCGAATGTATGTGAATAAACTGTAAAATGAACAATTTAAAAAAGCAACAAAACCCTTGGATAATAAGTGCTTAACCAAAAGATACCAAAACCAAATTAAACACTAAATTCATTTCCTCTTTCTTATTAAACTTCCAACCTATTTAAAATACTGGTAAAGTTGTTCCTGAGCAAAGAATTTCAATGGGATGTTTCTTACATGAGCAAATCCTTATGTAATAAAGCCCTAATTTGTTTTAAAGAAAATGCTGTCTCATTCCGTAGCTTATTCCATCTTTGCATTTGCATTCAAAGTTATCAGACAAAAACTAATGTCAGTGTCTCAGAGTATAGGCTAGGGTGAGGGGGTTACCTTGTTTTGGCAGTTCTGTAAATAACATTTATACCAAGTGTAAGGCTCTTTTACATTACTAGAACATTGTCAGAGATGTGACATGAGTATGAGAGTGAGGTTTCCATATCTGTTACGTTGTTTCTGTTACACAAAGCGTTTGATTTATTCAAATCTCTCTCTCATTCTTTGTTTAATTTTGCTTGTATGACATTCTGCCGGTAGGATTTCCTGTAGCAGAGGCCTTGAAGTTCTGAAGCACCAGGTGAAGAAAGCAATTTCATGGTCCATGCCATCATTAATGCTTTGTTGTAATCTTTGGAGAGCAAGACCTTTTTGTTTAAGTTTGGGATAATAAAGGGTTTAAGTTTTCGGTTCTGTCAAATTAGTCATCAGAGTGAAAACAGAGGCCTATTTTGCTTTTGGTTTTGTGTAGATTGCCTGTACAGATAAATAAGTGAGCATTACAGGTGACTCTTTCTTTGAGCTGAGGTAGAGAGGTTCTATTTATTGCCATCAAATGCATTAAGCTGGAAGTCAAAGCCCTTAGCTTTTTGCTTGCTGCTAGTCTGGACCAGAAGACAATCAAACCATAAGGGTCATTTTCTGCATGAGCTAACCTTTTCCTCTCTTATGGTTTGAAGCCTTTGTTGACAATGAGATGCTCAGTGGGAACATTAAATTAACACTTCATATTCGTGGCTGTAAATTTACTGGCAAGCTGAGGAAAAGTCAGGGAAAACAAACACTCCATCATTTCTGCTTCATTTAGCTTGTGAATGGGGACACTCTCACCTGCAGAGAAAAGAGGTCAGGGCAAACAGGGATAATTTTAATCTGACTCTCAGCCTAGTCTTTAGTTGTCGTGGATTGTATTGCATTCTGTACTGAAAGTAAAGGTGAGAGTGAGGTGAGAGCAAGAAAATAGATAAGTACTATATGAACTGCTTAAAAGACCTTGTCACTGGAATGCAGGAATGGGTGGATTGTTATATCAGTTACTAAGGAAACTAACAGGCTAAATACTGTTAATTTTTGTGAACTACAAAATCAGCTCACTTTCAGATAATAGTTGTATTAGGGTTTGATGTTTTGTGTACAAGGTAGCACTGAACACAGTAGATGGTTTTAATGTAAAATGCTTGTCTTTCTCTCTAGGAAAACGATGTTTGATTTGTGAGGCTACACGTTGCCAGGTCCCATGTTTAAATCTGTTTTGTTCTGATCTCAGGTGAAAATAATTTTTAGGAATCAATTTTCAGGGTCTGCTGAGCAATTAATGCATCCACCAGTTTCACTGCTAAATAATGTGACACACATTTATTTGTTTCTATGGGTATATGTGACATACACATTCATACATGCTGTGGATGAAACAGAGTCAAATTATTGACAAAAATCAAGTGCATCTGAGAATTGATGTATTCAAAGAAGCTTTTCCTCATTTCATCAATATAAGTGTATTGTATAGATTTTAACAATAAGAGAAGGGAAAATTATGAAGCAGTGTTTACAGCTAAGATGAGAGACAATTGAAACTCTTTCTATGCATTATCCATTTTGATCTGGTAAACCAGAGCCTTGTGCATTGCTGCATGCCATTTCCCCCTCAGAAATAGTGTATGTAAAAACTCATTTGATATATCAAACTTATTTTTGAACTGGTCTTCTTTATTTTTGGCAGAATGCTAGCCCAGTCTTAAGGTATAAAACACCCTACCTAATTGGTTTAGAATGGCAAAGTGAAGGAAACACAATAGATTTAAACAGTACCTCTGGCAAATCAAGCTTTTTCATGGGCAGTATAAATTTTGCAAGTAGTAACTTGTTCTGATTTGGTGTGGGGTTAATTTCTTCCAGCTTTGAAATTTCTTATATTCTATGTACGACACCAACCCCGATACTAGAAATAAGGAGGAAATCAGTAATTCTTACAACGTTATTTGTGTTGCACAACTTTAATATTCACTATAAGGCTTTTTATTTCCTTTTTTCTTTTAAAAAAAATTTTTTTTTCCTTTGAAAACATGGAAAGACTGACAGTGACAAGAGACAAATACATTGCTCAGACTGTTTACCCTTTAATAACTGGGCCAGAAAAGTCTGATTTGTCACGCTGCTCTGAGTAAAATCATCAAGCTTGGACCAAGGCTAGATTACGTGATTACTGTGAATGGGCAGCATCCATGAAAAGTTGCTCAGATTGTGCCAGAAGGGATAATTATTTTTGGCCAGGGTTTCTCATCACAGGTGCCACCCGACAAAAGTAAAATCATGTAATCTTTTACTGTATAAGCCATGTCATGTAGTTTTTAACTGGGGATGTTTCAGTGGACTAGTGGATTAAGAGGAATTCCAGTTTGTATTTAGGCTGTGTGGGAGAATTGAGGACTAAGTGGGAGTGCTGAACTGGTGTCATGTTAAAATTAGCCTACCAGGTGGTCCCAGAAAGTAGACACAGTGTGTCAAGTAAACTGAAAAGCTGGAGCTCTTTGCAATTCTCTGGCTGCTGGAGCGCCTGGCAAAGGGTACAGGCTATCGGGGTGGCACTGATGTAGCTATTGAGGCCTCAGGGAACTCTGTGTCAGACTTGGTTTACTACAATCAGAGCAGTGATTAGAGTTCTTTTGATCACAAGTTTAGTTTTCAGCCTATCAAGGGAGTAGGGGGTGGGATACATATTAATGTCTTGCACTGGGCCCACATAATTTCCCAGAGGGTCATGAGGTCAGGTTTGTATTTAGTTAGCAGTAATGATCTCGTTAGGGATCTGAATGGACCACCGTCCAAGCTCTTTCAGGGATATGAGCAGGCCTTCCCCTCACCCTTCTTTCCCTTCCTTGTGTGGGCTTACACAGGACATGAACTGTGATTAATGGACTTCCAGTGCTTAATAATTTGCAAAACAGTATTAAACAAGGAAAGTTGAGGACAATTGGAATTGGATACAGGAGGGGCAGGAGGTGGTTGTAAACAGAACCAGTACAATCCAAGTGCATGGAATTAACTAAAATGGATGCATACAATGTCACAGCTGGCAACTGGCAGGGAGCCAAGCCTCCATGGCTATGTCCAGGTGGTCAGGCTGAGCTGGCCTTTTAACTTTGTAAGTACTAAAAAAGGGAAGAGAAAAAAAAAAGAAACTCCTTTTGCAGTGGGAAAGAAAGTAAGAGGAGACCATGGAGCAACAGAAAGAAAGAGATTAAGAAGCTGAGAAAGTGACAAGCTGATAATAGAAAACACTTTCAATAGTAGTAATCCTTGACATACAAGGACAAATATGAATACTTTTGTTCTTGAATTTAGATTAACTTTCAGTTCAGGAGTAAAACTTTAAGCAACTTCATATGTTTGCGTCTCCCAGAATACCAGGCGAAATGGAAGTTTGTAGTTCATTGCCACTGACCTTGTAAAAGCGCTTCTTCAAAGTGCATGTAAAGAAAACTGTGTGGGTCTTGGTAGCAGGCAGATAAAAAGCCGAGAATGAAATACAAAGTAGAGAACAAATAAAAATACCTGTGCTGCTTTTCTCAGATTTATATTGGCATATCCTTTCTGTGTGCATTTGCCATAGGTAATGTCCCCGGCCTCTTTAACCCAATAAAAGTGTTTGCATTTGAATACATTTCTCAGTGCATTTCTAAGAAGACAGGTTTCCAAAAGAGGGCATTCAAAATCAGGCAGTTAGTAGGAAGACATTCTTCCCAAGATCAGAGGCAACAGGAAACAAAAAGGGGGTGAAGCAGTGATATTTTGATGGTGTTTGGGACACATTATCATGAGGTCCAGAAAAACAGGAATGGTATGAACTCTGTTTGAAATGTAATAAACAGCATATCTTATAAACAGAATTTATTTTCAGTCAAGCGTAAAGTCTTTCTAATCCACCTGAAAATGATTGCAATACCATAATGCAGTGTTATTGGGTTATTTTTGTTTTGTTTTTCTGCAAAGGGGCAGATAAGAATAGATGCTCATTTACCTCTTTCCTGGTTTCTTATAGCCAATGTAAGCAAATGTCTCAAAAACTGGTAGATAGAATAAAAAGAGAAATGGGTGAAACTCTGAGATTCCCCAAGGCAGTTTGTTTCTTCAGTTAAGTAAAGTAAAAACCACCCTAGTGTAATAAAAGCTAGCTAGCCCTCCTGTATCATTTCCCCACCGCCACAGAAAAAGCGACTGTGAAATAAACAACAAGAGGAATGAGCTACATTAGCAAGAGTAATGAATACACAAAGTGTTAAAGAGACTAAGGGGACCTGACATCCTTACTGAGGAGGGCAAAGGCATCAAGAAAGTCCCCCCCCCTTGAATTCTTGCTTGTGGCCAAGGAGATGAGCTGAGGGTCCCTCAGGAGGCTGGAGCTGAGGTGGGGGGAGAAGCATCCAGCCTCGAGGGGCTGCCGCTGGCAAACGTGTCAGGCCAACTCATGTAACATCAGACCGAGATACAATAGCATTTCATTGATGCAGCACTTTTTGCCCCACGTTTTATCCAGTAACGATGACTGACAGCTTTACTTTATGATTTCCTAGCTTCTGAGGGTTTTTCTTTGATAGATATCCTTACAAGTCCCTTTCAGGAAATGGCAGGCTGTGAAGGAAAATACAACTGGGGAGGTTATTTCCCCACCCCCTCTCTCTAGGCATCAGGCCTATGAATTTACCCTAGACTAGTGTTTCTCAGTCTGTGGGTCCCGACCCAAAAGTGGGCCATAAGAATCTACGAAAGGGTCACGAACAAACTTTAAAAATGGATTCTCTTTTAAAGGAGAAAAATGTGGGAAACTGTGGCTTTTCAACTGCAGGCTGGCAGAGCTCCAGCTTGCAAGGGGCTGCTTGGGGCATGCCCCACACACTCACTCCCTGCCCAACACATTTGGGGGCTGGGGGCTGGGGCCTGAGGGCAGGGGGAGCGGGCTGGGAGTGAGGGGCACTGAGCCAGGGCTGGTCACTGATGTTTGCAAATGGGTCCTGGTACAGAAATGGTTGAGAAGCATTGCCCTAGACCACACTGGATTCTGAGAGGTGTTTGCCACTCGTACACTTGGGGCTTATAGATCACCTAGCACAGTGGCCCCCTGGTCTAGGTGTGGCTCCTCTAGAGCAGTGGTCTCCACACTTTTTTGATCGCGCACCCCTATCAGTAA
>NW_017729022.1:124250597-124255297 GCF_001723915.1 Gavialis gangeticus | reverse complement strand
TCGTCTTGCGCACCCCACTTTGGAGACCACTGCTCTAGAGCCTACTGGAGAGTGTATGGGGGCTTGGTGGGGAGGAATAATTGGATTGGTCATGTCACCCTGTCCTATTCACTTGCATTCCCCTACCTGTTGGATTTTTTTCCCCTTCTGTGCTAGGGCATCTTGAGGGCAAACACTTAGATGCTGTAACTAAGCCACCCATGTAACGTACTCTTGTTTTTGAACTTCCCATTACTGTCTCAAAAAAAATTACTAAAAGTTGAAATTCCCTGGACCTAGTCTTGGCTCCAAGGTGAAAGTTATTCTGCAAAGTTTGAAGAGAGTTGGCCTTGGGTTTTTTGAGCACCGAACATCAACAGTTTGCATTTTTTCTTCTGAAGCATTTCTGATTAATGTTGGGATTCTCAGAAAACTCAAATAGAGCTCTGTTCTGAAGTTTTAAACTTCCCAGGTAAGTGGTCCTCAAACAGAAGAGGCCACTATACCTGTGAGGCAATCTACTTTGTTTTGTGACTGGATTGAATGATTAGAATAGAGCTCTCAGAACATTTCTTTTCTTTCTTTTTTTGTAAATACCCACTTGTATGAAAACTGAATTCAGTTTGTGTCAGGGTTTGCTTTTCACTAGTAAGAACTTATTGGCAGGAATGTATATAGAAACAATGAATTGTAATTATTTGGAATGGGAGGGAATTTTGAAGTCAGAAATAAGATTCGCACAGAAAACATGATTTAAAAAAAAAGCTGCCATCTTCCATGCAGGAATAGAAGTTTATACATTTTGGCCCATGCATCCAGTGCTGAGGCAAGACACAGCAAAGCACCAATGCACTTGCGTAACTTAAATCACATAGGTGATCTTAGCCATGTCAGTGGAGCTGATTTGCAACAGCCGAGGGACTCAATCACCGTACATCCGTGAAAATATTACCATTTATTTTACAGATCTCTTAAAAGATAAGGTTGAAACATCAAGTCCAGTGGTTGAAAAGAGAAAATAAAGAGGATCAGAGATATAACCACCATGTACATATGATAATTTGCCTCATCTTATCTTGTATGAATTATTAGATATTGAATAGGAAATAAATCATAATGTCAGGGCCATGTGCCATTTTCCTTTTCTGTATGATTTTCAGTATCCCAGTCAGATAGATTTCTTCCCTCTCACAGGACCCTTCCCTTTAATTGAATTATGCTGCTGACTAGCAAACAGAATTCACTCTTGGGTGAGATGCAGCAAAATTACCATTTGATGAAACAATATGTTACACTTTCTTCACCTGAACAAACATCCTTCAGGAAAACTATTATGTAGATTTCCTTGATTACAGACTATTGTCCCTTTCGATCTCAAACTTCATTTGCCCTAATCAGTCATGGAACATATAACTGCATGAATATTGTATATTGAATGCACAGATACACTTGAACTATCCTTGACAATTGTTTGCCAGATATGTTGTTTAGAACTTCAAAAGAGCTTCCGAATGCTATTTAATTATGACACTGCCTGCTGAAGACAGTCAGTTTAGAAGACAATATTATGACAGTGAATAATTTGGTAATTATTCAGCACTTCTTGGAATCTCCAGATATCTAAATTGAGTTCCCCTTCTCAAGGGCGAAGGCATTTAAGAATGATTAAGACAAAACACCCTCCACCTTAATTTTTCTTATGATTGTTGAAGTTTCACCTTATCACTTCTCATTTACACTGATAATTTGACATTGAAAGTTTTGGATCATTGCTGCAATAAAAATAGGTTCATATCTAAGATATGTCAAGATTCATGACGGCCAATTCTTGTGATCTTTATTACAAATCTCTCAATATAATTTTTTTAATCCCCATCTCCTGGAGCCATGTGATTATATTAAAATTTTAGCTTTCCTTTAAAACATTTCTAATCCTTAAGACTGTAGAGAAAGATCTTTCTGGGAATTAAGCCAAATGTTCAAAAATGAGAAAAGCAAGTAAAAATGACTAATATAGAGAATAATTTAAATATCACAAGTTTTAAACCAATCTCATGGCTTTTTAGGGAAGGGAGGTAGAGGGGGAGACCTGATATGACTTTTAATGCTTGCAGCTGGCAGGGCTAAGATGTATCTCTGTAGGGAGCACTTTATTGTCCGTTGATTTGTGAAGAAGATATGGAAGGCACAGGGAATGAATGTTGGGTTATGAGACCAAGCAATATATAGGCGTTGTTAGGGAAATAATCAGTCTAGTGAATAACAAAATCAGGAGCTCCAGCTCAGAGTGCAAGAGCTCCAAGTATTGTATCAAAATGAATCCGGAGTGATAGTTTTACAAATATTGACATTTAACCTGCCGCAGCAGCAGGTTTGATCATATAAATGACATATGCCAGCAGAAGTTGTGGAGTGGGGAAAAAAAAGCACCATAACTGTGTCATGGCCTTGGACATGAACACGATCAGGGTAGAATCCTGCTACCACACAAGTCATAGCTGCCAGTAATTTCAGTGGGGCCAATATTTCATAATAGTAACCCTAATTATATCCCTGAAATTGTGTGTCTTTCTTCAAACACTTTAACTTCCTAAAGTATCTGAGTGTGTTTCTAATAATGGCTTAAAAACACACATTCCCAAATGTGACAAATAGAGTAAGGAAATCCTAACTGAGATGAGATGGAGGGACAGCGGCTAATCTGATTACAGTAATGACATTTCTAATTAATTTACTTGGAGCAGTGATTGCTGAACTGCACAGTTATTAGCAAGCTTGTCCTGTTTACAGGAGGGGTAATAAGTATTCAAAAATGTGCCTGCACTATGTGGGCAGGATGTTGTGTCAAAGAGGAGAGTTTTGTTCCTCCCTTTATGTATAATCTGATCCATCTGCTTTGTCAAAAGCCTGCTCCTACATTCTGTTGTTTTTGTAACCCTCCAAGTGCCCTGCACTTTCATCCCTCCCTCCCCACCCTTTTAATATGAAATAATTCCCTATAGACTTGTGGCATAAATACCTTTAGGTGAGTGCAAGTTGGCTGTGAGCTTTATATGACTACCTTTACTAAAATATTGTATGTACTGGTTGTTTCATATGCCTGATTAATTGGTTCACCAACCTTATAATTATTGCATTTGTAATTTGTAACAAGGATTAGTTAAAGGCATTCAGTCAGCAGCTTTATCAGCTCAGTGCAAAAATATTATCAGGAGCTTTGAACCTATAAGCTTAAGTTTTTTCCGAGGCTGGACTATTCATCAAGTGTAAATTCTACAGAGTTATGTATCCTGACTACTAGAGATGCTTCCCAAAATGTCCTCTTCTACTTTGCATGAACTTTTTCAGGCTTCCACTGCATGTCCCCACATTTAAGAGAGGCAAGTGCGCACTGTTCCATTTCAAGCATAAAATCAGTACTAACTCCAGCAATATCAGGAATGAAAGGAAGAAAGCACAACAATAATCATTTACCAAGTCAGCTGCTAGTTTCATTTATTAGTGTTTTAGATCTCTCACTGAGCTAATTATGGTGAATCTCATTAACTTGATGGAGTGGATTGGGGAGTGAGGGTTTCCTGAGGCTGGCTGCTGATGCAGATTCTTAGTGTATCTGCACTGGAGGTTAGTGTCAAGAAATTCAGATTGCCCTGTTGTGAAACTCCAGTTGGCTGGTTCATTTTTAGTCTAGTCTGACATGCAGCAATAATAACTTAAAATTACACCACTGCTGCCTTGTGAATTCCATGGGCTCCTGTAACAATGTTTCTCCCTTCCTGAAGAACAAATATAATTTAAAGACTCTGGGGGCCATATTCTCCCCACTGGTGTCATTGTTACTTTGACTCCATAACTGTACTTTTAACTTGTGCATATTTGTTAAAAGAGCTCATGCTTATGGCTGATTTTGTTCTGTTTCCCATGGAATGGACTAGATTCCTTCTTGAAGCCTAAATGTGCAACTTACCACTTACCCTATATGGCTCAACCTTTTACATATGTGGCCCTGTACTGTATTGCTTTTAAGAAAAGCAATGATGATTATGGTAATAAACTGTTGTGAAATCAATGCTTGTCTCCAAATGCTAGTCTTCATCAGTTAAGCAAAGTTAAGCTATTTTACTTTAAATGTTCACTTGCTTTTGTTAAAGGGAGTGCAGTTGATAAGACATTCTTTGTATTTCTCTTTTTCTTGAAAAGAGCACATACTAGGTTCCCTGTTTCTCTTGGATAAACTGAGAAATCTCTTTGCAGAGAGCTTCTAAGCAAACCAATATCACCAAACACAAGCATTCAAAAATCATGTCAGTCTTCCAAAATCATGAGATTTGGTTTAACCAATCATGAGATTTTTTTTTTTTTTTGGAACCATTAATTTTCATGTTTTCTCGTCTTTTTCTGGAATTGTGAAGGCCATAATTTTATGAATTATGGTGATGAGGGGGATGATATTGATAATGAGATTCTTGTGTCATTGCATGAGTCAAGGAGCTGAGAATTTAGGAAAAACAGCAAATTTTGTGAGTCTGGCCGTAAAAGCACAAAAGCATTAGAATAGATTAGAACACTTCTATTGCTTGTTTGTCTATCTGTTTTATATCTAAATGTGCTAAGAAAACTACAGGACTTAAATTAATTGAAGGATGAAGCTACTGCTCTGAAAGTCTGAGGAGGCCTTAAGCAGAGGACATGACGGGGTGTGTGTATATCTGGGGAAGTTG
>NW_017729022.1:124250135-124250586 GCF_001723915.1 Gavialis gangeticus | reverse complement strand
GGATGAAGCTACTGCTCTGAAAGTCTGAGGAGGCCTTAAGCAGAGGTCTAGTGGTTGGTTGTGTGTTGTGAACTAGAGTCCTAACAAAAGCGGTAGCACTCCTAGGTGAAAGACATCCTGAACGATATTTTTGCAATAGTGAAAACTGAGACAAGCGTATTTACTATATTCCATCATCTCTTTGATGGTGTTAATTGTATAGGAAAGGGAACTGTGAAAATGGAATGGCTGCAGTGTCCAATAGTTACCCAATGGTACCGATTTTTAAAGTGTCTCCTGAATGCACAGAACGTTTACCACCTGCTCCAGAGTGAGGCCTCTGGCCAAATTAAAAATCCTAGTATTTGAATATCATGAGTCAGGTCCCCAAGAATATGAGAGGAAATCATGAAATAAAAAAAACCCTCACATAACCCTCCCCTTCTTTCCTTCCCCCAAAAGAGTCCCCCCC
>NW_017729022.1:124227435-124249943 GCF_001723915.1 Gavialis gangeticus | reverse complement strand
CCCCATACACACACGTCTAAATTTTTTAAAAATGTTTGTCTTTTAGCTTTATATATTTTAAAGTCCACTTGGGTCATGTTTTCAAGTTTTTCTCTGCAGTCACAAGGGCTAGAAGCTTTCTTTCTAATGAGAGCTGAAATTCTCAGTTAATCACATGACCCCAGAGGTTGGAGATTTAAGTGACAAAAAATACCAACTACTGCAAACTTGTGCTAACATTACAAGAGTTGGCAGCACTTGTCGTCCTGCTGAACTGATACTTTTGCACCCTTCCTTGTTGATGTTGCCAGGGGGTTGGGATAGGGAGGAAGGTCATTAAAAATAATCTATAAGGCACAGTAGGTTCAGTTTTGGGACTCTAGTGTAGTTGGGGAAACTATCAGACCTCTAAGCTCACATGTGTTTGATTCAAACAAATTTTATGGCTGTGTCCTTTTAAATCTTGTGTGGCTCATGTGAGATATCGCAAAGCCATAGGAAAGCTTTGATTGTGGCAACTTTTAGCACATGCCTATAATTCCATTTGATTTGCCACAATAAAAATAATGTTTTGACTTCCAGTCTAGAAGCTGCCTTTCACTAAAGATCTGGCACAGGGGAATGAGTTGGGGGAAAGGGAGGGGAGGGTTGCAACATGAATAGCAGCTCTAACCAACCTTCCAAGTGAGAAAATTACATGTTTAGGTTGGATGGGATTATAGCAACAGCCTCTTTGCAGCCTGTATTTTCTGAGAAGTCAAGCAAACTTTTTCATTTATGCTCCTTGGACTGACTAAAGCTTAAGGGCTTGTAGCTGCTTACAGCTCTAGTGCCTTTCTATGCTGATGGTGAAATAAAGCCAAATCAGAACTTTTTTTTTTCCTTTTTGGCTACATGATGGGTAAATAATTTACAATGGAGAGTTTCAAATTTGATATTTAGACCTGAGTTATGAATACCAAATAATCCCTAGCTAGGAACATATGTCCTGCAATTAATCTGTCAAATCTTGCCCTTCTCTACTTAGCTGACATGAATAAGAGCTCAACAGAGCTAAAAATACAACCACTTATTTTGGTTCCCAGAAATAAGGCCCAAGTCCTCAAAGGGAATTGGGTCCTTAGCTCCCATCAGTGGAAAGAAAGAAATAAGTATCAGGGTCCTAAATACCTTTTGAGGATTTGGGCCGAAGGGGCTAGCAGAAAAACTAGCTCTAGCTCTGGTCTATAATAAAATGCATTATTACTGTTATTGTCCAGTTCTTTGTCAGTGGTTTATGGTGGGCTTTGGGCTGTACAGAATGTGGTGATGCCAGTGGCTCGGTTTATTCGACAAGTCTACTTGGAAGCTGGCATAATGCCCATTCGTCTTTTCAGGTGCTAAGTGTCAGGTGGTTTACTAATTAGAAACTGGTAGATTTCAACTGGATATGATTTTCCTTCTCAGCAAGTCTTCACATTTTCATTCTTGACCGTAAGGAATTGACTGACTGACTGGTAAATCAGCATCTAAGACTGCGTGTAGATGAAATGAGGGGTGTGTGTGCACAACACTTTAAAGCAGGCTAAATGCTTTTGCACCACTTTAATGGTGTCAGTGTTTACACGCCTCGGCGGTGTATTGCGCTTTAATTCCAACCACTGTAGGAAATTCGATGGCGTAACGCACCTTAAAAGACACAGAGGAGTTTTAGTTTGCTGCCCATACAGCTGCAGAACAAAGCACTGGGCTCTGTGCAGCTCTGCCGCTTGACAGCAGCCTGGGAAGGCAGGCTCTGCCCAAGAAAAACGGTGAGCCTGATTTCCCCTTTCCCCCCCTGGAGCCTGCCTGCCTGCCTAAGCTGCACGGGGGCCTGTTGCTTCCCTCCATGGTTGCAATGCCCACCAGGACCACCCGAGCCGGGTGCCTGCAGGTGGGTGCTGCCTGGGGGTGGTGGCCGCCACTGCCACAGAGGGAAGCACCAGCCCCCACCACAGCCCAGGGACTGCTTCACCCATCGGCAGCTTGCCCTCCCCTCCCCACCACTGGAGAGGTAGGTAAGTGGGTGTGTGCACAACACGGGTTTAATTGGCCCTAAATTGAAGTGGCATTTTTCAAAACCCACCACTTCAATTTAGGGCCCCCATTTCATCTACACACACCCTAAATTGTCCCCTGCTGTCTTGACTGCTCCTGACTGTGTTCCTTGCCCATCTCTTGCCTCTATAGTCTGTGGCAAACCCCACTGCTAAAGTGGTTTTCCTCTGCTTCTCCTCCATGAATCCCTCTACTTGCTCCCTTGTACCTTACTGCATCAGGCTCCACCTCCTTATCTCCCTTGCTCCATGTCTGTCAAAATGTTATTCCCAGGCACATTTCTTATTACCCTGTATAGAACCAGCAGTCCCTCACTGCCATCTAGTTCTCTCACCCAATCCCACCATCATTTTCCCTTCTCCACAGCTATCTTTGCCCCTTGCAGTCTGGTCCTTTTCCTTTTAGCACCAAGCATCTACCTTTTCATGCTCTCTGTCTTCTTTCCAGTTAATTTCTCAAGCAATCCCCGCTGCTTTCCCTCTCTACTGCTGAGTCCCATTCTAGTGCCTTATTTAGGCCAAGTATAGACATTCAAAAAGCCCAAGGAAGAATCTGGCTAACCTATGAGGGTTTCCATAAGCGGCCTAGGTTAGATTGGTAGTGAACAAAACACATGTTCATCCTTTGGTGCAGGGAGGGGGGCAGAAGAGTTGTGCAGGCTGCCTGCATTGGCTGAGACCAGCAGGTTGGGGGCACTCCTGCATGCTGCCCAGTAGGCCTCATGGGCCAGAGACTGCCAAGTGCAGCCAAGCACCCAGGCCTCCCCTGATTGGCATGGGTGAGCACATCCCCAACCCCCTGCTCCCCACAACCACGATAGTACTCTGGGGCCGTGTAGCTGCAGGCCAAAAAATAGCCTTGCAGCATCCCAGATGCCCATGGCCCAGGTACCTGCAGGCAGTGGCCAAGCCATGGAGGTCGCAGGGTTGCATCCATACAGGCCCAGTCCCAATGTTCTGCCCCATGCTACCGCAACCCACTAGAGGTGAGCTGTCCCCACTGGCTTCTGCTTCTGGAGGGTCCGTACCGGGGTCTGGATGGCAGGATGCCTGGCTACTGAGATATGGTTTTCAGGAGCCAGGGTGAGGCTCTGTGGGGCTGTGCCCAAGTGTGGGGAATTTCCCAGGCTCAATGTTAGGTGTGTGTGTACATGATGGGGTGCTTCATGATGGGGCGCAGGCCCAGAGATGTGGGTGTCCAGGTTCCAGGGCTCATGCAGGGGACACAGATCCCCCACCTCCTTTCTGCCTGCCTGTGGCTGACAGATGTCTTGAGGTAGGACGCAGGGCTAGGGACAGGGTCTGTGCTGGCTTGGCTCTGGGAGAGCTCCAGGGTGGGGCCCACTGGGCACTTGGCCAGAGCAGCCAAGTGCAGGCCGCGTGCTAGTGTACCTCCTTGTGAGGGGAAGGTAGCAGGGGAGTGCAGAGGAAGCTGGGATACTGGTGGACAGCGACTTAACTTGAATCAATAGGGGATCTGGTACATAAATTTGATTCATTGGTCTAACCTAAATCAGTTATATTTGAGTGCACATTGAACCAGATCTATCTTAGACCAGATTCCACCATTTTTAAACCAAGTCTATGTGCGCCAAACTTCTGTACAGTTACAGGTTTAGATCAATTACTGATCACATATACCAGTTTATGTTTGTACCTGGCCTGAGCCTGTAGACTCTTTGGGGCACCTCTTATCTTTCTATGGGGCAAGTTGTTGGTGATCCCTCTCTCTCTGTCTTTCTCTCTCTAACTGTTTATGAAATAGAGTGATAGGGGTATGAGCCAGGTGAGTGGGATTTTCAAAAGTGCTCAGCGCTGGCCTGACTGCTCCACTGAAGTCAGAGGTAAAACTCCCATCAAAGTCAATGGGTACAAAATGAGTTCTTCTGAATCTCCACCATATATGTCTCAAGTGGCCCATGACTAGCTTTCCCCCATGGCTCTTTCTGGGTCATGCAGTTCTGCATGATCCCTTGGGCAGACTGAGGAGTTGATGTTAATCGGAGCCCATGTGACTCTCTAGGTCATAAGTCAGTTCAGCCTCCCTCCATGCCTGTTTGTTCCTGAGCTCCACCGAGACTACTAGCAAGGATGGTAGTAGCTACTGATTAGGAACCAGGTTTGTCTATACAAGGTACTTCTAGGGCCTTCATTACCATGGGATCTCAAAGCACTTCTGAGTTTTTAATACTTAACTTTCCTGTGAGGAAGGAGAATGCTGCTGTTCCCATTGTATAGGTAAGGAGCTGAGGTAGGCAGATATTAGACAATTTGCCAAGATTACAGAGGGCATTTGCAGAAAAGCTAGGGATGGATCCCATTCCCCCAGGTCTCCCATGTCTAGGCTAGGGGTTACCCATCTATGGCCTGTGGGCCATAGATGGTGCACTGAGCCATTCTGTCCAGCCTGCTAAGCCAGGACTTCTGCGACGTTTCAGCAGTGGGGAGAAGCAGCACCAGTGGCCAGGTCAGAAAGGCTGGCCCATCTCAGGCTGAAGTGGGTGATTTCAGCCCAGCACTCCTGAAGAGCTGTAGACCCCTGCCCTACACTTACACCCTAAACACAGGGCTATCTTTCTTCTCTTGGGCAGTCATCAGTTCACTATTTGGATATAAAAGGACATAAATGCTTCTCCCAATTCAGATGACATCACAGACCTCGCAGGTTTTGCTCTCATGGTTTATTACAATGTAAGCAAAATCCTTCATCATCCTTAATTCACGGGTACCTATTATTTATTCTCTCCATATGTGTTGTGTGTGTTTGTGGGCTGCATGTACAGTTAGATAAACTCTTATTTATCAGCTTCATAAAATATCCCTTATGAGAGGGGCTGTGTGAGGATGACCCAGATGCACAAGAGGAAATGTTTCATATCTCAAGGAGTGCCTTATGGGCACCCTAGACAGCCCTTCCCCCCACCCCCTTGTGCATCATGCATAGAACATAATGGTTTTAAAAATTAGAGCAGCTGCTTAACTAAGAATTATGGACCTACTGTGCATAACAAGTGGAATTTAGAATACAGCAGTCTGAGCTACTACTTCTTGTCAATATTAAGGAACTTGGACATTGTCTGCTATTGTGGTGAACCCTATATTTAGAATTAGTCAGTTAAAACCTTGAGACCTTCTTTGATATATCCATTGCTGGGTTTTCATGTCTCCAGTTAAATAAATGGAAAGACTCTGTCCACTACTTCTGTACAGGGCTAGCACCTCCACTGAGATCTCCATGAACAAAGGTGCACAGCCAATGCTCTATCCACAATTTCTACAAAAAACAGGAGGTTTAGTAAGCTGTGTAAGTGGTTTTAAATGTATTCCATCTCAGTGGAGACATGTAGTCCAGTCTCAGGGACTGAGACCCAATTCAACAAATTACTTAATACTTTGCACTTGACTTTTTTTAAGTCAATGGATCTAAGTATGCACTCTCGCCTTTAAGGACATGTGTAAGTACTTTTGTGCGTCAGAGCTGCAAAATCTGCAAACGAAGTCACAGAGGTCTGTGGAGAAAGGTGGTAAGTGAAACTCTGAAATGCATACTGAGATGAGTAGCACTCTACTGCCCAGCACTGCTCTGCAATTGTACTGCAGGGATGAGCGTGGCGGAAGAGCCTGGAGAGAACAGAATAGTTCATCTTTCTGTCCATTAGTTTGCCAAGATGACACTGGTGATATGATTCATGCATTTATAATGTGCCCTATACTTGCATAATAATTTATAAGTATTAATAAAGGCAGGGTACGTGCCCCAAAGACCTTCTATCAGAATTAGACAAGAAAAAAATACGAACATGGTAGACAAAAGAAGCGTGTAGGTAAAAACGGGATACAAGTTAAATCTGGTACAAATAATACAAAGATGGTATCTGAAGACAAGGGGCTATGACAGAGGCCCTGGACACACAACACCTTTAAGCTGGTTTAAATAAAGAGCAGTATATCGTATACAAACCTATCCTAGTGTAACTCGCTGAAATCCAGTGTAGAATTACCCCAAGAAAAATGAAGGGTAAAACTTCCCTGGTATAAATTACACCGGTGGAAGTGTCATGTGCCCACAGCATATCCCAGGTTAGCCACTTGCTTAGGACATACAGGCCATTACCTGCTCTCCTGCTATGTAGTGTGTAGCAGGGCACCAGGGTGCCTGCTACTGGCGGTGGTAAATGGGCCGAGCTGCCAATCACCAGGGCAGCTCAGGTGCGGGTTGCTGGAGCAACCAGGTTGGTCACGTGACCAGAAGGGGGCAGGGCCGGGCCCTTATAAACAGCCAGGCCGGAGCCTGGCTGGCAGTTCCCTTCTGGCAACCTGAGGGGTAAGAGCTCTGCAGGAGGGTTAAACTAAGCGGTGCAGCCTGAGCACATAGAGGGATGCATTATGGTGAAGGCAGAGAGAAGCCTGACCGGGAGGCTTTGGCCAGAAAGCCAGGAGGGCCTGGACTTTATGTGACGGCCGGCAGGCTTATGGTTTTGTTACAGCCGGTAGGCTTATGGCTCTGTTGTGTATATCGTCCGGAGGACCGGGTGAGGCTGTAGGGCTGTGAGGAGGCCTCACAGGAGATCCCCAGCAGTCTGGGGGTTTCCTGGGTGCCCTGTTTGGGCACCGAGCGGCGCCGGGAAGGCACAGCAGCTGGGCACCAGTGTGGTGCGGGGTGTGGGGTTGAGACCCCAGCCCGAGCGGGCAGTACTCGGCCCAGTGAGGGCATAAGACCCTGAGAAGGGTCAGGGGGCCAGGCACGGCTGCGTGCCACCTGAGCCCCGGCGCCGGTGAAAGCCCAAGACAGGGCTGGCGCGTAGGCTCAGCGGAGAGAGCCAAGGGCGCGAGAGGCGTGGGAAGCGCGTGGCATAAAGACCCCAAGAAGGGTCAAGGGGCCAGGCACGGCTGCGCGCCACCTGAGCCCCGGCGCAGTTTTGGCATGGGACAGGCCCTGTGAGGGCAAGAGCGTGAGAGGCGCAGAGACAGGACCCGGCGAGGGGAAGCGCGTGGCATAGGCCCAAGGGGGGCCAGCCTGCAAGAGTAAAGCCCAGGAGGGGCTAGTATAAAGTTGGAGACACAAGAACGTCAGGAATAGCTGCGAGGCTTGGGGCGTGCTAAAGGGGAGGTAGGAGGCACGCATAGCCCATAAGGCTGGGGAGCACCAAGTCACCCTGAGATCATAGGAGATCCTAGGCAGCCTCCCATATTAACTATTAAGATCAAAGACGTGGCGGGCGAGAATTGAGAAGGGTGCTGGATCTCCTAATTGACACGGCAGGGGGGCCTAGCGGGATCACAGCCGCCCATGGGCCCCACCCTGTGACATAGTAGTGAAGTACTGTAATCAAACCTATGGTATGCAGCTTCTCTGGGAGAGCTGGTTGTCTACCCACTCTGGATTCTGGTGGAATTTGCATTGGTTTACAAAAAGGATTTAAAGTATACCATTGTACATGTTTTGAATATCCAAGCCCTGAGGATAGGATTTAGCCTGTAGAATCTTTATTACTCGTGATGACTTATGAGCCAGAAAAGGAAGATCTAGACTGACTCCTTGATCGCGCATTGAGTTTGCAGGGCTAGCAGCTAAAAAAACAAAAAAACACATTATTGATTATTAATTGAACTTATTGAATATGGGAATAAAATAAGAGGCAGCACATAGAGAATCCCATGAGGTAATTCCTACAAGTCAGTTTTCAGGGCAGGACTGTGCTCCAGAGTAGAATTTGTTCATATTTATGCCTGTCTTCTGAGGTAACCTGTGTTAGACCCCAGTTTATGCTTTCTCAGCAGCACACTCTTTGGCTTTGCACCTCCTGGGCCAAAATTTTCAGTTAATACATACACAGATTGTTTGCTATATTAAAAGAGTGGGGAGGGGTATATGGGAGAAAGAGAAAGTGTTACTGAATCAATTCAACTCTGGTGCTGCACAGGAGAACCAGAGCAGCAGGGTATAGCTAAGGCAACTGAAACGCTTTCTTTCAGATACAGTTATCTCATTGCCTTTTTCTCCTTAAGAAATCCCACCTATGCTTTTGATCTTCCTCTCTCTGTTGTCATCTGGTGTGTGTGAAAGGAGACAATAACATGATACTATGGCAAGAAGGTCTGGGGCCAAAATGCCCCTTCAAACATGGGGCAACATGGAGCTGTATTCTGCGGTAAGCACCAGGGCAGTGCTTGCCAGACACTTTAGATCAGTGAACCACTGTTGACTCCCCCAGATTTCCTCCTGGATCATCGTGCGCCCATATAATAAAGCTTTTAATTGAAATGGAGGGAGGAGTGATGTAATCCATAGACCAGTTGCTATGGACCACCAGTCATCTATAGACCACACTTTGGGACTCACTACACTAGACACCATTCCCTCTTAAGCCCTGTTATATGGGAATGAGTCTGGAATTACTTATTTGGATTCTAAAAATAACTGGTTTTAAAGAGGGGGTCAGGAGAAATTTCCAGGTGATATCTGGGGTGGAAAGCTATGCTACCCCCTAACATGGTATGGTGTTCTGAGACGAAAGCAATTTCAATGCCTGATGATATCAGCAAGCTCCTATCTAAAGAGGATGCAACATGCAAAGAGAGGATCAGTTAAATAGAACTGACCATGACATCCACCCTCTACTGCAGTGTTTGGTGTAATGCAGAAAGATTCTTCCAACTGCTTGTTTGCATAATGCCAAGAAATTTCCCAAATGAAAAAGTATAGGTTAGGCCAGAATCATCAGATGCGGGATGGTTCTTCACCAGCCAGAAAGGAAATGGTCGTCTCAAGAGTTCAGATGCCTTGATGCGTGCATCATATGAGAAATTGAATATAATAGCTTTATTATCAGAGTAAGGTAAGTTGTCCCAAGGT
The DNA here is from genome assembly GCF_001723915.1 of Gavialis gangeticus. Lineage (NCBI taxonomy): Eukaryota > Metazoa > Chordata > Crocodylia > Gavialidae > Gavialis > Gavialis gangeticus. Next base: position 124,241,033 of record NW_017729022.1, on the reverse strand, counting down.
GGCTTGGACATGGCTAATGGTGGTGATATTGCCTGCATAGAGTGTACCCTGTGGAAATGCCTTTTTGGGCACAGGCTTGTGCCCTGAGGTTTGATGAGCTGTTACAACCAACAAGGATTAGAGGGGGAAATACTTTTCCTCTTGTATCTCCTCTAGGAGAAACTGAAGGGGCACTGAAATAGCCTCACTTGAGGGCACACCTCATTACTACATTAAGTCAACAACCACTTGAGTGTCCAAGGATTTTGATAGAAGCTGGATATTGAAAGGATGAAGAAAGAGTGGCAAACTTATCTGATTTCCACTTACCTCCAGAGTCTGCTGAACACAGCTCTCCTCACTGTGTGAAGTGTGATCCCAGATGGAATAGCACTGCCCTCCGTCACCATAATGACTGGTCATGGTCAGGAGCTTGTAGACAGAGGGGCCTTATGAAATGCCAGTTTGGTATGTCAGGGCTATAGCATGCTGGCCTGAGAATTTGAGAAGGAAATTAACCAAGTCCTTCTGAGACACTCAGCCCTGACATGTAGCAAAAGGGGCATCATCTGCGTTAAATTCTGCTACACTTAAATCCTTGCAAAGAGATCTTGCACAACGGCCTGTTTGGCATGATAATACTGCTGGAAACTGTAAGCAGCTATTGGGACTATAATAGGGGGGCCTGCTTAGGGCCAATCTCAGTGTGGCCCACCCACCTGTTCTTGGGCTAACTGCCCGCATTCTCGTCCACCACACCTTGTTGGTATAATTAATTAATAGATGTTAATTAAGCGGGAGACTGCCCATTTCCTGCCCCAATGCCAAGGGGCCCTATCTCCCCTACACCATAGCCCAAGCCTCGCTGATGGCATCTATAGTTCTTATCATCACCAGCCCCCACAGTGGGCCCCAGAATCCTACTGTTGAACCCCCACCTGGGTTCCTCTCATCAGGTGGTCTCTTCCTCCTTCATACCGGGCAACATAGCTCCCTGAGCTGCTTCCTCTTTGGGTGTGATCCCCCCACCGGGACCTTCAGCTCACTGGCCACTCAGAACCCCAGGCCCTCAACTCTTGGGCGTTCCTCATGGTGGGCCCCCAGCAGGGCCTGATGAGGGCAGCCTCAGATTCAAAATGGCTGCCCTCATCAGGCACCTGGTGGCTACCAGCTCCAGGCCCTTAAAGTGGCAAGCACAAACAGTGCCCTGCCACAGGGACTCTAGGGAGAAGTGCTACAAAGTTTTTTCCCATGAATTCAGGTGAGGGCCCGTCCAGGTATAGCTGGAACAGGGAGGGGGAAGCAATAGAAGTTACAGACTGAAGCTTGAAAAAAAATCTTTTTTATTTACCATTCTTTTTTTTTTTTGTTAGGAATAAACAAACATGGAACAGTCATGGTTCTCCATGGCTACTTACAAGCCATTTTTCAGTAAGAACGGTAATAATGATTAGCTGTTATTTAATGCTCAGTTTCCCAGTTGACTACTGGGACTGGGATCAGTTCCCACCCTGTTGCCAACTTCTCGTGTGAACTTTGGTCTCAATGGGAGTTTGAGGATTTGGGCCTTTGTATCTTTGTGCCACAGTTCCCTGTGTGCAAAATGGGGCTGATAATGCTTTTTTTCTATTATCTTTTGTCAGTCTTGGCTATTTAAATGGTGAGTGAATTAAAGCAAGAACAGTCTCTTATCCTGTGATCCGATATGATGAAGTCCCAAACACAATCTTTGTTTTTGCTGCAAAAAATAGTTATTTTTTTACACTGTGATGGCTATCTTAATGTAATGTTCTAATGGAGAAAAGACAAGCAGGGGGTCTTAGCTCACTATAGTGAGTTGAGATCAATAGGCTATCCTCTGTTTGTGCCTTATCTTAACTAGCTACACTGAAGTAAAAACAATAGTGTCTTGTCCCAGCTAGGATTTTACATCAAGATTACTATCTCAGTGTTGAAACCATACCTTTTTACAGGCAAAATATAGCCTCTGCTTAAGTCTACCATGTATTGGAGCAGGGTAGTATTGCTTTAAATGGTTTTGAGACCTCTGGTTGCATTTACTGTGTTTTAGAACCTATTAAAGTCAGTTAGGGCCTTGTTACATGTTACAGTGTGAGCCGCACAAATGTTGATTGGCTTAGGGCTAGTTTGTAGTCACACCTTCAGCTTGAGGAGCACATCTATGGGGAGTGGCCAAACCTTAATGGAACAGGAGTTGGGTTATGTGGCTCAAGAGCTAATCCTGCCATGGAGTGGCATAACTTTGAGCTGCATAACAAGTGTTTTAAGCTACTTAAAGGTGTTAAAGTATGGTCAATCCAGGGCTTAAGAGCTCCAGGAGCCACCCAAAATTAATGTTGAACAAGGCTCTTAGAAAAGCAATGTATGCATATGCCTAAACCTTTAATGTTTGTGCATAGTTTAATAAATATGATGAGTGGTATGGTTTTTCATGTTATTTAACTTTAACATAGGAAGTCACAGTGAAGAAGAGCAGCATGGGAATTTAAGAGCATGAGGAGAGAGAATGAGAGACTGGGGAGAAGAATAACTCTGGGAGGTGGCAAGGATTCATTAAATATAGGTAATAAAAGATGCAGTACAAGGTTCTGGTGACAAACCAATGAAGCTTCCCCCTACCCCCCCTCCTTCATTGTTTATATTGTCACCGGATCCTCACAATAGAATGATAGTTTAGCCTTGTACTTCATGGTTCATTATCTATTATTCTATTTATTAATGCATTCTTGGGTCTTACTGATGTGACAAACCATCCATGCTTTTCTCTTATGGTTTAATAGGATTTTTTTCTAAAACCCCTCAATATTTACATAACCTTGCAATTCACAGTTATCTGTCATTTATTCCCTACTTTACAGGCACTCGATAGAGCTATTACCGTTAAGGTTCTTTCAGCCGGCACATTATAACAGTAGTATATTGCAGATTAATATTCTTCAGTTCTTATAATGAGTGTTTCAGTGAAATCAAATTCAATGAGCCTTTGGAGGGGCACGTGCACCTAAGTGAATGGGAGCCGTGATGTATACTGTGTGAATCCTGAGTCAGAAGGTAGTCTGGTGATGAGAATTTATGCTGGAATGGGGAGTCAAGCTGGATGCTGCAAGAGGGAAGAATTCTTTCTCTTCTCCTTGGTTAGAAAAATTAGATGGTCAGGTGCTTAGCTGATGTAAATTGGCACATCTCCATTGCCTTCAATGGAGGGAATGAGCTACATTGTTTGATCCTAGTGGAGGAGCCAGCTCAAGGTGTCTGAGATCACTATGTAGTCAGAGTATAAGAGTAGTTTTGTATGTGATCAATCATGCAGGCTGGACTGTCAGAGGCACCTGGAGGTGATGTTGGACTCATCACTCCCTCATGCCCCACTGGCTACAGAAACAGATGTCCCATTAGCTCAGTAATGACTAACCTTTTTGGCAAGCATGCCACAAGTTAAGCTGCACCCCAGAAACGGGGAAGAGGTTACTTGGCTCTTGGCAATGCCACCTAACATCTCCTCTCACAGCAACATCCTGCCCCCACTCTGCTGCATGCATGCAGGGGCTGAAGCTCTTTCCCCTCATTGCAATGCCTCTCTTTTCTGAGCAGCTGGGGCTCACATGCCACACACAGCAGCTGCCTGCACCACTTGTGGCACATGTACTGTGGATTGGCCACCCCTGCTTTGGCCACACTAGCCTGTTCCTTGCACTCTTGCCTGAAAAAAATTGCAGAGAAGGTTGCCAACACAGTACAGAGTGCCATGTAACGTCTTTCTGCCCAGTTGCACCATTAGAAATTTGCTATTGAAGGAGAACCAATGCAAGCAAATGCAGTAGAGATAGAAGGCACTCAAGTGACATCACTAGGAACTGGGGGGCTCTTTTCCAGCTATGAAATGTGGCTACTAAAGACCCTAGCAATAAAAGCAACTCCAGTAAGGGGCCTAGATCTTGAGCTGGGCAAATCAAACGGTGAAGAAAAGAGATTAATTTGTTTTCCCTATTCAACTGTCTGTCTTCCCAGTCAACCTGATTGCCAGAAGCACTGATGATGTTGAATTGCAAAAATTTGCCCATAAAAGCCTACGCTGTGTTAAAATCTTATTCTGCGAAGGCCTCTACACCCAGCTATCAGGTAGCAAGAACATGCTCTCTTTATGGAAGTAGGTTCATCTTCTAGTGGAAGTCTCCATCTTCTCTTAGGAAACAACTAAGTCACACAGCCCCCAAAGAAGTAACATTTTGAATAGTGTTGCCCTTCTGCCATGTGAGAACAGATGTTAGGAACTCACAGGTCAACTTCCCACTGGAGGAAAAATTCATGAACTGGAGTTTTTGTATTTTCTTTGTGTGACTTTTTTGACACACACACACACACACACACACACACACACACGAATAATGTCCCTTAACAGAGGTGATTTCAAATAGCATGCAGGCAATCCCCTCTTGCAGAAATCTCAGCTGAAACACTAATTCTGGGTTACCTGGTAGCTTCTCTGTTCCCAGAATTGTCTCTGCATAAAGATTTAAACAAACAACAGCTCTCCTGTTGTTTGCCACACTGCCACCAGAGAACTGGAGTTGCAACCAAATAAAAATCTTTGTGGAACCAGGACTGTGCAAGTGTATGGCCAGTGGATGTGCTGTCTAATTCTCCCTCAATAGCGGCCATGGAGGTTACTTCATCCTATTGGGAAGCAATATGGGGTTATGTCCTCAGAAATTCCCTTTGTTATTGTTCTCCATTTATACCACGGTAATGCTTGCTGGCCCAGCTGAAATGAACGTTCAGTGTACACTGCTAACAATCTGAATAGATTAGAGGGGAATGCCCAGATATTTGGGCACTTGCCTTCAATAGAAATTAAGCACCTAAAGAAATACATTAGAGGAGCTGAGCTAAAGTGTTTTGTCTTGAATCATGTCACAGGCAGGTAAGCAATAAAGTCAGAAACAGAAGCCTGGTTCCCTGGGACCACACTGCCTTGTTACTCATTTTTGCTTTATACAAGGACAGAGCTCTCAACTCAGTCAGGATTTAGCCTTGATAAATTTGTTTAAACACCTTTTATAGAATAAATGACCAAAATTGCCATAGAACTACTCGCTTACACATAAAGGAGTCAGAAGATTGTCATGCTGTGACGTCACATGTTTATTAGCAATGCTCATGAATTAAACTGGAGACCTCATTTATGATTTCATTCATAATCCCTTCAAAATGAGTTAGTACTAGTATGTGATAAGTGGATTATGTGTTAGGCCCAAGTAAAGCCAGCCACAATTAGTGCTTTAATAAACTGGTTGTATGCATTACTAAGAACTCAGTCATGAGGGAATTAACGTATTTACAAACCCTAATTAGTAGTTTGTTACTGTGATACCAAATTTAAACAAATCTGTAGCATCACTGACCATCTGGGTTAGAAATCTCAGTTTTGAATTTAATTAGGAAATAGTTGTGACAGATAATTGGTCCTTATTAGTTAGCTAATGATCAGCTTTCCCTTAATTGAAATGAAGATCCCTATCCTGCAGTTTTGTGCAATATATTAGATGCAATCGGGAACAATCAAAAGACGCTCTATCGTTTGGGGCTTAGGAAACCACAACAATTGATTAAATGCAAAAATATAGTCTAATAAATAAAATGCAAATGACATAGCTTTAAAAGTATATGACATCTCTGGCAATTAGGGAGTGATTTGTTCACTTTTGTTTCCATTTCTTAACTATAAAAACTACTTCAATCCTGTGTAAAACAAACTAGGCAAGCTGTAGCCTGCAAATGCAATTTTGCTTCCAGCTTCTGCCTCTGGCTAACCTGAAGAGTCAGGCTCCACTGTGAGCTGTGTACTAAACCCATGATTGATGTAGGTCAGAGTAGTAGAAGCCTAGCTGACTGTCGCTCTGCTCTTGTAACTCCTTCTGTCTTTGGTCTTATTGGATATGTTAGGGCTGGTCAAATTGTGCTGATTACAGCGAGGCTCATCAGTGAGAAGGAGCAAGATTTTTGTCTGCCATTTCATTCATACTCCACTCTCCCAGAGCACACTCCCTCAGTTTCAGGCATATGGTCACTGCTAGATATAAATAATATGGAAGCCCTTGAACAAAGGATGAATGGCAATTCTCTGTAACTAATATGGCCATTGTCCCTTATCGATTTTTAGATACTTGTTACCCCACATTTTTTTTTATTGTAGGAATATAAATGCATTTGGAATATAAATGCAATACTTATTTGGAAATTCACAAACTGCTTGCCTTATTCCCAGCATTTCTTTAGGATATCCCTGGAGGATCTTTTGGTTTTTTTAAAATTCAGGTTTCATAGTTTTGCAGACTTATCAGTATAGTTTACAGATGCAGCTGTCTGGTTTAGGTACTTAAATGCCCATCATCCCAGTCACCCTAGTGCTGTGTGAGGTAAAGAAATGCTGTTATTTCCTTTTTACAGATGGAAACCTAAGGAACAAAAGCCATGTCTACCCAGTAAATTTCACATATTCTGCAGCAACAACTTGAAGCATGCTGCACTGCTCCAGGCAGATGTCACCTAAATTGGAAGTAGTGCAAACAGTAAGCAGGCTAGTTAGCATGGGAAAGCTAATTAGCTGATCACTGCAGGGCTAATTAGCTCACCCAGAGTGCTGGGTGGATGTGGGCTCTGGTTTAGGAGGCAGCCTGCCTGGAGCACCATGTAGACATGGTCCAAAACACCCAGTCCAAAGTTATAAAGAAAGTCTCTGACAGAGCAGCCCAGCTCAGGCCTAGGCTAGCATTGTAACTCTTGGACCATTGCCTGTTGGACAACATAAGGTGCAAAATTTCTAACCTCATGCTTTGTGGTACTGACCTTTATGCAGAGCGCGACCTGTCAACATTCTTCATATTCATTTTTAAAGACTTTTAACCCCCCCATTTTAAAAACATTTCTGATCATATCCCTCTTGAACAGATGCATATAAAACCAGATTGACTGTAAATTAATGTTTTTCTCCAAAGACGGAACATAAACCATAATGGTATAAAAAGAACCTGATCTTGCACACTTTGAAAAGACTCATTGATTTCAGTGGGTGTTGGGCACATCCATATATAGCAAATTCTTCGAAGCAAGGACTCCTTTTTTGTGCCTCCTCCAGCAGTGAGCCAATTGCCGGCTCATCCTAATGGGGAAGAAGATAAGTATCATTTCCTGCAAACCTTCTTACAGTACAAGTGAGCGTCTCAAGCTTACAATTGAAGTTTAGATAGTTCTTTAAAAACACAGGCTGCAATTCTTAATTAATTTTCACTTTGTCTCTTTATAGCTCTCTGCAGGACTCTAGATATTAGAATTCCTGGTAAGCCTCTCAGATGAAAGCAAAACATATACACTGAAAATAATAAACAACCAAATTGCTGCTGTTTTAACATTACTTGATATTGAGAAACTCTTTATATATTATAACGGACAATGAAGTTTCTGTAGGGGCTGTAAATCACTTAATGTTGAAAGGAAATCCCAGACGGCTTTATCAGTCACTGTGTAAAATTGTTAGAGATCTCCACCAGCTAATAAATTTGATTTGGGGTTTGTTTTGCTGGCATTTGCTCAAACCCTCTGAGAACTATAGTTACTGTATTCTTATACAGTATTTGAATTCAAAATTGCAATGCCTGTTTTGCTATCCTCTGGGAGCGAAAATAAAACTCTCAGATAGAATATGAATGTTGGTTGTTTTTCTTAGTAAACTGGTACGTTATTATTTGAGGAGATACAGTGTTTGACAAAACCATTTATTTTGTTTCAAATATTTTATTGAGTAATAAAACTAGTTTACATTGCTGCCACATATGGGGATTTGTGCCTGTTAATATGGAAGGGAGGTAAGGAAAGAAAGCAGTGTCCCTGCTCCACTGTTTTTCACTTTATAATCCTGGTCTCCCCACCCTTTGTCTTTAATACCATGCAAAATGCAACAGATAAAAAGGCCAGATACAGCCCAGAACAAGAATTGATGGAAGATCTGCACTGTTCCTGGATTAGTGGCAGGTATCACTGTGACAAGAAACTGGAGCTGACTGGGAATTTTATTTTCCTACTTGTGAAGAATATCAGTGAAAAGAGAAAAAGATTTTATTTCTGTAAACATGTTTTTCTTCCAAACACTTTGGACTTTTGTTGAAAGAAGGAATGCTTGAAAATGTGAGGGGTTTCAGTGTCTGAATAGTGACAAATATTTAGGTTTTAGCAGAAATGTTTCTACACGGTTTAGCCAAAATTGTACCTTTTTTCATGGAAATTTTTGTTATCATTTAAAACAAAATGATAATATTTCCAATTAAAACATTATATTAGACTATTTTCTTCTTAGTTCCTCCTTTCTCTGGGCAGGTAGTACTTTGCCTCTGTCATTCAGCAATAAAATATGGCACTTCTTTCTGCTGCTCTGCAAGTACTAGCCAGCTGGTGCAGGGCAGGGAGCCAGTGTTCTGTCCCCTGAACTCACCTGGTGTAGAGGAAGCTGGACTCCTTCCCGATCTGAACCAAAGTCTAGGGGCTTAAGTTTTGCTCCTTCATGTGGGTGTCTAGCAAATTGCAAGCATAAGCCAAAGGTAAAGTGAACTAAATAATTCCAAGTAAATGAAAGCCCAAAGGTGGGCTTTTCAAGGGAGTTGAGCCATGCAGTATACACCTATTTCAATGGCAGTGGGATGGCTAAATCCTCTAGGTCAGCTCTGAACAGTACGGCACCTCTAAGAATACATAATTTCACTATGAGACTTCCTCCCTAGGGAGAACACACATCCATGGGCCAGATCCCATGCACCACAGGCCTCATCCAGTGCGGGATCAGTATGAGGGGTCAGTCTGTGGGTGCAATCCTTTGCGCCAGCGCAGGCCTCGTCCTGGATCCAGCTGCAGAGCAGCCCTGCATGCCAGTGACACATAGGTCGGGTGACTATATGGGACATTGTGAAATCCGGGACACTGGAGTGTCAAGTCAGCAGTGGCAGCATTAATTGTTGCAGCTCTGGACTCTGACAGTGATTAACACTGCTGGCACTCTCCTACTGCCAAATATTCAGACGTGGGGCAGCTCTGTGAGCTGGATGACATGGGCCCCATCATGGCCTGGATCTGGCCCACAGGGCACTGCTTGAGCACCAGGGGTGTGCAAAATGGGCCCTATTCAATTCAGATTCAGCCTGAATCAGGGACAGTGATATGATTCATTGATTCGGATCACTGTCCCTGATTTGATTCAGCTGAATCCAGATCTGAAGGTTCGATACTGATTCGGAGAATCAGCGATTTGGACATAGGCAGAGTTTTTTAAATGATTTTTTTACATACCTTGAGGTACCAAGCATGGCTTATGAATGCTGGGGCTCGTGGAGCGTCCCACAGGAGTGCAGGGGGGGTCCCGCACATGCTTGGCGGCGAACCCAGAAATGGACCAGAAGTACTTCCAGTCCACTTCTGGGTCTGCCAGTGGGCGCTCGGGGGGGGCCCTCCATGCCCACCTTGCTCAATGATTGGCCGCAGGGTGCCCCCCCCCCAGACCCAGGAGGCATCAGTTGCCAAGCAAGGGGGGACATGGGGAGGAGGGGGGAGCCCTGTGCGCTCCCTGGTGGACCAGGAATTGGATTGGAAGTGCTTCTGGTCCACTTCTGGGTCTGCTGCCGAGCGCTCTGGGGACTCCCCTGCGCTTCTGTGGGATGCTTAATGCACCCCAGCATCGCAGCATTTACAAGCCACCTGGTACCTTGAGGTATGTAGAAAAACCATTTAAAGCTGTGTCTATGTCCCAATTGCCAAATCTTTCTGAATCGATTTAGAGGGTTCCAATTCGATTTGGAGAGATTAAAGGGTCCTCTGATTCGATTTGGATTTGGACATTTGGCCACTGAATTGGGCCAGATCTCTGCCAAATCGAATCGGGGACCGAAGCTTCACACAGCCTTTTGAGCACCATTCTAGTTCACTTCCCCTGTGGGTCTGATTATTATTTCCCACAGAAATATCTTCCTCTAGCCTCCTAGGCTTTTTCCTTAAGCCCTTTCATTCTAAGCAACAGCCAGAGCTGGAGAGGTAAGTTTGCCATGAGCAACAGATACAGAGGCCACATAGTGTTTCTGACTGTATTTTGATGCTGTACCCATGTACTCAAGGCAATCCTGACCTAATCCATTGCACCTGAGAGCAGAGTCATGAGACTGCCCAAGCTGCAGACCCAATACCAGGCAGGAGCAGCTCTAGAAGTACTGAGCACCAAAGTAGGTGTGTGTATGAAAGGAAGGTTGGTTTTTCACTTAAGAAACTGGGCTGGCACTCAAGGCCTTATGTCAAGTCTTGGCTTTTTCCAAGGACTCCTTCTATTGCACAGGTAAGTCACTTACTGTCTCCATGCCTCAGTTTCTTAGCTGTAAAATGGGAGTGATAGTAATTCATTCCTTCCACCCTTTGACTGTCTTGTTTATTGCCACTTCAAGCTCGTGAGGGGCTGTGTATGAAAAGTGCATAACACAAATGTGCCTGGAAAGTGTATAACGCATTGGGGCCTGCAGGTGATATACATAACATGTCTTTCAATAATGCAGGATTAGCTTTCTCTCATTTTTGCTCTAAAAACATGCAGTAACAATGGATTTAGTGACATATTAAGATCTGTTCTCAAGCCCCCCTGAAATTAGATCATAAGGGGCAGATTTATTAAACAAGTCAAGTACTAGCTATTACCACTGTAAACTTCTCTTTTACACAGGCTGGACCTAGTGAACTTTCAGTTTATGCCCTGCGTTTGGGACCAGGAGAGGAAATCGTCACCTCTTTGTTAAAATTTGTGGAGGATAAGCAGCTAAAAGCTCCATTTGTCATGACTTGTGTGGGCAGCATCACCAAAGCAACGCTGAGACTGGCAAATGCCACTGCTTCGAATACTAATCAGGTACCTGACATGTCTAGTGATGTTGCAGCCATGCATATAGATAAAATGGTGCATATACAGAGTGTTCTGGGGATGTGTTCTTGCTTCCTAATTATCTCATGGTAAAGTAGAAGGGATAAATGCACAGCAGGATGGAGCTGGCAGAGATCTCTTCACTGGTTTATACCAGCTGAGGATGTGGCCTGAAGTGAAGAAATGAGAGCAGATCACCTGATCTGTTCGAAATTTAACCACAGGAACACATACGCTATAATTTCACTATACCTGTTTTATTGTCTTTAATTAAACTGGGCACATCTACATGAGACATTTACTGTAGTAGACTAATTAGCTTCTCAGTAAACATCTTAGTGTCTACATGTGTGCCCCTATTAAGCTGGAGTAAACTAATTTACTCTGCAGTCCTGCTGCAGAGTAAAAAATTCTACAGTAGCGCACGTGTAGATGCCACCCTGGCTGGCTGGGGTACCAGGGTGCCTGCCAGTTAGTCCCATCCTGAAGCACTTTCATGCCCCATCCAGCCCCTCTGCAGCACTTTACGCTAGGGGGACCAGACCCAGGCTGGCAGTCTGACCCCCCAAACCCCTGCCACCTGGGGTTGCTCCAACCCAGCTCAATGCACTGTGATCCCAGGCACGTGCAAATGGCAATAAACTCCAGAATTAATTGTTCCGGAGTTTATTGCTTTGCATTAATTGTACATGTATATGCACCCACTGGTAGTTAAATTAAATGGTGTTAACACTGTATTTGGGGATATTGTGACCCTAGGTATGGGTGTCCCTTAACAGGCTTGCATAAACAATAAGACGGATTCCTATTAATGGGTAGAGAAGTTGACTGTCTTGGTGTCTGAAACTTGCCTTTCTCAAGTTCCTGGTCTACCTCTATTCAGAAGTACCCGTCAGCCACAAGGGCTGCAGAGTGTAGCTTCTCTCTGCCAGTTCTGGCTGCCCAAAGGTGAAGGAAATGCAACCAGTGGGAGATTTCTGAGACTGGGCCTAGAGGATTACAGTCATATAAGTATGCTGCTTCACTTAGGGGTGATTTGCAGTCAATTGAAGTCAATGGGAATCTGAAATTGTTGTTCTTTTTATTGTTATTACAAAAGTGTGTAGAGGCCCCAGTTGAGATCTGGGCCATATTGGGCTAGGTGTTGTACAGACATTTCACAGAAATAGATTCTGCCCTGAAGACCTTCCAGTCTAATAGGAAAATACCTGGAGGGAAAACAGAGGCATGGAAAAAAAGAAGTGATTTGCCCAGAGCCTCTCAGTGGTTTATTTGTAGAGAGAAGACAGCCCAAATGATCTATTCTTTATTTTTTTAGATATGTTGCTTTTACTAGGTTTTTATATCCTATGTTTTTGGTGTGGGGTTTTTTGGAGGGAAGTGTGATCTGCTAGGGGAAGGTTCTTTTTAACCAAAAAAAGAATTTTAAACCATGCTGTTGAGTCAGATGATTATTATTTTTAATTGATAATAATTTCCCATCTCTTGAATCCACATACACAAGATGTGGATTCACAACAGCTGTGAATTATTTCTAAGCCATGTAGCCATGTCTGCATAATATCACCACCTTCTTGTTAGCGATATGAAAACACTGTGAAGCCTATGTTCTCAACTGAAACAAGTGATTTGGAGTCCAAGGGGACCGACTTGGTAGTTGTTAAAGGGGGCTTGTTTTTCAGAAGGTGCTGGGTACCTACCTTTGATAAGCAATCCCCTTTCAGGGGTCTCAGGCTGAGCACCCAGAAACCAGATCCCTCCAAGTCATTGTTTGGTTTTGAAAATATAACTATTGTGTATGCATTCATGTGTGTATGTAGGCAGGGGTGTGTGTGCATACATGTGCGTGTGTTTAAGGGACGTATATGCATGCTTGCTTGTGTATGAACGTACATGCTGTCATGGGCACATAATGTCACTGGGTAGCAACAAACTATCCCAAGACAATGAATTTTCCCTGGGAGTTCACATTTACCGCACAGCATCTTTTACATTTGGCTGAAATATTCCTTGACTGCCAGACAAATTAAGAGGAGTCCTGTGAGTCATGAAGGATGAAAAACTCAGTCTTTGAGCTGGCTGTCAGAGTGCTCCCTTGTCACCATCTGAGTCACAGTTGCAATAGAAGCTGTTTACAAAGACATTAAAAACTGACAGGTTGGTATTTTACTGGTAGTTCTCTGCATCGCCACTCTGGCTCTGGCCTGGTCAAGACTGTCTAGCAGTGCTACAGAGGCTGCGAGGGCAGAAAGGGAGTCCTCTAGTCCTTACCTGTTATTCTTTTGATGATTACAAGGTGACATTGGTGCTCAAAGGGAATCCAATTCATCCCACCACAGCACATGACTGCTGCAATGATGCTTCTTGACAAATGATGGATTAATACTTGGAAAAATTGGGGTTCTTTGGGAGGATTAAGGAGAAGTTACAAAGGGAAACATTGCAAATGACTTTGGCACTAATTTCCATAGTTTATAGTTTCATAGTTTCTAGGGTCGGAAGGGACCTTAGCAGATCATCTAGTCCGACCCCCTGCCATGGCAGGAAAGAGTACTGGGGTCAAACGACCCCAGCAAGGTGTTCATCTAACCTCCTCTTAAAAACCCCCAGGGTAGGAGCCTGCACCACCTCTCTTGGAAGTTGGTTCCAGACCCTAGCC
>NW_017729022.1:124219110-124226807 GCF_001723915.1 Gavialis gangeticus | reverse complement strand
CTAAGCATGCAGTCCCCTGCTGGCCCCTCCTGGATGTGTGCCAGAATAATTTTCTCGAACAGCTTGCCTAGGATCGAGGTAAGACTAACTGGCCTATAGTTTCCCGGGTCCTCCTTCCTCCCTTTTTTGAAGATGGGAACCACGTTGGCCCTCTTCCAGTCCTCCGGTACCTCTCCAGAGCACCACGAGTGCTCGTAAAGCCGTGCCAGGGGACTTGCAATGACCTCAGCCAGTTCCTTTAGAACTCTAGGGTGGAGATCATCCGGACCGGCTGACTTGAAAACGTCCAGCCCCTCCAGAAGCTCCATCCAACAAAGCCCCCAGAAATTGAAATCAGAGTGGAGAGGGCTACACCACTGAGGAAATATAACCTTATTGCAATAGGCAGATGAGAGCTGGACACATTTGTTCATGCCTTCACAGTTCCTGTGTGACCTTGATTAAGTCACCACATCTTGATGCCTCTCTTTCTCTGCATGTGAACTGCAATCTTTCCCTGCCACAAAGAGGTGTTATGAGACTTCCAGGAGCTCAGTGACATTTGCGAGGCACTCTTGAATTCTGTCACTAGGCAGCATTTTGTGATTGTGAATTGTGAAGTCGAGAGTAGGCTGGAATCATGCCAGGTATAGTTTTCAGTCTTTTGAGGAGGAGTCCTAGTTAAGATAGCAGGTCAGAGCGAAGCATAGTCCTGTCCTGTCCCAAGTCGCCATGCTCTGAGGGTTGAATTTGAATGCTCAGTAAATATTTCCTGTTATGATGAGTACAGCTAATTGGACTGCTCACTAGCATTAGCACCCTACACATTCACCCAGACCTTTAGCTTTCCCAGTTGTGACCTGCCCAGTTGTTATTGTAGCTTAAACAGTATGAGCCATGTTCTTAAAACCAGCAGCTGTGCCTACTAAAATGCTTACACACTTATTGCATCCACAAACCCTTCCAGTCATGCCTTGCCCCTCTGCCCCCCAGCAATATAGTTAGTAGGCTGCTCACCTAGCCCCTTCCTTTCACCCCATCCCTGTGCTCTAAGATCTGGGCCTAAGTGCTTTTTCTTGGGCAGGTATTTCACGTGCTTTGAATATATAAAAGTAGAGCTTCTTGCAGATGCATTGAAGAGCTTTTCCAAAAAGAGAATGGCAAATTTGGGTACCTCCATTTTTGGATGCCCAGCTTGAGGCTTCTTAAGTTCTTTGAGTTAAAACTTTCCAAAGTAGCCACTTGATTCAGGAATCAGTTGGAATCTGTGGGAGTTAGACACTGCATTGCGCTGCCTTTGAGAGTTTAGCCCTTAGGATACATTTGCTTGAAAATCATTGGCTCTTAAGGACAAGGGGTTTGAAGTAACTAGCCCTACAAATGGGTGCCTGGTGAGATTTTCAGAAGTGCATCGGTACCTTACTCTCAGTATACTATTGGCTATAATGGAGTGTGTAGTGTTACGTGTGTGTGTGATTTTTTTTTTTTCATGAGATGAGGTTAACCTGACTTAGGCACTGGAACAGGGGCTCCTAGTCCTTGTTACCCAGAGGAGTACAGGTTGCAGGCTGTGGGCTGCAGAGTGGCAGATTGCAGAGCTGAAATCCAGGTAAATAGCAGTTTGAAACTCCTGCACCCTATCAGGAGGGGGAAAGGAACAATGAACCACAAGCTGCAGACATCAAAGCCAGCCTGGGGTAGCTAGCTAGCACGGAGTTTGGCTGTGTTATACATACACTCTGGGTGGGGGCGGCAGCTAGACATTTTATTTTTATTAAATTAATAGTTTTGTTTGTGTTAGCCATGAGGCCTGGTGTGGCTTTAATGAGGAGTAGAGAGACCACTACTGGCACCTGGGGAAATCACTGCCCATTTGGTTTAGTTGATTTAAGGCGGAGACTGCAGACTCAAGAGGGGGGGCCGAATGTGAGGACAGAGAGCCCAGCAAAGGCAAGATACCTTGCAAGGGTTCAGCACGCTACAGACAGGGCCAGACAGAGGTGGCCCAACAATGAGCAGGGCCGAATGAGGCACCTAAGGTGTCACTCTGGTAGATTGGGGGCTGCATCCAAAATGTATATTAATCAACAACAAGGCATGGCCGGTGAGGATGTGGCAGCACTGTGATGATCCAGAGTAGGAAATAGGCCACTAGAAAATGCCCAGACCTCTGGGGAGGCATCAGTTCCATTATAAGCACCTTATTTCAGGAGAGGGCTCACAGCTGAGAATCCCAAGTGGAGAGAGATGTCCTCTCCAGCCCACAATTAGGCATCTTTCATAAGCACTACTTATGCACCTGAAAGTTATGAGAGAGACCCTGAGCCTGCATGTCAACACCCTTTTTGAAAATGTTTTTTAGGCATCTAAGCTAAGTAGGCACTTTTGATAATCTCACACTTCCTTTCATGTTATTCCAGAGAGGTTGGTTGTCAGCCACGTTGCATTGCCTTTAGAAAAAATGGAGTTGGGTACTGGAATGTGAGTTCACTCATGTATCAGTTCCTAGCAGCCAACTTTCATTTCTGCTGATTTCAATTGTGGTTTTGTTTTCAAGATTATTCATCTAAACAAGAGGTTTGAAATTGTTTCCTTGGTCGGTACCCTGAACAAAGTGCCTCACCTCCATATATGCCTGTCAGATGAGGATGGCCACACTATCGGAGGGCATGTTCTCTGTGACTTGGAAGTCTTCACTACAGCTGAAATAGCGATCGGCGAATGCAAAAGCCTGCATTTCACCCGGGAGATGGATGGTCGCACAGGTTTCCCAGAACTTATCATTAGCGCTCGCTCTGAAAAAGCTTAGTGAGTCCAAGCCTGTAAATTATGTGCCATTCCTCAAAACCAGTGGATTAAATAAATGGGGTTGGAGCATGCCTTTCTTGCTTTTAGCTTTAGCTTATTGATTCAGACATATTTCGACACCAAGAATAATCAATTCGTCAGCGGATGGACAGAATAAAATAATTTCAGGCAAACTCTTCAAATGACTTGTCATTAATTTGCCTTTTTCCAGTACTTGTTCACTCCAAACAAGATGCGTTTAGCTCCCTCCAAGTATTAACTGAGTTGTGCTCTAGGGATTTTGTGGGACTGATTGACCAGGAAGGAGGGGGGTGGAGGGGGCTGGGGAGGGCTAATGAATGCACTATGTTTGCTCATCTTTACAGAGTCACTTATTACCACTAATTGGGAGGGACAGTTCAAACAAGCACAGAGAAGCAGTTGTCACATAAGCGTGACATGGTTTTAAAGAGGCAGTCAGGGGCAACTGCACTGACTGGTCCTGGCCCCTGAACTCCTGCTGTATCCTGGCTGGAAGCCTAACACATATCCTACTCAGAGTGGAGCCTTTGTCAGGAAGCCCTATTAGAAGTCAGCGGTCTTAAGAAATCTGGGCAAGACAAGTCATTTCAGGGAGCTATAGACAGACATGCAGCTGTCTGGGACACTTAGAAAGTCAACAGCTGACGGAAGGGGTGGACTGCTGGCTTGGCTGTAAATGGGTTTAAAGATGTGATCGGAATTAATTTGTGCTGCATAGTTTGGAGCTGTTTTCTTAAAAGAGTTCCTTTGACTTAGGATACTTGGTGGTGCGAGGAACCAGATATGAATATTAGGACACATTTTGCACATGGTTTGACAATGGTGTGGTGACACCTTTTGATTATTTCCTATGCTTCCTGCTTTGCTGAATGCAGAAATGTTAATTTCTCTCTCTCTGTGTTTTATGGGGACAATATCTCCTTCCACACACACACATATTTCATGTTTCCAAGTTATTTTTACTTTAAAGTGTTCATTTCTCAGTAAATACTCTCTGTCATTCAGTGTTGCTTTCCCTAATTAAAACTATTTGGATTATCCTGAAATTTTTTTTTTCAGCCTCATATGAAATTGACTTCAGTTCCAGGATCAGTATGTTATGATGGTTGTTGGATGGATTTTTAATTGCGGAAAGTAATCTGAAAAAGATATACTGGGGAATAACAACACAGTATTGTCTACCTACTACATTTGCGTTCAAGACAAGTTGTTAAATGGGAAAATATAGTAGATGTGATTATAAGGCTCTTGTGATGTCATATGGGCACGTGAATGTATGTAAGGGAAGAAGCGTTGTGAAAGAGTAAGGTATTATATTAGGTTATAACTATGCAAGCACTATGAAGGGGCTATTCATAAAGCAATAGGCAGGCTAGAATGAAAAAGCTAAGTTCTCCTTCTCCTGGCCATCCAGTCCTGTGCCCTCATTTTCCACCATTCTGCATCATTCTGACCATACAAATTATTATTAGCTGCATTGTGATGGGTGTTGTACAGTCATGCAGTTTAAAGCCCATTTCTACTGTGAGTGTGGTGTAAAAGGAACTCAGGGTAGATGAGAATTGGACCCTAACGCCCAGATCCATTAACTACCCAAGGCCAGATTCTGTTCTACCTATTAGACATCTGAGAGGTCTTCAGTGCCTAAATATGATTCTTTCTCACTCTGCTTGGGTCCCTGAAAATCTAGGAATACAAAAGTTGGGTGGGTCCTCCTCCTTCTCACTGCTTTTTTGTGATTCAGTCTTAAGGCTAGGCAGATGAGGCATTATAAACATACACACACTAATGCTGTGGCTTTCAAGCTGTGGTCTACAGAACCCTGGGGTTTCCCACTAGATCATCAGGGGTTCCACAAAGGTATTGGGGGTTGTAGTATAGCAGGCCGGGAGGTAGTGTGTGGCAATTTCTAGGTCAGGTCACCTGGCTCTGCATCAGTTTAAACAATCCACAGAGCCAGGGATAGGGGCTCTGCAGTGGAAGATATATAAAAGGGTTCTGTGACTTAGGAAGCTTGAAAATCCTTAGTCGGGGCTTAAGCAATAGGCGAAATCAGATCTGGCCCCTACTGCCTATTGATTTCTATGGGAATTAGACTCCTAGATATCCTTATGGATCCATCACTAAGTGTTTGCAGGATCAGGCCAAAATAAATGGCAAAGCTGGGCCCATGTGTAGTAAGACTGTGTTTACCCATATCTGTTTCTGGAGACGTAAGCATAAGGCCTGACTACAGTGAGTGTTGCTGGTTTTCAGCACCATCCTGGATCATGCCCTACCTGTGTCAAGCAGAAGGCAGGGTGGGAGGTCACATTGCAGACTAATTAAATCAGCGATGCATAATCTTTCATGAGAGCTGTGGCCTCCCGGATTTATTTAAGGATAGTCTGAATCTTGCTCAATTATTAGTCTTCTTGTCCTCCATTGACAGTTCTCCCAGGCCCTATGGAGAGGTCTTTGCTGGACTGAGTGGCTTGGGGATGAGAGGGACTGGGTTAAGGGACAAATATTTCAACCCCCCTCCCCTCCCCCCTTTCCAAATAACACCTAGCTACAGCAGAGACTGCTCAGGGAAGGTAATTCAGCCTTGGGCTTTTCTGCACAATGAGAAGGAGTCCCTGGAACACAGTTACCAGGAATATTCCATGATAGTTTGACTTCACTGGATCCCCTTTACCAGGCAGGGGGAAAAAGGAAGGGCATCTTGGACACAGTGTTGACCTGTAGAGCACCAACAGTCATTGCTTCCTTCAGGGTCTCCATTGCTATTGGGGAGGTCTGCAGCTTCATCCAAGGGCTGTCCTACAGGAAAGTAAACCCCACTCCCCAACCAAACAATGTTTTGGATCCACACACATTCCCCCTACCCTTTTCAGTCCATGGGGTTGCTTTTGCCATTGGGAAGTACTGTCCTATTCCTTGAGTACTTGTTTATTATATGACTATTGGAACATTAATTCTGATTAGATCTTAGTCAGTGGTTCCAGGTTGGTATTTTAGTTTACTAAAAAAAATCCTCAGAAAGAAAAACAACGTGAAAATGACGGGTTGTATTTTCCTTTAAATAGTTATCCCTGTTTCCTTTTACAAAGATCGTAACATTTTCTGTTCATAAGGCAGGAAGGCGGAGATTATATGCATCTGGAGTCTGATTTAAAATATATTCTAAAGCTGCATTGTATACACATTGTTTCCTTAGGTTTATCCTCTTCAGTAACAATCTTAATCTTAGAAGTTAGCATAAACCGTTAAAGCACCAGCAAAAATTCTTTGTGTGTGGTTTGAATTTTAAACGATGGCAAGAGAAGCATTAAAGCCAAAATGGGAATTCAAACAATTATATAATCGGAGGCGTTAATAAGAAATTAGAACATTTTTCTGAGGAGTGAGAAGAGAAAATGAATTTGTTTTTGCAGTCTTTTCTGTTTTAGATTTCCTGTGTCATAATAGAATGAATTTGTTGTGCATTGATATCTTAATATATAGGGTTTAAAAAAAATCAGGGAAAACAATGCCCCCTTCACTTTTGCATGAATGAATTCATTTATTTTTCTTAACATCCGGAAGTCATTTATTTTGCCTTGAGACATCTGCAGGGTCTGTTTACGTATGATGGTTTCAGGGTACTTGGCAGGAATGGATAGACCATGGGTCTTAATTGTTCATGGTAAAGTCTGGCATTGCGGTGGACTGTGCATAAATACGGGTATAACAAGTATATGCTGATTGACTGAGAGATTATTGAACTTGTAAGAAACACATTTTAAATATTGCCTAGACAAGAAATGCCCTTTGAAGATCTAAAGCAAATTTGCCACTCTCTTTTCTGGGCCTTTATTTCCAGGCAGCCAAGCATATTTCTTTCTTTCTTGCTCCCTCCACTATTTTTTTTAACAATTTATTTTAATTGTTCTTTTCATATCATGAATCACTGAGGGGTTCGAGCAAATAGCCCCTGCAATTAATTGAATGTTTTTGGGGATGTTACATTGTTACCATCCTAATTTGGCATTAGTTAATGGATGTATGAATTGTAACTTAGACATTGCCTCTTTATTAAGGAAGGGGTGAAATTACCACCTGCTGGGGGTGAAAACTGGGCCCATTAAAGCTGATGGCAAAGGTCCTATAGACTTGATTGGGGCCAGGGTTTCACCCTCAGAGTTCACATTTTACCATGGAAAATTCTCAAGGTGGAAAAACTGCTTTTAAAACCTGATTTTTCTTTTCTTTATTTTTGCCCATCACCTTTGTGTTTTCTGTGCTAGCCTCCACAAACTTGTTCTGCTGCCGGTTTCTCAATTTTTCCTCAGTAACTAGATTTTTTTATGTATCATGGGAAGGAATACTTTTTCAATGTTGTTGGCTGTGGGTTTTGTTTTGTTTTATGTTTTTCTGTATCTCTTGCAACTGCCTGTTTTGAAGCTGTTGTGCCTTCAAAAAAGTGCTAGCCTTCTGACTGAAACATGTAACCTGAGGAGAAAAATCTTATACATTAGATTTGTTGTCTTTAAAATGTAGGCCTATAATCCACTAAAAGCTTCAACCTAGGCCTATTTTTATGTGAATACCTACAGCCCACCCTGATCAGCAACACCCTTCAGCACACGCTTAAGTCCTGGTAAGTTAATGGTGAAGTAAAGCGTGTGCTTGCCTGAATTGGAACCTTTGTCATCTCTAACAAAAAAGATTGCAAACCACCCAGGCTCTAACAAAGAAATGCTTTTCCAACACTATTCCCTTCCCCTAAGAGTCCCGCAAAATAAAGGAGTGGTTTGAGGTATTGGTTTGCATAGTATCAAAAAAAAAAAAAAAAAAGAAGGAAAAGGAAAAAAAAAAGAAAATGGACATCTTGCATTTTTCTCTATCTGTGATGCATCTTGTACCCT
>NW_017729022.1:124206397-124219100 GCF_001723915.1 Gavialis gangeticus | reverse complement strand
AAAAAAAAAAAAAAAAAAGAAGGAAAAGGAAAAAAAACAGTAAATGTGCATCTTGCATTTTTCTCTATCTGTGATGCATCTTGGACCATGCAACTAGAATGGTAAGTACTACCAAAAGATGACACCTGGAGCTTTGTTGGGATGCTGTGTTTCGGTGCCAACACAAAGGTGTTCCCCGCTGTGAATAAGCCTTCTGTTCTGTTCTTTTTAGGATCTAACCTTGCGCCCATTTCCCTGATAGTCAGAGTCCTAAGAACCCTCTGGAGCCTGAAGCACTTTTTATTTCAGCAATCTTGAGCTCTACTTTCTGCAAGTTGATCCAGGTGGGCAAGCCTTGGCATCTGCACAGTGTTCCAGGTTTCAGGCCTTGGGAGGGGTTCGGGGGGCTTGAATCCTAAATTCAACCCATTAAAACCCATTGTCTCGCTCAGCAGTGTTTTATCACTGCTGGAAAGCCACAGATGTAGTGGAACAATTAGCAACAGAGGTGGAAAAGACCCATTAGTCCTTAATATCCATCCCTTTTGTACAACGTGGGACTGAATCCTACAGGTGTTAAGCACTTCCAGGTCCCATTCTCTCAAAAAGGCACTTAGTCCCTTCCTGGAGGAACTTGGCACCTTGAAGGATTGGGCCTAGAACCCCTTATTACCTCTGCAGATGTCTCACCTGCCAGGCAAGAAGCAGCTTCTGTAGATGGAAGCTGCCCAGGGAAAGATGATGCAGTGTTTCTTATCCAAACCAGAGTCTCATCTCATCAATCAGGAGAATGTGAAGAAGCCCCAGTGACCTGTGTCAGAGGAAGGTGCTGTTCACCAGCAGAAAGGAGGGGGGGGTGCAGATTCGAGCCATGAATGAAACTTGCTTCTGCTTTTCCCATTTATGGATTCTTTGTCACTCCTATTTTCTTTCACAGTCTTCCCCCCCACCCCTCGCAGTCCCTCTGATGGCACTTACAGTGTGGAGCTTTGGCAACTAGCTTCTCTTGCCTGTTTCCCTCCCAACTCCTGCCCTGTGCTCTGAGAATGGTCACAGAGTGATACAGCCTGTTTTCTACCGCCCCTTGAGATCAAGGGCTCTGTGTCTCTACTCTATCCAGCAGTAGCATATTTTAAAATACTCTAGTGGCTTTAGCCAGTGGTGATGTCGAGTTCCCTTTGGCAGAGTTCATTTTTGTTTCTGATGACGGTGTAGTACTGTGTTTAATTTTGACATATGTGTAAACCGCCTTGTATAAGGCAGAGTTTATTCCTGCATCTCTGAATAAGGGATCTCTGGATTAGATTGTTGCTTTTATCATCCAAGTTGTAAATCCAACAGCACTTAGTAGGTGTGCTAATCAGGAACAATGTGCTTCTTAATATAACTTCTCTATGAAAGGGTTTTGGAAATAATATATTAAATTAATGGTTTACAAGACTAGTTTTAATCACTTGAAGGAAAAAAACCCCCCAGCTAACCCAGAGACTTTCTGTGAACCATGAATAAATTTGCTCTCTACCTAAAACTGAAGTCTAAAATTGGTTTTGATTTTTATTTAAAATTCAAATGTCTGATGTTCTTAAATTGAACAAATGATATATTTTTTTTAAAAATACATATATCAGGCACCAACATCTGCAGATTATGATTTGCATTTTGAAATTGGTTGCTTGAATTGAACAAGGATGAATACTGTCAGTCTTCTTTTATTCACTCAGTTTATTTAATGAAATGCTAGAGGTCAACCCTTTGTCCTTAAATTAGTTACTATAAAAATCTTTCTGTACTTTTCTGCTTGTTATGATGTCTTCTAAGCAGAAGAAAAGGTTGCCATTAATTATGTCTTTGTTGAATATGGATATCTATTCATAGTTAGTTAAAGAGTTTCAAACAAAATTAGCATTGAGCAACTCTCAGGCCAGCTTTAGGTTGGTTATCAAGAATTTTTTGCTAAGAGAATGCTCTTCTGCTAGTGTGCATTATCTAATATATTCAGCTTTCAGTTGCTAATTTTTTTTCCAGATGAAGATGGGCTTAATTGAGGTTGTGCTTTTAAGTTTGTAGAGCTCTTCAGCATCTCATACAAAAGCATCTAGAGGCTTTTCATTTGTCTTGAGTATGTTTTAGATGTACAAATATTATTTACTTTAAACTCTAAATCAAAAGCCACACTTAACTATTTTAAATAAAACATTATTCTCTGCTGAAATATATATAAATTCAAAGCAGAAATTTTTTTCATTATCACCTAATAATTTATTTGAAAGAGCTGCTATTAACAAACTTTAGGATAATATTGAAATGGCAGTTGGCAACTGGTCTCAAATAGGCATTTATTAATGTAATTTGCTGTCAGCACTTCGAAGATAGAGGAGATATATTAAAATTAAGATATAGCTACAGTTTCATGTCTAACTCTCAGCTAAGTGTCATTTTGAATTGGACTTTAAAGATTAATCTGCCTTAGTTTTTACAGAGATCTAAATATAATGATAAAGTCTAATTCTTCAGTAAAAGTGATATATTCTGTATTCATTTTTAGTGATTTTTTTTAAATTCCAGCCAATAGTGCTTTTTTCATCATTTACCAGAAAATTCAAGCTCAGTGATAAGTTAAAAAAAATGGCTAGTGGAAACCTAAGATCAGTCTTTTGGACAGTAAGAACACCAATATTTAATTTTTTTTTCTTTTCTTTTTTTAACAAATGTCTGAGGCACTGCTCATTAATGGTTATCTGTTTTGCTTTAAAATCAGACAATGAAGTGTTTCATATATAAGGAAAAGAAGAAATCTACTGACAAATTGCAAGATAATTAGGAAAAATAAGAAGAAAATATAAATATGATACCAGAGGATTAGTCCTAGTTATTGTAAATGCAAATGAAACATAATGTTCAATTAACAAAATAAAATGCGTATTTCAGAAAGCATTTTTCTTCCATTTCCCCCGTAGCTTCTCTTCAATATACCAGGTGCCTTGCCACCTATATTAAATATTCTTGTAGCCCAGATTGGAACCTTGTAATGCTTTTAGGTATAATGTACTCTTTTTTTTTTTTCATTTGGAATGCTAGCTCATAATGACATTGTAAAGTAGAGATCCCAAGTAACCCTTATTATCACGGTGTCTCCTTGAGCAGAACCTCTGAGAAATGTGAAGGGGAGACCTTTTGGAATGAACAAATCCTTTAGCTGCCTATAATTATTTATTAAAATAGGCTAGCAAGATAAAGAATGAGAAGGGGAAGTGAGAGTGGGAAATAACATTCCATATACATACGTGTGTGTGAGTGTGTATACACACACACACACACACACACACACAGATGCACACATCTCCAGTTGCTAAATGAAATTATTGTGATATTCATTCCTATAGAGTGAGTGTGTGTGCGCACGCGCACGCATGTATGTGTGTGATTTATATAAAATTTTGAACTCCCACAAAGAAAAGGATAGATACCATGAGAACATAAGGATATGTTAGGTACAAACATTCGGAAAATGCTATATTTATTTGAAGAACATCTCAATCATTTTATTTAGCAGTTGACTAACTGTTAGTGAAAATACTCATTACTAAGGTAGGTTGAACACATTTACATATTTGTGCAAAAAAATTAAAAATATGGAAGAAAAGATAACTACTGTTGGGGGAAAAAATTCATGTTGAGTGCAAAAGTAGATAAATGGAAAAATGTCCTACTTTATGTTGTGGTGCAGCATGGTGAGGGAGATAGATCCAGTAACGTTATTTACTGAATTGTATTCATTGTTGCAGGCTTGTTTAAATTGGTTACTCAGCCAAAATAACCCATGTGTTGACATCATGTTTCTCTGGAGCATGGGTGTAAGGTAATGAAGTCTTCCTTCTACATCTTGGAATTTTATAAACTTAGCAGACTATTAAAAAAAACTCTTTGGGGTCAACTTTCCACTTGTGCCTTTAGCTCTTGAACAAGCACTTTTATGGTTTCTTCTAATATATAGGAGTTATCTTCAGTTCTGTGAAGAGCTTTTAAATTTAATCCAGCACTGGAGTAGTAATTTGTTGCCACTGCTTTAAAATGGGCTTTTCTTTTAACTTGCTCAGGATGCAGGCACTTTGCTTGAGCTAAACTGTAATACGCAATGTCTATCTGTATTCCTTGTGTCTCAATTTTAGGCCTCAGATGTCTTTTTAAAATATGAGGAAGGAAGGTTGGTAGGAGTGTTAAGATCAGACTGACAAAATCAAAATTGTCCTAAAGAGATACTCTAAATAAGTTGTAATAGCCTAGGTTGTGGCAGCTTTATAACAGTAGTCAGTATTGTTAACTTTGCATCAACTTTGAAAAACCACTGCAGTAAAATGACTGATATGATGTTAATAATCCCATCATGATTTTAACCTTTTATAATTTGTAAATCTTTTTTTTTGAAAAAGGGGAATCCAATAAAGGTTTATTTGCAATTACAGTGAGTTTTGTTGTTGTTGCAGTGCATGTTAACTGATAATCATTTAGCATAGCTTTGTTCTCTGACTTGCTGAAGCTGGTATCTCTCCAGTACTAAAATATGTTTTTGCTTGAGGAGACAGTACTATATACTATCAATACATTTGTTGGAAAAGAGGGGGAAAAAAAAATCACAATAGTGGAAAAGGATGTTTTAAATAGCCGTATTTGTTATTTAGGCCTAAATAAATCCAAAAACCAAGAACTTTATGAAGAGAAGAAGTCATATTTTGGCATAATCCTGCTTTAAAGAAGCATTATTTTCTTTACCAGAATAAAAAATAAGCTTGATCTTGTATGCATTATTAATAAATGTTTGATTGCCTATCCAAAAACATACTGGAAACATATTTTGGAATATTGTAAAAATGTTAAAATGTACAACCCAAATATAAAATAGCATCTCACAAATAAAGATATTGAAATCACAATAGTAAAAATAAACGAATAATCCTGCCCTTTTGTTTTATCAGGAACATTTCTCAACTCAGCTGTTATTATTTCAAACTTTTTGGCAGCCTTTACCTTGATAAAAAATGTTGATGTACTGACACGAGTTGCACTGTGTACTGTATATTTTTGTGTCTGAAGAAAAGAGAAGATTTTTATACATCTTTCATATTTGTTTTCATGGCACAATAAACATCATTACATGCTGCCTTAATTTACAATACTAGTAAACATGTGCAGTTGGAATTTCTCTGGTTCCAGGGTTATTTTCCCCTAATTTATAGCAAAACTATTTTGTGAACATTTTTTGTCAACTTTAATCAGCTTTGCTTTCCTCTGCTAACTACCATCTTAGAGAAGCAAATCATTACAATACTAAATATATATTTATTTTAAAAAGCCCAACAAATAACACAACAACATTTGTTAAACCACAAATCAGCAAGCATTCAGTTAGAAGTATAATAGCATATACTGAATTTTCATAGGAATGATTTAGTGAATATTAGAACACATTTTTTACTCTATTGTTTAGGCTCAAGAAGGCATAAAATCTTTAACATCTATTTATCATGTAGTTATTTTAATGTAAACATTTGTCCATTTAGATGAAGTGTTTTCATTATTAAGCTAATTTCAACATGTTTCAGATAGACTGATGAGTTAGAAGCAAAGCACTTGCTGATGAGAAACGAAATTCTGTCTCAGCTCAGCCTGCTGTCAGATACATCTTCATTAGTTTTTGTCATTCACCGATGGCAAATGCTGTATAAATGAGATGACGATCAGGTCCGCCTTGATAACTTGCCTTATCTCATTAGTTTTCACATCAAAGTTAATCAGCAATGTGAATTGTAATTGCTGGAAGAGACAATGCAATAGATCACTAGGCCTTTTTTTCTGTATGGCATCTTGAAACATCAGCAGGCTGGTGTGAGTAGATAGGCTCAGAAAGAAAATGATGTGGAAAGCATAATAAGCAAGCTGCTCAGAATTAATGAGCTTACCCAATAAGAAAAGAATAACCAATCAATGTGAGTTGGGCAAATATAATTTAGGAATAATTGCTTGATTGGTTGTCTATAGTAGACTGATTTGACCACACACAAGGATTAAGAATTAAGATGTCAAGGCAAAAAATAATTTGGCAAGGGAGGGCATGTAATTTTTTGTTTCCTTTCCTTTATGACTGAAAGAGATTGCTGTTTGATATGTTATTCCCCAAGAATGAAAACATTAGATAGACACACACTGGCTTTTTCCTTTATGCTCCCCTTATAATACAAGCTCTTTCAAAGCCCAGTGGTAATATTTCAGGATGGGACATTAAAATTGAATAGTGTTTAAAAAATTCCAAATCTCTTAATTTCTCAGCATTACACTAAAGAGATACGTAAATTAGAAGGTATGCAACACAAAACATTTGTATCCAGATAAATTGTGTGCCTGGGTGTTTGCAAAATTTAGCAATTATTTGCTTTAAATCTGAAAAGCAATTCTTGCGGTATACATGCTTTTAATACAATTTTCCCTACAGCCATTCACCAATTAGTAAAGAACCCTTATATTCTTCTATCTAAACTATTGGGAAGGTTCAGCCAGAAGGTAAATTTGCTTTGATCTACATTACACCTAATTGAGTCACCACCAATGTCTCTATCCCAACATCAAGAAATGTGAAAATGTTAGATTATTTCACTGGGGATTAAACCTAATTTTCGCGTGTTCTGCATTAACCTATTAGGCTGACTCATCTGCATTGCTAATGTGGCTCAGGCAGCTGTCACTGCTAAAGAAAAACATGATCATGCAATCCTTGAATGAATGATTCCAGCTCTGATTAGTGTTAGTGAAGTTAGCTGAGCCCTAGTGATAAGGAAGGAAAATTCCCAGGTTGCCAATAGCTTTGAAAATTATCAGACTGTAGGCAAAAATGTACCTCATGACTCATAGGCTTCAGTCCAAATGTAGTGCTGAGTGACATTATTTAAGACTGTCTATTTAGACTAACTAAAATTGTCACTTGCATAAATGTGTTTGTTTTTTTTAAGAGGCTAATGCAATGGATACATATTAAAATGCTAATAGAAAACAACCTGGACTAGAAGACAGAACGATTTTGTTTTCTCATTCATTAACAATTTTTAAATGATATTTCTACAAATTGTCAGGGAGGAAGGCATATGATGATGGGTGCTAAACTGACTTCTACGTTGCTTTTTAAAGGTGTTTCAGTATTTACATATTCACTCTCTCTCTTTTTTTCCCCTCCTTAATGTGCTGTTGCCACTAACAAATTCCAGTCATGAAAACGGGATTCAGATGCACTGTACAAAACCCGTGTCTGTCCCTCCAGTGTGTGTAACTGCAATGTGCTGTTTGTACATTTGTGCTCATCCCTACTCTTTGTTCATTGTAGCAGACATTGCTGTAATCCCGAGCCTTTGCTTATTTCTTTCTCTCCATCAGATTTAAATAGTGAAAAAAGCAACAATGACACATCCCCTTGAGATGTGAAAAATTTTGGAATGAGTTAGCCTCCTAGCAATAGAGCTAGGAGCCAATTTAATCCGATTAGTGGCTTCCTACAATAGATGTTCCTAACCCATTGTGGACAGAAGCCTTTACTTTATTTGTTTCTATTAGCCAAGAATCTGAGATATCAGAAAAGTGGAATTTTGCCCCATCAGATTGCTCAGACAATCAACAAAAACAAATTGAGAAAATAGTCTAATGTGTCAATATTTATCTTTTGGCCCTAATTGTCTGCAAAGAGGACTTGTTGAGTGTGCAAAGTTTACAGCATTGGTTTATCTATGTGCTCTTGAGTCTTCCTATTGTATGGATATAGTGGCAGCTACTCACAATGTAATGATGTTTAAGAAGGGCAGTAACTGCAGAGACATAATAGAGTCATTTTAATGGAAAAAGACACGGATTTGTAGACCAAATATATAATACTTGATAGAAAATATAAAAAGGCTTGTAAATTGTAGATATGTTTCAGTTTAAAGTTATTTGTGAATGCACTTACTGGAGGTTTAGGATGCAGGAATATTCCAGTAGCATCTAATACTGAGGAAATGTCCATACTTTTGAATGATTTATACTGTTTTCAGTTCTGTGCAATTCTCCTTCTTTATTTATTTTTGGACTAAGGTTCACAGTGGCGTTGATATCATTTAATATTATCAGCAAAAATTACTATCACTAGCGGCTTTCTGCCTCATAATTTATTTTTGTGGCATTACTTTTAGAAGGAAGCAACTCATCTGAACTCTGTGAGATTACTGTTAAAATATCTCTTTCTCTCTCTGTTGAGATCAAAGGAAAACCTTTGAGGCTTGGATACACAAAATGTTCACACTGGTGTAACTTGTATTAGTTTTATACATATTAGTCCAGGATGTGGAACAGACAGATGTGCAGTTTGCCTGGGGTAGCGGCCTTGAATAGGTGGCTATTACAATGCCTCACCACTAAGTGGGGTGGGAGCAATAATAACCTACCAGTATTTGCCATGCACAAAAGGCTACCTCAGAATCCATTGTGGACACACAATGTGTGCACCACTGTAATCTGCGCAAATGTAGATTTACTGCTGATTTTTCCTGGGATAAATTTTATACTAATTTACACTTGTGTAATTCTGTGTCATCTCTCTGTTTCTTTTCTACACTGGTCTAAAGGCTGATTATGCTGATCAGGGCTTCATGTTGTAGGCCTTGGCCTTGAGTGTTCTTTGCAAAGATCAATAGGAGGTCTGAACCCAACTGGAGAAATAAAGCAATTGGATGACTGTCTGGTACAGCATTATACCAAGTGATGTGAAAGCAGGAAACACTTCAGTGTTCAAAGTTAATGTGACTTTGAACCAGCATACCTGGTTATCAAATATATTCAACAGAGCAATGTTTGAGCAGTTATACCTGTATTAATCCAAAATAGCTATACTCAGTGGAGTTTCTCCAGCCTTGCACTGGTGTAATTAACACAAGCATTTGGCGTATTCTATGCTAAAGAAGATGCATATTAAAAAATAAATGGAGCAGGTAGGCAATGCTGTAAGGCTGGGGGAAAAAAAGAATCCTACATTTGTAGTTGGCTTTTGGCTGCCACTTGTTAACAGACTTTAGACCTGGGCATAGAGCTTTAGGTCACCATGCATGAGGTGGAGTCCTAGCTGCTGTGCTTTAATTCCACACATTCCTTGTTTTCCTGCACAGCTTACCACCACCCTTCTTGGGGACAGAAGCTCCTCAGGCTGCAAGTCTCCTATGCCACAGGGGAGCTGAGCGTTCTGATGGGGTGAGCATTAATAAGCTAAGCTTCCCATTAATGCAGTCGTATCCTCAGTGAAGTCACCAACACCCTCAAGCCCACCACAGTTTATCCAAAGCTTTGCAAAGCAATGGAAAAATGCTTTTGACCGCCAAGGATGTTGTTAATAGACCTGTGACAAACCCCTGCAACTCCACTGGACTTCTGGTAGGTACTAAAAATATCTCTGGCCTGGAAGGTCTGAAGAGGCCTTTGCAATCATCTGGTCTGATCTCCTACAGAAACCAAGCTGAAGAATTTCACCCAGCAATTCCTGCAGTGGTCAAACTAGAAAGCATCTCTGAGAGAGGCATTTCAGCTCAATGTAATTCTTCCAGGCACTGAAGTCTTCATCACATCCCCAGGTAGGCTGTTCAAATGGTTAATCACCTTTCATGTTTAAAACATGTGTGGTGTTTCCCTGTGTACTGTACCTCAGTATACCACACATGACACCCAGCGATTGCACGTGGGGTGTGTACAGAGGATGGCAAAAGGCAAAATTTTGACTTGGCTTGTCTTCCATAGGTGAGAAATATATTTCTGCCCCCTAATACTATAGCCAGTCCTGTGTGACTCAACTGGGACTGGATCAATAATAGCCAGTGTTTCCCTTATCTTCTCAAGTGAGCTGTTGCTTGCAAAAGCTTCTGCATTTCTGAATTAGGTAGTCTAAGGGCAAGGATTTCTTAGAGTGATATTGTTTATTGTGATATATAGATATAGATCTATCATATACGCACACATTTTGGTTAGTGTATAAGGTGCAAATATACTCTTTCACTTGCCTTCAGACTAAGATGGCTAACTATGTCTATGTTTTATTGGACCAACTCCATAGTTGGGATATAGTTAGGCAAGCTTTTGAATGCAAGACATTCTTCATCAGGTTTGAGGGACAACTCTGCCCTGCCTTCTGCCTGACTTCAGACAAACAGCACTAACTACCTTCCTCTTGATAGACCATGATTTTGCCTCAGTCAACAGGATCGAAGGGGCACCTAAAAAATAAGCAGACATGGTTAAATATAGAAAAAAAATCTTTCTGAAATCACTTTGCACTGCCTTCAGCCTCTAGACCCAGTGCTTAGAAATTGGGACTGGGATCACTCTGTCAGTTATGAACTTGGTCTAGGCAGAGTAAATTCAATCCTGATGGGAATAGTCAGCCCAAAGACCCAGCAATGTGGGAGGGGAGAGGCCCCTTACAAAACCCCTTTCAGAGCCCTTTTCCTCCAGCCAGTAAAGGAGTGCATGCGCGCGACCTCCAAACTCACTTCTGGTGTTTCTTCCTAGACTACCAGGGTAGCCATATAGCCAGTGAGGTAGTGTTCAAACCTACTAGCCAGGTCCACTGGAGGGTTGGTAGTCCACCTCCCACCCTGAAGGGATAGGATCTGTCAGATTTGGGCTGGGGTCTAAGAGAGGATCAATACCTCCTAGGTATTATTATCCATGCAATACAAGTAGATATACAGCAGCCAAACTCTGGATCAGAGACCTACACAGACAATTTACACAAACTTAACCTGGGAATCTGGTAGCAGTTCCTTGGCTAACAAAAATGCCTGTACGTCCCCTTTAATAGTATGGTGTTTGCGTTCCTATGGGCATCTTCATGGGTAGCCCATACAACACCTCAAGTTTCAACATGGGTAGCCCATACAACACCTCAGGCCTCCTGGCCTGTCATCTTGCAATTATGGGGTGATTATAGTGGGATGCAATATCAAAACTGAAGGTGAGGTATCCAGGGCTGCTGCCCTAGGTGTGTGTGGGGTGGGGGTGGTAGGGGAGGTGCAAAAGCAGCCATGGCCACAGAGGCAGCTGGCACTACAGTCAGTACAGCAGGAGCTGGTACCGCTCTGGGTGCCATACAGCCATCCCAGACATGGAGCTGTCAGCTTTGGTGGGGTGGGCCTTCTACTTCTTTTATTTGCCTAGCCCAAACAGAAGCATGACTGGTACCAGGGCAGCCCACCTTCACTCTAAGAATTGAGCCGCATAGTTGAGAAACTGCCCAGGAAATTGTGTCTCACAGAAACCTCAGCAGTTAACCCTAATGCTCATGATTGGCTCCATATAAAGAAACCCTCAAAACCCCAAAAAAATGCTACAGTAGCCTATAGTAACAACCCCAAATGCCACATTACCATCTCTTAGTGACACCTCTGCAGTTTACTACAGCTGAAAAACTGGATCAGAATTTCTGCTGCAGTAAACTGGAGATGCTGAATTAAGCTATATTGTTTAAAACAGCCAAGTATCTAATGTTATATTTTTGTAAATTCTAGGTACCCAAAAAACTCATTTAACCAATACAAAGAGGCTTCTGGTAAAGATGTCTGAAAGATTATTCCCATCCCCACCACCACCCCCATCCTATCCCTCTTTGAAAAGTGCTATGTGCTTTTCCGGACTTGCTGGCCAATGCCGGAAAGAAGTCCACCACAGTCACGTTTACGATCTTCCTGCAGTGGCCAGCTGCTATGCTGCCGCGTCCCTTTGGACTGGTCCAGTATAATGTCTGTCCAGGACCCTTAACCAATCTCTATCCAAGCTCTCGGGAAGTTCTCCTACCTGATGAAATGCTGAATACCAACATTCCCTGGCTGTTGATAAGGTCTTTCATGAATCCTTAGGTTCCTGATCTCTTTTAGGCATGCACGGCCCTCTAGGGCTATGTTGGTCTGTGCTCATAGTTTTAGCCACTGTGACAGCTTGCATTGGTAGGGCACACAGCTTGGGTTGGATGCTGCTAGAGCAACAACCTGTTGACTACTTCTAGTACTTGGACATTGCACTGTTTAACTTCTAAAGTGCTCCGACTACAGGAATGTCTGTTTTGAGAATCATGTTTCAAGACCCTGATGATAGTGCGCAGGCAGGTCTCTGTCTGGTGACAAACATTTTTATTGCTATGGGTGGGGAGGCAGCTGAGCAGCAGGTCTGAAGGGATCTGTGTCACCTGAATGCTGAGCTTAGGTACCTGAAGAAACAGAAGGCACTAAAGCACCTTTTGAGGAACAAGACCTAGTCTGTTTCTGACTCTATAGATGACTTGTTCCTTCTGCAGTGGTTTCCCTCCCACCTGCTCCCTTTTTTGCCTTGTCCATTTGGACTATAAGCTCACTGGGCCAGAGATGGTTTCTCACCATGTATACTACAGAACAGGACACAGTGGAGCCATCTAGCACTAGCCATCACTAGTGCTTTTCATCTTAGAGCTGCCAGATGTGGTTGACCTGCTCTTTCTGCAGTGATTCCCCTCCAACATACCCTCTTTTTCACCCATAGGTGCAACAGGGTCTGGCCCTAAGTTTCAAACTGGTTCATTCTTTCTATGAGTTGTCCCCTTCAGAAAAAGCCTAGCTGATACCACTCTAAAGCAGCATAACTAGTGTACGTAGAATGGAAGGTGGAGACTGGGAGAACTTACAGAGAGTTTAAAGAG
>NW_017729022.1:124196481-124201397 GCF_001723915.1 Gavialis gangeticus | reverse complement strand
TATGCTCCATCACCCCACACCCACTGCCCCACACCTATCCACCTCCCCCACATACCCTCTTTTTCACCCATAGGTGCAACAGGGTCTGGCCCTAAGTTTCAAACTGGTTCATTCTTTCTATGAGTTGTCCCCTTCAGAAAAAGCCTAGCTGATACCACTCTAAAGCAGCATAACTAGTGTACGTAGAATGGAAGGTGGAGACTGGGAGAACTTACAGAGAGTTTAAAGAGCAGATGTTAAGTATATAATGAATGCAGTCAGTTTTTATTTTCAAGTATATCCAAAGTGAAGCCTGCAAGAGAACGGTTAGGAGATGTAGGAAAGCCATGGAGTAAAATCCATTATGGAGAATAAAGAGAGAGTTACTTGCATTAGGTCTTCAGAGGGGAAGTTGGGGAGGTGCTACCTCACACCTGATGACTCCAGGTAATAAAAACAAATAATTCGGCTGTATTAAAAACCATTTGCTTGAACTTATCCTGCTGATCAAGAAGTCCTGCACTGCCCTTATTTACTCCTCTGCTGAGCTGTGTGTCAGATGCTATGAAAGGCAATTTTATATTAATTTCTAGATCATTGATAAAAAGGTTGAATAGCAGCAGACCTAGTACTGATCTCTGCAGACCCCCCATAGAAATGTCACCAGTCCATGATGATTCCTTGCTGGTAACTGTTAAGAACTGACTAAGCAACAGATCTCAAAGTCTGTTTAATATATACTTTATTGATCTTGTATTATGTAAATATTTTATATAATGTCATGAAATGCCCCTACAAGAGGTTTTTTTACACTTTCACAGTTATGATTATTAACCAAATCTATCTTCAAAGAAGGAAATAAATCCCTCCCTCCTTTGTCCCCCTTCCCCACCCCCCGACCTTGTTTCCTTAAAGTCATGTTGACTGGTATTAATTACATTCCCATCCTTGAGTTCCTTTTTTAAAAAAATCTTCTGTATCATCCTATTATTTTGCTTGGAATTGACCAATGTTTTGTTACTTGGATCACCGTGTTTTCCACTCCAAATTCAGGCACAACATAAACAGTCTTCCACCCTTTCTGGAATTGCCCCGGTGTTCCATGATTTATGAACAATTAGCATGCTTTTTTAGCCAACCGTTTTTGGACTCGGATAGTTTGTCTGAGGCTGTTGAACAGAACTGGAAAGCACATCCTCATTTTCATGTGATAGCAAAATAAATTAAGGCATTTCTACAAATGGAAAATAGAAATAGTCAATGTTTCTGCCTTTTTTATTAATATTTGCATCATATCTATTTAGTAATGGGCTTATGGCATTGCTAGGTTGTCCTTTATTCCTAATATAGTTAAAAGCTTCCTTCTGATTGTCCTTTCCCATCTAGCCATAGACTTTTCCATTATATCTTTAGCTTCCCTTATCAATTTTCTATCCTTTATGATTTCTAAATTTAACATTTGTTTCCATATTTTCCATTTTTCTCATTTATTACTGTTCTATTTACATATTTTTTTCTAATTGCTACCTTCAGTTAGCCTCTGAACAAGGATGATATTCTTAAATAAGTTCATCCTTTTTCTTGATTTAAAGAATCATGGTTTAATGACCGTCTCATGAATTCTCAACTCTCAATTTTCGTTTACTTTTTTTGTCTATTTTTTCCTCCATTCTAGTTCATTTTGGCCTTTATTGTCCTTAGCTTTGGAAAATTTAGCCCTTGAGGTACCAAGTATATCTATTTTCCATTTCTCTTGCTTGTTATGTATATTAGTGGGTGGGACTGGCTTTGTTTGTCCTTACTGAAGGAAATCGGGTCCTGATCTCTAGTCCCTAGGAAACGATCATCTTCCAGTCCAGTGAGAATTTCCTCTTTATCTATCACAGTGAGGCCAAAAACTAGACTTACCTCAAATTGCTTACATTACCGTTTGTGTTAGAAGATCATCATGTGTCGTATTTAGAAATCATAATGTTGTTTTGCTATTTCCTCTATAGACCCTCCAGTATATTTCCTTCAAATTGAAGGCTCTGGTAACAGTGCCATTTTTCTTTTCACATTTAAGGAATAATCACACCCTGCTCTCTCTAGATTAACTACCTCGAACAGACTACCCCACTCTCAGGCTTTCTTAGTTATCATCACAATGAGCTATTGATTATTAGCTAGCAACAACAGCAATAAAGTTGCACAGCACCAACTTGTAAACTTATAAAGAAAGTAACTTTCTACAGAAGGGATGTATAAGCAGGTTGCTTGTCCTATGGCAGACTTTTGCTCCCTGAGGACCCTCTCAACCAGTCCATACAAATGAAATACAGTCTTTAAACAAAGAAAATGAGCAAACAAAATCCTGTCATCCTGCCCCACACACTGGGAGGGGACCCCTATGGCTCTGGCTCTAACACAGCTGTCTGGTCTCTTTACGAAGCCAACACTTTAGCTCATCACTTGTCTCTGGCTCACAACTATTCCCTCACAGTTTGCTGTCCTGCTGTTCTTCTCCCTGCAATTTTTAAGCTCCCAGTGAGCCACCCCTTTATCAGCAGCCTCCCCACCGCTGCATCTACTCAGCAAGGCTGGCTGCCCCTTCTTAAGGGTACAGGCCACCCTGTTATAGGATGATTAACTAGTGGAATTCCTTGCCAGGACATTATCCCTGAAGCCAAGAGCTTTCTATATTTAGCAGGTGGGCTTGCATGTTCTGTTTGTGTACATGGGACAAACTCAAATCAAAGTCAGGAGAGCTTTACTGAGCCACACCAGTGAAGTTGGGATGATAAGTGTATACCCACAGCTACATCATATGAAGTTACATTTTTTAAAGGGATCTAAAACCTCCTGCTTTTAAGTGTAAAACATAGGTTGAGTTTGGGGGGCTAAGAAAAAAACTCCTTTGGACAGGTTATTATTACATCAGTGTTCACCACTGAGTTTCTCGCACCTTTTTTTTTGACGTACCTTGGGCTGGCCACTTTCAGAGATCCTGAACTAGCTAGACTAGTTGTTTGATCCAGTAGAATTTCCTATATTCCTAGACATAATTCTACCTCTAACCTATTCAGGGTGCTAATCTATGACAGTTGGTGTGCCGGGGTCTCCACTTTTATAGCAAGCTTTGTGGTGAGAACGCTAGCAGCTAAATTAATCATAGTATTCAACAGGATAGCCACTAGAGCAGGGGCAGGCAATTATTTCAGGTGGAGGGCCGCTTACTGAGTTTTAGCAAGCCATCAAGAGCCGCAGGACAGGCAGCCAGGAGCAGATAACTATTAATTTTATAAATTTTTTAGGGGCCCCGCAGGCTGCATAGAATGGCCTGGTGGGCCACATCTGGCCCACGGGCTGCATTTTGCCCACCCCTGCACTAGAGGCTTTAGGAACAGTGGGACAGGAAGTAGAGTAAAGTAGTGTGCTGGATCTTCTGTGGGCCTGATCCAAAGAACTTGGAAAGCAATAAGTGACTTTCCATTCACTTTACTCAGGTCTGGATCATACCATCCATGACCCTGGTATAACTGATACACTGCATTCAGCCATGAGTTGGCTAGCACATAACTGTTATCCAGTCTCTGTTCCTGTAGCACAACTATACAGAAAGTGATGGTTTGAGAGACAGTCTGATCATTTGGAGGTGGCATTAACTTGTAATTCAGGACATGCAGGATCAGTGCCTGACTCTAGCACAAACATTCTGGGTAATTTTGGACAAATCAAGTCATCTTTCCAGCCTAGGTCCCTTGAGGCAGGGATTGGCAACTTTTTGCCTGTGCAGGCTGTTTTCTGTGATTTGGACTCTGCCACAGGCTACAAGTCTCTGCGCAACCCTCCCCGCCCCTCCCCCGCCCAAGCAGCTATCTGCCTGTGCATGCTTACCCTTGCCACTGATCTCCTACCCACTGCAGGAAGGCTAAGCACAGACATGAAAGAGCAGCAGGCTCTGCATCAGAGGAAGCACAGTGGAAGGGATGGACAGCACAGTGAAGCTCTGTGCCATCAATCCTCCATGTCAGATTGGATCTTTGCAGACTGGATTGGATTTAGTTGCTTGAAAACAAAGAAATTGTATCATTGATTACAGTGGGAATTAAATACTTTTAAGGCTGTGGGGCTCTGAGACTTAATTTACCTGCTGTGAGATGGGGTTAGTACAACTTCCTGTCATCTGCCCTTTGTCTTTATTTTTCCTGTAGGCTGTAACTACTTTGGGTGGGAGTTATCTTGCATCATGTTGACGCACAGTACCAAGCAGAAAAAGGTTTGGTTTTGAAGCTTGTCAACATGGGGAAATTGACCAGAATAAAATATTCCAATAGCTATTCTGGAATCACTCCCTGTGTGGACACCCCTATTCTGATTTAGCCTAATTGAATATGAAAATGAATCACCCTAACTAGCTAGGAGAAGACTTTTATTGTGAAATAAATATGTACATAGGGAGCTGTTTTGGAATAGGTCTTATATACAGGCTCTACTTTATTCTGGAATAACTTTTCCATGTAGAGACTTTAGCTGGGGACTGTAGTTGCAACTGTAACAATGATAGGGTGGATTGGCTCATCTAAAGGTCTTTTCAGTCTCTGAATTTGAAAGCTAAGGTTGTGAAATTAATTCAGACAGGTTCAGAAAGGTCAAAACAGAGCAAGGATACATAGTTGTTGTGTGATGGATCTTAGTTCTTAAAACCATTCATTAAAGTAAAGGCTATTTATCCAGCATCCTGTAAAAAATGAGCCAAAGAGAGGGAATACAAAAATGTATAGATTCCCTGACCTGCTTGCACTCTTCAGTTAATGAAAATGCTGGGGAAGGGGTACTGTGAGAGCTGGCTGTTCCATGGAAAGGTGACCCCCACAGCCTAGTGGACACTATATTCTATCAGGCTGCAGAATATTTCTTTGTCCATAATCGGTAAAAAAAAAAAAAAAAAAAAAAAA
>NW_017729022.1:124192983-124196288 GCF_001723915.1 Gavialis gangeticus | reverse complement strand
AAAAAAAAAAAAAAAAAAAAAAAAAATTAAAAGCACTTGAGCAACCTAGGAGAAGCCCTCCCTCTCTTTCCCACCCCCCTCCGTTTTCATAAAATACTCTGAGCACATACTTTATGCCAGATCACCAGCCAGTATGTGGAGTGTGAGATTTTAATAGTGATACCAATGCACAGTTTGCCCATTAATCCTTGCACTCCTTCTCTGCCAAACTTGTATATAAAATCTGTGCTATATGTTGCACTTTTAGCCCATAAACGACTGCTTTACAGGCTAGTTTTCACAAATGCTGACTGGATCCCAGCCATCCTTTCAGTAGGGGAAGGAAATGTGTTAAAGTCTCCCAGTGGCTGTGGTGCTTACGTTGAAACTGTTGTGATGGTGTTCAGAGTGGCTGATGCTTGAGGTGAAGAAAAGACCATTAGATGGTGACTGCAGCCTGTGGTAAGAGGCCTTTGATTCTCTGATTGGGAAAAAGAATTACTTCATTGTTTGCCTCCTTAGGGCATGTCTGTGATGCTGTGGTGGTGTGCTCTGGTTGAGACAGCCCCTTGCACCTTCCATCCCTGGAGATTCTTTGGGGTGCCCCTCTGTCCCTGCACTTGGGCCTTTGGTTTCTAGTGTGCCTGAGAGTAGCTGCTGGGGATGACTGGAGTGGCTTCACTGGCATATCTCTGGATGTGGAGCAGGTGGACAGGCAATGGTTGGAATTGTCCTTGCTGGGGCATTCTGCTGGTGTGTGATTTAGACATAGCTGTGCAGCCTTGGCTAAAGTAATATGAGAACACTGTCTCAAATGTCCAATTCTGAAGTAAAAAAAATGAGATACCAACAGGAACCATTGACAAATAGGGTGACCACCCATCCCTAATTGGGCAGGACAGTCCCAGAATGGGAATATCGAGTCCTGGTCCCAGGCTGCATGACTCCAGGACAGCATTTGTCCTGGATTTGCAGTATTGTGCAGGGATCCTGGTTTTCCCTTCACCACAGAAAACTGCAGGAAATGGCAAGTTTCCCCTTACAAGCTGGCAGCATCTAGCCACAGAAGACACAGGGGGCACCATGTGCATGTGCGTCCCAGGACACACATGCCTGTGGCCAGAGATACGGCCAGGCAGTGTGGAGAGCAGCTCCCTGCAGGTAAGTATGTGGGGGTGCAGATTGAGGCCCCCCACAGTAAGGGAGGTTGTGAGGCTGGACCACACTGCTGTACACACTCCTGGGAGGAGCATGGAGGGGTGCGTGCTAGCCAGATTTGTGCATGGGGCAGGTGTGGACTACCCACTGCAGCCTTGGGGCTGCTATTCTCCCTGCAGGAGGCCTGCGCTGGCTGCACTGCCATGGTGAGGTGCCCTGGGCTTCACTGGCAGGCAGGGGGGCCTGCGGCTGATGCAGGGCTCTTGAGGGAAAAGGAGCAGGGTGGAGAGCCCCAAGGCCGCAGCAGGAAGCCCTCATCTGCCCCTGCTCTGTTTAGTGCTGCTTCAGCTGTGCTGCTGGCAGCAGCAGGGGTGAGGGGAAAGGCAGGTGGGCATGTGTCCTGACTTTCGAGTTTGAAAAGGTGGTCACCCTACTGACAAATGTGAATGAAACATGGAATATTTTTCCTTCAGTAGCTAAAAGAGCATGAGGTAAAACTGGATGACCCACAAATTCATAGATTCATAGATTGTAAGGCTCGAAGGGTCCTCAGAAGATCATCAGGCCCAGCCCTCCTGCACCAAGCAGGAAAGACAACTGGGGTCAGGTAACCCCAGCAAGGTGACTGTCTAGTCTTCTCTTGAAGATTTCCGGGGTAGGTGATTGCTCTGGAGGAGCTTATTCCACA
This sequence comes from Gavialis gangeticus, assembly GCF_001723915.1. Classification (NCBI taxonomy): domain Eukaryota; kingdom Metazoa; phylum Chordata; order Crocodylia; family Gavialidae; genus Gavialis; species Gavialis gangeticus. Next base: position 124,194,463 of record NW_017729022.1, on the reverse strand, counting down.
GTCTGGACACTAACTGTGAAGAAGTTTTTCCTAGTGTTGAGCCTGAAATGGTCTTCCAGGAGTTTGTGACCATTACTCCTAGTCTTCACCAAGGGTGCCCTGGTGAAGAGTTGTTCACTGAGCCCTTGATGTACTCCCCTGATGTAGCAGGAAGTTGCTACCAGGTCCCTGCTCGGCTTTCTCTTTTTCAGGCTGAAGAGTCCCAGGTCCCTCAGCCTTTCCTTGTATGGTTTGCCATGCAAGTGTTTGATCATATGGGTGACCCTTCTCTGGACTCTCAAGCTTTCCCAAGTCCTTGTTAAAGTATGGCTCCCAGAACTGGATGCAGTACTCCAGCGGTGGTCTCACCAGTGCTGAGTAGAGCGGAAGAATAATTTCCTTGGTTTTGCTGGAAATGCATCAATTGATGCATGTCAGAGTATTATTTACCCTGCTGGCTACAGTGTTGCACTGCCAGCTCATATTCATACTGTGGTCTATTATTACTCCCTGGTCCCTTTCGTTTGTGGTGCTGGTCTGTATGGCGCATCAAGCCTGTAGGTGTATAGGGGTTGTTTGTCCCCAGGTGGATCACTTTACATTCCTCAATGTTGAACTTCATCTCGTTCTGACCCGCCCAACTTACCAGCCTATCTAGATCTGCCTGTATCTGTAGCCTATGTTCAAGCATGACTACGCTTCCCCATAACTTGGTGTCATCCATGAACTTGGCCAGTGAGCTCTTCACTCCCACATCCAAATCATTGATAAAGGTGTTGAACAGTACTGGACCAAGCACTGACTCCTGTGGGAGACCGCTGGACACTTCTTGCCAGGACAACACGGATCCATTCATTAGGACTCTCTGGGTCCTACCCCGCAGCCAGCTTCATACCCACCTAACTGTCTCACAGTTAAGCCCACGATCCTCCAATTTTGTCGTGGGAACATTGTGGGATATCAGATCGAAGGCTTTTTGGAAGTCAAGTGTCAACCTCTTCTCTTATCCAGGTGGTGAGTTACCGGATCATAAAAGGAGATGAGGTTGGTAAGGCACGACCTGCCCGTGATGAAGCCATGCTGGCTGTTGCTCAGAATCCTACCTTGTGCAAGCGTATCGCATATAGACTCCTTAATGAATTTTTCCAGAATTTTCCCAGGGATAGAAGTTAGGCTAATTCGCCTATAGTTACCTGGGTCCTCCCTCTTTCCCTTCATGAAGATGGGCACAACTCTGGTCCTCTTCTAGTCCTCAGGGGCCTCTCTGGAGCACCACAAGTTTTGGAAGTTTCGCCCAGGGTTCCATGATAACTTTGGCCAGCTCCTTAGCACTCTTGGATGGAGTTCATCCAGTCCTGCTGACTTATATATGTCTAATTTCTTTAACTGATCACACACCAGTTCTATGGCAATAGTAGTAAGGCAGTCATTCCTGCCCTGTTCATTCTGTACCCTATCTGGCACGATTTTTCTCTTGGCCCAGTGAAATACTGAGGCACAG
>NW_017729022.1:124184042-124187983 GCF_001723915.1 Gavialis gangeticus | reverse complement strand
CATCTTCATCTGCCATACCACCCACAAAGCAACGGCGTCGTAGAACATTCCATGGGACTGTTAAAAGAAAAGCTGCGCCACTGTGGAAAAGGAAGTTACAAAAGCTGGGACACGCACTTGCCGCAAGTGCTGAGCTCACTAAATTTCAACAAAGTGTTATGGGAACCCCGTGATCCGGTCAGACCGTCACCCTGGAAACCTGTCTATGAGCCCACCACGCCCATTTGTTTTCCTCCTCTTCCCTACGTCCCTAAAGAACCCAGATTGGTTTCCCACTTCAATCCGGCTGAAGTGGCTCTGAAGCACTATCTTCTTGAAACTTGGCAGGCTTTGTGGCCTCACCAGGGGCTGCCACCCCTGCAGTTTTCACCCCCCGTGCTGTAACACATAGACATGACATGAGTTTTGCTTTCAAGAATTTGGAATGCAGTTCCTCCCGAACCCCTGCACAGATCTTCTTGAATCTTGGCAGGATTCATGCTTTCAGCAGAGGCTACCCCCCCACCCCCCGGCAAGTTATAGATATTTCATTGATTCCCCATTATACCCTATGGCCGGATCTCCGAGGCAGCTCCGAACCACTTTGAAAAGCCTGATGAAGCTAGCACTTCAATCCAGACATGCTGCATCAGGTGCTGAAGTGTCCAAAGCTTCTCCGGATCTGAATCACGGTCTGAAGCCTCGCACAGCCCTACTGTCTCAATTTTTAGCCCCTAGGCTATAATGGGGAAGAACAAAAATGCCTATACCTTTGTCATTTCTGGCCTGATTTGGATGAAACTTGCAAGGATGGTAGCTTCTTCTGAGGCCATGAAGCCTGCCAAGTTTCAAGGAGATGGGGCAGGGGTTTCTGAGAAACTGCACCTAAAGCTGCCAACAAGCAAAACTTGTGACGTGCGACTGTGTGTGTGTGTGTGTTAAGACACAGCTGTTTTTCCCTCCATCCCCCAAAGTACTGGGATTGGAAGGGACCTCAGGGAAGGATCATAGTCACTGGCCAGCTACACATGTCAATATCAGAGCAGTCCTTCCTTCCTCTTTCCGCCCCCTCTTCTTACTTTCTGTTTCCCTGCAAGCAAGCCCATTTTCGAAACTCGACACGTTTCAAAACTTTCAAAATGCTTCTAGAGCCCTTGTTTCGTTTCAAGGCTGTTTCGAAGCCTTTCATTTCATTTCAATTTTGCTGTTTTGAGCTTGAAACTTGACAAAACAGCATTGAAACAAAACGTGCAGTGAAATTTTGCACAGTCCTAGTAGACACTGGGCATGTCTAAATGAAACATTTACAATGGAGCTCACTAACTAGCTCTGCAGTAAACTTCTTGGCATCTACATGTGCACCCCTATTAGGCTACAGGAAACTAATAAATTCCACAGCAAGGTAGTACTTGTAAATACAAGTTATAGATATAACCTTGCTGCAGAGTTGTTTATGTGTAGCCGTGCACATGTAGACGTTGTCCTGGCTGGCTGGGGCATGAGGGTGCTTCATTCTGGGGGTTGCCTGTTAGTCCTGCACTGAAGCACCCTCAGACCCCAGTCAGCCCATCTGCAGCAGGTTGAGTCCTGTCAGAGCAGCCCCAGACTGGCAGGCAGAACCCCAAGGCCCTCTGCCAACCAGGGATTCTCTGACCAGGCTCCACATGCTGTGCATGAATAAACTTTGGAGCTGATTGCTCTGGAGTTAATTGGTCCCAGGTGCATAGTCAAGCAGTGCACCTGGGAGCAAAAAACTCCAGAACAATAACCTCCAGAGTTTATTCATGTGCACTCATTGCACGTGTAGATGTGCCCTCTTTCACATACTCAGGGGTGCATCTACACATGCACTTTAATACTAAGTAAAGCATTACAGTTTACATGCACCAGTAATAGGGCACAGTAAATTAATTAACTCTGCTGTAGGATAGTATTGTCCCCAACAGTCCTATCCTATAGTGGAGTTAATTAATTTACTGTTGGGGACAGTACTATCCTACAGCAGAATAATTACATGTGCTCAAACAAACGTGTAGACTGTGACAGGGGCTGGCTGGGGCTTGAAGATGCTACAGTGTGGGGGCTGCCTGCTGCCTAGCCCTGCACCCTTATGCCCCAGCCAGCACCTCTGCCGCCTGACACCGCCACCTGGACTGACCCCCTGGGGCTGCTCTGTCCTGGCTCAAAGTGCTGCAGTCCCAGGTGCACATCAGGGTTTGAATTACACTTCAACTCTTGGGGGGTCTGCAAAAAAAATTGGCCGGGGTTGGGGTTGTGTGCATGGGCCTCCACCAGTAATGTGGAGCTGGAGCCAGTGGTGGTGGCAGCCAGAAGGTGCCACTGCCTGGGCTGCTTAGAATGACATGGGGCAGGCTGGGAGCTGTGCACAGTGGTGCATGGGCTCTGGGCTCTTGGGGGTCAGGGGGAGGGAAGGGGTGCTGACCAGCCCATGGGGGACAATCATATCTTACAGGAGGGGCTCAGCAGCTGACTCCTGTGTGAACTGGGCAAGAATTTATTGCATCAGGTTAATTTCATATGTAGATGCTCCCAGGGAAAGCAAGGTCTGATAGTGAAAAGCCATTCACTGTTATTATCCATACTAGGAGACCAACCACAAAACTTGAAGATAGTGTAGAATGCCTATTAGGAATGTGGAAAATTTCGAACACTGCCTACCTTCTTACTTTTCAGTAGAGTTGGTCTTTTGTTCTAGAAAGGCCTAAAAAGCTTGCAGCCTGCATATTTAAATACCTGCCTCCATCACTACAATTCCTATCAGTAGAGGGACTCAAGCTGCAGTTTTCTCAGGATATTTATGGGAGCTGCTGACAGGGTGTTTTCCTTGAAGGGCTGGAGTTGAGAATTTGGTCTCCAAACATGCTGTACAACATTCTAACTGTAATCCATGCAGTTGGTCCAATAAAAGGTATCATCTGCAAATATCCTCACCTCTAGCATAATTACTGAACCATCTTGGCTACATCACTCCAACACTACTAAATCTAGTACCTTTAGAGTATGCTGTACAGATGTGTTGGGTGTAGCAGGGTAGTTCTTTGGATTATTATCGCTGTCTGACTATTTTCCAGTTCTGGGAAAGCTGTTATGTTTTATTTTGTCACATGTACTTAGTAATTCACTGTCTGCAAGATTAAAATTCAGCCAGTCAGGGAATTCAGGATTCTAATATCCACTTCAGTCCAAGTGTACCGGGGTAGTCCAAGTCTCTTTTATCATTGGACCCATTGGTTTTGCTTATTAAGGCAACAGTCTCTTAGAAAAGACATTGGGAAGGAGAAAAACAAAAATATACTAATAGTGCTTGGTAACCTGTCTATATCCTACACCACTCTTGGATTTAATCATTTAAATCTTGACAGGTCTGTTGATCATGTTAACTGAAAAAAGGCAATCTGCTGTATCCAAAGCACCAGACCTCACCTAGTATTGTTTTGTTACTCTTTCATTATGGACAGATTTTACCATAGGGGATAAGTAATGTGCTAACTCATAGGCCTGTGCGAGTCGGCAGCAATCTGATTTGGCTTCGGATCTGGCTGCTTCAGATGGCTGTGATCCGATCCAGAGCTCCAGACTGGGTTTCTACCTCAATCCAGCCGAAGCGACCTACCTCGGAGATCTGGCCACAGGGTATAATGGGGAATCAATGAAATATCTATAACTTGGTTGTTTTTTGTCTGATTTCAATGAAATGTTTTTTGGCTGATTTCAAGTCAGCCGGTCCAGATGATCTCCACCCTAGAGTTCTAAAGGAACTGGCTGAGGTCATTGCAAGTCCCCTGGCACGGCTTTACGAGCACTCGTGGTGCTCTGGAGAGGTACCGGAGGACTGGAAGAAGGCCAACGTGGTTCCCATCTTCAAAAAAGGGAGGAAGGAGGACCCGGGAAACTATAGGCCAGTTAGTCTTACCTTGATCCTAGGCAAGCTGTTCGAGAAA
>NW_017729022.1:124180768-124183254 GCF_001723915.1 Gavialis gangeticus | reverse complement strand
GGGGGGGGGGGGCAAAACTGCAGGGGTGGTAGCTCTTACTGAGGCTACAAAGTCTGCCAAGTTTCAAGGAGATCGGTGCAGGGTTTGGGGGGGAACTGCCCCTCAAGCTGTGGACAAGCAAAACTTGTGCCATGGGTAACACTGCTTGTGTTAAGGCGCAGCGGGGTGGCAGCTGCAGGGATGGTGGCCCCTGCTGTGACACCTGCTAGCTGTCGAGGAGATCGGTGCAGAGGGGTTCTGGGGCCCTGCACCCCAGCTGCTGATGGAAAAAACTGTTGCCAAGCCTGTGTCTGTCTTGGGGGAGTTGATTGTCTATATTGCATCTTTCCTCTCCTTAGCCTGGTTTTGTAGGGGCTAATTGATTGCTAATTGATGCCCCTGTGTATTGAGCTGGGCCCTGAGTCCCTGGTCCCTGAGTGAATCATGACTGATTGATTGGTAACTGGAAACACAGCAGCTTAGCAGCCAGGCCTGCAGCAGTGTCTCCCCTTGCTGCCCCAACACAGACACAGTTAGTCCCACGGCACCCATGGCACGAGTTTTGCTTGTCCGCAGCTTGAGGGGCAGTTCCCCCCAAACTCCTGTACCAATCTTCTTGAAACTTGGCAGGCTTTGTGGCCCCAGTAGAGCTACCACCCCTGAAGTTTTCACCCTGCTACGTTGTAATGGCTAGATGTGACATGAGTTTTGCTTTCAAGACTTTGGAGTGCTGTTCCCCCCAAGCCCCTGCACTGATCTTCTTGAAATGTGGTAGACTCTATCCTCTCTGCAGAATCTACCACCCCTGAAAATTTCATCCAAATCGGACAAAAACCTACACAGTTATATATATTTCATTGTTTCCCCATTATACCCTATGGCCGGATCTCCAAGGCAGCTCTGAAGCTCTTCAAGAAGCCGAACGAGGCAGCGCTTCAACCCGGACGTGCTGCTTCCAACCCCGAAGCATCCGAAGCTTCTCTGGATCCGAAGCTCTATCCAAAGCCTCGCACAGCCCTACTAACTCGTCTCGTGTTCTTTATCTTTAAAGGTATAGTCAATTTTGGGGATGGGGAGAAGAAATTATAAGTGGATCATGGGTGAAATATGGAACAGGTTTTTTTGATCATCCACATGAACCCAATGGTAAAACAGTTTGTTCAGCATATATCGTCAGAGATCAGCTTATGGAAAATGATTTAACACCTCCATTTGGAGCTCTGCAGTCATTCCCATATTTTGTACTCTTACCATTGCCCTTAAGAAGGAAGCACATTGACTATCAAAGCATATTAAAATTATTTAATGCAATCCTCACCAACTCAGGTTTATCAAATTCAGTTTTCAGCCCCACAGAGGACACTTCCAAACTTAAGGTCACTACACAGACAAATATTAAAAACACATGGACGCAGAACCGGAGGTATATAGTAATGTGTTTAATATATATTTGACAATTTGGATCCTTTTACATTTCTTATGTAGAAAATATAATCTGCTCATATTAAAGGGTGCTTTCTTTTTAGATTATGGCAAACATAATATATGGGGAAAATAAACTTCTCCATTTAAAAATTATGTTAACTGTCACTTGTTACCAAACTTATCAATTGGTGGGTGTCTCTTCTTGACAAGTTTTACTGCTCAGCAGACTAATTTGCTGCACAAAAAAGCATCACCATCTACACATGTAGCAAGTAGGGTGCAGTAGACTAATATACTGTGCTGCCAGATAGTCCTGTCAAATACAAGTGGTATCCAGGAGCTTAGTAAATTACTATGCTTAAACGAACGTGTAGATGGTCATGTCAGGATTAGTTTACTCTGGCTCAAATTGAGCTGGAGTATATTCAGTCATATTAATTGCATGTGTAGACATGCCCAGTATATACAAATGGCTTAATGCTTTGACACACTTGATGACATTGGAGATAAGGTAGCTGAGAAAATGGATTACGCACTTCATTGTGAAAAAGATGGAAAGAAAAATGGCAGCTAAAATGGAAAGTTAATGCATCCAGATCATTAATGCAGTATTTTTTCCCCCCAGAATAAAATAGCAAACAGAGCCAAAGATGCCAGAGTATTTTACCATAGTCTAAAGTTTACCATAATAAATGCTGGACTGCTTCTAGCTGTCAGCCAACTTTTCCAATGCGGTGTCTTGCCATAAATTATAGAAATATTGGAACAATAAATAGATCTTTTCTGCAGCTCCCTACACATGTACTACCCCAGAAGAATAATGCTAGAATTAGTAGATTAATTTAAGTTTCTAGTGAATTATAAAAAATGGAAACAAAAATCTCTGTAAGCAGTAAATTGTTTAATAATCTAATGTTTCATATTCAGAACATTTCAAAGACTTGTCAAATGGCTTTTATGTAGGAAAGGTTACATTTGTAACAAAATAAGCACACAAAAAGTTGGTGTCTCATGGATGCATTAATGAAGCTGTGATATAACATGGATCAGACTTCGTATGACTACTTAACCCCCCCCCACCC
>NW_017729022.1:124172766-124180702 GCF_001723915.1 Gavialis gangeticus | reverse complement strand
AAAAAAAAAAACTCCAAAGAAAAAAGCCCTTTATGGAGAATGGCCCTAATCTTGAAAAGACTTGTATAAATATGAAACATGTCCCTTAGCTCATGAGGTAAGGAGCTTTTGCTTGTGCTACAAGTCCTATGTTTGATCACTGCTGACAAGTCTACATGTGTATGTGCAGTTCAGCACATCTTCAGAAACTCAGTTGTGAAAACTGATTCATATATTGTTTCTAGGCATGGGGCAGCTGACAGAGAGATCCATTCCCTTCCAGCCAGCTGCAGTTTGCATTGTCACAATATCCTCACAGAACCTTTTGCAAAGGGCTAATTTTGATCCTTCTTGAGTGGTTTAAGAGATGCTTATCAGCCAAAAAGAAGTGAATACATAACAACACTCACAGAAAAACAAAATTCTTTCCTTGTAAACAAGAGTGCAGCTGCTGTGTCAAAACCCAAGGCCTAATGGGATTGTTGCCATTTTGGCCAATACACTTGGGGTAATATTAAGGCACCCAGACCTAAAAATCATGTAATGCAGCTTGAGTTTAAAATCAAGGCCTCTTTAACTGGGCCTGTAACGTACTTGCATACTCCCATGACCTGGAACAGGCAGGGACCTAGAACAGATGTTTGTTAGCTGGTTACGGTAACAGAACCTGCTGGGTTGTAGCCTATGGATGCCTCACCTGTGTGCCTCAAAGCTTTAATACATTTTGTTTTTTCTGACGGGTAATCTTTTAGCTCTCCATTTCTTGAATACATAGTCCTTGGTTTGAGCTTATTATGACCATAAGTTCCTGAGACATACTCTCAAGTTTAAATCTATTTTACCCTAGCATTATTGCCTTGAAATTTCCATTTGTGTGTGTGGGGGGGTGTTTAATTACTTATACACAAACACTAAAGAACCACGGAGAGAATGATGCCATGTGGTTTTGCCCATGAGTTGAAGAAATTTTCATACCAGCCTTCAGCTGTTTGGGTAAGCAAAAAACACTTTTAAAGAGCAGGATAAGGCTGGTCAAGTCAAGTACTGATGAGAACTTTTGTCAGGTCTCCAGTTTCTCTTGCATGTTTTAGTCATGTGCATGCAACAGGGTTTTTTGCTTGCACTTAGTTGTAGAAGGAAGGTGGTGATTGGTGGGAACCCCCTGTTGTCTGACCTGTTGACCCAGCCCTGCCTCTAGGCTATACAGTCCTAATAAGATGACTAAGTGTAATGAGATACAATAATAATTAATACATTTATTTGATTACAAAATGATTGCATACTTAGAATATAATTTATTTGGTTATACTTCATCCACAAGATTTCAATGAATTTTAACTCAGAGCTGAAACATCTGTCAATCTATTCAAAATGATCATAATAACAGGAAACCACTGAGACACTGAACTTTTTAAAGATCCCAGTTTTTTATTACTTTTTAACTGATAATTAATGGTTTACTTATACAACATAAAAAAACACATTTTGTAATGAGAGTAAATGCTGGAAGTTGGAAACACTGTGGATTTTTTTCCTTGTACAAAACCAAGAGGTTGGTTCCATGCTTTGTGAGTCGAGCAGAACTCCTTTTTTTTTTTTTTAAAGCAATGAAGTCATAACCAGCAATATCATAAGTGGTCTGGCTCTGTATGTTTTTCAATTGCACTCCATCTTGACTCATAGAAAAAATATTTCTAGGCTGAAACTTGAACGATGCTAGCATATCTTGGGATTTCATTCAATTGCTCTGGCTGGAATTTGGCCTGAGCAATGATTTTGTTCATGTGTTTGACTGAATTTTTTTTTTGTACAAAAAGAACTTTGTGGTTCGGCATTTACTGAATAAACAATGCTTGCCCAAATATAATAATTTTGCACCAAAATACTCATGTGTTTATCTGTGAATGAATAGGGCTGTTTGAACTCTTCAGAGCAATTGTTTCAGACTGTCTGAAGACTGGCAGACGTGATCTGTTAGACTGCATCATTCTCAAGGTTAGTTAAAGACTGAAGGCATTGTTTGTAAATGAAAGCTACCAGTCTGACATCAGAAGCTGCGGCACCAGGTATGTGTGTATCATTCTACAGTTAGTTCAGGCCCTGCCTGAGTCTGCAAAGTGTACAGCACTCCAGCACAGTGGATACAAGGACTCTCCAATGACATGCCTTCTTAATTCTGGGGAGGGAAGGGTTGTAGCCATTTTCCTGCATGAAAAGAACAGTGTCAAGAACTACATAGCCACCCTCCCCCCCAATCTCTCTCTCTCTCAACAGTTCCCAGCTATATAGTTTCCCAAGTAGATGTGGACATGGAGATCTGAGGGAGGAGGCTGGTGGGAAATGGCCATTCATTCTGGGCTTTCCTCACTCTGCCTCCTTGAGCTCTCAGCAAAGCACCACTGAGAACTATCCACAATACAGAACATAGCTGCAAAATCTGAGGAAGGATGTCATGACTGTAGGTCTGGTGCCCTTTTTCCACGGGGACCAGAAGTGATTGTGGGGCACACCTTCTGTATATGTATGTGGAGGGGACACTTCAGTTTCTAGCACTTTGGTTATGCCTTGACTCTTCCTGCCTTTCTTCAGACAAACTGCTGCGCGATTCTATAGGACTCCTTTTAATGGTGCAAGAATGGCAGCCTGCACCTCAAGACGGAGGCTTCAGCTTAAGGTTTGGAAGCATTTCTTTGAGACTTGCTAAGCTTTTCACATGTGAGCTGTAAGTGCACATGTAAGTGCATCTCACCTTCAATGACCTGTATCTCAAGAAACCCACTTCATTTGTCTTTTTCTCAGTATGGATTGATTGGAATCAAGTGATGGAAAGAAATGGCACTTGTCACCTTTTGTCTGTAACATACACAAATGCTGTCATATGTCCATGTATTTCTTCACTTATATTTTGGGTCTCTCCTGTCATGGAGGAAATGCCATGGGCCAAAAGAGCAGTGTGGGGTCAGTCCATGGAGATAATTCTGGAAACTGGTCTAACTCTTGAACATGACCTGATCCCATCATGTATTGGCCCAAATCTGTGCACCCAGATTGGCTGTGCACCCTAACCCCACATGCCAGATGCAGTGGTGAGTGTAGCCTGATTTCCACCCCCAACACACACACACCACCCAGATGCTGCATGGTAGTGTGATCTCATATGTGGGTTCATGTTGTGTAGCTCGCAGAGCTCCCCGTGAATCCAGAAATTTGGCAGCAGGAGAGCAAAAATTAACACTGCGATTGCTCTCCTGCTGCCAAGTTTCTAGACCCAGGGGGAGCTCTGCAGGCTCGAGGTTGTATTGTATTACCATCTCAAGGTCCAAAAAGAGATCAGAATTCCATTATGTCAGCTGGCTGTTTAATCTAAACACAGGAACTGTTTTTGGAGCAGGGATCAGAACCCAGGTCTCGGCTCTCAGATCAGTGCCCTAACCACTAGGCTCTTACTGTGGCACCGTGAATCTTGAATTCATCCTGTTGAATCTGTGTCACTGCACAACATTGTGAAAGGCTACCCTTTCCCCTGGGTAAAACTGCTGCACCTCCCCTGCCTACTCCCAGAGCCTGTGCCCCCTCTTGAAACCCACATATCCCCCCTTCCCTCTCCATTCTTGGAACCATGCACCCTCCCCTCCTGCTCTTGCACCTGTTTTGCCCTGCTTATTAACTCTGCTTGTTACTCAGGTCTCCTACTTCCTGGCAAGAGCTCTAGCTCTTAGACTATAAATGGTGGGGCCCTGCACATAAAGCTCTGCATTCTGTGCCTCGGCCTTAGACTAAGGATTGAGGCAGAGGATCAGCTAGCTTTTTTGGATCCTAGTCAGCCTTAGGTGAGAGCCAGTTGTGAAGCTGCTCAGATTGGGGCAGTTCTGTGCATGCCCAGAAGCAGAACCATAGGCTCCTAGAGAACTTTAGGGTAAAAAAAATATGGCTCCGGTGAGTATAGGCACCACCTGAGTTGGGGTGAGGAACAGGTCAGGATCACAGTTTTGGACTGGGGCAGATACCCCCCACCCCCCCGCAACAAGTCTTTAATTCACTCCAGCCTGAAGGGACTCATTCAAGATGAGAACAGGAATCTACCAGACCCAGGAATGGAACTTGTCTCTCCTGAGTTTCAGCCTGTTCCACACCTGGATCACTCAGCCACCGTTTCTGCCTCGGTCATTCATTGTTAATACTAATAATTCATTGCTAAAAAGGGGGTAGACAAACTACTTATTATTTAAAATGAAAAAAAAATATTCAGAAAATCCTTTCCCTCCTGTGTGGAAGAAATGCCCAAACCCTGCTACTCCTTTGTCTCTGTTGTTCTCATGAAGTTTGATTGCAAACCACCCCTTTCTTAACACTGACATATGTGCTGCAGAGAATGCACCCTTTCCACCTCTCACTAAAGTAATGTAAGATATTAATTGGCTTCTGTCAGATTTTATTCAGCCTGGAGACAAGCACAGCAGTAGATTCTGTAGTGTCCAAAATGCTGGAAACTCCCTGCTTCACTTCAAGGCTCCAGAGTCCAGGTACTATCCCTAAAGTGCCATGTTTTGTAAACCCTGAATATTTAACCTTCGAGGATGAGGAAAGTACCAGAGGGATAGATCTAAAACCAATTTGAGTCAGGAGGTTGGAGGGGGAAGAGTTGAACATTTATTAACATCTAATCCTGTTAAGATTTTCAGCACCATATGCCTGATCAACAGCACATGTGAAATGTGTACTAATTACTCCTGCTTGTGTCATGTGTGTAGATTTCATATGCAGTCCCTGACCTTTTTGTTAATAACTTCACATTATATTCATTGACCTGAAACAAATTGAATTCAGTGGCACTCACGCAAGAATTGAATTACATAGTCTTCTTAATTGGTCTCTTATTTAAATGTGAAAAAGTAACAGTTTACCACCTGTAATTTTTTTCCCCCTTTAAGAAATTCCTTTAGTGCCTGTGATTTCAGGGTGATGACAGGAAATAAGAATGTGTGGGGGGGGAGGATTTTTTTTTTTTTTTTGTAATTTCCAAGCTGATGTAATCATGAATGTTTGCATTTGCACTGGAGGTAGTTGGATTTGCATTTGCAAATGCAGATACAAACTTTGCATTTGCATTTGCAAAGTTTCCCCACAGAAAGACCCTAGCCATAGAAAACGTGAGGTTTGGAAGCGACATTCAGCATCTCTAACATGCTATCTCTGGAGCATGAAAGAGTTTGTTTTTTTGTGTTTAAAGCTTGGCTTCTTCCCCAGCTCTTTCGAGTCTTCTGATGTGATTTAAATACCTCCCTTAAAACAGAAGGCTCTGCTGAGCACCACGAGGTGTTTCTGCTGCTTCTGCCAAGTCCCAAGCCCTCGTGTCTCATTGTCTGTTACCAAATACATATAAAAATCTAATTCCGGGAGTTTAGCGCTGTCTTCCTTGTCAGTGGATATTCAGGGAAACATTGTTCTTTCCCCACACTCATTCATCCCCTGGAGGATTTCTTGCCAGTGATAGAGGAGATAGAAGCCATTTGAAATTTCTGCTTTTCTTTTATTATTCCCCTGTAAAGTTAATTGCCAAAGCAGCTGAGGAGAGACTTCCTCTTTACTTACTATATTTAACTTAAAAATGCAAATGTTATTAGTGTCCTGATCATTGATAAGAGCGCCTCTGTGCCATGCTTTAACCTCTATTAGGGAGGATTATGAGAACGTCGCCACATTGGCATTTTGTAAGTGTCACTCTGACAGCACTTGCTGTACAAATGCCTGGCTGTCACAGTGAGTTTTATCACTAGGTTTTTTCCTCCGAATGCAGACTAATAAGCCCAGAAATTACAATTGCCTCCCTGCCGAATCTGTGATAGGCGGAAATAATGATATCAGTGCCCTGCTAATCTCCTTGCCTCTGCGCTTGGCACCATCCTATTGAGTCACCTGTCATACTCCGCTTTGATGAGGCGAATTCAATCTCTCAGCTATAATGACAATGGAGCCATTTTAATGTTTGGAAATGATTATGTGAAGGTTTCTCTTTGCTCTGCCTTGGCAGGCAAACCAGGTCAGTGTTCACTGTGTGCCTGCAGCCACTCACGGTTTGCAAGGAGGCAGGCTGTATTAAGGGAAGGTGCCAAGTTATTAGGGACGGGACACTGGAGCTGCCTAATTTGGAAGAGGCTTTATTTATTTATTTTCTTGCTTTCAACGAAAAAAGACATTCTTAGACAGCTCTTGCACATGTGCCCCTGCACAAGTACACACATCTCTACACACCAAATAAGCCAAGGCTGCATAGCCCTCATACACACATACATCACACCTGCATGTGCATTTGGCACTGGCTTACTTACACTCACCATTAGACACACATGTTTCTCACACATCCTGCACATGCACATGCAAACATTTGTCATTCACTGCAGACACTTGACACACCTACATGCATGTACATTGCACACATGCCTGCAACCAGACCCACATGCACACACATCGATCTTGTGCACCTACCCACATGTAAGCTTTAGATGTGTCCAATCCTCCCTCAGAAAAGTCTATCCATTCACTCTTATCTCCAAGGTTTTGTATTGTGCCATTGCCACATCCCCCCTCCCACTCTCAGTGTTACTATGTTAATCCCAAAGATAATACATGGTAGTCTGCTCTGAGGGAAAAGTGTAGTGAATAGCATAAATGGATATAATTCCTGACCGATAATGATCTCTTCCCCCACCTCCCTGGTAGCAACTATGATTTGTATAATGTTGTTTCCATGGCCTTATAAAGATGCTGCTGGGGCTGCCCCAAATTCAGCTGTTTTGCAGGCTACGGTATCACATCTTGTATGCCAGAGCAGCCCATGTTCTGGCCCTGTCTGTCTGTATTGTGCTGCAATTTAGTGGGGAGCAGAAGTGGTGCATCAATGCCACTTTTATGTTAGTTGCACCTGGTGTTTGAACTGCCTTCCCTCTTTAAAATGCTCCAGCTTCCCAAAACTGACATGCTGGCCAAGTTCTTGTTCAGCTTTTCCCCCAGGCTCCTACCTGTGAATCCACATGCATGAGTGGATGTTATTCTCCCACACCCCCAGGTTCATAGCTGGGGAGAAGGGGAGATGTCAAAGTCATCGCCAGAAGCTCACAGCTAGGGTCATATCAAAACCCAAGCACCTGGAAGCCCTACACCATCAATTTGTCTATGAGACATCTCCCCACTACCCCTAGGCTTTCCTAAGCAGGCATCTGCCTTCCATCTTCCCCCACTGCTGGCCCACAGCCTGGAATCAAACATGACACCAAAGCTATGAGGAAAGAGTCCCCTGGGCTTCCTGTTCAAGAAGTGGCTGTTCTTCAAATGTCACAGCTTAATGGTATGTCAGCTCTGTGTCCAGGGTTCAGCTGAGTCTGTTGCCTGGCTCTTTATGAAAGACGGATGAATTTTGGCAACTTTTATCCTAAGACCCAGTAATGTTACTAAAGTTTGGGTACAAAGCGGAACGGCCCAGGCTTAGCTTACTCATGGTAGGAATGGAAGGAGCAGTTCTGAGATCCTGTTGATCCTGAGCAACAGAGCAGGCTGGGAGTGTGCTTCTCATGGGTGCCCTATGTGGATATTAATCCAAGGCCCATCTCTGACACCTTTTCCCCTCCCTCCAACCCCCACACAAGGGAAAGTTGCATTACTGTCATAGAAGAAAATCTCTGTTGTGGGCTTGGGTCGATATATGCTGCTGTCCTTTATTGAAAGTGCTAACTCCTGAACAGTGGGTACATGGATTTTACTGGGAGGCAGGAATCGATTTATAGGGGGCATAGTAGTGTGGACACAGCCCACTTTGGGACCACACCATGGGAGTACCAGCCAAGACCTTATTTTTAAGTTCTCAAAGTAGGTAAGAACAATATACCCCGTGCTCACCACCTCCTCCTTTCCCTTATGTTCCCTGCAGCATGTTCCCTCTGCTCCCATTCACTCTCTCTCC
>NW_017729022.1:124161148-124167766 GCF_001723915.1 Gavialis gangeticus | reverse complement strand
TTTTACTGGGAGGCAGGAATCGATTTATAGGGGGCATAGTAGTGTGGACACAGCCCACTTTGGGACCACACCATGGGAGTACCAGCCAAGACCTTATTTTTAAGTTCTCAAAGTAGGTAAGAACAATATACCCCGTGCTCACCACCTCCTCCTTTCCCTTATGTTCCCTGCAGCATGTTCCCTCTGCTCCCATTCACTCTCTCTCCTACCCACTGCTGCTCCTGTCTCCAGCTGATGCAGGTGGGAGTAGGGAGGGTGACTCCTCATGCCCTACTCCAGCTAGGAACAGCAGGGATAGTAGGAAGGTTCCTCCTCTCAGCCCATCTTCCCACCCCCCATACTCTCCCAGGTATTCACTGCTAGCCCAGGAACAAAGGCAGGTTAGTGAACCTGCTTGGTGCCACTGCTGCTGCTCTCCCCTGCTGAGCCTTACCATGCTCTGGGGCCTCTCCCCGCACAATGCTCCCAAAACACAACCTTCTGAATTCGATAGGAAGGAGGAGCTCTAGAACTTCTGCAGATGGGCTCAGCAACGGTGGTGGCAGGTGGGTTTCCTTGCCCAGCTCTTGCCCCAGGACCGGTAGGCAACACTGAGAGGGACCAAGCAGAAGATGAACCCTCCTGCTGTCATCACTGTTGCCAGTTGGAGTGGGTTAGAAGCGGATCCAGAACATACCTTCCACCAGCAGGTAAGGGAAGGGGAGAATGGGAGGGGAAGAGATGTGCTGCTGATGACAGAGGGGAAGGGAAGGGAGGGGGTGCCAAGAGCAGGGGAGGGATGGCGAGAGGACTGGATTCTTCCCTGATCTGGGGACTTAAATTCCAAGTCCTGACTCTGCCCACTTTGGTGGTAAGGGAGCTGGGAGTGGGGGTACAGCCTGCACAAAATCCTTTATCCACCCATGCTGGGGGGAATAGTACATGGAGGATAGGAATCTACACACAGGCACACCCACACATACACAGCTTCCCCTACTTTATGAGCAACCTCCTTCCCACCCCTATCTTGGGTCTCTAAGTCAGCCTTGGCCACTCTCTGCAGGCATGGCTGACATATCCCTGCTAGGCACATGGGGCCTTGAACTTTACAGACCTAGTGGGGTGCTCTCCCTTCCACCAGCTGGCACATGGTGTGCTTGTGTGTGTTCTTTTTAGCACCCCCCCACCCCCTGGCCCCGTGTGATTGTGCCTCACGTTTGAGGTAAGCTTAAAAATGACCTGGACAACACCTAAATCAGCACATCCATGTTTCCTGTTTGCGACAGAGCTTACTGGGGAAGAGGGTAGATAATTAAAGACATTAAGACAAGTTTCTTCATTCCCTACTGTGTGCCCTATCCAGTGCCTATAGGAGCACATGGGCTTACAAACGATCCCACACACAGCAGCCCTGCAGAGGTTACCAGCCCTAAAAAGGTGGCAAGGTGAAAAGTGGTACCACAGTTAGGCCTGTATCATACATTAAAGTGGATAATCTCAGTAGTCCCCCCTGCCCATACTGCTTATAGTAGCACCGCAGGTTCTGTAGGGCCAGACTTTATTTTTCACGCTCTCTTGTTTGAAAAATGTGCCCAACACCAAGAACTTTTTTCTATGTTCCTCTTCCCCCTTTATTTTTAGATACTGTCACTTATCATTATGTCTCATCACAGGACATTTGACGTGTATGGAACCATCAAAAAGAAGTGCTTAAGAGAGACAGCCATTCCTTGCTGTTTATTAATCTGTTTGGCTAATCAAGCTGAAAGTTAAGTGATCTGATTCCAGACTGTGATATTAAAAAGGAGTATGTGCTAGTAGCAGTTTAGATAGTGAGCAAAAATTCCCTCAAATTCCTGTGGTTCTCAGTCTGTGTATTCATTTGAATTCATTCTGCACCAAAGAAACCTACGTTTTTTTGCCTTTGCAATAAATGGGAATCTCTTCATTGCCTTCAGTGGGCTTTGAAACAGGTCCTTCATGCACAACTTATTTCCATTAAAAGTGAGCTGAAAAGCTT
The DNA here is from genome assembly GCF_001723915.1 of Gavialis gangeticus. NCBI lineage: Eukaryota > Metazoa > Chordata > Crocodylia > Gavialidae > Gavialis > Gavialis gangeticus. The sequence continues at coordinate 124,165,767 of NW_017729022.1, read as the reverse complement.
CTTTTTTTTAAAGAAAGGAAAAATAAATACATTTTTACAAGCTGTGTGAGATCCCCAATCCACAACAGAATGCATGTGCAGATTTAATGAGGGTTTAAAGTCATCTCAGAGAAGTGCCGGGTCTGTCAGTGCCGAAGGATGGAATTTCATTAGTTTGGAATAAAATTTTAGGGCTCTCCAAGCTGATTTGAATATATCTGTAATGCTCACTCTCTCTCTCTCTCCAGCTATTGACCTGCCTCAGATCCACCTCTTTCTGTATTAATTTGTGGAGGTCTGCAAACTCATGTAACCCTGCCCACTTCAAACCTTGCTTAAATGACAAACAAATATATAATTTATGCATAAGGCCCCTTTTCACAGATATACCTCCCACCCCTTGTGATGCGCAAAAACCTGCAAGACAATGGGTGAGCGGAAAGGTTTATTTCGCTGCCAAGACCTGGGCTTTAGCTTCCATATCCTTCCCGCAACAGTTGATGTCATTACTAAGAGCTAAACAGGGCAGAGAGCTACATTATCTGCATTTCTGTAGGTATTAATAATGTCATCAACACTTGCAGAGGAGCCATGGAACTTTTAAACACAGGTCTTGGCAGATAAGTAGAAGAGGAAAAGCTGTTTAGATTATTGTGTTTTGTATAAATGTATGTAGTTGTATGTATTAAGGCAAAGCAAAAGGCAGCATGTTGTTATGCAGGTTGTTATGCAGCCTAGGTGCAGCCCTGGAAGGAGATCTTGGCTGGCAGAATTACCTACATCAGAGATCTCCCTGCTCTCAGGGTAAGTAACCTGCTGCAGACTGGCACACAAGATGTTCTCCCCTATAGCTGAGCTAACTGTGGGGGAGGAGGGCAGCAGGCTGTATTGACTCCAGCCAGTGTTGTCCCCGCCATTCGGAAACATTCCCTTGTTTGAATCCTACAGAACCTACCCCTGTTCCCTCGTTCCCCACAGCAGGGTAGCCAGCACAAGGGTAGCCAGCACAAGTCAGTACATCCTACACTCCCTTCTCTCTCATGCAGCCATACAAACTGGGCCATTATCTACTCTTCAACAATCAAAGACAAAACTTTGCAGGTGTCTTACTTTTGTTTTAATTAACATCTGTCTTTTGAGCATTTCCATTCACCTTTAGTAGGATAGAAACCATGTGCATGTATAAAAAATGTGACACGTAGAGCTGGTTGGGATATAGAGGCAAATATGATCTTCTTCTTTATCATTTTATGAAACGTAACAAATTGACAAGCATGGGCATCTTTGAGCAAATTTGTTTTGTCCAAAAGGTGTTTCCTGTTGAACATGTTTCACCATCTTGCCTATGTCATTCTCTTCACCTTTCTGGGTAGGCGCGCTCACCCGGTGGGGAATTGTGTCCTAGAAAATTCAGCCTGTCCCCATCTGCTGTCTGTACTTACTGTATCTCATATATCCACCTCTACCAAGGCCACCAAAATTTCTCACAAACCCCATAAAATGGCACTGAGGTCAACCAAACTATCACCTACTTATCTCACAGGCTAGAGATGCCATCATCATTTCTGCTCTGTACAATATGAAGGATGTTGCTGTCAGCAGCCACCACCAAAAAAAAGTTCCCTGCACAATTGGACACTGTGAATTGTGTATCCAGCTTCCTGGAACCAATGAGCTGAAAGGCTGTCATTGCCAGAGAAAATACATGACCACATCTCCTCTACCTTTGTAGTGCCCGTCTCCAAGCCACATGGTAAATTTCCCACAGGATGGGTCAACCTTTGTGTTACTTTCTCTTTGTATATCCTGCTTAGGGGCCCTTCTCCTTTTCTTTTCTTTCTTCCTTCACCTAAAATAAATCAGCTGTCTGTACTGAACATGCGCGTGTTCCGACTGAGTGCCATGCCAGGCAGCACAAGCCATTTGGAAATACCCAAGCTATATAAAATGAAAAATGGCTTGTGCGCCTACTCAGTGGATTCTTTTTATAATCTTTTCAGTACACATTGGGCCTGATCCTGCCTTTGCTCACCCAAGTGTAAATCAGGAGCAGCGGCCCTTGAAGTCAGTGGTATTGCTGCAGCATAACAAGCCATTGAAGTGAAGCAGTCCCATTGTGTTTCATGTTGTAGTGCAAAATTACAAGCATCACTCCCTGTTGCATGAGGAAGGGCAGGATGGCACCTTAGAGACTAACTAGATCAGAGAGGCATGAGCTTTTCACAGGTGACAGCCTGCTTCATCAGATGCTATGAATGGATTGGCAGAAAGCAGATTACAGAAATCACCAGTTAGTACCATACCGGCTTCCACTCCATTTAATGTAGATGGAATCTAGGCAAAACCTGTGACAGTAGCAGGTCTTTGGCCCAGTTTTTGTTGTGCCAAGTAACAGGCTCTGCCCCCTTCAGGAAGAACAGACACCATGGACTTGTGTGTGCTACAAAAGCTGCAAGATTTTCTTGTCCTTTGATTTTAGTGGTTCTGTGCTGGCAATGGCATTTGCAGATTTTCTGTGGTGCCAGAACCCTTCCCATTAATGTCTTTGGGTTTTTGGATCAGTTCTTCAATCCATGTTTAACCCATACATATGGCCAAATATGAGTCTCTCCTTAGACATTTTTTGTGTCTACCATATGCCTTGTTCTGGCTAGAAAGGTCTTCCAAAGCATTTCATGCTCAGACATAACATAGCATCCTAACTGTATGCTGTATATGAGGAGTAGTTATGTCTGCAGTGTAAACAGCTTAGCGGTATCTCTGAGGCTCGGTAATGCTGCAGTACCACACACTGTGACTGGCCTCTGTTCTCCTGTGGTTTTTTTATGACAATTAGAATCACACAATATATGTATACATGTCTAATACATTTTGCTAATATGAGCTGCCTTATAACATAGTGAACATAGAAATGGAAGAGTTGCCATATTGGACCAGGCCATGGCCCATTTAGACTACTTTCCTAAGCCAGACAGTAATGGGTATCTGATGCTTTGGAGCAAGGCATAAAATCTCCACATCAGACAATTATTTGATAATCTTCCCTTAGGGAAGTTTCTTACTAAACTGAGGGAGCTAATTGCCTTACACACACAAGTATGAGGTTCCCTTCTAATGCTTTTCTGCATCTTGCTAAGTTGTGGGCCTCCATGACATTTCTCAATGTTATCTTGTGGCATGGAGATCCACAGATTCATTATAAGCTGTATAAAAGTCTATCCTTTCATCAGCCTTAATTATGTTGCCTTTCACCTGCATTGGATGTGCTGTTATATTATGAAAAAGGTGAGATAAAGCTATGAGACTGGCCTTTTCCTTAACATTCATTATTTTGTGTACCTGAGTTTATGTATTACATCTTGCATTTGCCTCTCTTCTAATGTAAGCATTTTCTGCTGTGATTCTCTTACCTCTGGCACGGAACTTTTGTGATATCAGTTATCAGTATATCTCTCACAAAAAAAAATAACTACATATATGGATCAGTATGACCTATGTATTGGTTTGCAAGCTCAAAGTCCTCCAGGAAGAGCAACAATTCTTTGTAATACCCCTCAGTACTAGAATTGTCTTTTAACTTTCCTGAAAGATAGGTGTAACCCAATGAAATACCTATTAGTTTTATATTAATTCAGGCTCTTGGGCAAAAGGTATTCTGCTATATGAGGGATTATTAAAGTGAGAAAATTGAGGATTAATAGAACTGTGAATTGGGCAAAGGTTAACTGGAAGATAATATGAATTATGTCAAAAGGGAAGGTATTGTTTGATGGTAGGTTATCTGTGGAGTTCCTTACTGACCAGTCTTTAAAATGATCTTTGTTAAAATTTTCAGGAGGGGAAAAAATAGGTGTTTGCATGTGAAATTTGCTAATGACACAAAGTTGTAAGGCATCGTCTATACAGAGGAGGATGGGAATCTCATACAGAAAGAATTGGCTGACCTTAAAGACTGGAGTAATAGTAATGGAATAAAATGTAATAGTACTGTGTGCTAGGACTAGTGGACTAATAACAGTTTCTGATAGAAGCTGGGATCTCACCAGTTGGAAATAGAGTAGGAGAAAGACCTGCATGTATTAATCAATAACAGAATGACTGCAGGCTGCCAACGTGGTGTAACTGTGCAAAAAAGGAGTCTAAGGATGTATCATGCAAGGCATTCCCTGTAGAGATAGGGAAATAGTAATGCCTCTGTACAAGGCTCTAGTAAGGCTTTATGTGGAATCCCATGTACAAGTCTGGGCACTCCATGTCTGATGAAATCACTCTGTAGTGGCACACAAAAGAGCTATGAGAATGATCAGTGGGAGGAAGAGCCTGTTTTTATGAGAGAGACTTAATGAATGTGATTTGTTTAGCCTAGTAAAATGAAGGCCAAGAGGACTGTTCTCTAAAAATATATCAGGGGTATGAATAAAACCCCAGAGAGGAAGAAGAGCTAAAGAACAGTGTTGGCACAAGAACAAATGGTTTAAATTGGCACTCAGTACCATCAGAGAAAGTTTCTGACCTTCAGAGTAGTGAGGCCCTGGAACAGTGAGTTTCCTGCAAGACTGCTGGAAGCAAAAATCCTAACTAGTGTTAAATTAGAATTTGGTGAGTTTATGCAAGGGATGATGGGCCATGGTACCTGCAGT
>NW_017729022.1:124155739-124156148 GCF_001723915.1 Gavialis gangeticus | reverse complement strand
CTGTGTACACTCTGGCTTCCCCTGTGACTGCTCTGTTCAACAACCAGAGAAGAACTTTTTTCTTGTGCCCTTACATCCTGACCCAACTCATGCATGGGGGAAAGAGGCAGAAACACAAACATTGGTTTGATATATGTGAGTGTGGCAAGTGGAAAAAGGTAAGGGATCATGACCCAAGAAAGTTCCTTCTAGCCCTGTGTTTCTAATACAAACACAATAACCTATACCTCAGAGCCATAGTGAACAGTTATTGGCTTGGGCTAAAAGCATCCATTTTGTGGGAAACCATTCCCTCCTTCAAATAATTTGCTATTGCAACTGTGTTTAATATGCAGAAATGGGGTTTGACCTTCTTCAGGGAAAGCAGGTTTTTCAGACACAAACTGAGTACTAACTGAAGGCAGGATTC
>NW_017729022.1:124153811-124155728 GCF_001723915.1 Gavialis gangeticus | reverse complement strand
AGTAGTGGAGTTGCGTTTTGGGGGGCTAAGCCCCATTAGCTCTAGCCTTACACCATCTATGAGGGCAACCAGGGAGTCAGCTAGGTGGGGGTACAGATTACCAGGGCATTGGGTCAGGGTCTGGATCAATGGAGTATGGAATGTGGGACCAGATTCCAGGACAGCCAAGACAGAGATCTGAGAGAGACAGTCCGGGGTGTAAGCCGAAATTAGAAGCCAGGAGAATCAGCGAGATCAGTGAATGCAAGGCTTACCAGAGCAGACTGAGGCTGTTTTCAAGGCATGCCTGTAGCATGATGCTGCAGGTGTGTTTCAAAGGGCTGAGTGGTACACTCAGTGAGCCAGTCCAGTTACAGAGAACTAGGGCAGTCACAGTAACCTGGGATCAAGGTCAGGCGTTGAATCTCAAGAGCTTGGCCCAGCAGGGCCTGACTGGCCAGGGGTCTTGACACACAGGGGAGCAGCACCTTCTGGTTGCTGCTGCCACTAGCATGATGATGTGCTGCTCCTGATGTACTGCAGTGGCAGCTTTTTTTTGTTCTGCACCCTTCCCCCTGACTTTAAGTCGGTGCCCAAAGCAGCTGCCCCAGTGGCCCACCCTAGTTACAGCACTAGGTCCTACCCAGTCTCTGGTGGAACCCTGTTGATTCCAATGACTGATTCAACTGGTGATTTTACCAAAATATTCTAGGGCAGGTGGCCCAAGCTATAAGCTGGATCCAAAGCATGCTGAAGTCAAGGGAAAGCTTTCCATTGGCCTTGGTGAATTTTGGACTGGGCCCTCCATATAACATTCCTGTTAACTTAACTGTACCATAGTGCCTGTCATTCTCCTGGTGTTTGGTAAGACTGGCTTTAGTGTGGCTGCTGTCCCCAGAAGTCCTGCTACCTTATAAGGCTTCCACGGAGCCGAAGAGTTTTGACACCCTTTTTAACTGACATGATAAACTCTTTTGTTCTTCCCTTTAGAAAGGAATTACAAACAGGAGATCAGTGTGTCCCAGTTGTAGACAAAGACCCTCTTACCACGGTGGAACCATAAGGCAGAGGCCTGGAGTTGGACTCCTAAAACTTAGTGTCAGTGCTGTAAGGTCTGTACCTATGGTATAATTAGTCCAGAATGCCTCACCTCAGACTTTATACCATAGTAAGGAGTGGACACACAAGCAACACTCCAATGCTAGCTGTCTGCACTAGTTGTTATTGCTGCATGTAGCTGTGGTCACTCAGAAGAGAGGAGCTGGTTTCCAAAGAGCTTCAGAAGGCTATACCCAAATTGACAAAGGAAATGGATATAGGGCTTATACCAGTTTATCCCTCCTCCTTGCTTTCTGAGGGTTAACTGATACTGGTGAAGGGTTGTGCATTGTGTGTCCATTCCACTTCTCCTATGGAGTCCATACTAAATGTGTGGCATATTTGCACCATTAGATGTAAGGAGCAGAAGAGACTAATGTGTGCAAACCTTGTGTGTACTTGTCCTTGTGAGCAACCTCTTGCTTCTGTGCCTGCTGCAGCCTGGCCTTTTGTTGATCCCTACTTTGAGCTTGGAGGGACTAAATTAGCTCATTTTATTGTGCCACCTTGCCTGGGAGTGCATCTGCAATACAGCTGCTGTCTCAGAATTGCAACACTGAACATGTCCATGCCAATGGCAGCAAGCACCCAGTGTGAAATTTTCCATTACTTTTGCACTGTCTGATCCTGCTGGGTATGGAGCACCTTCAGCTCTCGTTGAAACCCCTGGGAGCTGAGAGCAGCCTGTACCACATGAAGTCATTCTCACACAGCCTGCACATGCTTAACTTTACACACAAGAGCAGTTCCCTTTGTTTCACTGGGACTACTTACCAGAGTAAAGTCAAGTCCATACGCAAGTCTTTGGAGGATCAGAGCCATGATTTGAAACTGATGATC
>NW_017729022.1:124130738-124148811 GCF_001723915.1 Gavialis gangeticus | reverse complement strand
TGTACCACATGAAGTCATTCTCACACAGCCTGCACATGCTTAACTTTACACACAAGAGCAGTTCCCTTTGTTTCACTGGGACTACTTACCAGAGTAAAGTCAAGTCCATACGCAAGTCTTTGGAGGATCAGAGCCATGATTTGAAACTGATGATCCTATGATTATAAACAACATCTTACCAGGAATGGTTCTCTTGAGCTTTTGAGACCATCATCCTGGAGATGGGGTAGGTGTATTGTACATATGTAGATGTGCTAAAGCAAGCGGATGGTGCACCTGACATTCTTGGAATTTTTCCCCTTTCAGACAGTATTCACTGCTGAATTATTAGTATTTATTAATATGACATTAATTTTCTGAAATCTTGACTAACTCTTTGATAAGGGAGGAATAAAGAAGTGGAATTTCAGATGTCAAGCTTTTATTAATGAAAGTGTTCAAGGCCATCTCTGGATGGATATTACAGGCTGCATTCACTGTGCTCTCCAGTTTATGAAAAGCAATTGTTTAGCTGTATAGAGAGTATAGAGCAGAATTAAATTGACCTGCATGATACAGAAAGTAGCACTGAGCCCATTTAAACTAAGAGTCCTTTGAAAGAAATCTTTTTTTATTATAGACGAGTGGTGAAATTATTTCAAGGAAGTGATTATCTGTCTAATAATTTTAAATGTGCAAATGATTTCAACATATAAAATTAAGGCTGACTGAGACATGATGTTCTGTGATAGGTTTAAAAGTATGATAAGCAGAATGGTTACATGAATGTTTCAGGCTTTTAAAAAACGTGATTTGAGAAAGCAGTGGTAATGCTGACCAAAACAATCCCAAAACATGTAGTTGCTGGAATGGTGACAAAATGTGGATAGAAGAAATTTATTTTTGTGTAGATTCTCTGGTCTTAAATGCATTAATATAAAAAAGCATTTTTTGTGGAAAATTAATTGTAGTTTTTTGGAAGGAAGAGGTTGGTTTTAATAAAAATGAATGTAAAGAGAGCTTCTTCTGTGTGTTATGGAATGGGGAGCAAAATGCAAGGGAACATTTGGAGCAGGTTCGCAGATCGTGAAGGTCATTTAAGATCCTGTTTCTGGCCAAGAGCGGGGAGGCTGGGAGAGACTTGTCTGTGAGACCAGACAGTGGTTTCTAAACATCATCTTCCATATATAAGATCAGGGTTGTCTTGGGACCTGATCCTAAGAGGGAACTCGATACTGACTTCCTTGGGTTTCTGAACAGGGGTTCTTTGAAGCCTATTTCAGCTCCAAACAAGTGTTTTACACACAAATCTATCTCATAAGCTTAGTTCACCCAAGGGGCTCATACTTATACGGGAAAATCTCTCCCTCCACCCCCTTCCCCAACTCTTCGGAAATATTTTAGTGTTTGTAATACTCTGAGTGAATTACCCACGCTGCATTTGTTTTGCATTTCCACCCTGAGTGTTTGCAGAGTGGCTCTGCTCTTGCGATGCGATCACAAGCAGTAACGGGGCTGGTGATTGTTTGCAAAAAAAAAAAAAAAGTTGAACGTCTCTTTAGATAAACCAGTTGTTTCTCCAGAACAATCTGTATTAGGCAGGCGAGATCTCCACATTAGTCTGTTTGTAGAGTGAGGCGCTGCTAATGCACATTGATGAACAGCCGCAAACAATCGCCCCTCACAACAGGCGAGGGGAGAGTTTGCCGCGATCCAAAGGACACTATTCACACTTCCTCTCCAACAAAGCATCAGTCGCAGCCTTGTGTTTGGTAAATAGCCCCATTGAAGTCCTATGTTGTTTTTCATAGGAGACTTTAGAGAGCAGACAAATAGATGACTGATGAGAGAGGGCTAGTCAGAGACGCACACAAAAAATTGCTTCTCCTGTGGATAAAAGGTGTTGTCTTTATTGTGGAGAAGCGAGGAGAGGGGGGCAAGGAATGCAAAATTTCGATGGGGAGGGGGGGAAATTGTGAAGGATTGGGGGAGTTATTACAGGCAGCGAATGGAGGCCTTCCACTAAATTAGTAAGTGGGCATTGTGCGCGACACAGCGCCCTTTAACGTAATGCGGTTTAAGGAGCAAGGACAGCTGACTTTCTTTCAGCAGCTCTTTGCATTCCGAAGTAGCCATAATAACCTTTAAAAAAATAAATAAACGAACGCGTCGAAAATAATTACATTTTTCTTGGCCTACGCAGTCCTGAGTGTGGAGCCCCTATCACTTGCAGGGATAAAAGAAAAGACTTCCCGGGCATTATTGTTCTTCGAGACCCACTCCAACTCAGGAGTCCTTCATGGGTATTTAATTGGGGGTAGCAATTGCTGGCACTGGGGAAAAGCCAATTCGGCGCTGGCGGGGGGCTGGCTTGTGTCTCCGACTCGCAGAAACACCGCTCTACCTTGGACCGCAAAAATAACAGTGGGCAAGTCCTCTCCCCGCTTCCCCTGGGCCGCACCGCAGTCGATCAAAGCGAATCCCCAAAGCTTGGGTGTTCTAGGGATCGAACTCCCGGCGCTCAACGTTCCGGAGCCGCGTTCGGGGCGGAGGGAGGGGTGGGTGGGGGCCCTTTAGTGCACACGATCTTTCTGGGGTGAGTTTAATTCGGCGAGGGCGGGGGGGCGGCTCTTTGTTTCTGAGCCGCCGCCTTCTCAGTGTGGCACTGAAGCCCTATCGCCTCAGTGCAGTTTTAACTCAAACTGTATCCCCATTTTATTACTAATAAGAATCATGGGTCGTGTTTTAAGTGCTTCTCGTGCCCTGGTGGCCCCTAGGCCTCCTGCGTCTGGCTTGGCGAAAGGCAGAGCCTGGGCTTGGGGCTCCGCATTTGTGCGCGCAGGGGCAGCAGTCAAGGGAGGGGCCGGGCGAGAGGCGTTGTGCGCGCAGGTGGGGAGCGGGGCTCAACCCAGGAATCGCGCAGTAAGCGGATGCCCGGGGAGCCCTGTCCTGTCCTCCAGGCTGCCTTCTGCTCATGGGCGCTGGCCTCGGCTTGAGGGGCGTGATCTGTGCCTCCCAAACGGAGCGGGACGGACAGACAGACTCTCCCATGCCCACTTGGGTTCTGGATTCGCTCAAGACTTCGCGAGGAGCCGTGTCTTGCCCCGGCTCACCGCAGCAGGGGCGGCCACGCCACACTTGGCGGGCTCCAGGGCTGAGCTGACTTGCAGCAGCATAAACGCGTCCATGCGCCTGGGAGGGTGGCAGAGCCTCCCAAGGGCGCCCCGGTAGACACAGCGCCCTGCGGCGCGCCGGAGCCTGTCAGACGCGCACGTCTGTCAGGTCCGGCGTGCACTGCCCGTGCGCACGTCTGAGAGCACGCGCGTGTGCGCATCTCCTTCGTTTACCTGTACGGGCGTCCGTAATGTTTGCATAGAAAGTCGTGAATTTCTGTGCTTCATAAACCCTCTTATACATCATATATGTTTCGTTGTATATATAGTATAGTATATACTATCATATATCATTATATATTACATATACCAATTTTATATATGTGTGTGTGTGTGTGTGTGCACGCATACTATAATATATAAATATCGTACATACTATTATGTATATATATGTGTATGAATGTCGAATGTGCATACTATAATACACAATTAAACATTGTATATACTATATTATGTATATGCGTGCATATATATATGCATGTGTGTAATGTATAGACTATAATATATAATTAAGCAATGTATGTACTATTATCTATTGTGTTTATATTCATACATGTGTATGTGTGTAATGCATATACTACAATATATAATTATCCATTGTATACACTACATGTATATATATTGTGTATACACAAATTTGTGTATGTGTGTGTATATGTGCGTGTACTATAGTATACTATATAGTAATATAGTGTTATAGGATAGTATAGTATTATGTGTGTGTGTATGTGTGTGTGTATATATATATATATATATGGATGGATGGATGGATGGATGTGCGTGTGTCCATGCACACTTCCCACTCCGGTCTAGCTCTCCCTGTCTGCCCATGTAGTCTTAGACACGCTACGAGCGCGCGGGCGGCCAGCGTTGTCCCCTCGCCGACTCCGGCCGGCAGGCGGGGATGTGTCCAGGCGGCTGCAGACACATGCAGCCGGCCGTGCCCCTGCTCGCAGCTCGCCCGCACACACCTAGACGCGCATTTCACGCTGGAGGCCGGCTTTTAGCAGCTGCGCGCGCAAGGAGCACGCGGGTGGCTGTCCGCAGGCGCCCCCTCACCTCGGGCTGGGCGGGCGCGTCCGCGCAGAGGCGAGTGGGCGCCGCGAGGCTGCCAGGGGCTCCATCGGATTACGCGGGGGGGAGCAGCGCCCTCCCGCCAACCCTGAGAGCTCAGGCCGGCTCTCAGGCAGCGGCAAATCCTCCCCCCTCCTAATTAAACCAGTCAATCTAATTAGCTGGACTCTTTCCCCGAGCGCGCGGGCCCGCGCAGCCTGTGGGAGCTGATCAAAGCTGTGGCGGGGCCGTGTGATGAGGCGAGCGCCGGCCCCGGCTCGCTGCGCCGCGCAGGTTTCATCTCACCCGGGTGCAGCTGCCGGGGAGCGCCGCGCCGCGCGCCGGCCTTCATTTGCTCTGTTGCCTGCTATAAATGCCGAGCGGCGTAATTACGAAAGTTAAGAAAACATCCCTGTAATTAGCGAGGCAACTCTAAGCACAAGAAATGGAAATTAGTCACAGCATAATAAATTAGCTGGTGCATACATTACATGCAAGGAAAACCCTGGGGGCCTTGTAGTCGCAGACTTTGGCTGGCCACCCCGTGTATCTCAATAAAGCCTTCATCCCTGGGTGATTATGTTCCAGCAAAAGGAGGGTTTTGTTGGGCTTTTTTTCTTTTTAAATGATTTTTATTTATTTTGAAACGGAATGACACATTTCTCTTGATTCTTTTCTAGGCAGAATTTAAATTCATCACCTTCCTTTTTTTGGAGGGCAGGGAAGCTAAAGGCACACATGTTGACTTCATTTCTCTCCCCATTTATCCCCCCCACCCCCACATTTGGCTAATGATTAATTTTCAGCTTTTCAAGGTGCTTCAAGAAGCTGCATTGTGCGCTTTAATTAGAATCAGTAGTTAGGGAACTATTTCAATATCCCCCCCCCCCAGTTTTGAACTGTTTTAGCCCTCCTTTCTTTGCTAGGGGGGAAAGAAGAAGAAGAAGAAGAAGAAGAAGAAGGGGGGAGCAAAGCAGGAAATTGGACTGTAGCAACACATAACATTTGCATCAAAATAATACAGCAGGCAACAGAAAATCACAATCACATCACTCAGAAGGAAGGGGCAGAATACAAATTAAAGGAATAATGTAAATTTTTTGCCATTAAGCTTCAATGACCATTTGAAATGGTGCAAGGCACAAAGGTTTTGATGAGCATCATCCAGTTTGATTATTCATACTTGTGTTTCTGCTTGAATTAAAGCAGGAGTGCTAGAGCCTGTTAAAGCAAAATATTTGAATTGATAGTGAACTCTCACCTTTACTTGCATCCATTTACTTTTCAAATGAATACCAGATAAGTTAGTGCATTTTATAATCGGCCTGTTTTCCAGTGAGTGCTGTCATTACATACCAATTTCTTTTAGAAGTGCTTCCTAAGAAACATTAAATACTTACAAATAAGGATCTGTCCATCAATAGCAGCAATCCTGGAGTAAGTATTTGACTAAGGGGAGAAGATTCAGAAGGTGTTTCAGATTCCCCACTGCCACCTTTGATTGGTGCTGGGTGTTACTTTTTCTGTTCTTTACTGCCATGAAAATTCACAGGCATTGTTAAACCTTGCTCATTATTAGCAAGACAGAGTCAAGTTTACATGTGGCTCCGACATAAATGTATTGCCCGTTTGCAAATGGATTGTTTGACTAGTGTATTCATCTGCCTGGTATACTGATCTCATCCTACTGAGTGATTCTGAGTATTGATAGCATAAACCTTTCCTTGATTCCAGAGACAGGGCCTGATCCAAAATTCCCAGAAGTCAATTTCCTTTGGAAGTTGCATAGGATATAGTCTCTACTGTCCAAAACTGTTCTTATTAGTGCTCCCTATAAAACTGTATCAGGTAGCACACGTTACAATGTTACAATATGCAAGTAATACACTTGCTTCTCATTTTTAATGAGATCAGGGTTTAATCAATAAGCATGACAAAAGAAAAGAAAAGATGCTTTGGAATCTGGTTCCTGCCTGACAAAATCACAAATTCAGTAGAAATATCTCTCAGCCGAAAGGTAACCCCTCATCTCTTACCCTGGTGAGACAGTCACAGGGACTTGACTACTGGCTTTCCAGATAAAACTACAGTATTGGTGTTTATCCATGCACAAAGACAAGCAAGGTAGTTACTGCTCAGGGGGTGCAGGTAGGGCTTTTCATGCTGTTCTTCTGTGGAATACTGTTGGGTGTCAATTATTTAATGATCACTATTTTTTTTTTAGTGCCAATCATCAGCAAATACAGGGTATTTGCAGTTGAGAAAGGTGGTGGTGAGGAACACTGAATTATCTGGCTTTCTCACACTGCTTTGCAGATAATGGTTAATATGTAAAAAGAGCAAGAAGCAGTAAAAGAGACTCTAAGCATTAGCAGAAACCATACCAGGCAACCTTTAAGCAGGGACTGACCCTGTACTCGCTTGAAGACATTGGGAGTTTTGACATGGATGTAAGTGGGAACAAGCTGTGAACAAATTAGGTGTTCAGTCAAGCTAAAAAATGAAACAGAGGAGAGAGACCAATAAAACTTTATGAAACTAATAGGCAGATTTTAAATCAACATGTACTTCTTTCTTTTACAGAAGGAAATGGGTTTGACTGTCAAATTCCTGATTTTTTGATCTAAACCTAATGGCATGTTACTGCAGGATCAGATTTTTAAAACCCTAATCAGTGCTAGAAGTTTGCCTCTCTAATAGCGTGGGTGTTAAAATTCTAAAAGATGAAGCAATGTTAGTTCACAGTGTAGCCAAATCCCTAAGAAGAGTTTAAAACACAAAACGTAGAGTAGCTTAGACTTTCAGCTGTTAGGAAGAGCTGCAGAGAATATATAATAACCACTAACCAGAAGGATTTTCAACATGCATTACTGCTCAGCATGGTTTTCATCCTAAACATGCGTTTGTGAAACAGAATAGATGAGGTCTGAAAAGACCTAAATATTGTGCCTTTTAATTTAACATTGGCAGGTTCAGAATAAATGAAAACATAAAATGTCATTAGCCTCTGTTCCTATAAACATCCACAGAAATGAGCCCTGAAATTTTAGCCTTCTGATGGGCTTTTTCATCTTCTAGCATTTGCTTATTTTTTGCACTTTCCCCCTCAGTTTAAAGAATGTAACAGACAAGTCAGTTTTGTTTTTGTTTCCAGATAATTTCATTTTCTGAATCTCTTGGAGTAGCACATTGATGCGAAGTTCTGGCCTACAAATGCTACAAAAATGATGTTTATGTTTTAAAAGATTTACAGAATAAAAAAATAGCTATAAACATTTTGAGTTGCTATGGATTTTGGAAAAAAATGGTTTCTAGTAAAATTTACAAAAGCCATATTTTTTCATCCATATTTACAGTGAAGCCCTGTGGACATCAGTGAGCTTGCCCTGAACACAGTTTTCATGCTAGGACCCTTTCATTCTGGTCCAAATTTGACCAAAAAGCAGACTTGATCCTGCTGCCTTTGGTCACATGTACAGTCCTGTTGTTATTCCTGTAAAAGGAGCAAGAAGAAAGTGTCTCTATCATCTTAGGAAGCTGTTTATGCAGCATGAGTTTAGCCTCTGCTACCATCCTTTGACTTTAGCAGAATATTCTTACTGGATAACAAGCAGATGATGATCAGGTAGAGATATGACATGCCAGTTGATGCACTTGCAATGGGACTTTAATGGGACTACTGGTATGTGCAAAGGAGTCCTGCGGTGAGTACAGGTTATACACTCAGGATCAGCATCCTTTTACATTTTCCTTTCTATATAAATAGCAAAGATGGAACTACTTCATCCCTTTTGGTATAGACTGGTGGTTGTCAACCTGGTTGGACTCAAGGCACCTCTTGGAAAATGCCAGGTCCCAGTTTTCACTCATTTTTTGACTCTGGAAAAAATGTAAAGCAATCCTAGAAAGACCACAACAGGTCAGAGTATTTGGATTCCTATTTGTGATCTCTGCTTATATCTTGTGTATCATGTTTGCACACCTAACATTATGTGGCACCCTGTGGCACACTTCAAAGAATCTCAAGGCACCCCAGGGTGCCATGGCACCCTAGTTAAGAATCACTGGCATAGACTATTCCATTTTTTTTAGATCTGAATACCTGTGTATTTTATGAAACGCCCCTCTTGCTTCCATGTACTTTCCAGGTTAAGCTCCCAATGACATCAGAGGGAGTAAGAAGCAGCCCATCCATTCCTGTGTGGCAGGCAAATGTCATGCAGTTTAAAACAACTGACAAATATACATTTACTTGACGGGCTGGAAATGATTGCACATGAGCTAATTTAGTTTGAGATAAATGATACATTCTAACCTTCTAGAGAAAAGTTATTTTCTTTCAAATAGAGAGAAAAAGAACCCCAAGAACATTATACATTTAAAAAAAACCCTCCTACATTTAAGTAATATTAAACTATTCTACCTGGGGCCAACAAAGCCTATGATATTCACATAACAACTAACAATATATATTATTGCCTATGTCATATTTTTCCATAGTGCTTGTGTTAAAGCAAGGCTCCCATGCTTAATTTGTTGAATTGCCTTTCTTTTGAAAATGTTTTTCACAGTTTTAATCATTTAAAAGTGAGCTTTGGTTTATTTAACACATATAATTCACAAGCTCCTTTAGATTACAAGGTTATACCCATGAAAGGCTTTGCTGAGAGAGATGCCTGCAAAATTCTGATGCACATATATATAGATGTGTAGTTCATCCTTTTTTTTCCCTGCACGAGAAAGCAAAGCAAAGTCCAGTGGCTGCTGCTTTCGGGAGCGGTTCCTCGAGGAATGCAATGTTTTTCTCCATCAGCTTTTATTAGAGATGTTTAATATGTCATGCTCCTGCATTTAAATTTTAAGGTAAAATATAGCCTATAAAAATAGCATTTTATATTTTTCCCACCTCTTTTACCAAGTGCTGGAACAATGATTAATTAAATGAGGCAATATTGCACTCCTATAAATCAGGTAAGTGCTGCTATGAACATTTTACAGATGGAGAACTTAAGAAACAGATAGATTGAGATGTTATTTTTTTCAAAGGCTGCCTCTGATTTTGGGTGCCACATTTCTTAGACAAACCTGGAAACTAATTTAAGAAGGATGCCGAGCACCTGACACTTCCATAATATTTTGGTCTTCCTTGCTCACTTTTTGTTGCAAAAGAAATAAATAGTTTCTAATCCTTTCCTCTAATGCTACATGGAAGCACTGTTTCCCCTGAAGACCTGTTAAAAGTTGTGGTCATCCCTGTCCTGCCTGAGGGTGAAGGCAAGAAGTGGGAGGCAGGAAAGACTCATAAGCTTGTATTAGTAATAGTTCATATTTAACACAACCAATTAGTAACATTGAACAGCCATGCATGAAAGACAGAGAAAATACTCTTTGTGTGGACCATGAATCTTTCTTTTTATTGAGGGAGCTGGATAAAGTACAAGTGGCAGTAGCCATGAGAGAGATGTGACAAAGTTCATCCCTGGATTGGGATGAAAAACAATTTAATTATGATGCTTGGAGCAGTCTTTTGGTACTGAACCATAGAGGATTTTAAAAAATGTTATAGAGTATTTTGAATTGCTCCATCACTGTTGCTTGTTCCGGCAACTAGTTGCATAGGTAGCAACTGGAACCCAACAGGGAATTAATCAAATTAAAGTAGTTTAAATTGTGTGTGGGATAGGACGGACTGCTTGCCCTGCCACAAATTACCGTGGTGTCAGTTTATTTTGACTCCAGGTATAAAGTAAAAGATGGCCCTTTCCCCTGATCCTGCCCATGCTTACCTCTGCAATTTGATTTTAAGCAGGGAGTTATCCCACTGAGTTTAATGAGACCATTTGCAACCTTACAGTCCAGCCTGTGCATAAGTGTTTTGTGGAACTGGGAATTGCCCAGGTCCAGGGATGTATCAATATGCAAGGTTGAGGATTGACTTTTAGCAAGGAAATGCAGAACCAGGCCCTTGAATTGCCTGGAGGTGGCAAGAAAAGTCAGGTAATAGTGGATTGTGTGGTCTTCCTCCTCAAAGCTGCTGTTTTGCACCTGGCCCCACTCGAAATGTGCTGTTGTCACCACTTAGTGGCTTTTTGGTGGCCTCTGCTAAATGATTTGTTGCCATTTGTCCCATGCTTCCTGGCCATATCACAAAATGGTTCCGAGAAGGGGCAGTGACTCGGCAGTCTCAGCAGAGAAAATAAGGAATAGAGCAGTTTGACCTATTCTCTTACCCAAATAATGGCTCCCTCCTGGTAAGGAAGTTCAGAGGAGAGTCTAAGGTTCCCATTCTCTGTAGGTAAATTTTTACTCTCCAGGGTTCAATCTGGCCCCTTTCCCCAGTGTTAGAGACAACAAGGCTACACTACACTGCAGAGTTCTGCCAGCATCGCTTCATTGGCTTAGAGCGTGAAGAGATCATACCTTAAATTGACACTGCTAGAGCAGCAAAGTCCCTGACATGGTTGCAGCTATGCTGACCACGGCTCTCATTCTACCTTAGGGCAGCAGTTTCCAGTCTGTGGTATGCATACCACCAGCAGCACATAGACAACCTGTCAATGGTACGTGTCAACAGATTTATTATAATTACTTTATATGACAAAACGTTGTTGGTAGTACTTAAGGTTGTATTGTTTTAAACTGGTGGTGCACAATCAGTCAGAGTCTGGGAACTGCTGCCTTAAGGCATTCCAGGAAGTGCTGTAACTAGATGGGGCAAAAAACCCTCTTTGATTGAAATTCGACATGTCTCCAGTAGGGGGTGCTGCGAATACAGCCATGCCAGCATAAGTATAGGAGGAAAAGGGTCATAATGTAGACAGGCCCCAAACAAGTAAAAAGATCTAGGAAAGCTGTTGCCCAACTGAAAATTCACTGACTACCTAAGGAAAACTCAAAAGGTTAAATTGACCCCTCTCACAGAAAGGGGTAGGGGAAGAAAACCTCAGAAACTACCTTCACAGAGTCCCCGTAAGCCTTTCCATCTTTAGATTGCCAGTGCAGAACAAACAGAGCTTTTATCCCTTGACGTCCATGAAGACCCTCAGAAGGTGAGGACTGTTCAGTACTGTGGCTGTGTATGTTATCATCAGTCCTGAGCCCCACCTCCCACCTCTAGAAACATGCAACACCTAGAACTCAAAGGGGCTGAACTCTCCAGGTTAGGCTGGGGTCACCCAAGTGTCTTACGTAGAACCCAGCTGCCCCATAGAAAACAGAACTTCAAGGCCCTCAAGGGAAGGGAAGTGAACAGCATAAACGTGACACCTTGAGTACAGTGTATGCTTCTTATTGACCATACAGTTTTTGAGCCTTTCAAGTTCGCTCCCGTCAAATGTTGGTGCTTTCCTTTGCACAATGAGAGCTCAAAAAATGTTTTGTTGCGTGAAACCTGAGGTTCTCTTGTATTTGTGTGCCACCAGCAGCTGCAGCTTTAGGAACACAATAGTTATCTAGAGGTTCATGAAACGATCGTGGGGGACAGTAGCGCTACACATTCTGTTCTGTACACAACTGCAGGCATTTTCATCAGGAACTGTCCTCACACCCTGTTAGGATCTGATCAAATCTGTAGAATTCATTGGTTTGACAGGGAGGGTTTTTCCCCCACAAGGGCCGTGTCTATATAAGATGCTGATTGTGCAGTAGCCTGATACTACTGCATGGTAGTGTTGCGTGGCAAAAACTGTGATGCAATGCTGCTGTGCAGCAGTATTAGGCTACTGTGCAGTAGCATCACAAAAAAGAAGTTTGTTGGTACTAGTGTGCAGTAACTTGGATTACTGTGCAGTCATTTGGTACGTGTTTATACAAATACTAAATGACAATGCAGTAATAACTGTGCAGTCAGTGTTTTGTGTAGACATGGCCAAGGAGTAGTTTTCCCAGTATCGAGGTTTTTTTGTCTGGCATGACCTACGGATCCACTTTTTGGGATGTTTGGCATCCTTCTCTTGGGCCTTCAGTGATTGCTTTTTACATGGTATTTCAGGTGTCTTGCTGAAGCCTAAGGAGTTCTCTCTTTCAGACTCTTTCTCTGCAGTTGTTTAATCCAGGCCATGGAGTTCTGGCTGTACTATTCAGAGTTTCTTTCTGTAAGATGCAGGATGTTTGTCTGACATCTTCCAATGCAATGGTAGAGGAGAAAATGTTTTCAGTTCTCTCTCAGACTTAACCTTACCTAAAATGTATGTGTGGGATCCCTGGCACTTACTCACACAGAAGCACAAAAGGCCCATGTCCACACATGAACAGGTAATAAAAAAAAGCATGTATTCATGGACACACACAAAGCACATACACAAATGCAGGAAGAGGCACAAACACTCAGACACACATGCATGCCTCTGTATACTTACTCATCGACACACACATACGCGCAAAATTGATTAAAGCTCTTAGAAGGATTAGTTGTCATGTACATTGCATGTATCAGATTTTCCTTTCTAGGTTTTCTTCTGCTTCTTCCTTTCCCAGCACTCTAATGCGCTATTCTGTTTCCAGGCCTTTGTACACTTCACTTTCTCCTTATCATTTAGAAACAAAGTCCTCTGAATTGCCTAGTTGGTTTTTTGTCTTAATTACAAATTTATGATGATGCAGGGAGTTTGAAGTGAGAAAGCTGAGCACATTTCTGCTACAAACCATTGCTTTCAGAGATCATTCCACTTGACTGGCTAAGGAGAAAACTGCTCTGATAGAAACTATTTTATAATAGTTGGGAACTTCATAACAACGTAGTACCAGCTGAGCTGATTTATTCTAATATGCCAGTGTGGGGAATTGTTATTCACCAAAGCAGAAAATGGAGCTGGCTTTTCAAAAGTGTATAAAATCAAGCAGCTCTGAAGTCACCAACCGATTATTTGGGTAATTTTTTGGTGGCCAAGCAATCAACTTTCATTAACAGCAGTGCTGTTCTACAAAGCAAATACCACACGCCCCCAAAATGAAGCCACCTCTCTTAGAATGTTACTTGAAGGCTGCTTGTTTTTCATTCTGATGAGGATGGTTAAATTGTATTACGACCCACTGACAGGATATTCTGCACAGATGGCACAGCTTTCCAATATGAATGTGACAATGTATTCTATGCATACATTTGTGTACAGCTAGCAACCTCCCCTTTTCTGAGACAAACATTTAACTGATCACCTTGATTTGCCCACAGCCAACTTATTGTTAGTTACCTGGTCTTTATGATGTGTATTGTATGTTCATGTGTGCGTGCTCTCAGAAAGAGACCCTTTTGTTTAACATTCAAGCCTAAGGCTCTTCCAAACTTTTTCTCTGTAGAAGAAATGCCATAAAACTTTTTATGTTTGTCTCTGTAGGGCCATTATATAATTAAAGCAGTTATGTCAGAAGAAAACCCTTACTCAATTATTTTCTCCTCTTCTGAACAGATTATCTTTTTAATTTGCAAAGAAAGGTTTTTGAGTGAAGTAAAGTGAAGTAGAGTGCCAGCTGCCAAGAGTTGAACTGTGCACATTTGAAAAAAATTAATTACCTTAAGTTGGGTTTAAATTTCACTTATGGAAAAAAAAAAGCATAATGGAAGGTTGCACAAATATAGACTGAGGCATACTAATAGTCTGTAGTATGCTTTCTGAAATGACTTACACATGAAGCACCTTCCTAGTTATCTATCTCCTCATAATGCCACTGATATGGAGACATATTCAGGTCAACTTGCATCCTCTTGTCAAAGGCATTACTTTGAGGTGACCTCGTGGGGCTGATCTGTCCTGCTGTGGTTGGTTTCCATGTTGAAATAATATATTAGGCCACTTAGATCCTACAAGGAAACCATAGCAGCTTTGCCTTTTTTAATCTATAAAGAATTGTCTATCTGTGACATTAAGGGAGGTCCCAATGTTACCCATTCAGGTCCCAATGCACCACTGCACAGTGGTGGGAGTTAGTTTTGGATGTAGTCAATGAAATTCAGCTATGCTTCCTCCTAAGTCTGGAGTTGCCTGAAATCCTGAGGAGCCTGTACTGTCAAAGTTCCTCAGACACCTCAAGTTCTGCTTGTGGGCACACCCAGAAGCACCTCAGTCTAGACAGCATAGAGTAGCTTATTGCCTGTCTCCTCCCTAAGTCCCATCAGCGTCCACAAAGTAGGTTTTCTTTTGCCTGTGTCTCATGAGGGGCTTGACTTTGCACATGTGCTCTGAGAAGACCTACCATATACTTACTGGCTCGTGTTCTGCGGAAAATGTAGCAGCAGCTGCCATTTTCTTTTAAAACAAAGTTAGAGGGGGAGGAAACAAAGGTAGCCATGGCATTCCTCCTTTATCCAGTTGCTTAGTGGTTAGAATAGTCAGTCAGGAAGTGGGAGACTTTTCAGTTCCCCCTTCAGTTTGTGCAGATTCAAACCCATGTTTCCATTCTTCATCAGCTATCTGTTATTCCAGATGGTACTACTCTTGGCCCTTCCTCTTTGAAGAGGTTCCAATTTGCATGGCGTAGTTAGAGATTCATTGTACCGAAGCACAAGTGAGATAAGAAGATAGCAAAAATCTCCTGCCTAGTGGTTAGGCACTCAGGTGGGAGAAAATGTCTTGGGACCCAGTTCCAGTTGCAAGGACTATGTCACTGTTTTATTCAGTGGCTGCTTAATGCAAAATACCTAAGCAGTAATAGGAAGGTGGAATAGCAATATAGGTCTCCCACTCCTAGCCAAGTGCTCTAACCTCTAAACTACAAAGTCATGCTTGCATGCTGACCTACTGAATAGTCAGTACTTTTATACAACAAGGACCATTTCAGTAGGAGGCAGTGGGCACATCTACACAAGATATAATGTGCAGTAGACTATTCTACAGCACATTAGTGTATCACAGAAAAAACTGTGCTAATGTGCAATAGAAATAGTCTACTGCACATTATACATCACAAAAAAACCTGTTCACATTTGCTACTGTGCATTAGCAGAGGCTAAATGCATCTTCATGTAGCAGCCCATATTAGAGGTACAAAACTTAATGCGCAGTAGCAAAGACGCATCCAGTGAGACCCAAACCCACCATGCCCACAGGGTACTCATCAGGAAGGTGGGACATGTGGGATTAAATCCCTTGTGTCAGAAGAGGGAATTAAACCCAGGTCTCCCTCATCCTGGATGAGTTTCCTAACCATTCAGGTACTGTATAGAAGGTGAGGCAGAGGGCTCCCTTCATTCTCCTCTGTCTGTGCTTTAAAAAAAGGCTCCACCCATTACCCTTCAGGAGAGGCTTCAGGGCTCTGGAGCCCAAGGAAGTTGCATCTTGGTGCTGCTGGGTAAGGGGGCCTAAGTCTTTGGAGATTTGGTTTTAAGAGTGTCTGTTCATAGAACATCCCTCTTGGCTCCCTGCCTGGCATGTTGGCATACACCAGCATGCCTAACTCAGAGTGGTGGGGGCACTGCTATGAGGGAAGGAACAACATCCTTTTGTGGATATGGGGCCCTGGAGGTAAATGTACCAGAAGGCTTTGAAACTGAAGGGCCTGATCCAGCTTCCACAGAAGTCAATGGAAAGACTCCCAGTGCTGTCAGTGGGTTTTGGATCAGGCTGTCTAAACAACTGAAGGCACAGGCCTCTATCAGGCCTTAATGGGTCCAAGAGATGGTCTTCTGGCTCTCTGCAATCCTGTCTGTGCGGGGAGGTGCTAAAGCAGAAAAGTGGTGCTGGGGTGACTCATCAGGTTCCCCATCAGGTCTCTCTGCTCTTTCCCTGTGTTTGCCTAGGTCACACAAGCATATCTTTACACAGTTGTAAGACTGTTTGCTTCGCTGATCGATAATCCCTTGTTGAAAAGCTCACTGATTGTGCTACTGTCTAATAGTCAGGATGGGCCAGTAGGCCCAAGGCAACTGGAGTTTCTCAGCTTGTTATCGCTTTTCTGGACTGCTACTGCTGTCTGGGAGCAGAGGGAAGACACCGGAGGGAAAGCAGGAGGGGAGCTAGGACTGATACATCTGCAGAACAGCTTCTTCACCACTCCCACCACACTGAACTGTCACTGCAGGGCCTGATTCTGCTAGACTGGCAGTGTGCTAGATTGGCATTAATTGTGGGAGGTAGTTAGCTGAAGACAAGCAGAAGGCAGGGTAGATCTGCACCTTATAGATTATAGATTAACTAAATCAGAGATGCAGAAAATTTCCTAAGCAGTGACTTAGATAATTGAGTTCGACTGAAAATCAGGACCAGATCCTGAAAGCTCCGAGGGGTTTCCAAAGACATCCTAGCAAAGAGTTATCTTTCTTAAACAGACAAACAAACAAAAATGTCCTTGAGAGGGGCTGCAAGCAGTCCCCAGACCCCAATTAACTCAGGTTGTCTCTTAAATAAGGCTGCCTCATCACTCCCCACCTTCACATTCCTGATCAATAGCCCACAACCCAAGGCACTTCGCTGCAATAGAAACACTGGGCCAGTTGGCCTCTGACTCTTTGTTATCGATACAATCTAGCACAGGGAGTTTGAATACATTGGTAGGTAAGGCTCAGAAACATGAAATGCTGTCAGGCCACCTCTTTCCTCCAACAGCATTAAACTTTAACTTCTCTTATCAGCTGCTGGCACAGAGGGAACAGACGGGAGTCATAAAGGTACTGACGCTGACTAAAAAGATGCCTAGGAGTTATTAAAGAAGTGGGAAAGTTTTAAGAATAGCAGTCTAACTGATAGTGAGAGAAGTGACATATGTTATGAATTACCCAGAAATTAGAAACATCTGTCCAGGTTTGTTTTGGAAAGTATACAATAACAAGGCTAGAAAAATAAATGCTACCTATGTTTATATAGGGAAAAAAGATCACATAATAAATAGCAGTAAGTCAATAGATGGCTGTAATATAAAATACTATGTGCACCTACAAATATGCTCCTGCACAAACGCAGAGATACAAATTTTGTATGCTTGTATCTCTTATCCCAAAGACTGTAATGATAAACACACAGATTCACTCTCTAAATATAGCTATCTCTGAGGAATAGCAACTCTACAGGTAACTAGCCAACAGAAAGCTGTACAACAATGGAGAAGGACAAGAGAAGCACTGATGTATGTCAGGGTCAGCTAGGCAAGGTCACTGCTATTATGAAAAGTGCATGGGATTGAATAACATCTGCTCAGAACATGCACTGCTGCCTAAGTTGGCATTGGAAATATACATATTTTATTTTTTATTTTAATCTTAGCATTTTATGTTTAATCTTGTTGAGATTCATACGCTAGGAAGTACAAGCTAGTCAATTTATCTATTTTGAAAGAATGAAGGCCTGACCCTGGACCCTGGTTCCAGGGAATCTAAGCATTCAAAAAGCTTTGTATCTAAGACGACCCCTGTATTTTGCTAACATGTACCAGGTAAGCTTTCTGAGAGTACAGACTTGGATACAAGCTAGTACCTTTAAAGAATTATGTCTGTGTGCACTTAGACTGAACTCGGATAGAGTGAAACTCCTTTTACAATCAAGTAGAATGAAATCCCCTTAGTGCTGTCATGCACAAGTCTGCATTCAATTTCCATCTGCAGTATCCAATCCTGACTTCCCTCTTCCGGGCTGACTCAGGCAAAACTCCTGTTTCCTGAGCAAGGACTGCAGGGCTTAACAAGCCAGAGATCGAATCCTGTCATTGGATCCATGCAAGCTGACCTCTGATCTTATACAACAATGGTCAGCAATGTTGTCCAGCAGCAGGCTGGAATGACCCAGTTTCCACCTGAGGTGGGCTGGCACTAGGATCCACCTGCTTCTGCTGCTTCTCCCTGTGGCACAGTGTGGGCAGAACTCCCTTTTCACAAAAGCCCCTGGTGCCTCTAGGCTTGCCAACCCCTTCTCTAAGGTACTTAGGTGCCCAACTCCTACTGGAAT
>NW_017729022.1:124123800-124125738 GCF_001723915.1 Gavialis gangeticus | reverse complement strand
TCCTTTTTGAATTGTGGAGCCCAAAACTGGAAGCAGTACTCCAGCTGCAGCCTCACCAAGGCCAAGTACAAGGGGAGAAGGATGTCCCGGGATTTGCTTGAGAAGCATCTATGGATGCAAACCAGCGTGTTGGTCGCTTTACTAGCCACAACATCGCATTGAAGGCTCATGTTCATCTTGTGGTCAATGATGACCCCCAAGTCTCTTTCTTCCATAGTGCTAGCCAGCATAGCACTGCTGAGCCTATAAGGATGCTGCAGGTTTTTCTTCCCAAGGTGGAGAACCTTGCATTTTTCGGTGTTAAACATCATCAGATTCTTGTCCGCCCATTTGCTGAGCCTGTCCAGGTCAACCTGGCTCACCCATCTGTCTTCAGGTATGGATGCTTTTCTCCAAAGTTTGGTGTCATCGGCAAACTTGGCCAGTCCGCTTCTGACTCCAATGTCCACATCATTAATGAAGATGATGAACAAAATGGGTTCAAGGACAGAGCCTTGGGGGACCCCACTGGTCACAGGACATCATGATGAGTGACTTCCATCAATTAGTACCCTCTGGGTCTGACCACGGAGCCAATTTCCTGGCCAGCGGATCATGGTGGACCCAAGGCCACAATTGGCCAGTTTTGCCAAGAGGTGATCATGGGATACTAGATTGAAGGCTTTTCTGAAGTCAAGATATATGACATCAATCTCATCTCCCTTGTCCAGGTGATAGGTCACCTGGTTGTAGAAGGAAATGAGATTGGTCAAGCAAGACCTACCCGCAACAAACCCATGCTGGCTATCCCTTAGGATGTTGGTGTTGGCCAGTCCATTAAGGATGGCCTCTTTAATAAACTTTTCTAAGATCTTTCCCGGGATAGAAGTCAGACTGATGGACCTATAATTAGCTGGTTTCAATGGGAGTTGGACTCAGTCACTGGTTTCAGTGGGAGTTGGACTCCCTAGTGCCATTGAGGATTTGAACCTTTGTGCTTCACTGTGAGACTAAATACATTGGAGACTGTAAGGTGCTTAGATACTATGGTAAAGGCAGCCACCTCAGATAGACAGCTGGTGCTGAGGGGAAAAAATTAACTCCCTTACATGCAGTTCTGCAGATAATAACTTATTTTTCATCTCTCATGACATACATTGCCTTAACGGTACCTTCAAATCAGTGGCCCCATTTCTTCCCTCAGTCATTTCAAATCACGGTTATTATAGACTTGTACATTATTTTATGTAAGCAGTTTGGGGAAGAAAATGTTCCCAAGTCCATATAATTTCTCTGTCTTTCATTATTATGAGGAGAAATACAAAGACAATTTTTAAAAGGAGCCTTGAGTACCTTGCTTATGTTGCTACCTAAAAAGCTGAGAACTGCTGTCATCAAGAGATGAGAGGGGGATGATGTGTGTTGAGGGGGGAGTTGGACTGAGAGATGTCAACAAAAAATCCTGGAAACGTTGTATGTAGGGTTTTGTTCAGGGGAGGTTTTCCATAATACATTTTGACGGTTTTGAAATTGGTCCTATGTAGGCCAACAATGAGGGATCGTGGAGCTTACATAGCAGAAAATCCATACTCTCCAGACACCTGCTTACCACAGAAGAATCACAAGATATTGACCTTCAATTCAGCTTGCGGTATGAGCTGATTCAGGGAGATAAGGAGAACTAATCTGTCAGTCTTCCCAGGCTCTTCTTTATTGACTAACTGACACTTGGTTATTTCAGCTTCAGCTCTACTGTGGTAACACTGAAAAATATGATTCATACACCTATTGGGTGTTTATTGCAACTTAGATGGAAGCTCTTCTATTAAAGAAACTGCCTGAACAAAGCCCTGCTTGGGGTTAAAACAGACCTGTTACATAAGCCAAAGCTTCTACTGGTTACTTGACACAGCCACAAAGTTAAACTTTTGATTGTAGGTTGCTTGCTTATAATTTCCC
>NW_017729022.1:124111603-124118800 GCF_001723915.1 Gavialis gangeticus | reverse complement strand
ACTAACTGACACTTGGTTATTTCAGCTTCAGCTCTACTGTGGTAACACTGAAAAATATGATTCATACACCTATTGGGTGTTTATTGCAACTTAGATGGAAGCTCTTCTATTAAAGAAACTGCCTGAACAAAGCCCTGCTTGGGGTTAAAACAGACCTGTTACATAAGCCAAAGCTTCTACTGGTTACTTGACACAGCCACAAAGTTAAACTTTTGATTGTAGGTTGCTTGCTTATAATTTCACTCGAGCCACATGACTGATTTTTTTTTTTTAATAATCTCAGTATCCTTAGAGTTCACACACTGCACAGAGACCAAAAAGAAAGAAAAACTGAGCCAGCGGCAATTTCATGAGCAAAATGAAAGCTCAACACTACATCATAAATCAAGTTCTTAACTGAGACCCCGACTTAATTGTGGGTTTCAAATTTGATTTTCTAAGGAATAAAATGAAAGCTATCTAACAACTGGATCTTTTATAGAACCTCCCAAAGGAAATTTATTGCTGTTGCAGTAAATATCTTTTAGTTACTCATTACAACACCTCAAATGGATGCCATGTTGCAAAGAGATGTTTTACAAACAATTATTTGAACACCAATTCACCCAGACACTAAAAGCAATTATTTCATAGTTTTTGTTACTCCATTTTCCCCAGAGTACTTTGTGCAGTTGAAGTTGGTTTATGCGATAAATGGACAAGGTTCAAAAATGTGACTCCTCTGAACTTTTTAACCTCATACGAAAGGAAAGAATTCTAAGAGCAACGGATAAAATTCAATTAACTGAGATGACAGAAAATAATCTACTGAGCGAATACATCAGGCAATTGGAAGCTTTCATACCTTTCAAAAAGGAAATAACCTATTTCTTTCCTTGTTATCTAATGACACAGGAGTTTATTTCTCTAGAAGCAGTTACAAATCTACCTAATGGGGCCTAAATGCTGTTGCCAAGCAATTAGGGTTTTTATTGTGTGGCTAATTCCTTCATTTCCTTAGTTGGTAATTGTGACTACAAAATACAGTACTTGCAAGCTGTCTTTCTCATCTAAGAGCACATAAACATACACATACACACACCTATGTGCATAAACTCATTAAAATATATCATATTTATAATAGAGGTTATTTGAGAATAGAGAAGCTGTCTCTCTCTCTATCTCTAATGAGTCAAAATAATTCTACTGTCCAGTAACCATATTTGTATTGTTAAATATGTAGCTTGAGCATATTCCACCAGACTCTTAGTAGGTATAATCAGCATAACCGAGCATTCCCCCATTTACATCAGCTAAATATTTAGCTTGTTGTTCATACATTATTCATTAATCTGTACACTCTCTTGTGTGTTCATGTATGTCATTTTGTATATTGAATTAAGCTGGTCCAGTCCATAATGGATTCAGTGAAAAGATTCTCACTTATTTCCCTGGAGTTGGAACAGGTTCTTTATGACAGGTACAAACGTGACATAGTAAGAAAAGGCCTCTCAGTAAATGTAGGTAATGAAGAAACTGCACCCAGCTGTATGAAGTATTTAATTGGCTTATATTTTCAGTGACAGTGGACACTGTAAGCCCTCAGAATGAAGGACTAGTGCTTTGTACATTCCACCCCAAGAAAAACAAGGTAATAATACTGCTGTGGAGTATTGTAGTTTGGGCATACTCTTTTTTATTTCACCATACTCAGTTATTTAAAAAGCATGTAGACTCCTAGATGCATTTTGAGATTCTTATTGGCATCAATTCCTGTTTCCTTGAATACTTATGTAGTATGCATCTCTCCGTTTATTTCCCTTTATGGGCTGGGGCTGTAGGAGGTCTCTGATGTGACAGAACTCAGAGTATGTGCAAGAGGTTTCTGGAATCTCTGCATATGGTACAGCTAGACTCCATATCCACTACAACTAAACCAGCACTAAGGCTGGAGGTGAGAGCAGATTAAAGTAAATCCAGGGCCAAATTTACCATTAGGCAGATCCAATAAATTCAAACCCTGAAACAGGAGGCTTGGAAAGGTAATGACCCTTATTCCAGCCCTGGCCAGGGAGGGATATACTGGAATTGGCAAAATCTGGGTTTTATTCTTAGATCTGTTATCAAATTCCCATGTCACATAGTAAGCCCCTTGGGATAAGTAGGTACCAAATATCTTTCTTTTCTGAATTTCTCTGTCTGTTAGTTTCCTCACCTGTAAGTAGGGATCATAATAAACCTCCCTGGGCTGTTGTAAGGATAAATTAAAAAAATATTAGTGAAGTACTTAAATGCTATGGTTATAATTGCCCTAGTAAGGCCTATGAAAATAGGTATCACTGTATTGCTCTTCCACAAACATAATTTACCTGTGATAAACTGCAGAGCCAGGCAATAGATACATTTATCGTTGACCCTGCCCTTCATCTCCTAATCCATCTCCTCAGGAGTCCGATGAAGCTACAAAATTCAGACAAGGATCTGGCTTTCTTATCAAGAGGCATTGCTAGGTGGCATGTTTCTGACATATGGGATGGCTCCAATTTACAGCACACTAGTTCATTGGCTTACTTTAGTCCTCTTGGTTGAAATGCAATGATACTAGTTAAAATAATATCAATCAATAGCATATTTTTGAATAGACATCGTGGATTTAGAAAATAATGAAAAGGGGTATTATATATTGAAACAATGCTAGTGTACACTAGTCGAGGACCTAGAATCAACTTGCTTAATTTGCAATTCGTACAAAATCATAACATTTACAAAAATTCACAAAAAGTCTCCATGCCATAAACAAAATACCACACTTTAGCGTATGTGTTTGTGTGAAAGCTGTTGTTTTGGGGGCATTGGAGGCATGAGGCTGGATGCCGACTAGCTGCATGTCCTGAGATGTGTTGTTCCTTACATATCTAATTACACTGACTGATGGAAACAATTTGACTGGCTGACAAGGCTCCCAACCTGTGTAATTGTACAACCAGACCTGCATTGGCTTCAGCTCATTAATCAAAACATCATCATAATCATTTTGGTAAAATAACCATTTTATATGCACAATGATACACTTCAGGGTGTGTGATCAGTGTCACAGGCACACTTTTCAGGTGCCAGTAACACTTGAACTTTGATCCTGCTCCTCACCATTCATCTCAGGCGTACATTTATGACATTACAGCTTCACACTCTCTGCCAAATCCTGATCACCTAACTCACAGGAATAGTTCCATTGGCTTCAGCTGGACTACTCACTTGAGCAGTGAGCAGAATTTATTCCTGGTCATATATTACAAGTTAAATATTACACGAACAATTGCCAGGCACAGTTCTGCTTGTGGACTGAGAACAGTGTTTAGACCCTAGTGTATTAAACAAAAAGTTACATTTATTATTTCATAAACCTTTTTTGCTTGCAACATGGATAAACTGAAACAAGAGCAATTTTTTCTAACACAACCAACCTGGTGTGAGAGCTTTTTACAACAGGGAATTAAGAAATTATTTCCCAAGGTGTGCTTAATTGTAGCACAGATGTGTGCTGGTTTGTTTTTTAATTAAAGCCCTGAAAGAGATGTTGATCAGTTGCTATGCTTTTTTAAATGGTTTCACTTTGATAATAAAGTACTGTGATTATACTATATGCAGCAAATACTGGATGAAACACAGTCATTCATGAAGATCTGTATACCGGAATGGATCTAAATAACAACAAATTATTCATATTTGGAAATTTGGAAATACAAAAGCACAGATGATATAGTGAAGAATGCGCATAGTTTCAGAAGCATTAAGGCATTTCTATAGAAAGGCAGCCTTGGGCAAAGCTGAGTGAGTCATGCTGCAGTGACCATGAACATAAAACAGAAGTGAATATAAAAATATTAAATACGAAAGGGTGGGGGAAACTCCTATTTTTCTTTCCTTCTTAATATAATCTGAATTAAATTCAATAGGTGGAGCAATTGTCTATGAAATATCTACTCTTCTAATAGGGTTCTACTGCTCTGAATCAGCAGTTCTCAGCCTTTTTAGACTCAAGGCACCCCTCAGAAAACGCCAGCTCTTAGCTTTCATTTGTTCCTTAATTACAGAAAAATAATAGAACATTTCTGCTGGTGCAAAGAACTCAGAAATACCACAACAGGTCAGAATGTTTTTGAAACTATGGATTTCTATTTGAAATCTCTGGGTTTATCTTATGAATCATGTGCAGGTGATGCACACATAACAGTGCTGTATTGTGCAGCACTCCATGGTGCACTTTATATTGCTGACATTGCTGCATCACGCTGTTTGAGTATTACTGTATAGGAACATGCATGTATTTCTGCATGCACATGCACACATGCATATGTGCATATACATACACGTGCACAAATAAGAAATGATTATGCTAAAGTGATATACACATGTGTGCAAGATGGAGTATACACCAGCTCTGTAAAGGCTAAGAAGAACAGCTTTCTTTTTAGGGTTTTCCTGAAAATACAGATCCAAGGACCAAAGGAGGAAACAGCTAGAGGAAAGGATGTTGTCTTGCAATAGTAGTTTCTGGTCTGAGAAGCACAGAGATTATTAGTTTGTTCTCTCACATGAGACCAGAGCCTTGTGAGGCAGGTAGGACAGGGCCTGACTCTTTCTTTACCCAACTTGTAGGATTGTGGAAAGTACTAATTCATGCTTGCTGGAATGTGTAGGTTATCAGAGAGCAGCAAGCTGGGAAGAAGTCAGGATATAAATTGCCCCTTTCCCAATGTACTGGAGGGCCGGATCTAGACATTCAGGCACGTGGGGTTTGCAGTGCCACAAATTGCCCAGTCACTTTGTGGCACCACAAACTATACCCCCAGCACGTTAAAACATGCCCTGCACTGCAAATTTGCAGCATGGGGGCAGAATTTGCTATGGGGAAATCCCACCAAAAAACATGGTGCAGCGCACACCACAGGAGCATGTGCCAGCAGGCATGGAGGCTCAGTCCTCCAGGGAGATGCTCTGGCTACTGGCTAGACCATCTCCCCTCCTTTAGTGCCACCCTGGGCTCCTTTTGCATGCTGGGAGCCAGGAGAAACAGGGAAAGAGCAGTTTGCCTGAAGTGGGGCATTTTTCCTTGCACCAAACCACACATGCAGGGCCATGCACAGTGGCAAAAAGTGGTGTGTGGGGATGCGCCCAAGGACTCTATGTATAGCAATTATAATTTATCCCAAGGACAAGGAAGTGTTATTTGCTGTAAACCTCAGGTCCTAGTTTTCAGGTGGGGAGGGGGATCCGCAGTAAGAACAATTGGAGCTGTTTTCTCTATTTAAAGTTTTGGGGGGCGTTTTTTGAACTTGGCTGTGTTCTCACCAAGATCTCAGTCTACTCTGGGTGTATATAGTAGATCCTCTATTGATGCAAAGTACTTAATGAGGTAATATAAAAAGTGTTTGATAAGATCATATGCAGATAACTTGTATGCCACCCTAAGCTTAAATTTATGGTTCACATAGCCTGCTCCATGCAGTGGACAGGATAGGGCATGGGGCTTTGCAAACTTTAGTAGCTCTGGTTGGGGTAGGTGTTTGACAGTGTTGGGGAAATCTGAATGATAATCTGTGGCTATGCAGCTGGGTGCCTAAAGGAGGCTGTTCTATTGCAGGGGACTAAAATGATGCGGGGGAAGGGATTCTGGCAACTCCTGAAGGGGTAAAAGGCTTATTCTGGGAGAAACGTGGTATGACTGGTAGGAACAGTGAAGTTGCCTAGAGTGGGAATTGGGCTCTTCACTTGAGAGGAGGGAAGCTGCTCTTACTCCTCCTCCTTTCTTATACCTGATCCTCTATGGGGAGCAATAATTAGAGGCAACAGGCAGCCTGCTCACTAGGCATTACAACACCCCCTAATGGCCACAAGGCAGAACTGCAGCCAAACCCCTGTCACCTGGCATTCAAACTGAGTGGCAGGAGTGCCTGACAGAGCTGCCAAATACATTAGTGCCAGAGGAGAAGTGTGGTGCTGGGGGTGTGGGGAGGGGGGAGGACAGGGGATGTGTGAAGCAAAGAAATTCCTATCTGAATGGTCAACATTCTCCATCCTACTACCTTGTCCTTACAACTCCACAGGCAGGACCTGCCAGGAATAGTAAGCTACTTTTCTCCCACAGAGAGGTCAATAAAATCTTTCTCCCTAGAGATAACTGAAATCATTTCCAATGTAAACATTTCCTTTTGGACACAAGTTTTAGTCAGATTCCTTTTTTCCCACAAGGAAAATTATTTAAAATTAAAATTCATTTAAAAAAGAACTAGAGCATTCAGTGCTTCACCTAGCAATGGTAGCATTTGGGGTTTTTTTAAAGCTGTTTTCAAACTCTTGTAACTTAAAAATTAATAACATAAAAATATGGCTTTCAGGAAGAAAACAAAGACTTTTGCTTTTCAATATATATATTTAAAAAATGGGTACTTCCTCCATTGTTTTGCACTTTCTGCAAGAAAACTGAAAAATGTTTCATAGTTTCATAGTTTCTAGGGTCGGAAGGGACCTGAGCAGATCATCGAGTCTGACCCCCTGCCATGGCAGGAAAGAGTACCAGGGTCAAACGACCCCAGCAAGGTGTTCAACCAGCCTCCTCTTAAAGACCCCCAGGGTAGGAGCCAGCACCACTTTGCT
This sequence comes from Gavialis gangeticus, assembly GCF_001723915.1. NCBI lineage: Eukaryota > Metazoa > Chordata > Crocodylia > Gavialidae > Gavialis > Gavialis gangeticus. Next base: position 124,112,164 of record NW_017729022.1, on the reverse strand, counting down.
TGGAAGTTAGTTCCAGATCCTAGCCGCCCTGACAGGGAAGTAGCGCCTCCTGATGTGTAGCCTAAATCTACCCTCTGCCAGCTTGTGACCATTATTTCTAGTCACTCCTGGGAGTGCTCGGGGGAACAGGGACTCCCCCAGTGCCAGCTGGTCCCCCCTGACTAGTTTGTAACAGGTCACTAGATCCCCCTCAGCCTTCTCTTGTGGAGGCTGAACAGGTTCAGGTCCCGTAGACTCTCCTTGTAGGGCCTGCCCTGCTGCCCCTTGATCATGCGAGTGGCCCTCCTCTGGACCCTCTCCATGTTGTCCACATCCCTCTTGAAGTGCAGTGCCCAGAACTGGATGCAGTACTCCAATTGTGGCCTGACCAGTGTCGCATAGACGGGGAGGATCACCTCCTTGGACCTGCTCGTGATGCATCTGTGGATGCATGACAAGGTGCAGGTAGCCTTCCTAACCGCGTCCCCATATTGGCGACCCATGTTCATTTTGGACTTAATAATGACACCAAGATCCTTTTCTGTCTGTATGCTGACTAGAAGGGAGTTCCCCAGCCTGTAG
>NW_017729022.1:124102302-124106603 GCF_001723915.1 Gavialis gangeticus | reverse complement strand
CCGCCTTGGCCTTCCTGACTGCCCCCCTGCATCCCCGCGCAACTACAGTTACTGAGAAAACTTTGAAAGGGAGCATTTGCAAGAGGAAGCCTGGTTTTCCAGTAAACTCTGTTTATAGCACACCAAACTGTACTCAAGTATTTCAGAGAAAAGTTACTTAAAATAGTTATATCAGGGGCATGTCTACATGTGCAAATGCTGCAGGGTGGGTTTACTCTAGAGTAAGTTACACTAGAGTAAATCCACCCTGTGCAGGTGTCTACACATGCAGGGATGTGGGAGAAGATCTGCTCCTGGCAGTGGTCTGCCCCAGCCTCTGCACCCACCCCCTGCAGCAGCCAGGACCAGCTCTAGGCTGCCCTTGGGTGCTAGCTCAGGGGCTGGCAGGGAGCACAGGGCCAGGAGACAGCTGTCTCCTTTTGGGGGGTGGGGGGTTGGGATGTGGTGAAGGAGTTGGGAGATTGATCCCTGCCCCTGAGGGGCTGCCCGCTGCCAGGGTGGGCTCTGCCAATGGGACCCAGGCAGGGACAATATCCCCCTTCCCTGGCAGCAGGGAGCTCCTAGCCCCAGTTCCCTGGTCGGGGGCAGGGGACTTGGAAAGAGCTGCAGGGGAGGGGTAGGTACCAGCCCCCTGCTGTAATACATCAGTGGGGCAGCTAGCAGCAAGCCCCTGGCTGCTTGGGGATTCCCAACCTGTTCCCAGCCCTGGTCTGCAGTCGTGGAGCTGTGGGTGGGAAGAATCTCCCCAGCTCTTGTTCTGTGATCGCAATCGAGGAGGAGGGGCTGGGAGATCCCTGCTGGTGGCGCACGGGGACATTGTTTCTGTCCCAGCTCTGGTGCCCCAGCAGCAGGCAACTCCTGGGGACAAGGAGCAATCTCTCACCTCCTGTTGCCCGGCTGCCAAGAAGCAAGTCTGCTCTCAGTCGGCTTTCTACATGTGCTGTACAGTGCGGTAAGTAATCATAAGTAGATTTGCTACCTGTATTTACAGGTAACAAATTTACTCATGATTAGAGCTAATTACTGCACAGTAAGTGTCTGGACATGTAGATAGTTATGCCTACTGTGCAGTAATTCGTTCTAATCTCAAGTAAAGTATCTCATGTAGATGGGCCCAGTGTGAGCACTTGATCAAAAGACTAAAGTCTTACATCATGCCCTGATGGTCAACAGGCTGGGTAAGACCAAAGGAGAAGTCTCTTATCTGAGAATATTCTGCCAAAAGCCCTCAAATGATAAATATTTGGAAATAACATCGGGAAGGGGGGAAGGGGGTGCATCTACTTGTTCATTAATGTGCCGTAATTACAGCACATTAAATTAAGTGCATCTAATAACAGGTACTAACTTAATGCGCTGTAATCAGCGCTAGTACGCATTAGTGCAGATGAACGCTTTTTATGTGATGCTTAATGCCCATTAGCCTAAAGAGACTGTGCATTAGCACAGATGAACGCCTTTTGTGTGATGCTTAGTGCCCATTGAACAAATCTACTGCACATTAGCATGGTTTTTGCTAGCTGCACTAATACACAGTAGAATTAGCCCAATGGGCATTAAGTGTCTTATGTAGACACGCCCAAGGCGGATCTTTAAAAACACTTAAAAGATTTAGGAACATGAGGCCCACTAAAAATCCATGGGATTTCTGCTCTTAAATGCCTAAAGCACATTAGAAAATCACTCCCTAATGCTTTAGCTTGTCTCAGTTACCATACCCTGGGAAGAGAGAGCTGTCCTCCCTTTTAGCTGGTCCCCAAATTACTTACAGCTTTAAATGAAAACTCTGTAGCTTGGATCTAATTGGAAGTTAGTGCAGAACACATTTCATACATTGCATAAAAACAGGTTTCAAGAGTTCCTCTAAAAAACACATTGTACTAAGCCAATCTCTGGGTAGCTGTTTTTTTGATAAGTCCAGCAAGACTCAGGTCTAAAATAAAGGGTCGTTAACTTAGTCTGAATGAAGAAGATGTTCATGGCCATTGACGCTACCAGTCTTCCTAAATACTAGGGCTGTAAGCATAAAAGCATCAGTTATTAAGAGTAAACAAATCCCTTTGCTCAGAAGACCTGACTAAGTCTGACGTAATCAGGATGATTTAATTGTGTTAATTCTTTTGGCTCCTTCACCCAGCCCACCAGCTTTACTTCTGGTTCATACAAACTGAATGTCAGCCTACTACCCGTCATCCACTTTATTAGGCACTGAGTCAGATGCACAATTACTGTGCCATCCTAGTGCTACCTTGTCCACCTCTATGGCTAGGAAGAACAGGGACCATGCTGTTGCTTGCAGGTTCTCCAAGACCTTAATAAGCAACACTGGCTGAAATACAAGCAGAGATCTACTCTTGCCTTTGAGTAGATCAGCGATTGGCAACCTTCTCAGGGTGCAGGCCAGAATAAGCCATCTTGGGTGAGAGGTGGATGCTAGGACCCAGATGCCTCAGTTGCCAGTTTTCTTCACTTCAGCATGGGGGAAGTGCCCACTGCCAAATACCACCAAAGCTCCCCCACTGCCACCACTGAAGCCCCATGTCTGAAACCCAGATCCGATGGCTCCATGTGCCCACAAGTTGTCGACCTCTGGACTGAGCCATGTACCCCTGAGACTTTCATATGTTTTCTGAGTTTTAAACTGATTGCAGAAGAAACATCAGATGAGTCCCTAACAATGGTTGACACCTTACTGGAAAGCCCTGAATCTTCCAAAGCTCATGATGGTGTAGATGCAGTATGGGTGCCATTTTGAGTGGCTTGTCAGCCTCATCAGAGACATTAACACCAGCCAAAATAGACCACAGGGCTAATATACAACTGGACAAAGTGTCCTACATTATTACACATGGCTGATCTGGTTATCACGGGTCCCACATGCAGCCTGTGACCTTTTTTGGCATGAGAGGAAAACTGTCAACAGAGCTGAAGTTCTGCATTTTATAGCAATTATACTGTAGTCAAGTGTTGGAATAGGTGCATGAGGGACACCAGGGCCTGACAAAATGTCAGAAGCCTGAAGGTGAGTGCAGGGGAACAGCCTAAGGCAGGATCTACATTGCAAGGTGAAATCATGTAGGTCTTATGGCAGGGGCAGGCAAAATATGGCCCATGGGCTGGATCCAGCCTTCCAGGCCATTCTGTCTGGCCTGCAGGGCCCCTAAAACATTTAGAAAATGAATATTTATCTGCTCCTGGCTGCCTGTCAAAGATGACAGGAGCCAGGGGAAGTAGGACCCAGGGGGAGCCAGCAGCAGAACTAAACAGCTGCAGCAGCAAGTCTGGCCTGCCCTTCCACCCCCCCACCCCCACCTGAATTCTCCTTACCCCAAGCCCCAGCTGGAAGCCTCTGGAGCCTTCTGGCCTGGAACTGCTCCCGCCTCCCCCCACCGAGGAAAATACAGATAAGAAGGAGGTAGGGGAAGGGAGGCAGGGAAGGACAGTAGGCAATTGCCAGAGTCCTCATGGACAGCCAGGTTGGCTCCTGCGGTCCTGGCACTGCAGCTGGGAACCACATGGTGAGGATGGGGGGGTGGGGAAATGGCTGTGGCAGGTGGGGGGAAGAGACAGTGAGTGAGGTGCACAGAGCACAGTGACAGTCAGGCAGGAGCATGGGGCCCACACCAGTGCACCAGGGCCAGTACCAGCAGGGCCCAGAGCGGAGTGGCTAGAGCATGGGGCCAGGCTACCAGGGGCTCTGTGGAGATAGGCTGGCTCCCTCCTCTGCCTGCTTGAGGAATGCAGCCTGGCTCCATAGAGCCCCTGGCAGCCTGGACCCCACGGTCCTGCTGCCCTGCTCTGGGCCCCGCTGGTGCTGGTCCTGATGCACCAGTGCAGGTCCCACACTCCTACCTAGCTGTTGCTGTGCTCCACACACCCGCTCACTGCCCCTTTCCCCAGCATGTCACAGCCATTTCCCTGCTGCCCCCCACTTGCCAACCGGCACCACATGGTTTTCAGCGGCAGTGCTGGGACCACAGGACAGCTGGGACATTGTGCCAGAGTGGCTGGGAGGTGGGGGGAGGAAAGGGAAGTGGTAGGAAAAGGTCAGTAGTGGCAGATGGGGGGCAAGTGGCAGCAAGCAAGAGCACGGGGCCTGCGCCAGTGCCCTGGGGCCAGAAGTGGCAAGAGCACAGAACCCAGGCTTGCAGGAGTGCTGGCAGGGGCATTGCCTGCTGTCAAGGAGGGGTTGGGGGTAGGCTGTGGGCAAACCCTCCCCCACCATACAAGCCACAACCCTCCCCATGCACCCTCCCCCAGACACAACCCCCACAAAACCCAGAACCACCCACACCCCACGC
>NW_017729022.1:124080579-124097302 GCF_001723915.1 Gavialis gangeticus | reverse complement strand
CCCCCCCCATAAAAGCCACAACCCTCCCCATGCACCCTCCCCCAGACACAACCCCCACAAAACCCAGAACCACCCACACCCCACGCACCCCCACAACTATCCACCCCCCACAAACCTATACCCACCCTCCCACAATTCTATATATATAAAGGGCTTAGTCTGTCTGTCTCTGTGTCTGTCTGTTTGTCTGTGTGTCTGTCCATAATGATCTTGTGGGGTGTGGCACATGACAGGGCATGGCTCCAGTCAGTGCTTCATCAAGAATACCCATTAAGAATGTTGGGCGGGCCGTGGCTCCAGTGGAGCAGGCCAAGCGGATGTGTAGTAGGGGGTGGCAGGTGGCATGTGGCCAGACATGGAGCGGTAGCAGTGCCCCCTGCTCCTGGGAGGTGGCAATGGCATGGGGTGGTGGGTGGCGGTGCTCCATCCCCACTCACCCCCCCTCCCATCATTCTTGATAGGCAATTCGCTAGTATACAAGAGTAAGACCTCATTTTGAGCTATTATACTATCACCTCTATGTACACTACACAAACACATGTAAATCAGGGCAAAAATATTTTTTTAAATGAAATTTATGAATGTTGTAGTACATGTTTGATTTTTAGAATATAATTTGACATTTTTCTGGTTCAGAGATGGCAAAACCCCTTACTGAAAGGAGTAACTCCAGGGGACAATGAGAGAGACTTCTGGTGACAAAGGTTAGGGGTTAGGGGGTGGGATGTCTGGTCCCAAGATGGTGACCAGGGGGTGGGACACCTGTCAAGGGGTGGGGCAACCCATGCAGCCCTCGATGACTTGCCAAAACTCGGTAAGTGGCCCTTCACCCAAAATAATTGCCCACCCTGTCTTATGGAATCACTAACATTATACATCTCAAACCCCATCACACCCAAGCATTACTGAATAGCTGTGGCATGTGCATATACTGATGACTGTGCAGGCATACAGGGACACTTATGTGCAGGGTCATATGCATGAGGGTATGCAGATACTATAGCTGATCACAACAGTATTATATTTGGAATCCTTCCAATCCATATAGTTGATATATCTAATGAATAAACTTAATCAAATTCCTACAAAATGGGATATTATTAGTCATTGTAATTAAGGGTATTATACACACACACGAAAACTAGTAATTACTCTATTTTACTGCATACAGTACATCCTGGAATAAGAGACGCACCTTGTTTTTGAAAGGCAGAATGAAGAAAAAAGATCTTTTCTTGTACTAAGCAACTGAATAGCAGCAGCTAGGGAGCAGAGCCTGTTCATTGTTCTGCTCCCTGTGGTTCATGTGCAGAGTTACTTTTGCTTTCCTATTGCAGAAGCTTAGCCTGCAGAAATTGCTGTTACCATATTTTGTTGGTCATATCGCACACCCCAATTCCCAGCAGCTCATTTTGGGGGGAAAAGATGCATGTTGTATGTGATAAAATATGGTGTGTGTATTCTGGTGGTGCCCAAAGACCCCAGGTGAGATCAGGGGCCATTACACTTGAGGCTGTACATACAGAAAAGAGCCCTTGCTTGGGAAGTTTTACCATCTACAAGGTACTGCCATAAAAATACCTAGGAGTGAATAATATTAAATACCAAATTCTTATATCTTTACTTACCTTGAATAGCATTTCTTCCACAAAAGTTTCCATTGATTACAGTGGGAATATACATGAAGTAATTTGCTGATTAGGGCAAGTAAGGGGTAGGAAATCTGTTTAAGAGGACAGAGTTATATAAACCTACTCTGGCTGTCATCAAGCTTTTCATAATATTCGAGTTCCCAAAATTGAAAAATGTATGTAACTGAGTTGGCACTTCAGAGAAGAAAGAAAAAAAGAAATTTCTTCTTTAAGGGACTGACCCTGCAAGAGACTGGGTATCTCTTTAGTGGTTCTGAGGATCATTCAGTGAGCTCAGCGTTTTGCAAGAGGTGTTCAGCTCTTTTCAGGTTTAAGTCCTCAATGAAAGGACAAGGGAAGGTATTTGCTTGAATGGTGAGAATGCTTTAAAAAAGAGCACTGAAAATTCAGTTTTGAAATGACCATTTCAAGGTATAAGTTTTATATTTGAATTGATTTCTCTCTCTTCTCCTTTTTCTGTGCAAATACCTTTTCAGGGCTAGTCTAATGGATGTGATAGATAATATTTGCTGCTCCCTAAAATCGTTAGCCCCATCTACCAGTTGGGGGCATGCTGAGACAAAGGAAAAGCTCTCATAGAGCAGCACAGACTCTCAGTATAGCCAAAGGGTGCTTTGCCTCTACAGCAGGCTTTCAATTATTATTACCTAGTGAGTCTCTGACTGTTTTTCCATCTGTATACAGTGTAAACAAAGGGCATGCTTTAAAAATTCTTTCTTTCGTTAAGCCCAGAACCTCATATGAGTCAGGCCTTCAAGGACTCTGAATGTACAATTCTCAGCTAAATAGGTGGAGAAATGCTTTCTTGACTTCAGTATATGACTTGAATAATTGTCTTCTACAGCTGGGAAACAGACCCTCTGGGACAGATCTCAGTTGATATGAACTGGTGTCACTATACTGACTTCAATGGAACAACGCTGATGTAAACCAACTGGGGATTTGCCTGTATAATTATTTTATTTTGCTACGCTCCCACATTATTAACTCTTTAGAATAGTCAGGAAATAAAGAGTAGCCATTGCTAAGATAAAGCATGTTAGTTAATCTTTCAGGACTAGATCCTCAGCTGATGAAAATGGGACATTTTTGCTTCCAAGATGTTTCAGTTTGACAGATACAAAAGCAGTGCTGTGAAACTGCAACTTTTTTTCCAGGTGATTAGAAAACAAAACCCTGAAAGAGCAAATTAAAGTGCCACAGCATTTCAAAGGGAACAAAGAGGAATGAAAAGTATGATGTACCCAGCCACCTGTTTCTGCGTGACAAAAACTTCACTGTTCCCAGATTATTTTTAAAAATCCAGTATAGAGCCTGGCTTACCTTTACAACCTTCAATAATTGACAATACTGTCCTCAAAGTGCACTAAAATGTTTTAAAATATGTATGTTTAAGACACTGCATGAGATTCAAATTCAGAATCTTTTGGAAAATATCTTAAATGCTTCCCTAGCTGTTAGCAAATGAATTGTCTCACTGACTTCACTGAGTCTGCTCATGTGATTAACATTTGGTGCATGCTTAAGACTTCCTTGCTGAACTAGGGCTATATTAGAGACCTGGACTAAACCTACACACTACTTATCTCACATATAAGCAGTCTATAGGTCCTCTTTAATCTCTGTATGCTAGGGCAGATTTCTCTCTGAGCGTAGGACATTTACTCAGGCATTTCCCCTAATGACCACCCCCAATCCTTATACAAAATCCTCTCAACTGAATAGGGTAGTGCTTTCAACCATGGCAGGTGGCTCCCCCTGGGGTATAAATTCAAATCCAAATGAAACTTTGATTTGGGCTGCTAACCCACCTATTTCACAAGCAAAACCACTTGTATACTAATAGTCTTCCAGTGCCTTCTCACAGTCTCCAACCCAGAAGGATAGAAAAGTTCTCCCACTACTCATTGGGAAAGAAGCACTGAGTGTCTCAATTTACTCCAGCATTACGAATCATTGGTGCACCCTCCAAAGTTCCAGGGAGTACGGACCCAGCAAGGACACAGTAACTTAGATGGGGGTTGGAGTGTGCTTTCTCCTACCAGATGCTGATCAGTCAAGTTAATTCTGCAGTGCAAACATACCCAAAGTGAATGTGGTACCAACCCTGTAAGATGTTGAGTGCCTCTTGAGACATGCTAAGTGCTTTCAACTTCCATTGACAGTGGGATAACTTTCTCACTGAATTTTCATTAGCTAAAAACAATCACTCGTTCTCACACCAACCTATTTTCTTGTCTCACAGAGACTGAGGCTGTCCTGGAGACCTGTTCAGGGGCCTAATTCCTCTGGGGAATTTTCAACCTCTGCTTCTTTATTTTTACAGGCAATCCAAGGAAGGAGAAGTTAAGCTTGCTACTCAGACCTCTGCGTACAATCCTGCAAACGTTATTAAAGGAAGCCATCCTTACTCAGGAGAGTACTCCCTTAGGTTATTCATAAGAACAATGGTCTGAAGGAGGAGAGTCTCCATTGGTAGTCCTCCTTATGTGAGCCAACAGTGTGCCATTGTTGTGAAGAAGGCTAACAGCATAATGGGCTGCAATAGTAGAAGTACTGACAGCAGATTGAGGGAAGTGATTCTTCCCCTCTATTCCATACTGGTGTGGCCATATCTGAAGTACAGTGTCCAATTTTGGGTCCCACATTACAGAAAGGTTGTGGACAAATTGGAGAGAGAGCAGCAGAGGATTAGGATACAGGGGCACATGACTTATGAGGACAGGTTGAGGGAACTGGGCTTAATTAGTCTAGAGAAGAGAAGACTGAGCAGGGATTTAGTAGCAACCTTCAACTACCTGAAGGAGGGTTTGAAAGAGGATGGAGCTAAACTGTTCTAAGTGGTGGCAGATGACAGAGCAAAGAGCAACAGTTTCAAGTTGCAGCAAGGGAAGTTTAGATTAGATATTAGGAAGAACTTTCTCACTAGGATAGTAGTAAAGCATTGGAACAGGTTACTCAGAAAAAATGTGAAATCTTTATCCTTAGAGGTTTTTAAGGTCGCAAAACCTTGGGTAGGATGATCTAGTTGGGGATAGTCCTGCTTTGAGCAGGGGGTTGGACTAGATGATCTCCTGAGGTCCCTCCCAGCCCTAATTGTCTATGATTCTGTTAAACATTTGTCAGGAGTAGGCATGCCTTTCAAAGAAAATATATTTTAAAAAAAATCAGCAGTGACCTAAATAGTCATTTAAGTTTGCACGTCAGCTGCAAATTGATCATAAAATGGGTGCTGGCAGGTATAGAAGGGCATAATTGTTCGGTTCAGTGTGGCATTTAGCAACAGCATTTGATTGGTTTCATGTGTACTGACTTAGGAGAGATTGGGCTAAATGCTTTTGAATGTGCCTAGTGTGAAGTAAACATTTACAAAAGCCTGAGTAGACTAACTATAAGTTGGGTGTGCATGTAGTTAATAAAGTTTGTTGTCTTTTCTTGACTGGCCTGCTGACTCAAAGCCAAGAGGCCACCTCAGCTAAATGCTTCATTGGGCTAGTATTGGTAAGGCACACCAATATCTATATTCAGGAACACAGAAAAAAAATGATGTGGCCAGCATTGCATTTGTCCACCCTGACTCCCTGACTTGAATAACCACATCACAGCTCATCACAGCTGGGTTGAGTGTGGGCAGCATGGATCAAAATCAGATTCAAAGTGCCTTCATTAGGTTCCTAACTCCTACAGTAGAGAAATCAATGGGAGTGGTGTTTAAGAGGGATTAACTAGCTAAAAAGGAGGCATTAGGTTAGATACCATATTTACTCAAATATAAGACAAGGTTTTTTTCTCCCCAAGCTCCTCATCTTATATTTGCATACCTCATTAAATACATTATCTATCATTAAACTGCTGCCAAAAACTGCCTGTGCTTAGTAGTGGGAACCAACTATGAAGTGATTAAATGTACCCGACACTGAGCATAACTGAAAAGTATGTGACCCATAGTGAGCAGACATACTGATAGGGACCTTTATTTCTTTACTTTAGCCCTGAAAAAGGGCAGTTGTTCCCTCCACAGGGAACTGGCATTGAGCTTGGAGGTACTGCAATATCAGGCCAGCATCATGGGGGCCAAAACCAGCCCTAACACCCTCCCTTTGGTGCCAAACAGTTTTAATCTTAGCCAAAAGGCAGAGAAACTGGTGTAAAAAATGCTGGTGGGAGCCTTTGTATTTTAATAAGATATATGGCCATGCCCATTAAGCACAGTCCCCCTCAGCACTGACACTTTTTCAAGTGAACATGAACCACTACATTAAATTCATTTTGGATTCTTCTTCACTCCTATAGCTCACTGTGCCTTTGTTTCTCATTTCCAATCATTCCTGTTTCTTCATCAGTTTTAACTGTCTGGCAAACATCACCAAAGAGGGCCCCAAACTGTTTACCCAGAATCCCTGTTGCCCCCTCTCTCAGGCTGTTGCATATGATTATTGTGGCCCTGCCCCAAGTGAGGTGGAGCAGGACCAAGTTGTCTTGCACCTTATCTGCATATAAATTTTTGGAGGATCCCAGGGCTTGTGACAAAAACACCGGATTGCAGTCATGGAGGGGAGACTAATTAGCATGTGGCTTCTTTGTTGGGTGGTATCTGGAGTACACACACACTGCTGTCTCTGCTGGGGCCCAGCCCAATGAACTGTATGGTACACCATTTGCCTTTTGGTTTTGGATTAATAACATGCATAGTTTATATTATATATAAGTCGGTACAAAGGTGCTACTTAAAAATGTGCTGATGGAGTACCTGTGCTAAAACTTACAGCACTTTTACAGAAGGTAAAATGCATCAATTCTGAATGAACTGCATCTATGGATACCCATAGCACTAAGGCAGTGTTTTCAAATTTGCACCCCACCCTTCCATGTGAGCAGCGTGAGACAGTCAGGACGGGGATAGGGGAAGGGCTTGCAGAGGGAAGAAGTTGGGGTGGTAGAGCGCAAGGGGGCTACCTGGCTTCCCCTACCTCGATTTATTTTTCCTGACCTAGCAGTGGGAAGGGGACAAATTCAAGGCAAACCTCCTATAATTAGATGCTATACCTGGAAGAATTATAACAAATTTATACATCTTCCATACATAGAATCTAATTATTGGCGGCCATTTGAGTAAATATTGTATGTTACTAGCTTGGGAAGGTTGATGTTAGTGAGATGATCTTGTGCTAATGCAATACTGACAGGAGTACTATGTGGTAGTCTCTGAGCATGGGCCATTTGAATCAGTTTCCCTAACTCTGAGGAGACTCAGGTTAAGTTGGGTGTTCCCACAAAAAAAAGAAAGATATGGTACCTCCTTCCCAAGCAGTCTTCCGTAATGCAAGTGTCAGCATTAAAAAAACATAAGTCAACAAAAAAATACACACACAGACACATACACTGAGGCCCAGGTTTACTGAACTCTTATTTGTCAAGCAACTTGAGATCCACAGATGAGAGTGCTACATTTGAATTTGTAGTATCAGCTGCCCTTTCCATCATGAAATATCAGAATATATTAGTATGTGTTAAGAACATTTAAAACACATGGAAATCTTTACTTAGGTCACTAAAGGTTGACAAGTGTCAGACCCCATATTATTTCCAAAGTTGATTGAAAATAATCCCCTAAATCAATTTTAGGGTCAGGTCTTTTATGTAAATCTTTATTTAGGAACTTTAGAAGGGTTTATTTTCAGTGCCAGAACTCCTTTCTGTAAGTGAATGTATAGGGATTCTTAAATCTCTGGATTATATAGCTGTTGCCCATGCATACTGAGTTGACTACTTCTTCTTTGAATTTTCATTTAAATATGAATATGAATGCACAATACATTGCATTTTTCACCTATGTAACTTAACCATTTGAATTATGACTTTCCCCATCACAGAGAAGCTAATTCACTTTGCACTCCAGTGAAAGACACTTATTGACCCCTATGGGAATTCATCAGTTTTGATAGGAGTCAGATTACCATCTTATTGTGTTAATGGCAATAAAGTTTTCAGTTTTTTAAATTAGTTGCATCTAAAGGTAGATAATCACAGTTTTTCTGAACGATAAATTTAAAGTTGTCTTGAAAGAGATTTTCAAAATTGGTTAGAAGAGTTGTTTCCTGCCTGAAATTCTGTCATTGGACTCATTCAAAAGCCAGTGGATGCTGGGCAGTGTCCTCTTCTCAGTGTCCCTCCCTGAAGCACTAATATTAACCTTTGCCCTGCACTCCCATCCCTGTTTTCACGTTTGTTGTTCCCCTGAATCACCTGCATCTCCTGTAGCCTCCCTCACTGGAGGACACTTAAAGTTTTCGTGGTGGGCCTAGGGCCAGCACCCTCTGCACAAGAAAGAGGCCTGTCTGAAACTCTGCATTCTACATTTCTATCTAGAGCACATGTTTACACTGAAGTAATAGCCTATATAAGAGGAGTAGAGGTTGTAGCCGTATTGGTCTACAGGCAGAAGGAATCAGAACTCTGGGCAGAGGTAATATCTTTTATTAGACCAACTAGATATTTGCAAAAAAAAATGTCTTTATTTGCGAGCTGTTGGGCCCACTCACCCTTCTTCAGGCATAGGAGAGTGCAAAGATTGTAAAATTTCTCCTATTCATGAAAATTCTTTTCATTTCCATGTAGGAGAAATGTTACGATTTTTGCATTTTCCTATGCCTGAAAAAGGGTAAATGTGCCCCAAAACTTGCAAATAAAGAACTTTGTTTGCCAATAACCTGTATGAGAGAGTTTGCTATGCAACTATTTACAGAAATGGCATAAATTGTTCTGCCAGAATATCAGCCAATATAAGAGTTGAAATGCATTTCTCCTCTGAAAAGGGACTCTGAAAATGTCATTGTAGGAATCTGTGCTTATTGTATGTCTCTGATTTCGTATCAGATCTGCTCAGACTAAAAGTAAAAGGATGTGTTTATTCCTAACAGCCAGCCCTGCAGGCTTAGCCTGGAGTCTGCCAGTTAATCTGGTTTCATTCTGACTTGTATATCCAGCCCGGTAATAAAGTCTGGATTAACCCTTTAGTGGGCCCTAGGCAAACAAATGTGTGGGTCAAGACCCTCCTCATCACCCCAGCGCTGCTGCCTGTGGGGAGCGGAGTTTGGAGCTGCACTAGGAAGCAGCCACGGCAGCAGTGAGGCTGGTGGAGGGGAGGGGAGGGGAAGAGAAGGGAAGGGGAGGGAGGGGAGGTGGATGGGGCCATTTGCATTGCCTCCATGGAGGGAAGAACTGGGACCCCTGACAGCGCAGGGCCCTAAGCATGTGCCTAATTTGCCTATGCATTAATCCAGCCCTGCCAGTAATAAAACAACAGCACACCAAATTCTACCTTCAATGACACGTGTGGGCCCCCTTTGTCTTCAGTTTCATCAGTGCAACTCCGTTAGTTTTCAGTGGAGTTGTTCAGGTAAAACTTGCTGTGTTACAGTTTGAAGACAGTAGAGTTACTAAGGTGTCATGGAAGGCAGAATCTTGTCTGTGACATTGTTATTTCTAGGATGGGTAGTGATTCACGGGCCAGAAAGAACCCATCTTGACAGTCAGGGCCCAAAAAGAACTAGCATGGCTCACAGAAAAGCATTCTGTGTCTTGATACATTTCTATAGTTGATGGCAGAGACAATAATCTTACAGCAACACTGTAGAGTCATTTTTTAGAGAAGAATCCTGTCTTAAGTGTTGTTTCTGTTATTCACCAAAACAAAGAGCTTCACAGAAAGCAAATGCTCTAAAGGGTGACAGGTGAAGTAATGAAGTAGCAATGGTCTCAGACAGTGCACCCAAAACTAGGAGGAGAGGATGGGAAGGAGTCTAATGCAGTATTATCAATTCAAGCATATTCTAGTTCAGAGTACTTGTCATGTTGAAAGTGTCCCCAGATCTTTGGCGATAGTGGGGCACCCCTTATATTTAGGTGTTATAGGGAATTTTGTAGTGTAAAAATGGTTTCCTTTTTAGAAAACGTTGTGTACTATACTGCAGACATTCTGAAATCTGGGTGTGATCACATAAGCTAGGCACAGCTAGGGTTGGTCAGAACTTGAATGGGAGACCTCCAGGGCAAACTCTGGAGAGCATGTCGCTTATGTTTTTGCTGTGTGTATGTACTGAACTAGTTTCACAACCTGGTGTCAAGAGGCACCAGGCAGACTTTCAGATGAAAGGGAGAACTGTGGTTTTGGGTGCATCTGGTAATTAAATCTGGCATGGCAAACTGAGAGGCTAGAAGTCCTGGTCAAAATCCATTATACCTGGTTATCAGGGATCCTGGTTTTCTCTCATAAAAAACACCCCCAAACAAACCCCAATTTTGGATTTAAAAAAGTAACCCAAGATCCACATTTTTCTATGATTAAAATGAAACACCACTGTTGGTTAAGGGAGCAGTGCAGGGAACGCCTGCATGTGCAATGTGTGGCGCCGCATACTGCATGTCTGCACTCATCTGGACGCAGCCTGACTGAACAAATGAGTCATGACGAGAGAGACTAGTGTCTGCAGTACAGTATGGTCCTTTTATATATAAGAATAGGCTTCTTCTCTACCCGTGAGTGTGCAGGAAACTCCCTGAGCTGAAACCAAAGCAATTATTGCCTACTTGTTCCTTGTGGAACAGTATTTTTTGTTCTTCACTGTTGAGTGGGGTGAGTTTTGGTCTCCTTGCCCAAATAAGTGTCCTTTGGACCTTTACAAAAGCCCCCTTCCTTGGTTCAGCTGCCCCTCAAAGCATTGTGGTGGTGTTGCCATTGTCTCCCTCCTCTGATTGATATCCAGAAACATCCAGAGTATAAACCAACTGGCATGAAAGTCCAGGGACTGCAGAAGCTGGAAAGGATCATGCTGCAGAGAGGAACTTTTCCTTAGTTGCATCCTGCCTGCCTCTATCTGCCCTTAAATATCAAAGGAGCTTAGGCTTATTTGTGGTTTTGTGAACAAAGCATGGTGAGGAGTTAGCGCTCTCCCTTCAGATGGATTCACTACTTCTGTCTCTTGCCATACAGTTCATTGTCAGAAGACCTGACCCAGTGCGTACCAGAAGAATGTGGCCCAGACTTTTGTTGGCACTGGTCACATCGATAGTGAAAGCTGCACCAAGTAGTGAAATCTTGTTTGTATCTGTACTTTGTTTGACTATATTACAGCAGTTCCACAAAGAAAGCCAAAGACAGCTGGCATAAGCTGGTACTGTGGAATTCAGTAGCAGGGAACCTGAGGGGAGTGTGGCCTGTATATCATTGGCGACTGGTAGGGGGCGCACGGGGGTGCACGTTTCCCCCCTGACAGGGCTGGAGCCCCCTGATTGTCGACACTGATGGTGCCAGCAGGGCTGGTGTCCCCCAGACAGGGTCAGCCGCTTCTGTGGGTGCCCCCCCAGATTCAGGAGGCACCAGTCACTCATGCCTGTATTTACAACAGAAAGACAGAGAAAACCCAAATGAATGGTGCCTGCCTTGTAGAGTTTTGAGTCTTTCTTATAAAAGATCTGTCCTTTTGTGTTCTTAAATCCATGGTGTGGTGCTGTGAGCTGAGCACTTTACACTTTTACTTTCCTTTCCTTTTTCTGTGCCCTTGTGTGTGGGCAACTGGTGCCTCCTGAGTCTGGTGGAGCACTCACGGAAGCTGGCGGTGGTAGTGGGCACAGAGCTGGCAAGCACCCACAGAAGCTGGTGGAGGCATTGGCAGCAGGACATGGCTGGCGAACACCTGCAGAAGCCAGCAGTGGCAGTGGGGACAGGGCTGGCTAGCACCCACAGAAGCTGGCAGCAGCACTGGCAGTGGGGACAGGGCTGGCAAGCGTCCAAAGAAGCCAGCAGCAGTGGTGGGGATGGGGTTGGCGAGCACCCGCAGAAGCCGCCAGCAGTGTTGGTGGCAAGGACAGGGCTGGCGAGCACCTGCAGAAGCCGCTGGTGGTGTCAGCAGCGGGGACAGACCTGGCAGGGGGGCAGGGCATGCACTCCCAGTCACCTATGCCCTAGTGACAAGGTATTTAGCAGAATTCACAGATTCACTGGAATCTGACAGGGCCATGCCACAAGTGCTTCTGCTATGGCCTCAAGCTTGTGATCTCTGGGCTGTCAACCGTGTGCCTTAGCACCTGCACTGTGCCACCCCAGCCCCTTCCAGTAGTACTGAAGCAAGTGGAAGTTGACAGTATTAAGAGGCTGATTGTTCAGAGGGGTGGTTCAACCACAGTTCCAGTGCGAGTTGCAATGACTTGGCACTCTGGTAAATAGGTCCTTTGCAACTTACAGGCCTGGACTTTATTTATATTAATATTTTTCATCCATATCAGCTGTTTAACACATTTGGACGATTTACAATATATATTTAAGACATTCAAAGCCAACTTGTAATCTCAAAATCAGCTATAAAAATGTAATACGCCCAGGAAAATTAAGAATATGCTTAATTTCTTATCATACTTTTCACTTTTTTGAGTAACTTTCTTTTGTGGGGAATTTTGAGTTTTGTTTTCTTTTGTTATTTCAGTCTGCAGATAAAAGTGTGTGGCAGATTGCATTATGCTGTTAATTTTTCTTTTAGTAGGCTTGCTACAATGACTTATTTTGTGTCTGATATATTAGTTATCCAATTTTTGTAAGCTGATTTTAAATATGTTACTACGCAAAGTCTTTTTACAGCCTATGCAGCTTTTGATTATGAATGAGTGCAGTGATACACGCAGGAGTATTTATTATTTATATAAAATATATAAGCAGGAAGAATCTTCATAAATCACAGAATGCTATTATCCTAGGGGTTCATGACAGCCATATCTTTTTTATGGAAAATCAGAATACATTAAATAATGTAGGCATTGGAAAGAGACATTAAAAAAACTATATGATTGCTGTATTTTTTTCAATTCATTTGGTATGTAGCGTTTAAAATCTAAAGTCTGTTTTGCACAAATAAATCTTAAAATTAAGATTTAAGTAAAAATTTATAGGGAAAACTACTGTATCTGCCTGTAGTAGTAGTATATTTTATGACCTAAAGAACGCTGTAATAAACCAAGCAAGCTTCAAAAGCTGAAGATTTAATCTTGAAGGGGGGACTTTCTGAAACCTATTTAAAATAAGTTTTCTTTGCCAATCTAGTGCTTATTTTAGCTATCTATATATATATAACTAAAATAGGCACTAGATTAGCAAAGAAAACTTATGACATTTAGTTTCATAATGCATGTATTAGGTAAATAAATAAATACATGTTTATATAAGATGCATAGTGCACCTCTTTTTGGTATGATGTCTGCCATATAGCATTGGTAGCTGTAACATTTAATACATACAAGATGAAACTAAATTTCAGAAGCACATTAATATAGTAAAAGAGCCCCTCACTATATCTATTACAGAAAAGTCTTACTTTGGTTGTACTAGTCAATAGCTGTGCCTTAGAGTTTACTATACCATTTAATTAAATAAATTTACCTTTTAAAGGAAAATCCATTGCAGGCAATTTAGACTCTGGTGTATTGCAACCTTTTTTTTTTGAGGTTACTAGTGCTTTTAACCACTGTCTAAAGTGCATACAGTGTTAATTAGCATATTTAGGATTAAGTAGATTTACCATGCAGTAATCATTCTCTAATTCAGTAAGAACTATCTCTGGTGAATAGTGGACATTAATGACAGTTGCAAGAGCTTAGATATTACATAATCACTAATTACATTCTGCACAATTAGTGGAGACTCCTCAATGTGAATCGCTAATGGCTGATTCGTGTCATCAGCCTGTTCTGCCTGTAAAGAAATATAAACAGTCTGCATAATTTTCTGATTGTATTAGCATAGAGAAGGACATTATTAATGAAGTTTGGGGACCATGAAGACTGTTGATGTATGTGATGGACCAAAGCAAAAGACAGTGTCATCCTTGTTTAGACTCTGCCTTGATATACACACACACTTCATTATAAACTTCAAAGCTTCAGGTTTGTGGATTTTTTCCCTTAGTACAGATATTATATACAGCTTTACTCACTTTTCTTTACCATCTGAATGGTGTAAAATCACTATAAAACTACAGCATACGCAATAGGCAAATATCATGCAAGTAGGAATTTTGTTTAAAGGCTCCCTTGAAAATCCGATTTAGAGAAAATACTATAAATAAATAAAAGAGGCTGCAGTTTTTAAGGATTGTAATGCATACTGATTAAAAAAATCCAATGACAAAATATGAATACTCCTAAAATTTTATTTCTTTAGCCCTTTGGCTACCAGAACAGTTTGGCAAGTCTCTCTCTAATATTGGAGGACCGTAATAAAAATATCTTGCATTTGAATACAATCCTTCATCCAGAAGGATACAGAATTCAGTGCAGACTGTGATTCCCATTCTCATTTCAGTCACATTGGTACAACCTTCTTGGAGGCAATGGAGTTGTGGAGTAACTGAAAAGAATTTAGCCCCCATGTATAAAGACCATTATACTCATCACTGCTATACACTCATCTCGGTGGTGGGACTTGTAGCAATTCTACACCAGCTTCCCCACAGAAGAGTGTTTCTAAGATAGGAAGTGAAGAATAATAATGCATCTGACTGAAATGGCAGGGTAAGAAAGGGACATATTCCAGCATGATGGTTCTGGGTCTGATCCAACCCCATTTACTTGTATGTACAGACCTTTCTTATAGGAATAGTCCTATTGATGTTAATGTGAGTGTTTGCATAGGTAATGGTTACATAAGTGAGCAAAGGTTACAGTGTGGGCCCTTCTATTTACATATTTAACATTATTGTTGTTTATCGTACCTAGAGGCCTAAAGTGTCCATTCCGCCAAGCACTGAATACAGATGAAAAGACAACTCCTGCCCCAAAGAGCTGTTCAAATTTTCGCTGTTATCAAAATGAATGTTTTGTTGTCTAGTGATAAACATTTAATAATAAAGCAAATCTTAGTATTACAAAATTTGCTGGGAACATTTTACCTTAACATCTTTTTTTCAGCCAATCCTTAGAAAATTAAAAAAGGGCAAAGAAGAATCTATATAATGTAGTTTCCTGGCATTTTTGCTGCATACTACTGTTACTCTGCTTTGTTGTTTACAAATAAACAGTAATTTGTCATTCACAGCTAAATAAGTGGTCGGTTGTCTTTAAATACTAATGACTATGGTAAAAACAAAGTCTTTTGCTTGGAAATGCTCATATGTAATGTACTGACGCTCTTAAAACATCACTCTGTGAAGGAAGATGGAAACTTTCTTTGTCCCACTTCATTTACAAGAAGGATTCAGTGCAAATGAGGTTAATACATTCCTCTTGTAAAGAAAGAATAACCCTCCTCACCTCCCCCCAAAAAGGATTTTTGACTTCAGCATGTGCAGAAATGGGCCCACAATCCCTAAATCAGTGATTCTTAACCAGAGTGCCATGGCCATATTAGCAGTGTTAGACTGCAAATACCAGCATGATTCAGAAGGTAAACCCAGAGATTTCAAATAGGAATTCATAGTGTCAAAACATTCTGACCTGTTGTGGTCTTTCTGAGTTTTTTGCAACTGAAGGATTGATTTATTATTTTTCTGTAATCAAGAAACAAGTAAAAGCTAAGAGATAGCATTTTCTGAGTGGAGCCTTGAATCAAAAAAAAAATTGAGAACCACAAATAAATGGAGCCAAATTCTGTTTTTAAATCCAAGGTGGAAATAGGCAGTAATTTCACTAAGTCACTGGAGATACCCCAAGATCAGAATCAGGCCCTTCTGTTTTCAGGAGAATATCATTTAAAAAACCCATGAGAATGCATTTGTTTGTTTCTAAAAGACAATGTCACAGAAAAAACAATTTAACAAATGTAAGGTAGCTGGCAACTACAGCTGAGTACTCTTCTCTGACAGAGCACTATAGTGGTGGCACTAAATCTCAGTGGGTGTGTCTACACGTGCATTTACATTGGTTTAAATTTACTGCACAGTAAATTACTGCTCAGTAAGCGGGAATAGGCTGGTGTCTGCAAGTACAGGCATTAAAGCACATTAACGCTGTGTGTGGACTGACTTGGGACTAAAGTTTGTCCCAAGGCATCTGCTCATGCATTGTTGTGCAGGAACTGATCAGACATAAATTTGATACCTGCATGATGCAGGTATCAAATTTACGCTCAAGTCAGCATAAGTCACCATATTAACTGTACAGTATGGGTGTGCACATGTAGTTGCACACCCATACTGTGCCATAATTTAAGTTACTGCACAGTAAATGTGCATGTGTACATGCGCACAGTAGCACTGCATTTTGTTTTATTTGCTTTAATAATTTATTGCAGCCTTCCATGTCCTTGCACACCGAGGCATCCCAAAACATTATACTTAAAAGAGACCTAATACTAAAATCCTGCCCCCACTGAGGGAGAAGCAACAGCTGTTTAACAGCATGCAATAATGTTACATGACAATCTAGGACAGGAAGTGAGTGCCATGTCCAAAGGAAGCTGCTAAGGGAAATGACTGAGGTAGAATACAGTTGCTTCTGAGCTTTGACCTGGGCACTAGATTCAGCAAAAGTATATGCTAGGGAATTTTAAATGACAACAAGTTTCCAGGGTATCAGTTTTTTTATCATCAACTGTAGCTGCCCTAGCACCATCTGAGGGACAACAGCTCTGCACTAAGTAAAAGAATTGATTGTCATATGCTGAATAAGAGACTGCCATATGCTGAATGACTTCTGGTATCACTCCTGTGTTGTCCTACACATGCCCATTCACATCCTGTCATAACCTGTCCTGACCGCAGCCACCAAAGTCAACCTCACCTTGTCCTGCTTCCAAAGATGCATCTCAAGTCGGTCCAGAGAGGTGATACTCCCCCTCTGTTTGACATTGGTCTGGCCTCAATTGGAGTACTGCATCCAGGTCTGGGCACTGCACTTTAAGAAGGATGTGGCCTGCCTGGAGAGGGTTCAGAGGAGGGCCACCCACTTGGTTGGAGGGCAACAGGACAGGCCTTATGAGGAGAGGCTGAGCAACCTGAACCTGTTCAGCCTCAGCAAGCGGAGGCTGAGGGGGGATTTGATGGCTGCCTACAAACTCGTTATGGGAGATCACCAGCAAATAGAAAGGG
>NW_017729022.1:124064463-124080339 GCF_001723915.1 Gavialis gangeticus | reverse complement strand
CTGACCCCAAACTACTATGAAACTATGACAATTTTTTTCTTGTGAAGTTGAGCTGGATCATAGTAGAAGTGTTGTGATTGTTGTAATGCCCCATCCTTGCAAAAGGATGTGCACTCCCTAAGGGCTCCTTTATAGCTCATTCCTGCTAAGTGAGCAGCCCCTGGCAGGATCTGAGTTATCAGCAAGTTGTATATTTAGTGCTTGGACAGTATTGGATAAAACACTTCACATCCACTAAATAAAATATTTGATAACTGTGAAACGACTCATAAAAGAAATGGGATGAGACTGTAGGTGTAGGTGGGAACACTCAAAAAGCAGCATCATGTTAGACATTCAGGGGGCCTATACATAAGCATGGAGGCTGCTTCAACACACTGGAATCCCAGTGTGTCAGAGCAGACTTGATTGATCAAGTCTGCTGGAGCATGGCAATTACCATGCTCCAACAACCTCTTGCGTCTTGTGTATCGGTGCCCCAATACTTAAAAATGGCGATGGAGCCGCTTGAACTAAAGCTTGTCAAACAAGCTACCCCATAATTTGAACCCTGCAGGGATGCTGATACATGAGAGGTGGCGGTGCTTTAATTAGAGCAGCTCTTGGACCCACTTTAATTAAAGCACTGCTCCCCCATCCCTGGAGTACATGTAAAAGTGCCCTCAATTCCTACTTTGATAAGGGAGACAAACCATTTCAGGACCGTATCCAATTCCCAGAGATCCAGGGCAATATGGCGGCAGGATTGGGGTCCAAGTTTGCTTATATCTGACTAAAAGGGCCCAGTACCTACCAATATCCATACCAGAAGAATTCTCCTGAAATCACTGTCATTACCTTGGTATAAAGCTGAAGTGATATGGTGGTGAACTAGACCCATTATTTTAACTAGGGTTGGTTATTTGACTGGTCAAATAAAGTTTGGTCAAATATCAGTCAAGAAATGTAAAAAATTGCCAATAGGTCCAAGTAATACACTGAAAAAGCACAATTTTCCATTAAGAAAAGTGTCAAAAAACAATTAAAAAATCACTTTTCTGTTAAGAAAAGTCCAAAAAAGTAGGGTTTTTTGTAAAATTGCTATAATTTTTGATCAGTCAAAAATATGCAGTTAATGGACAATATTTGACCGGTCAATTGACTGGCCTGCCAACTCTAATTTTAACTGTGTCAGAAAGAGCTATGTTTAAACCAGGCTTAGGAAACAGATTTTTTTTTGTATTGTTTTAAAAGAGGCCATAAAATAACAGTTCTGTGGGGGCAGCAAACTAGATAATTGATGATTAGTCATGTTCAATTCTAACTAGCTTTAGAACATATTTATAAGTAACAAATGAACAAATAAGAAATGCGTTACACAATGTCGATTTTCAAAACCCTCAAAATATAAGCTGGGTTAGATTTATGTGCATGCTTGCTTGCTTGCTCTCTCTGCCCAAAGGAACAAATCCTTCAATTTCATTTCACAAGATCAGATAAGGTTTTTAAACAGTTTGTAATTATTTTAATGTGTATACAAGGGAAACTATTAATTCTCAGTTCTGAAAGTATGGAGCTTTAAGGGTTTTGAACAACGGGTACAATTTGTGTATCTTCTAGACTCTCTGGGTTGGATATTCAAAATAGCTGTGTTGAGTTATACCAGTAAGGAATATGGCCTGACATTAATTTTTCCGATATGGATGTAAAAGGTAGGAATATTCTTATGATCTATAATGGAAGATATATTTGAGGGGAAGAATGAAATGGTACAAATATAGCATAACTGAGGTGCTTGTTTGTTTTTTTATAGTACTATTCAAAACCTCTCTTGCATTGTGTCTGAGAGAGAAAGGGCTTTTTCGCCACTGCGACCTGGCTAATAACAAAGCAGTTTTCTTGTTCTTCTTTCAAATGTTATTTTGAGATTTTTGACTCCTCCAAAAACACTGCTGCCTTCTTGGGCATGGATTAAATGTAGATCTCAGTACTGAAGGAAATTTACATAAGTGCTGTTTGTGAAAGCAGAAGGTATTCCTTATATTATCACCAGAACATTTAAATCTTAATGACTGGCATTGTTGTCTAAAAGACGGTGTTTTTCCTGCTGAGAAACTGCATTAGATTCAAGAAACAGAGCTCATTTCCATTCACTCAGCAGTCTCTCTAGAAATGACATGCAGTGCTTGAAACTGTTTATTTCCAAATTCAGGCCTCCTCCGCATCAGTCATCAGCTTCAATTACCAGTTTTCCGGAGCCAAGCCATCAGGCAGTCTGACACCAGGGTCCAACCTAATTCCCACCTTCTCCAAAGTCAAGAGCATAATGTGCAGATGAAAAGGTGGAAAATAGCCTGGACTTCATTAGCATGCAGAGCCTGGTTGTTCATTTGCTTGCTGCGAATGAAAGTTCTGACACTCAGCGCTTTCTGCAATATGAGAAAAGTCCTCTTCAGAGTATATGATGTCCTTACTAGCAAGGAAAGGTCATCAAAAAGGCAGACACTGACCTTGCTCCCTGCTCTTCATGACTAGTTTATTGATTCCAGGAACACCTCATTACATGCTGGATCAACATATTATTGCCATGTTCAGTGACTGAATTGTTTACAAGTGTCTTTATCACCAGCAAAAGCCTTCCAGATGATGCATGACTACACTCATTTGGATGTGACCTGCCAATTATATGTTATCCGATATGTTGCTGTGTGTCTTGATCCCTGACCAGGTCTACTGCCCTGCATCAGCATAGGCCCATTTAGTACTTCTTTCTAACCGCTCTTCGGGAAAGTATCCATTAGCCTGTCAGTGTGTAAATTTGGTTTGGTTTTTTTTTTACCTCCGCTACAGGAAATCTGAGCGTTATTGCTCTGTCATTTGCTATGCATGAGGTTCATAATCAGTTGGGGGACGAATGCTTTTTTTTTTTTATAGCATCGCATGATAACCTACGCAATTTGCAGTCAGTATGCATGGCAAGAGAGTAATGTGACTTGTTACAGAGCAGCATATAGGCCCTACGAGAGAGACCTGTCATATTTTATTCAGGCACAGGCAATGCAAGGCCAGTGATTTATTTGTAGGGGAGAAGCCGGAGAGAAACAACCCCTCCCCCAGCTTCCTAGCTCCCTGGCTGTAAAGGTTCAATAACTTACCACCCAAGGAATGATTTTTTCCCCCTTCTATGTATTTTTTCTGTGGTCTGCATTATCATTTGTTAAATATATTACAATACATTATTTACTTTGGTTGGCCACCCAGAGACCTTTGTGTGGCTTGTACACACACGCATGCAGACAAGCACTTCGAGGAATTTCACAGATAAATCACTGTGTACAACTACTATTTTAATCTCTCATTACAGACACTTCTATGGCTCAATTAAAAAAGAGTAGAATAGCAACCTGATGAAAAAGTCGGTAAAGAGAGGTTGCTTCACAAAACAACACAGCAAAGGCAGCTTAAATACACCCACGTACAGAGTTTAATATATTAATTTTCCATTACCTTTAATTACAATTATCGACAGTATTGGATGACAATATTGACAAATATGCAAATTGCATTTGTTACTAGTAATATTGCTTAGAGAGCTTTTAATTGCCTTGTTAAGCTGTTTGTGCAATCTCTTGGTGTTCAGTTTAATGCTAGAGAGGTTCCTTTGCTGTCTGCATTTATCCCTGTGATCCATGATGAAGCACTGTAAAAAATAAGTTCTACCATATTGAGCTTTATTTGGATAAGAGGCAAAGGAAGACGTTTGGCTGGAGTTTGAGTACAGTATTCACAGCACTGGAGTTTAATTTCTACTCTTAAGTAACCTGAGGGTGAGAAATGTGGCCATCTGCAAATACTACACATATCATATCTACTATGACAATGGCACTGTAGTTCTGAAACCATAGTTATACCACAGCTTATCTAGTCTACAGCTTGTTCTTTTAATCTTATTTTCCATGTACAGTTCTTTCTTTTCATCTTCCCTAAGCAGCTGCCACTGATCCTTTGTGGTCTCAATTTGTCTGGAACTTTCCACTGATACTAAATGGCTTATGTGGATAAGTATACACAAGTTGGACAGCGATAAATTGCAGGACAGTGTGAGCTTCAGAGGCCAAGTCCTTCAAGAATGGAAGGTGAGAATCTCAGCTGACGGAAGACAGAAGTAAATAACCAGTCCAAGGGAGGTCTCTGTATGCAAAGAGGGACTATGATAGGAAGAATGGCTTTTCATTATAAGAAAATGATAGGAAAAATGCCTTTTCCTCTAGACCAATATGGCTACAACCTGGATACCTGACACATGAAAGATATAAAATTTTAGCTGATTCTTTTCATTGAATTTTTCATATTTTCCCAAGCAGGAAGCAATTGTGACCACCTGAAACCTGAGATCCTGCTCCTGCCTTTGTTTCAAGATAATTTGCATCATCACAGATCCTCACAGGAGGTGACAGACTTCATACCAGTTATGAACTGACAGCCCAGAGGAGTTTTCCATCTATTGACTCCTCTGTGAAATCCTATGAAATATGAACCTTCATTTCTACCTGGGAGAACTTTTACATTCTTTTCTCCAATGCCTGATGAAGGGTGTTTGTGCCCAAAAGCTTGCAATTAAATAATTTTTTTGCAAAAAACTTGTTGGTCTAATAAAAGATAGAATTTCTACTACGAGTCCTGATTGGCTTTTCACTGTGCATTTTAATCCAGCTTTGTCTCTGGACAAAAGCTCAGTCTTTGGCACTTTTTGATTGGTCAGAAGGATTTCCCTGACATATAATTTACAGGTTCAATTAAAAACAAATTATGCGTAGGCTTTTCCTTCATGCAGAAGTGCAGAGGTCATGACAGCAGGATTGACTAGACTGCAGAAGCCATTCTTCTTAGTTCCAAACACCTGGGTCATAAGGGAAGAAGAGAGGACTTGTGCTAATCAGTAGCATCTTCTGGAGGATTTTTATGCTTGATTCATTGGTTAGCTTATGCAGCAAACCCCAGATGTGAGTCAGGCTACCAGTTTTGAATGTTACTACAGACAGGCTGTCTTTCCAAAGCTAGAAATGTTTCCTGGGGGAAGGAAGTTAGTGTGAGCTAGGTGAATAGTCTTGTTGGAACTCTCTTGCTTATGGTTTAACTGAGGGACACTGGGATAACATGATTTTCCACAAATCCACAGAACAGACCATTATCAGACCTAGGGATGGAAGTCAGGAGTGTGAGCTCCCAGCCCAGTGCTTGAACAGACAACATTGTCCTCTTTGTTGTTAACAGTGATGAAAACAATAATAGGACCAATTCTTAAAACATCCATAGACTTTACTGGGGTAGTATGGAAGTGGGGGAAGAAGAACTCACCATTGTGTTCTCTGAGGTTTGTAGTCAAGAGTCTGTTGTGGTAACCAAACTACTGGGGACTGAGAACATTGCTCCACAAAGGGGTGACGTAAGAATAGCATACATAATCTTCTGTGCCTGATAATGTATAGGAAAGTTTCTTCTAACGAATCAGGATGAGGCTTTCTGGTGGCCCAACACCCACCGGAAACTGTCTTCTAGACTGAGCTCCACGTGGAAAACTGTGAAGAACCTCAGTTTTCAGTATTCAGGTAGTTGCACAACATTACCTTTTCCCAGTCACATATCTAGTATAAGAACTGCCCTCAGCCTTTGTAGCGCGGCATGCCAAATATTAGTGGAGAATGTGTGAATGGTACAAAAAGAAGCTAGTTTGGTGTCTGAGGACAATAAAAATAGCAAGACAAATATACACTGGACCAAGCCATAATGTTTAGGTCAAGGTGTGTGAGTTTCAAACATGTCCCCCTGCTCCTGAGTCTGGAGACGTTCAGCTCTAAGGGTTGTGGTTTCACATATTACAGCAAGAGGGAACAGCAAGACCAGAACTCAGATCAAGATCCCCTATTCTACAGTCCAAAGTGTTTGGGTTTGTGGTTTTAGTCTGGGTCTATTTCGAGAACAGTAGGAAACAAAACATTTTAAAGAAGCCTACTTAGCTGCAAAAGAAAAAAAATATTGAAATACGGTTTTGTGCTACCATTTATTAGAGATAGGCAAAATATAATCCCTGGGTCGTGCACATACAGGTCAAATAAATGGATCTGACTCAAATGTGCATTTTAAAAATAGGACATGTTCTGACAATGAGGTGAACCCCTCTGTTGGGCCTGAAGAGCCCTGAACTCTTGAAATGTCCAAAACCCAGGAGACTGACTCCCCACTGTGATAATCAATCTTTTACTGTGTGCCACCCCCAAAATCAATGTCATGCTAGTGTAATGCCATGTGCAGTAGGGATTACATCTTGGAACCTCTGAATCCTAATGGATGAGCATTGCTCTCCAACCTAGAAGACAGTGCTGCCCTAGTCACCTGGCACTCTGTGAACTCTCCAATGCTTAATGGACATGGAATACTACATCAAGTTGGGGTGTCTTATATTAGCATAGGATTAGACTGATGCACCAATTCCCAAATGTGCATCCAAAACCTGGCACTTGAGCATTTCTGTTCTATTTATATCATAATTCCTCAATTTCTATTCATTCTGCAAATTTTCCTCTTTAAATGGGAGAGGAAAATCAACTAATCCTCCTGACAGCAAATATGAAACTTGCATAACTAAGGAGAAGAGAATTAACCTTTTCTTTAACCTGAAGAGCCTTGTAATCTGTCTAAAATCAACTTTTTATTAATTTTGGAGTGATTTTTAATGCTCATGGAAATGACTAACCAGTATCTGTGTCTGTAGCATAATATAGTTCAAAGAGATACCATGAAGTTTTTCATGCATTGTATTTTTTGCAAACACTTTTCAGTTCTAACCTGCAGCAACCCAACAAATTTAATCCTAAATTAGACCCAAATTGAAGAATCTATGTCATATGTAGGACAGCACTTAAACACATACTTGTATGTGTAAAGTGTATAAAGCCTATTGAAGTCTATGGGATTATCTGTGTACTGAAACTTATGCTTGTATTTATGTACCATGCTGAATTGAGGCCTTCTCTACGACCTAAAAATGCAGGGTAACATTTTTTATAAGTGTCTAAGTGATTTAGGAGTCTAAGCGTCATTTCCCAAAGCACCTTAGATTTTGAAAACAGGGCTTAGAGTCTTATGTCACACACAACACTTTTGAAAATTGTGCCCACTCTTGGTCTTCTCCAGTGAAGACTAGAACCAATTCTAAGACATAGCTCCTATTCAGAGTACTTTACATTTTTTTAGTGATTAATTTTCCTATAAGTTGAATTAATCATTAGTTTTATTAAGGATGGTGATTTCATGATCTAAGCCTGTATCCTCCTTATTTTGTCCACTGAAGCCACTGGTATTATTAATAAAAGTACAGCAGATAGAAATAATCTTTTGACGATGTGGTGCAGTTACAGTACTGTTGTAGCTATGATGGCCCAGGAGCTGTGATGGTCCAATAAAAGATACAAAAACAACAACACACCACCTTGCCTCTTGACAGATGATCAGCAGTAGAGGCCTGAAACTCATTAAACAAAATGTAACAGCAATGAGAGGCCACTTTTGAAAGGCTTTCGGAGAAGGAAAGAGGGAAAATTATGCAGCCATTAACTATTCCCACCTCCCATTTCCTTTTGTTGTACTGATATGATAAACATGCACAGGAGCACACCCTGAGTTCAGTGTTGGTCCACATAGGTAACATAAGCAATATCACAGTTCACGGAACTCCACGTCAGAAGTAAAAATATTTATAAAAATGATTTTTTTACAGAATTGAATTAACACTGATAAAGCACCAGACACTCTAGCACCAGAAAGCAAAGTCCAAAGTTCTTCCTTCAAGTGGAAGGGAAGAGAGACTCATAGAACTTACAGGTTTATTCATTCATTCATTCATTTGTTCATTCATTCACATAAAAGCTCACTAAGGCCAGCAGTGCAGATATCTTTAGAAGATGAAGTAAAATACAAATGTATGAATATGTTAGGAAAATATGAAATGTCTCAGAAGTGACTGTGAACGGAGTGAATAGACTAGATGAGCTCCAATGTGATTGGAGCCTAGTGAATAATTCACAAAGAATAATTGTATTTGGTGAGTTTAGTCTGTTAAAATGTTCCTTGTATGTCTGTGAGCTGTTTCAAATGTATAAATTGTTCATATTTACTTTTATTTTAATTAGCTATATGACTCTATGACTGGATTGAAGACAATTCATTGTGAATATATGACATTACATATATAAAATCTAAACATTATTGGAAAGTTCTTTGGTCACTTGACACTGTGTTTCATGCTCCGATAAGTATACCTTTTATAACTAGACTTCTTCTAGACCCCTTCCTCAGAGAGAAGGTGCATTTCAGGAAGGCAAGCAGATAAATAAGAGGAGGTAATTCCACAATTTTTTTAACCTTTTCCTTTCAGGGCAAAAAGGCCTTTCCAAAATTCTCATTCATAAAAAATAAGGAAACTGTAAGGTTTATTAAGCGCATTCAGTGTTTGAAGGTAATCTTGTCTAATCACATTTGAACAAAGTAACTGTATGTATGTTCAGTCACAGTGGCAAAGGGTAGGTCAGTTATTTGTCTGGCAAATATAATTGTGTCCCATAGCTCTAGAAAGAGATTTTGGGAATGTTGCCTCTCCTGTTGTGTCAGGGTCTTGTCCAATAATGCTTCCAGCACAAATATAGTACTTGAGCATGTGAGCTTAAAATTTGCTTTCCATGAGCAGTCACATGAGAAGACCCAGTTTCTCACACCTTGGCAGCAGACAGACGTGTCAAAGGTGCAACATAACTTAAATGAATTAATCTTGAAACTCTAGAGAACACTTACAGATCTTTTTTTATTTTGGTGCTATTCATCCGACTCTAATAGTCGTATTTCTCTGATTCAATGACTTTTTGTTTGAACATGTGATCTTGCAGTTCTGGCAAGTATTGTGTTATCTATATCTTCATTGAAAAGTTAGACATTTAGACCTCTACACTGAAGAATGTTTGCTCGTATTTGAAGATCAATGCTACCACGCTCGGATTAAATAAAGTGCAAGGACAGAGAGCTACAATGCTTTTTATTCGAGACTACTCAAAACTTAGGTGTAGTTTTCAATTGCTTCAGGTACTTATGCTGTCAGTGTTATATTAAGGGGGGAAAGGAGTAGTTTTGTACATTCAATTTATCTATATGAATCCAAGAAACATAATATTAAAATATAAGTACAACTGAACAGTTTTCTTGTGAAGGCAATTCTTTGAGAGGACAGCTTTGCTGTGAAAAAGATCCTACAAGGCTCTGAGCACACTTTATAAGCAAGAGGGGCCACTATTACTGAAAATGAAAGTTGCGTATTTCAATACACCAAAACAATTTAGCCCTTCCATTCATTTTCATTTCATATGCAGTTTCACTATGTCTGAATTTACTCTTAAGTGCAATCCCAATATCTATGTAAATCTGTTTCTAGACTCTATACACCCACAGTTGCTTTTGTTAATATGTATCAAAACAATGCTAGAAATGCAACACATGCATAAGGGAAAATGAGTAAAGAAACTTCATACCAGTGCAAGGGGATCCATTTGGACTTATCTTCCTCTTATGCTGTAGAGACTGGGGCATTTGGAGTATTACCACTCTCATTGCTGTTATAATTGATAGGTAATTAAAGAACTACATCTAAAAATTAAATCACCAGCCGCATCAAGATAATAATAACTTGTTCCACCATTACTAGTTTATTTTTGAAGACAGAAAGTTGGGGGTGAAAAAATAGGGTTCTCAAGGGCTAAGATGTTTAAATATGGGTTCCTTGACTTAGGCTGCTACAGCCATATTTAGGCACTTCAAATCAATGGCCTTTTTTTTTCAAAAGCACTGGCAACTCAGTAGCTCCCCTTGAAAGTTGTAGGTGCTCAGCACTTTTGAAAACCAGGCCATTTCAGTGTCTAAAGCATGGCTTTAGAGGTTTAACTTCAATTACTCTTTAAAAAAAAATCTTGGCTAAGATTTCCAGTGGAAATATGTACCCTGCCAGTGTGTGCTCAGGAGAAAGAAAGAAAGAGTCCAAAGAACTACAAATGAGGGCTGAGGTGTAAGAGGAAAGCTAGTCCAAACCTGAATCTATGGAGAGCTATTCATCTCTCATCTGTGTGGGCACTGACATTGACCATAAAACTTAAAACAGATAAGAGAGAAATGAAAATCTCCAGCCCAAACTGTGTGTATGTGTGTGTGTCTCATGGCAGCTCCTGTAAGTAAATTGCACTAACCAGAATGTTTATTTATCATATACAGCCTCTTCAAGTCTCTAATAGTCTGTTTTTCACTGCCCCCACCGCCACCCCTACTTTCTATGCAGGCACAGGCAAAAATCATCTAAAACAAAAAAAATTGTTTATTAATTACTGGTAATTACTGATTTTACATATTGTTATTGATGGGTTTTTGTTGAACGTAGCTGATTATATTTAAAAGATAAGGACCAAAAATGTCTGCCTGGGCAGCTAAATCACTAGAAGAATGATACAAGCTCAGACCACACGTAGGAGACCTTGCCAAACGTTTCAAAACTGAATAGTCATTGGGTTGGCAGATAATTCAGAAACTATTTGTATGAGCTGTTTATCAAATTATTAACTGCACAGATGTTGTTTGGTTGAAGAGCAGCTGAACCTTCTCTCTGCCAGCCGTGGAGACAAAGGTCTGCAGGAATAATTGGAGATGTGCATGGAATATTAAATTAATTTACTGCTCTTAATTCTTATGCAAATCCTGACCTCTGATAGAGCCTATCAATTACCCTGCATACAGGAGAAAGAAAGGAGAACAGTTTCTTTCTGTTTCTTTTCCTTTCTTTCCTCTTTTTTTTGTCTCTTTCTTTTTTTAAAAACTCGGAAAAGGAAATATATGCAAGAAAGCCATTAGGTAGGGAGAAGTGAGGAACTGGAATTATTTAATTGAATCTCCAAGTTGCAGCACTGTCCCTTGGGAATAAAGACACAATTTAAAAAAACCCAAAAAAACCCCAGCCAAGCAGAGGGGATGGGAATGTGGGGCAAGAGTCTTGAAATAGCTCCACATCTGTGGACAGGGAGAAGAAAAAGTGGAAAGGATAGAGTGGACCTGTGCAATGAAACATTTGTTTCAAAAGAAAATACAAAAGGGATGCAATTGGAGACCTATGGATGAGTGCTCAAGAAGCATAGTATTTGTATGGTGCGGGTGCACATACGCCTTATTTTATAGCATATCATATTTAATGCATGGAT
Source organism: Gavialis gangeticus (assembly GCF_001723915.1). Taxonomy (NCBI): domain Eukaryota; kingdom Metazoa; phylum Chordata; order Crocodylia; family Gavialidae; genus Gavialis; species Gavialis gangeticus. Next base: position 124,069,078 of record NW_017729022.1, on the reverse strand, counting down.
TTCTCTTAGAACACCTGCCCTGTCCTCTTCCTCCAGCCTCCCCACCAAGCATTGCCAAGACAGCAGGATCAGGCCCTTTCATAGTATGTCAGATATCAGTGTTTAGGTTTAAGACAAGTTCAGGAAAAGGCACCATGTCTCAGCATCTCCCTTCTAGCTGCTTCAGAGCTGTATGCTTAATCATTTGGTGGGGTAGGGATCTTTCTATTCTGTTTTGCTTGCTTTCCTACAAGGATCTTACACTGTCAAAAAAAAAAAAAGATTGCAAGTTTTCTTTCTGATTAAAAAAAAAAGAACACGTGTCATTGCAGGTTTATTAATGAACTACCTGGTAGAAGGAAATAGTTTAATTGGTCCTTGTTAAAAAGAGCCTTCTTTATTACAGATATTGAGAAAAGACCTCAGCTTGGACATTTTTTTTTAAATTGGGCTGTGCGAGCACTATTTAGTGAATGTTTAAAAAAGACTCGAGTCTTTATTCTTTCATCATATTTTCTAATAAGGATAAATAAATAGGATGAATAATGTGATCAGTCTATTCCTCGACCTTTGAAAGACCTCAGCAGTGAAATGATGTTTCGAGCTCCTTTCGTCACATCCAATATGCACTGCCTTTCAGCTCTTCGCAGCCCAAACAAAAGCCATACAACAATATCAATTAATCATGCAGCAGGCAAACAAGGAGATTTATTCCACTACAAATAGCCTCACAGAGAGATGCTGAATGGGTGTGATTAGCATGAAAAAAGAGGAGCAAAACTCCACAGTTCAACAGCTAAAGAGCAATTTGATGGGGCTGGGATGGGGAAATTACTTGATTAGCGTCTGCTGGAAGAGAACACGTTAGAACCCCTCAGTCATGAATCCCAGCCGGGAAACAAAACACAGTGGCCAACTGAGAGGGACATATATAAGCTACAATGGCAAAGTAACCCAGCAAAGGACTCAGCCACAACAGAGCCTGGAAGTTAAAACAAACATAGACACAAGAGGGGTTTTTCACCCCTAAGGGCTTCATTTTTTTTCTATGAAAAAAATTTCAGGAGATTCCCACCCCCGCCCCCTCCTTTCCAGACATTCAGTTTGTGAGGCTGCAGCTGAGAGAACCGATCAAGCAACCAAACGCACTGACTCCCACACACGTATGATGCATATGTCTAAAGTGTGCGATCGTATTAGTATTAGCCACCATGTGTGTGATGATAAAACCTTTCACTTGAATAAAGCCCCAGATATTCTTTTTGGAGACCACCGGCTGTCTGCGGGGCTGTTTGTACGGAGGGAAGTGTTGCACGTATCTAAAAAGGTATCTTGTATCCCACTCATGATCCCACGGACGTGATGTATGTTGATTTCTATCGCAGCAAATGCCCGAGAATAAGCTAATGACCCGTGGTCCAGACCGGCCTTGCCCAACATGAAGTTATTGAGTCGGGAAGATCCCAGCACCTCTAGGAACATCATCGGCTCTTCTGCCAGTCCCTCCAGCTGCAATCTTCAGGTCCAGCGGTAAATCTGCCACGCTGACTGCTGTACCTTCAGGTTTAGGGATTTGTTTAAAAGGTGTCGACATTGTTACGTTTAAATGGGAGTTTTAACTTCTTTCTATTCATCCTTCTGTCTGTGTGGATTCTGCCTGTGGTGCAATAATACATGCAGCTTTATCTGAGGCTCCCCCAAAAAGCACACGCCTCTTAGCTTCTTTTACAAATCATGTTCTTTAGTGACTCCACAACTGATCTTATTTTAAATACACAGACGTATATGTGTATGCGTATGTATACACACATATATGTATATGTATCTTTATTTAAAGTAAGATCAGTTTGTTTATATATATATATATATATAAACAAACTGATCTTACTTTAATATCACTATAAACTGAGATAGATATGTTATATATATATATATATCGATCTATCTCAGTTTATAGCGATAGATGGTCTTTAGTGACTCCACAGCCCATCTTATCTATCCATCTACCTATCTATCGATATAGATCGATTTAAAATAAGATCGGTTGTGGAGTCACACTAAAGAACATATCTATCACTTGTCTCTTGCTGTGTTTAGGACTCAAGGAGAATGCCGGTGTCCTCACAATGGCTTGTAGCTTGCTTTCTAAAGTGCAGGCTTTGGCATATCTGTGTAGCTCCTGAAGTAGCACTGTCCTAAACTAGTTTTGCAAACCCAGAACCCGTCAAAGGGAATATGATCCTGGTGTTTGTCTCTGCCTTGTTAATATAGCAACTTTGCTGTATGATGTCACAGGCTGAAGGCTAAACCAGACCATTGGTGAGCTATTTATTGGTAGGGCAGCCTGGGAAAACTTCCCCTGCCCCCGCACACACGTGTAAAATTGTGTTAGGCCTTCATTTGGGAGTGTAGTAGCCGTGCCAATCCAGGAATTATGGGTCAGGCAAGGGTTTTTGGAGGGGTCGTATCCTTTATTGGACCAACTGCCTGGTTGGGATCAAGTGGAACAAGATTTCCAGTTCAAGAAGAATGCCTTGCAGTGGAAAGCTTGTCTAACTTTATCCCAACGATGCAGTTCGTCCAATGAAAGATATCATCGGCGAAAATCCAGGCCTGATTTTGAGCACTTAGTTCACCTATCCTCACAACTGTGGCAGTTATGGAAGAGGGTTATTTTGCAGTCCCGTTTACGGGGGTCGATCCTGTATTGTGCTCCTAGATGAGGAATAAGTTGCCGAGGGCTTGCTTCGGGACAGATTCGGAGTCGCCGCGGTTTCCCTGCCAAAAGCTACCTATTCACCCGCCGGCTTGCCTGCTCTCCCTTACCGGACTCTGCGGGGACCTCACACATGCTAAAAAACGATGGAAACAACAAAACCCATCTCTTCCCCCGGCCCCTCTTGGCCAATCTGTACGCTAAACTCCTTTCAGAGGAGAGGTACTACCTCCCATTTAAAAAAAACCAGCAACAGTTTTTTGGGTTTTTTTTTTTTAAATGCAGACGAAGTGTTATAAGCAAGGTTTCCCCATATATATTTTAAATGCCCATTGCCAACGCCAAGAGTAGAGTCGAGTTCTGAATATTCTCGGGACTCCAACGCGGCTGGTGACTTGTTGTGGCTGCTGCTTTTTAATCAGACAAATCAATTAAAATACCCTTCAAGACCTACATCTCTCTCCTCCTTTCTTTCCCGGCCCCAGTTGGTGCGAGGCAGTTTAGCAGCTTCTGTCTCTGGGGCCACCTTGTCAAGTTTGTAGGGCCTGATCCAAAACTCACTGAAGCCAGCGAGGAGGAAAAGGTCCTGTTGATCAGGGCCCTGAGTTCAAAGCCGGGCGTCTGAACATATCCGAGGCTGTGGGCCCCGGTTCTTCTGGAGCTTTTTTGCCTGCCTGCATGGTTGGAAGAAAGTTAGACAAGCTTTCGACTGCAAGGCATTCTTCTTGCACTGGAAATCTTGTTCGACTTTATCCCAGCCATGCAGTTGGTCCAATGAGAGATACCACCCACAAAAACTCTTGCCTTCCCCACTGTTTTTACTGCAGAAATCGGGGCCTGAAATGATTTTAAACACCCAGCCTCCCACTTCGCTTTGGCTGTAGATCCTAGCTTAGTTCAGTGCTTCCCTGTGAACCAGCGGGCCTTTTTCAGCAAGGGAATCAAACTGGGAGGTAGGATAGGGCATTAGACGGGGCCCTGAACCATCTGATGGATACAAATCCAAGCTCCTGTGGCATTTTCAGAGACACTATCCGAGGCACGGCTAATAAAAATAAGTCAGCGCTGGAGGTTTCCGAGGCTGTGAAAATGTTTGGGAATCCCTGTCCGGCTCCCGCTTCCCTCTCCGTACACAGCACCTACATATAATTTCACTTATCCAGCAAATCTAATTAGTAATCCGAGGGTGACACTAATACAAATATAATGAAGTCGGTGATGGCCAGATTAGCTGAGCAGGGTCTCGATAGCCTTAAAGGAACATTGCACGTTGGCATCAACGTCGCCAATGCAACAAAGGGTAACATCTTCCTTAAAACACACACACACACACACACACACACGCACACGCACACACACGCACGCACACACACACACTGCAAAATCGCGTACATCGGGCTGAGCAGTTCAAGTGCCAATTAACAAATCCAGCGCATTGCTGAGCGCTGCTTATCTGTCTCGAAAATGTCATTGACTGCGGTTTATTGCAGGGAACTTCTCTTCGCGCTCCCGCTCGCTCTAAGACTCTGCCCTTGGAAGAGGAAACAGGAGGAGGAGGAAAAGAACCGCTTCTTCCCCGCACATCCCAGGACTCGGTGCTAATTCTCATCTCTGACCCAAATGCAACCGGGGTATGAACAACGCCCCCCACCCCTCCCCGCGCACCCGCACACATGCCGAGGAGTCCAGCGGCAGCCGGAGGAACCCGTGGTATGTGTCTGTCCGCATGGATGCTCTGCAGCAGCAGGAGTTGGAGGGGGTGGAGGTTGCATGGGGGGGGGGCGGAAGGGAGGAGAAGGAAATGGGGAGTGATGATGGGGGCCAACGACAGATATTTATAGCACCCAACAAGCTCTGCGATCTCCGGTAGCGAGGACACTTCCCAGCGGCTTCCACCCCCCCCCCCCCCACCCCCCCCCC
>NW_017729022.1:124057397-124059463 GCF_001723915.1 Gavialis gangeticus | reverse complement strand
TCCCCCCCCCCCCCCCCCACACACACACGTCTGCCCACAGCCTGCCAGGTCACCTGCGGGCTCTCTTTGTTTGTCAATTGCAGGGCGGGAGGCTCCGACCAGGGCGCGGACCTGGACAGCAGTGATGTGTCGGGTCCCCCGTGTGTGTGCCTCCGCCAGGATCTTTCCCCCTTTTTTCCTCCCCTTTCCTTTATAGGTTACTCCCGGGTCCCATCATATTGTTCTGGGAAAGAAAGGGGGGGGTGGGGAAGTCGCCCCGCAATTTATTCCAATGGGTGGTTTTTAAGAAGCTGGCAATTTGAGACGGCTGGGTGTTATTTAGTGCAATATGAAATCAAATGATCCTATTTCTCAAATAACAGTGTGTGTGCGCGCGAGGAGAAGTGAATACTCTGAAAGGGTAATTGTCTCCCGATGATATTTCCATTATACCCCGATCCGGACCAAACGCTATTCAGCGGCCCGGCGGAAAGCAGAAGGGTAAAATGAAAAGAAAAGAAAAGAAAAGAAAAGAAAAGAAAAGAAAAGATTCAGGCCCCTCTGCATTTTAGCAGATGGAATGGATTCCTTGCATTCTGGACAGTGCCCAATCCCCACCTGAAGCTGTTAAGCCAAAGCCATTCTAGTGGGGGTATCATTTATTATTATTATTATCGCCATTATTATTGCTACTATGATTATTATGATGATTATTATTTTGAATGGAGGAACGACACTAACTTCTCTCCACTCCTTGAAACTTTTCAGCCTGAGCCCCTGTCCTGTGGTGCGAGGCGCTGACACGGTCATAGCTCAGTGGAAATCCTGATCATACAGAAATGTTTAAGGTAACTAAAGAAAGAAGAGGGGTTGGGGGAAAGCATCCTTTCCCTCTTAGCAACAGGGGGGTTCCAGGACTTCCCAAGCCAGTTACACAGATGATTGCTATTACTTTCGTTCCTTAAACCTGGAGTTTGCTTCTGGGACACGATTTGAGCCATTCGCAGCCCTTGAATCGATCAAATTTTGTTCTGGATTTTTAAATACTCTCTCCCGGCCGACTTACTCACTGGAGTCAGAGAGGGATTCTCTGCAGGGCTTGTCAGTTTGCTTGGGGAAACACACACGCGCGCGCGCGCACACACACAGAGAGAGAGAGAGAGAGAGAGAGAGAGAGAGAGAGAGAGATTGTGAAAACAGCGTTTAAAGAACCATCGGGTCACACAGTACCGTAAAACAAAGCTCCGTATAAGCATATTTATTAGATTGATTTTAATGGCGTTGCAGCTATCACGTCTGTACACTTTCACGCATTTGTTCGTTGCATTAATGGCTTTTTTCCCCTTCCTTTTCCCCCCCTTTTCCCCTCTCTCTCTCTCGCTATTATTTAAGCATTGTGCCTGATACAAAAGAAAACGCATTTAGCCCGCGATAGCAGCTAATCGCTCTGAAGGCTGTTTATTATGAAAACTGACACAATTCACCTTTAAAAGCAGCGCCTCACATTTCAAACCGCCGTGCTAAATAGAACCAAGCGGGAGTCAAGGTAAGGTGCCTGGTGCGAGGCAGAGACACGCTGCAAGGAGCTGTCCACGTTTTCAGCACCAGCAGTTAGGTTTACTCGCAGAGCCGGCTGCTGGAAAATTACGGTACGATGGCATAATTCTCCACAATTACATAAAAAGAGGGGTGGGGGAGGAAACAAAGTTGCTGGGACATTTTCAGTCGGAGACCTGAGTCCCCGTGGGCTGTTAGGTCTGCTGGCTTGAATGGCACGGCGCCCCTGCTCGTTGGGACTGAAGACAGCGGAGAATTCTCCAGTCGGACACATCACGGCCGCTTCGTCAGGGCAGGAGCAGCTCCGAGGGGTCGCCTGCGCTTTCGGGGGTCCGTAGAATTACGGTTACTGAGCAAATGATTAACTCCCACCCACTTCAAGGGTTTACAGTTCTCTTACGCTGTGCTGTTACATGAGTCCAGAGATCAGGGATCATCATGTATATATGTTTGCGTGTGGATGCGCGTGTATGTCAGTGATGTGAGTGTGTATGTGTGGGCGGGCGAGAGTTGGTGACCGCCGGGAACTG
>NW_017729022.1:124051823-124057333 GCF_001723915.1 Gavialis gangeticus | reverse complement strand
ACACAATAAAAAAAATTGGTGATATTATACACACACATATACATACATATTCACGCATATATACATCGGTGAGATATATACACATACACACACATATATATAAATCAGTGATACTATATATATACACATATATACACACACATACATAAATCAGCGATACGCACGCACACACATATATGAGTGATATATATATATACACACACATGCATACATATATATAAATTGGTGAGATACACACAGACACACATACATATATACATCTATATATACATATACATACATACATACATTCATACATACATATATAAATCGGTGATATTATAGATAGACACACACATACATTGGTCTAATAAAAGATATCAGATTTACCCAAAGAACCTTGTCTGCCTATATAAATCGGTGATATTATACACACACATACATCCCTATATAAGTGTGTATAAGTGTGTGTATGTATATGTGTATATATGACCAGAATTTACATAGATAACACATTCGCATATAGGTGTACGTCTCTGCAGACACACACGCAGACACAATCACGCACACGCACGCGTGTGTGTGCATGTGGACAGACAGACAACCCTGTATAATAGATAGCACGCACACATTTGAGTAAGCATCTATACCCAGAACGGGTCTCTCTGTTTTCCCTTTCAGAGCGGTACCTTCCTGGCCCAGGAGGGGAAAGGCAAGACACTGCCTAGGATTCCTCCTGCTTGCCCCCGTGCCAAGCCCGGTTGGAGCGGCGCTCCCCTCGGCGGCGCGGTGCTCCTTCCCGCATGCTCAGGCTTGCGGCTCCCGGCGCGCTCTCAGGGTGGGAGCCGGGGAAGGCTTCTTCGACTCCGGCCGCGGCTCCCCCGAGCTTCATATCCTAAAGCAGGCAACCAGCCCACGGGAAACTTCTCCTCCAGCCGTCGGGCCATCAGGAGACCGGGACTTCGGTTATTTATAGGGACTGCTGATCACATTCACTCAATAACCCTTGAAAAGCAGCAGGGATTCAGCGAAATAGGTGTGTTGTTGGATGGATGGCATATTGCTGCCTAGGGCATGGTAAACACGAGGGTGTGAAAGAGGACTGATCGCCTCTGTCCTTTCCCCCTGGGAAGCAGCAGCCCCCCGGCCCCTTATGGAAGCGCCAGCATGATTCGCGCTGTCCCCATCCCTACAGAAAAGGACCCCGCAGAGGGACAGACAGTTCAACAGCACTTTGCAATGGGGGTGGGGGCAAGAAAGAGCAAGCGAGACCTACCTTCATGCACTCACACCTGAGCAGTTGCCGTGTGGCTTCCGGGCAAGAGCCCAGAGAGGGGATTTTTTTTCACTAGGAGATGAAAGAGGTTTGCCGCTTTCTAAATATCTGGCACACCAACTTCTGCGGGGAAAGAGGCGGGTGAAGCAGAGAGCAGTGACTGACCCTCTTTAATAGAAAACGAGCAGCATCAAATGATTAAATGGCTAGGTGGCATTTTCTTCCCTCTCTCCCCCTTCCCCCCCCAGTAATCACCATTACAACAGACAGGATTAAAATGCTTTAATACTCGCTGAAGACCTTAAGCTGCAAAGAGTTTTGTTACTTGGGCCAAGGCAGGGCTTTTATATTATATTATATTATATTATATTATATTATATTATATTATATTATATTATATTGCATTGTATCACATCTTATAATACATCACATCACATCACATTATATTATGTTATATCACATAACGTCACTAATGTATTGTATTGCAACACATCTCATATTGGATTACATTAGATCACATCAGTATTGTATTGTATCACATTACATATATTACATCACTTCACATCAATTATATATTATATTATATTATATTATATTATATTATATTATATTATATTATATTATATTATCTGCGTGTTTCCCATTGTTACTTTATTTATTTACTTCTCCCCTCCCACCCTCCAGTGTCTCTATTAACCCTGTTTTAATCTGTCTGTTTGCATGCAGCTCGGACGGTGCTGTGCTGGCGGAGGGGCTGGACGGCCGAGCAAGAAGGAAAGCCCCGAGGTAGCCCCAGGCAACCTGCAGCTCTCCGAGTAGCCGGCGCCGGGGAGGAAAGCTGGCCCGGACCTGGAGGGATGGCGCTGGGCACGTGCAGACGCGGGGTGGGCGCTGCCCTGCCTGCCTGGTCGCAGAAGAAGAAGGTTCGTGCTGCCAAAGGGCCGGGGTAGTGAAGCATAAGGCGGCAGCAGCAGCCTGACCAGGATAATACTCACTTTGCTGCACCTCTGACAACTTCAAGGACTTTGACAGGCTTGCAGGACAGAGACCCCGATCCAGCCGTGCCTCCGCCCCCAGGTAGCTAGAGAACGCCTCGGAGCTGAACACCAGTGCAAGTGCGCACTGCAGCCCCGATTCCTCCTTCGGATGCCTGAGCCTGCAGATTTGCCAAGGGCTGACCCCTAAGCTCCGTGCCCGCCAGTGGCTGGGGCCACAGGTCAGACTTCCCTGCGTCTCATTGACTCAGACCTCGTGCTGAGCTCTCACACCAGGCTCGGCACTCGCCAGCCCATTGACTCTGAACGCGCACACATCCTTCTCTCTGGCCTTGTAAAGCTATCCCTGCTTTATAGGAACTTGCTCCTAAGCAGAATTATATAACCCCGTGCAGGCACACACCTTTTGGCAATACAGAGAATAAACCGCGTTTGAAACCTCTGGCTTTTAGACTGATCACCCATTAGATTTGGGGGTTTCTTACCCTGCCCTGTTCTAGCTTTGGCTTTCGATAATCTCCCGCAGTGTTTCAGGAAAAACACTGCACCTGCTAACTATTCTTCTTTGGATCATTAGCTGCAAGGAATCCCCAGAGGGGAAACATTCTGAAATGCCAACACCCTGTATAAGTATCCGTTCAGAGGCAGGAGTCAGGTACCTTCCTGTGCAATGTCAGGCAGACTGGAGGTGGCTTGGAGTGACTGAGGAGTATGCACCTATATTAAAGAAATAGACATATGTCTGTCAAGTGCCCACTCCTCTTTCTCACCTGAATAGTCCCATTGACTACTATAAAATAAGGGCTTCAAAATGACATGGATGGTATGACAGGGCAAGACATATCAATCAGGTAATATTAATATTTCTCCTCCTAAATGCCCTGTTTTAACAAAATCTAGAGTAAACACTGTGCCTGTTGCTTAACACAGAAACAGGAACTGGAATAGTGATAACGACATGTTTCCCACTCAAACTCTGACTATTCTGCTCTTGTTCCTCTGGTCTGTGTTCATGGTTCATTTATTGTTTCCCCTCATTCTGCACACTCCTAACTTTTTTTTTTCTGTTAATGCCCTCACATGTTTATTAGATGTTCCCTTAAATAACAATCTAAAACAATTTAAAACAACTGGTTCCAGATAAATCATTCATTTGTATGTGTTCGCTGAGGTTTCCTTTGTTTTTAAACCACTTCTGTTCTGGCAACTGTTATAGCAATATTTTTATTGTATACTATTTACCATTTTGTAAGCATATCGAGACAAAACAGGACATCCCTAATGCATGTGGGTAGTCTTGTTAAAGGAAATGAATGGAAATAGTCTTGAGGTAGGCCAGCAGAATTTAGTTAATTAAATAAATAATTCACCACTGGGTGCATGCTTTGGTTTAGCCAGATGGAAGCCAATTTACTTTGATGTACTAAGCTCTGTATTTTTTTACTACCAAAATTTAAAAAGTCAATAGTTTTATTGAGCTGGAAGAAAGACCTGCTCATTCAGAAGTTTACTGAACTGTTACAATTGGCTGCATTTATTTTTCTTGATTTTTAATATTTATTGTTGAAAATAAGTATCCAATACCCACATTCATTTAGAACTAGATTGTCAGTTTGTACACTTTATAGTGGAAGTGACTCTATGCTCTCAGTAAGACTCACACATAATTTTCCATATATAATTCTACACTCACTCATACACATAAACACATTTTTCAGTGGTTTATTACTTTCTCAAGAAAATCTTTTATAGATTAATTTTTTTCTACACTTGGTCTCTACCCAGAGGTGATATTAAAAAAAAAGTAGCCCTATCCATTTTGCTATTTTTGCGGTCGTCATGTATAAAAGATTGTTCTTATTCCATGTATTCCAAGAAAATTATTAGTGCATATGTAACTCAATACTTGGTAATTTTGTGAAGAAATTTCCTTGTTTTGTAGATCTCACTGAGTTCTTGAAATAAGCTGAGTTTGAAGGAAATTGGCTTAGTATTTTTGGCGTTGTGAGCTCTGGAATTAGATTACTTTTCATACATCCACAGGTCAAGCTGTTTAGAACCCTAGAACACTGCATATAAACCAGTGCAGTAAACCTTGTTTAGTTTTTGTGCTCTGCCCAGCATGGCTTGGACACTAAGGTGATATGAAACGTTGTGACTGTAACCTTGATTGCAGTGTAATCAATGCAAGTGTTACCATCAATTTCAGTGGATTCAGAATTTCATCCCATAGCTTCCTCATCTCCTATCATAAGGACAGCTAAAGCCTGGGAAATTATAAATAAACCAGAGATTTGGGATGGGGTAGAGGAGAAGGTAAGTGGGGCAGTCTGCCTAAAGTCCACATGGTATAGTCAAATGAAGCTCAGAGATTTTTAAGCCTATTGCTCGAATCACTGACTAGCCATTATAATTCCTGGTACACGGGCTTATATTTTTAAAGGTTTTAAACCTATGGAAGTTAAGTGCCCAGGCTCTTTTGAAAATCATATGGCATGTAGCATGTCATAACTATTAAATAATCAGGCCCCACATAACCACATGAAGTAAGTAAATATAACCAACTCTGTTTTATTGATAAGGAAAACTGGATGTGTCTACTCATGCATTTGATCTGGGACCAGTTTACTTATAAGTAAATTACTCATAAGTAAATGCTCTTGGGCAGGCATCTACACATACAGGGACTGGAAGCAGATTTGCTGCTCCTAGCAACAAACTGCTCCCATTTCCTGTGGCCCTGCAATAGGCCCCTGCTGCCACCAGGGGGAACTCCAGGCTCTGGCTGAAGCTGCCAGCAGCCCTACTCCTTGCTCCCTGGCCAGCCACTTCCCTGGCCAGGAGCAGCATGCCCAGCATAGGGGCAGCACACAGCAGCTGTCTTGTCTAAGCCTCTGCCTCCCCACACCATGGCTGCTCCAGTCCCTGCCCCTGGCAGTGATGCCCAGCACCCTGGCTCGTCCTGGCCACTGCGCTGGCCTGCTGCACCAACTGCTGACTGGCTCATGGCTGTCTGAGCCCTACTGTCTCCCCCACATGCAGCGACCACCTGCCCGGCTGCACTGTGCTACCCCAAGGCTGTTGCCACCACACACCTGCCGCCTGGACCCTGCCCTGCTGGCCAGACCCCAGCAGGGGTGCTAACAATGTGTTGCTGGATGCCAACACTGGGGCCATCCATGGCCTTCTGGGCCTCCAGCCCTGCTGCCTCTGGGCCCGCTGGGCCAGCCAGGACTGGTGGCTTCCCATCGTCCAGCAGA
>NW_017729022.1:124038960-124041657 GCF_001723915.1 Gavialis gangeticus | reverse complement strand
GGAAATAGTCTTGAGGTAGGCCAGCAGAATTTAGTTAATTAAATAAATAATTCACCACTGGGTGCATGCTTTGGTTTAGCCAGATGGAAGCCAATTTACTTTGATGTACTAAGCTCTGTATTTTTTTACTACCAAAATTTAAAAAGTCAATAGTTTTATTGAGCTGGAAGAAAGACCTGCTCATTCAGAAGTTTACTGAACTGTTACAATTGGCTGCATTTATTTTTCTTGATTTTTAATATTTATTGTTGAAAATAAGTATCCAATACCCACATTCATTTAGAACTAGATTGTCAGTTTGTACACTTTATAGTGGAAGTGACTCTATGCTCTCAGTAAGACTCACACATAATTTTCCATATATAATTCTACACTCACTCATACACATAAACACATTTTTCAGTGGTTTATTACTTTCTCAAGAAAATCTTTTATAGATTAATTTTTTTCTACACTTGGTCTCTACCCAGAGGTGATATTAAAAAAAAAGTAGCCCTATCCATTTTGCTATTTTTGCGGTCGTCATGTATAAAAGATTGTTCTTATTCCATGTATTCCAAGAAAATTATTAGTGCATATGTAACTCAATACTTGGTAATTTTGTGAAGAAATTTCCTTGTTTTGTAGATCTCACTGAGTTCTTGAAATAAGCTGAGTTTGAAGGAAATTGGCTTAGTATTTTTGGCGTTGTGAGCTCTGGAATTAGATTACTTTTCATACATCCACAGGTCAAGCTGTTTAGAACCCTAGAACACTGCATATAAACCAGTGCAGTAAACCTTGTTTAGTTTTTGTGCTCTGCCCAGCATGGCTTGGACACTAAGGTGATATGAAACGTTGTGACTGTAACCTTGATTGCAGTGTAATCAATGCAAGTGTTACCATCAATTTCAGTGGATTCAGAATTTCATCCCATAGCTTCCTCATCTCCTATCATAAGGACAGCTAAAGCCTGGGAAATTATAAATAAACCAGAGATTTGGGATGGGGTAGAGGAGAAGGTAAGTGGGGCAGTCTGCCTAAAGTCCACATGGTATAGTCAAATGAAGCTCAGAGATTTTTAAGCCTATTGCTCGAATCACTGACTAGCCATTATAATTCCTGGTACACGGGCTTATATTTTTAAAGGTTTTAAACCTATGGAAGTTAAGTGCCCAGGCTCTTTTGAAAATCATATGGCATGTAGCATGTCATAACTATTAAATAATCAGGCCCCACATAACCACATGAAGTAAGTAAATATAACCAACTCTGTTTTATTGATAAGGAAAACTGGATGTGTCTACTCATGCATTTGATCTGGGACCAGTTTACTTATAAGTAAATTACTCATAAGTAAATGCTCTTGGGCAGGCATCTACACATACAGGGACTGGAAGCAGATTTGCTGCTCCTAGCAACAAACTGCTCCCATTTCCTGTGGCCCTGCAATAGGCCCCTGCTGCCACCAGGGGGAACTCCAGGCTCTGGCTGAAGCTGCCAGCAGCCCTACTCCTTGCTCCCTGGCCAGCCACTTCCCTGGCCAGGAGCAGCATGCCCAGCATAGGGGCAGCACACAGCAGCTGTCTTGTCTAAGCCTCTGCCTCCCCACACCATGGCTGCTCCAGTCCCTGCCCCTGGCAGTGATGCCCAGCACCCTGGCTCGTCCTGGCCACTGCGCTGGCCTGCTGCACCAACTGCTGACTGGCTCATGGCTGTCTGAGCCCTACTGTCTCCCCCACATGCAGCGACCACCTGCCCGGCTGCACTGTGCTACCCCAAGGCTGTTGCCACCACACACCTGCCGCCTGGACCCTGCCCTGCTGGCCAGACCCCAGCAGGGGTGCTAACAATGTGTTGCTGGATGCCAACACTGGGGCCATCCATGGCCTTCTGGGCCTCCAGCCCTGCTGCCTCTGGGCCCGCTGGGCCAGCCAGGACTGGTGGCTTCCCATCGTCCAGCAGACCTGAGATAATGAGCAGTGGCTGGAGGCATTCAGGATGACCCAGGCCACCTTCCTGGACCTCCTGAAGCAGCTCTGCCTACAACTGGAATGGTAGAACACCACCATGCCCCTCTACGCAGACACCCGGCTGGCCATTGCCCTGCTGAAGCTGGCCACACCTTCCAGCTTCCACTATGTGGGCCATCTTTTTGGTGTGGGCAAAGCCACTTCCAGGGAAGCTGTCCTGGAGTTATGCGGCACCCTCCAGGATGTGCTGGGACACACAGTGCTCTGGGCACACAACCCCCCTGGAGGTGGTGGTGGAGTTCTGTGCCCTGGGATTCCCCCAGTACATAAGGGCCTTGGATGGGACCCACATCTGCAGGGGGCTTCACCGAGGAGGTGCCCCAGGGCCAGCTCCCCGCTGGGCCGGCACTGTGCCCTGAGCATGCCCCTGCTGAATATATCCCAGGCACTGCATGAAGAGCTTTTTGTGCAGACTAAGGGGTGCCACTATGCCCTGCTGCTGCTGATCTCCATGATGTCCTGGGCATATCTGTGCCCATGGTATCCTGGGAATACCTGTCATGGGAACCTGAGCTTCAGTGGTATGAGGGGCAAGCTGGGGCTACCCTGCAACCTCCGCTGCCACCTGAAGGCTGCACTACACGTCTCTGCCCCCTGCAGCTGAGGAGGACATCACCAGTGACAACCATGCATTGCTCAGTTTGTGAGAGGCCTATGCCTGCCTAGCTGTGGGGGCACAGGCTCC
>NW_017729022.1:124031100-124038704 GCF_001723915.1 Gavialis gangeticus | reverse complement strand
CTGGCACTGCTGGTGGCCAGTGGTGACATGGCTGGCTGTGCTTCATGGCTGGGGCTGAGGCTGTGGAGCTGTCAGGGTGGGCGCTGGCCTAGGCTCCCTGAGTTGCTGGTGTAGGCTAGGGGAGGTGAGCTCAGTGCGTTGGGCTGTAGGCACCCCAAGTGGCCCTCTGGCAACACATCACCTGGTTGCCAGGCCAGAGCAGGGGTCAGGCAGGCTGCCTGTGCTGCAGTACACAGCATGGCTGCAGCCTGGTTCCTGGGGTGCAAGGATCTCAGCTGCCACATAAAAGGCATGGACTTGTGAGAACTCCCTGACTGATGATTGTGGTCAATTATGGTGATCCACTGTGCCTGCAAGGCCTTGACCTTTATGTGGTACTGTCGCACTGACTGGTAGTGCCTGCACTCCTGCATCCCTCATAGACTTGGGCATTGGGGCTCTTACTCCATGTGAACTGCTGCTGCACCTCTGCCTCACCCCACAGTGCCATGAGGTTGCATGTCTCCTCCATGGATCAGTTGGGGCCCCTATTGGCAGTGGGTGGCATGGGTGACAAGGAGGCCATTGGGGCTCCCACACCGGCTCTCTGAGCCTCCACACAGCTGTCCCTGTGCTGCCGGGCCTGGGCAAATGCCTGCAGCGGGCAGCACTGGGTGCAGGAGCACAGCACGGGACTAGGGGCCACGTGGTGAGGTGATGCCTTACAGTCTCTGCAGGGGCTGGGCAGACTGCTGAGGGTTGGCTGCAGGCAGCTGGAGCTGGCCTTGGTGGCCAGGAGTTGCCTGGAGCTGGGCCTTGGTGCTGACAGACCTGGCAGAAGCCTGTAGCACTCTGCAGGCCTGGACAGCATGGACCTGGCAGCCGTGTACCACTGCAGTACCAGGCAGTGGTGATGGGGTGCAGGCAGGCTGACACAGCTGTCCTGCGGCCTGCGTAGGGGGGCACACTGCCCTGGTGTGGCCTCAGGCTGCCTGCATGTGCCCTATGGCTCACTGTGCCTACAGGCTTTTAAGGGCCTGGGGTTGGGACAGGCATAGAGCCAGTCCAGCCCTGGGGCAGGAGAGGTTCCCAGCCCTGGAGCCCTGGGGCTAGCCTGAGGCTGGCCCCCTAGTGGTGGGGCTGACTGAGAGCAAATTTGCCCCTGGTTGGTGTCCACATGAATGTTACTGCTCAGTGACTACTCACCAGTAAATTTGCTACTTGTAGTTGCAGTTGGCAAATTTACTCATGAGTAGCAATTTTTACTGTGCAGTAAGCATGTGAACATGTAGATGTGCATGGTTACTGCACAGTGAACTATGCTACTGCACTGTAAAGTGTCTCATGCAGAAGTACCCACTGAGTCTCAAGGTGTGTTTACACCAGGGGTGGGCAATTATTTTGGGTGGAGGGCCGCTTACTGAGTTTTGGCAAACCATTGAGGGCCACATGACAGGTAGCCAGGGGCAGATATATATTAATTTTCTAAATTTTTAGGGGCCCCACAGGCTGGATAGAAAGGCCTGGCAGGCCACATCTGGTCTGCTGGCCACATTTTGCCCACCCCTGGTTTACACTGATATTTAGGGTCAACCCTGGGGCTTGCTTACAACCAGCCTGAATCAGCCTTTCCTATTATCTTTCCTTGTAGCCCTCCTCAAAGCCACCCACACTGTGCTTCTTGTTCTTTGAGTGGACCACTATGGGGACCCCATTTTGTACACTGCTTGTCTCTCTTTCTGTGCTTGGCTCTAATTATAGACATTAGATACAGGATATAGAGTACAGAAAGGCTGGAAGTCAAAACAGGGATTTGTGGGACTGTTGCTGTGCTCAAGTCCTATGTATAAAGGTGTGTTGCGAACACATTATATGTTGGGGTGGGCATAGAGGTGAGCAGGGGTGGGTTTGCCCTCAAGCCTGGAAGTTCAACAGGGCTCCCAGAGTGGCCTGCTGTTGGGATTTGAGCACTGATGTTTATAATGCAGAAGGTACGGGCTACAGGACAACTTTAAGGTTGATCCTATCTGTGTAGACATAACCTTAAACTCTAACCCTGAGTAAGTAATTTTGCAGCACAGAATTAAATTATTCATCACTTGATGCTGACCTTCATGCCTAATTCAGCAGGCCTTACTGTTATTCTGACAAATTGCTTAGATTAAACTTTTTCAAAAGTGGCCTCTAATTTTGGGTGCCCAATCTGCATACCTCAAACAATCGGCAATCTAAAGCTGAAGTTTTTAAAATGAAAACATGTAAAAAGAGGCACATTTTTAGACATTTGCCTTAGTGTTTTTTCCTCTTATCCTTCTAATATTATCCATCTACCTCATAGAGGTATGTGCCCACCTGCTTACTAAAAAGCTCTCCGTCAGTTTACTGGTGTTTTCATATGTTGTTGAGTTTGCCTCTAACAACCCTGCTGCAACTGTCCAATCATTGATGCTGTGTGTGTGAATGCAGCCGTGTGGGGCAGATGTGGGGGAGGAAACCCCAATAGGTACATGGGGTGTTAGCAGCAGGCTACCAGTCTTTCCACCTGCAGTTTGCAAAAATTCATGTCTGTAATTTGCTGCACAAAAAGAGAAAGATGAGACATGAGCAGCTGACCAGCTTGCTTCTGCCTGCTGGGTTTGCAGCTTTTGATGACGATGCCAAAGTAGTGAATGGGTGGTGTCATCAAGATGAAACTGTGAGGGTTAGAAACTCTCCTGTTGGGTACCACATAGTAGTGTATTAGATACAAGCCTACGAATTAGGGAAACTGGATGCTCTTCTGCAACTTCTGTTTAGTCTGACTTTAGGCAAACCAGTTCTTTAAACTGAATCTGAGCATGGGTGATTTTGGAGGGACACACTTTTACCTCTATTACTATATGGAGATATCCTGAGTGAACCAACATAGCCACTCAGGCAACAATGCAAGGATCAAAATCAAGCAAAAATGCATATGATTGTATGACTTAGGCAGACAAAGTTCTTTAGACCAACTAAATTGTTGGAAAAATTGTTCTTTGCGAGCTTTCAGGTGCAAACACCCTTTTCCAGGCAAAGGGGGATTCAGGTAGTGTTTTGTATACTCTCCTAGTGACCTGAGTACCTAGCTGGGAGGAGGGGAGCACTGGGTTCCAGTCCCTGCTCCCTGGACTGTGTATACATTTTACATTAGAGAGGCACTAGATATAGAACCGGACTGATCATAATAGCAGAACCCAGAGCTTCCCAGTCCCAACTGTATAGTCCTAACCAGGGGTGAGCAATTATTTCAGGTGGAGGGCCACTTACCGAGTCTTGGCAAGCTGTCAAAGGCCACACTGGTAGTCCTGCCCCTTGGCGGGTACACCGCCCCCTGGTTGCCATCTTGTGACCAGAAGTCCCACTCCCTAACCCCTGACCTTTGCCACCAGAAGTCCCTCCCCTTGCCCCCAGAAATACTCCTTTCAGCAAGGGGTTTAGCCATATCAAAATCAGAAAAATACCAAATTGTATTCTAAAAATCGAACATCTACAACATTCATTCATTTGATTTAAAAAAACATTTGTCCTGATTTACATGTGTTTGTGTAGTGTACATAGAGGTGATTGCACAATAGCTTAAAATGAAGTCTTACTCTTGTATATTGGGGCGTGGGTAGCATATGATGGTGGGTATAGGTTTGTGGGGGGCTTTTAGTGTGTGGGTATGTGGGGTGTGGGGGAGGGTGTGGGGGTATGAGTGTGGGATGAGGGAGTGTGTGGGTGTGTGCGTGGATATGTGAGATGTGGGTTGGTGTGGGGTTTGTGGGGGGTTGTGTGGAGGGGACAGGATGGCCGGGCTGTGTGAGGGATGTATGGGTGCATGTGTATGGTGGGGTGTGCATGTGACACTCACCCTATGAACACACACACATACATACACTCTCTTCCTCCCTCACTGTGCACACACACACACACACACACACAGAGTCTTTCCCTTCCTCGTTGCTCTCTCTGTCTCTCTCTCCTGCTGCCTCATTGCAGGGACATGTGTCTGTGCACACACCCCCTCCCACTCCTGGCACTGGGGTACCAGCATGGGCCCCATGCTCCCATGGTCTGGTGATGCAACCAGGAGCCACGTGATGCTGGAGTAACTGGCTGGCATGCGTGGGAGTACTGAAAGCTGGGGCAGGCAGAGGCTTCTGGTTGGGGGAGGAGGCAGGGGTGGAAGGAGACTGGGTGGGGGGGCAAGGCTGGGCTGGCCTTGCTGCTGAGTCCAGCCAGCTTCCCCTGGGTCCTACTGCCCCTGGATCCTGTTATCTTTGTCACGCAACCAGGAGCAGATAAATATACATTTTCTAAATTTTTTAGGGGCCAATGGGCTTGATAGAATGGCCTAGCAGGCCAGATCCAGCCCACAGGCCATATTTTGTCCACCCTGGTCCTAGGCTACACAGTCAGGTTTCCTCTTGTTAATTCTCCTTCCAGCCTCATGACTTTTGCATTCTTGACTGCACAGTGATTCTACTTCTACTGGTGTACTGGAACCCCTTCGCCTCCAGACTGTTCTGTAGCCTGATTATAAGACATTCTCTTGGAAGGTATTAGATGCAACCTTGAATCCTATCAGACTAAGGAAGGGTCAGAACCTAGGTTTCCCACTTAGGCAAGTGCACTAATCACAAAGCTATTTATACAGGAGGCAGGCAGCCACCAATGTTTTTGAGACAAAATGACCATGTGGGCTGTGTTTTGTGTTGTAATCAGTCTTCTCAATATGCTGTCAGTATGCTCTGAACAGGTTCAATGGATTGGGCCCTTCAGGAATTCAGGTGGAGATTAGGCAATTTTCCATCTCATATCTGCATGGCAGTGGTGCCTAGGCAGAAGGGAAGTGCCTAGCTGTTCAGAATGGGTGATTCCGGACAGTCACTGAGATCTAGGTCGGGCTCTTAAAATTTCTAGTTCAAACTTTGGATTCCTGGGGAGTTATTGGAGTGGTGGAGCGAGGGGTATTCTGGATCATGACCTGGTGTACCAAGCTAGACCTAACCCACAAACCTTTTTTGAAAGTATGGCCTTTGGAATACTCAGTGAGCCCTTTTATATTTTGAATAAAATAGAGTGTCACCTTGTCAGTCCAGACATCTACCTATTTACATTCTGACTCAGCATTGTAGGAACAAATAAGACAACATCATCATCAGGTTAGAGTAGATGAGTCTAATGTTCTGTCCTGACCTTTAAATCTATGAATAGAGATGTTTCCTGTTGAACCAGTACACAACAATATATAATGTATTAATTGGTATATTTCAATTTTTGAATGAAACAAAAGATGACAGAAAAAGTCAGAAAGTGAAGAGACACTGCAGGTCATAAAGTCTGTCCTCAAGCAATTCCAGGATATTAATTTAACATAGAGGACTACACTACTATTAAATGCATATTTTTACACTTGATCTTAGCCAAATTTATAGCAAAATCAATAAAAACTACAGAATATTTCTTCAGCTTACATTGATTCAGTGGTTAGAAGAGGGACTGCATCATTCATTCAAGGTGCAAAAGATCACTCATGAACCAGAGAGAAAAAAATTAAACATCTCATTGCATCATCCTTGAAAACAACATCACGATACCAATGTTTTATAACCATGAAGACTATAATAGGGTAGACAAATGTGTACCCAGTGAATTCGCACTAAAAACATTTAGTGTGGTTTCATGTTTGCTTTGTAAATAAGGGTGTGTGCAGAAGTTGCTTTTTTGCTATTTGAAGTGCTTTGTTGCCACGGCTTAACAGAAGTGCATGGCTTTACAGTACCTTAAAAATGGGTATAGTGCTTTAAATTAACCCTTGTTAAATGAGATATTAAATTTGAAGCACAGTATTTTACAGCACTTTAGCAACCTCCAGCACTTTAAATAACTTCTGTATGCTGGTCAGTGCTGTAGGCTGACCACCCCATGCCTCCTAGCCTAGAAAGTGCAGGGGGGCTCAGAGGCCCCTCTTACCAGACACTGCACTTCTGTCATGTTTAAGAGTATTGTTACTTTAGTACACTAATATCATGGCCCAATGGCGGCCATGATACAGTGGCCCAATTTTCATGCCCAAATCATGGCAGCCCCCCTCCCCACACCCCCTGATTGGCTGAGGGGGCAGGTTTAGGGCCAGGTTTAATTGCAACAGCAGAGGCCTCCCATTGCTGTTGTTACTGTCACTTAAAGGTAAGAGGCTTTATCTTGAGCTTGGAAGGTGATGGCTGCCTTAGGCAGAAAGCCCTGGTGCTGGGTAGGGGAGGGTCTGTTTGCTTCTCCAGGCCAGAAACTGGGGTGCAGGGAATTAGGGGTGCCCAAGGGCTGCCTTGAGAAATGGCCCTGGCACTGAGTAGGGGAGGTGCTGTTTGCTTCTCCGTGTGTGTTCTCTGCCCCAGGCCCCAACTCCCCATGCCTCAGTTTTCCTGTCCAGAGGAGCAAACAGCCCTGCCCCTACTTGGTGCCAGGGCCTCTGCCAAGGCAGCCCCCAGGCACCCCCAATGTTCCCACCTGGAGGAAGAAAAAGCCCCTCTCCTACCCATCCCCAAGCTCTCTCCTTCCCCTGTTCCTTTTGCAACCACTTCCCCCTCCCCTGGGCTGCTAGGCTTTTACTGCTGCCTGTGGAATGCTTTCCCCAGCCTGCAGCAGCCATCTTGTTGCAACAAAATGCCAGTTCAGCTCTCTGACGGCTGAAAGCTAAAGGATGCTTCAGGTTGTAACCCACTGTGATCATGCTGTTGATCAACCTGAGTTCATTTAATTTGTTCTCAGCTTCTCCTCTTCTTCTTTCTACTGTGTCAGTTTTTCCATTTATGGTTTGGTTCTCTCTTGTTTTTCCTGTTAATCTTCAGCCAAATTCTGTGTCAAATTTGTAAAAAGTTTCTATTGAAATCCTTGACATCTTCCATAAAGCAGAATATATCAGTTCTATCTAAGCATTTGGCACAATCTGTAGCGGCCTTTTGACTATTTTCCACCTTATCATACGGCTGACGGAGAGATTTAAAGTTGTTTGCTTCAAAATATTTCCACAAAATCCTACGGCAAAACTGGGGTTAAAAATATCAGAAAACAGTCCACTTATCTTTTGAAAACACATGTTGAATTCCGAGTAACTTCAAAAAGGTATTCCAACGCATCATTTAAACAAACATAAGCAGGTTCTATCATTTTCACATCATGAAGGGAAGAAAAACAGCATGTGATCTTGAAGGGGCATTTTATAACTATGAATGTCATTGGACAATTTTGGGAAATACCATGTTAAGTATCTTCCAAGTTTGGTATAATTCTTTGATAATTTGGCTGTATAATTTACATTTTCAGGTTGTCAATGATTTCAGTATTGACATTTGAACATATCTCAACACACTGGACATGGTCTTATCCATGGGCAGATCTAGGATTTTGAAAAGCAGGGTGCAGATTGTGTGGCGCATCATCCCATACAACACAACACACCACACATTTTTATCCAATTAAAAGAGGGCGAGAAGCTTTATTTTAAAAAGCTAGGGCCCCAGAGCTGTATTATTCAGTTAAATTTGTTTTTGCTTTGATCTTTAACTTTACTGGAATGTGCATTAACTTGCATTATCATATATATATATATATATATATAT
>NW_017729022.1:124009109-124031089 GCF_001723915.1 Gavialis gangeticus | reverse complement strand
TATATATATGATATAGCAAGTTAATGCACATTCCAATAAAGTTAAAGATCAAAGCAAAAACAATGCAATTCTGCAATTCTGCTGTCTGTTAACTGCTCCTTGCAACATAGTTTCTATTTCAGCCCTCCAGACTTTTTCTAACTCTAGCTAAAATGAATACTGTGACTTCTCCCGTACTGCCAAATTTCCAAACCCTTGGGGAGCTCTGGAGCTGGCCTGTGGGACACGGGTTGAGCACCCCTGGTCTAATCAAAATTTGGCCATGGTACTTGGGTTAACAGACTTTTGAAACATGAACTGAGCTTTTGGATAATCTCAGCTGTTGATGGACTTCAGTTTTATACCTCATGCAAGTAAAACATAAAATTGGAATAATGACCAGGAGTTCTTGCTGCATTGAAAATAATCTCTCTTATTCAAGAGAACTGATGTGTTTCCTGTATAGATTGCAACTGCTATTGCTATGGTTTTGTTCATTTGCCCTCTTTTTTTTCTACAGAGCCATTAGTGAATATCCACTTTCACAAGATTTTCTACTGAAATAGAAAAATGGCTTCTAAAATGTTTTAATTTGTACTCATGAGTATAGCTGTACGTAATCTATAATGACATACTTGTATGTAAAGAAAAATTCCATTTCTGGTATGATAGCTGGAATTAGCCACAGAATCTTATTACATTCACCCCAAACACTACTAAGCTGCAAGACTGCTCCAAGTACTTTCTTTTGTTTCAGGCCCTTATAGCTTGGAGCACTTGTTGAACCTGATGAGAAGTGTATCCAAGTGGCTGACAATTATGAAATAAACAAATGTTGTTTGAGACATTTTGGAGCAGAATCCAGCAATACATAGATTAGTTTATTGATGTTGTTATCATATTGAATATTATTCATACTTCTGATATTTCTGCTGTGCAATTGCATTCCATGTTCAGTAAACATCACATTATCTCACTATGCAAAAAGCTTCATTAATCAAAACAGACAATAGACCAGACGCTCCTCTTTTGAGCTGAGGGTTTTGGATCTTTGAGTCTTTTACCTTGTCTAAATGCCATGTCCCTGTCAACACAGAAAGCAAGCAACTCTCTGTAACAGATTACTATAAGATGCTGTGTTAAACAGAAAGCATTAACTCATTTACTGAAAGAGTTTCTTAGTTATTCTATATTTAGCGTTGCAGTCACTATTTTTAATAAATGGTTTGTAATCCAGTGATGCTCATCCCATGATCCACTGAAAATACTGAATTCATTCATTCAGGGTATGTCAACGTTACATTCCCAGTATGTCCGGTGCTCCCAGGGATGCCCTCCACACCCACTCCTACTTCCATTGGACAAAGCTAGATATGTGGTTGATAGGCTGCTCCAGGAGGCTAAGGCACAGAGATTTATTTAGACAAGGTTCTTTGGGTATGTGATATCTTTTATTTGACCAACTAAATCGTTGGAAAAATTGTTCTTTGCAAGCTTTCAGGCACAAACACCCTTCTTCAGGCAATAGGGAGAGTCTATTGGTGTTTGTTTGCTCTCCTGGGTAGAATACAAGCCAATATGTAAAATTCAGGTCTGTGAAAATGCAAATGCGTGGCAGTGAGGATCAGAGGGAAGGAGTGACAATAGGTGACAGACAGATGCTGGGAGGGAAAGGAGGAATGTAGAACTGGTGATAGAATGCAGCTGGTAAAATACAGACAGGTTACCTGGGGTTATCAGATGGCAGGCAGGTTATAATGTGCCATAAATCCAATGTCCATATTTAGTCCATGATTTTTTGTATCTAGTAGATTTATGAAGTGAAGTTCATAGGCTCATCTATGAAAGGTTTGGTTTCTTTAATTCCCTTTAAGAATTAGAACTGAGAGACTGGAGACAGAGTGCTTCTCTTGTGTGAAGTGTGCACCCACAGGTAATTGGGTATTTTTGTCTTTGATACATTTTTGGTGTGCATTCATTCTGGTACACAGTTTCGACTACATATTTTCCATCAGGGTATTTAGTGCACTGGATGATATCTGTTACATTTCTGGAGGTGCAGGTTAAGATCCAGGAATGGTGATGGTTCTGTTGTGGGCTGTAGTTATTGTGGGACTGGTGGAGATGTGTTGACAGGTTTTACATTTTTTGTTCCAGCACGGTCTGGATCCATTCAGTGTGCCTTGTGCCAAAGGAAGTTTGCTTCTGGTGATAAGTTTGGCAAGGTTCGGTACTTATTTAAAGGCTAGGATGGGTGATTCTGGAAAGATCTCTGAGAATTGGGTCTTCTTCTACTATGGGTGGAAATTGTTTGAGGATTATCTGAATGGGTTCCAGGGAAGGATGGTATGTCATAACCAACGGTGTGCAATTTGTGGGCATTTTCTTTTTGCACTGCAGCAGTTCTTCGTATGGTGTCCAGGTGCATCTTTCTAAAGTACAATCTATCTCTCTGGAAATTTGTGAAGTGAGGATCGTGGGTATTCTCCTCAGTGCAAATTTGTTGGTATCAGATGGCTTGCCTGTATATTGCAGCTTTTTTCGTGTGTTTAGGGTAATTGCTGGTTCTGTGTAGATATTTAAGTTGCTCTGTGGGTTTCTTGTATATGGTGTTTTGTATTTTACCATTCTAGGTATTGACCATAGTGTCTGAAAAGGAAATGTTGGTGCTGGAGTCTACAAGAGATAGTCTGATGGAGGGGTGATGGTTATTGAATTTGTGATGGAAATCAATCAGAGACTGCAGGTTTTTGGTCCAAATGATGCAGATGTCATCTATGTGTCTTAAGTATATCATGGTTTTGATGGTGCAGTTCTTGAGGAATTTTTCTTCCAGGTGGGCCATAAAAAGGTTGCCCCCGCAATATGGACAATTCATCTGATGAAGTTAATTTATGTTGTACACAGATTGAACAAAGCTGGCTTAGATTCTGATTTGCAAGAAACAAAACTTGTAGATGTACTGCCTACTGCATAACGTAAAATAGATCTACAAATTAAGAGAAGCCAGGTATCAAATCTTTTCAAAATTTACCCTAAGTGGCCTACTTGAGACTGATTGGCTTGCCCTGAATCTCTAACACCCATGATTCCAGTTTTTCTGGTTAGTGGGGTATTATTATTCATACATGGCTGCCTGTCAAACTGCTCTCTTCTATTGTCCTGACACTCAGAAGCTCATCAACAGAAAAGGTGCAATGGTGAGAGGCAGAGGAGGCATGCATGAGTTCATCTATCATAATTGTCTCCTGAGCTGGTTCTAGTAAAGGATGGTGATGACCTCCTCCCTTCACAGGCTAATCCAGTGGTTCTTAAACATTTAAGGCTTTAGGCATCTCTCCATTACTTTTGTAAATTGAGTAGCACCCCATTTCATAAATTTAGTGCGTACGTGCTTGAAGAGGGAGAGCAGTCAGCAGAGAAAAGCCTGCACTTTTCTTCTCACCAGAGCCTGCACTTATCTCACTTATCTCTCTTCTCTTGTCAGGATCCTTCAAAGGTTGCCATGCCACCCCAGGATGCCACAGTTCCTTAGTTTGAGAATCACTGGGCTAATCTTTTCACTGATACCACATTAACCAAGCTGCTTTGTTCCTGCAAATAACAACCACCACTAAATTCTTCAACTAATAACATTATGCTAGTCATTAATTTCAGCATCTGCATCCCACAAAGAGAATAGAGTTTGCGCTCTTCCACAAGGGAAGGCATGCAAAGTCCTGAGACTATTCCTTTTAGATTCTTGATGCTTGGAATAACAAAAAATAATGTTCCATTCATTATCTTTCTCATCCTTCTCAGATTTACACTGTTAAGAGCACAGAAGTCAGGACTTTGAAAGTAATTAGCGGTGGAAGTGGAGATGTGATCAATAATGTTCTTGATTTTATTGTGCCTAACTACTGTGTCTCAGGATTTTGATTTGAGGAGCTCCCAGAAATTTGTGCACAAAACACCGTTATACCCTCCATAACAACATTCTTCAGTCAGGGTAGGATTTAGTCAGTAAACAATGTGGGTTAATAAACAATCACCTTTGTTTTTATTTCCCTTCTTTGGGCCAAATCCAAAATTCATGACAATGACATCATGGGAATCTTTCTGTTGACTTCAACAGACCTTGAATCAGGCCCTTAGGTTCTTCGTAAACATTATTTACTTTTAAACAGTATAGTTTCATTCTACAAATCTTAACATCAGCAGCTTTTATTATGAGCTTCTGCTTCACTGAGGTTTTTGCTTCTACAACTCATTTCACATGTGCCATAGAATGCAAAAACACATTTTTCAATAAGACAATACATTTACTGTTTATACATCAAAGCCTAATAATGACTGGTTTCAGGGAACTATAACATTTAATAAAAGCATTTTATTACATTTAAATTTATTAAAATTTAAACATTAAATTCAACATGTTAATTATGACTATTTTCCATGGCTTGACACTGACAGTAGGAAATGGATCCACACAACTGCTCTACAGAGATATGTTCACTGGTGCTATTTGCACTTTGATTACTAATGTATTATTAGTGCTCTTCATTTAGGACTTGATTCATTAACAAAGACTTATATGGGCATTATGTAAATTTGCTGTATGTCTTTTACATAGCCATCAGGGCATGTGTTATGAACCAATTGAAAAAACCATTGAAAATGTATTCAGTTATGTCCTGACTTGTGGGCAAGTTTTAGCTAAATGCATAGCTGCATGCAGAAATCAAATAAGGGCATATAAAACACCCCTTTTTGCTAGATCACATTTCGAATTTATGCAAATCCCTATTCAACAAAGCAGCCTCAAAAGTACATGGCTGCACTGCTACAGAACCAACAAAATGGTGACAGGGGAGCAAAGTGAAATTCTCAGGCTGCCTTTTGCATGGACTAACTATCACTGTCTTCATTGCCATTTGCAATCACCTTCCTCTCCTATTTTTAAAGCAACAACTTCCAGCATATTCTTTTTGAAGTTGTGTTTTGGTTATACTAATCTGGCATCCACTGAATAAAATTGTTTTGTTCCTTTTATTAAGCGAAATTCAACCACAGTTGTAGGAAACACCCGAAGTCCCTACATTTATTTAATAATGTTGTTACATTGTGTTATGTTACAGTGGGTGCATTTACATGTGTGCCCAACTGCACAGTTGTTACTGCGCAGTTCCAGCAGCACAGGGGTCATTTTCAACCCTACTGCACAGTAGCAATGAGCTACTGATCAGTAGCTCCTTGCTATTGCACAGTAGCATTGGCTTCATGGTTTGTGCCCACAGATGCTATGTCACCATAGCGATGAGTTATGTTGCCATAGCTTGTTGCTATGGTGACATAACGTCTTGTGTAGACGTGCCCACTGATTTACAGTAGCAAGGGTGGGCAAAATGCGGCCTAGGGGCCTGATGTGACCTGCCAGGCAGCCCACGGGGCCCCTAAAAAATGTAGAAAATTAATATTTATCTGCCCCTGGCTGCCTATCATGCAGCCCTCTAAGGCTTGCCAAAACTCAGTAAGTGGCCCTCCACCCAAAATAATTGCCCACCCCTGCATTAGGGAGAGGCGTAGCTAAGCCCAAAGGCCCACTATGGCAGGCAAACTATCAAAACTGTGTGAGATAGTATGTGTTCTCAAGGATAATTTAAAATAGATAAAGGATGGGTTTTATCTCTGGTTCTGCAGCTAGGGAGTGGCTGCCCAGGGAAGCAGATTTTGTGTTGCTGTAAACTGTTCCAGTGCTATTGAATGTGTTCTCTATTTGTGGAAAGATGTCTTTCTCTCTTGCCTACCTCAAGACCAAATAGCCCAAAAAGTTGACAGAGCGATAGGTAGTAATTTGTAGCAGAGGGAGAAAATGACCAGCCTCAAATAATGTGAAAGGAATGGGTGAAAGAAGAGAGTAGTGAGAGACTAAGGAGGCCCCATGAAAGGAAAAAGGAGATACCTGGAGAACCCAGAGAAAACAATTATGGAGGAGATACAAGAGGTCAGCAGTGGTGGAGGAGAAGAGTGTGGCAGAAATAAAAGAAAACCCAGCTATCCTTGATTTTTTTCCCCACCTTTCCAAGGCTGTGGAAAGCCAGGGCTCTGGAAATTTGACTTTTCACCATAGAGGTGGTGTTTGTAGGGGCTGATCCATTTCCATAGCACCAATGGGAGCAGGTCCCTAAGAAGAATGCAGCCAGCAGCCAGAATAATTAATGATGCTTGTGCCACAACCAAGATATTACCTTCATCCTACAGAAATGATGCTGGGTACCAGTAGGTAGTACAATCCAATCCAGGGACACCTCAAGGATCTTCATACCCTTGTCTGCAGAAAGGAGCAGCATGGAACATTTATGTGGGAACACACTATTTAGTCTACTCCCTCAAAATATGCACGTTTCCTTTTTCCTCCTCTTTTCCTTCTTTTTGTCTCCTCTTTCTTCTTTCTCTTTTCATCTCATTCCTCCTTTCTTCTCCATCTGGACCAGCCCTCGCCCAGACACTAACCAAAGTGAGATGAATTCTGCACCTTGCAGAACACTGCTAAGCCTCCAAAGGAAAGTAGGAAAGTAAAAGCACATGGGTTTCCCCATAATTTAAATGGAACATGTAAGACTGTAAGATTAGTGCACATCAATCCCTTCATTTGAATCAAGAGACACCTTCGTTTAACAGCTATAAGGAAAACCACCGTTTTGTTCAAAGTACATTTCATTAGACAGCACAAGACAGTTTTCTTCGGCAGTTTTACAGCTCTTATCAGATTATATTAAAATTAAAACAATTTAAAAGAAGTGTTAAGTACTAAAGAAAGAGTACAAACAAAGACACTCCTCCTTGTAAGCTTTCAGTGAGCTGGGAAATGGTGCACTGATGTTATTTATCAGGGATGTGAGTAATAAGATTATTCTTTAGTCAATTATGAGCCCATCAGTGTCAGTACAGAGGATCACATCATAGATCTACATTTCTAATACTTCAGTCTTCATGAGATTTCTTAGCAGTAGTACACATTTGCCTGACACAAACGAATAAAAAACAACAGGGAGAAAAGGGAATAAGTAAGTTGGAGAAAACACTGATAGTTCCTTTTTTCACACCCATTTTATCAGGATGGTTGGTTTTAGGCTGGATGAGACTAGAAAGAGCCTGGTCTCGTGGTCATAGATCCTGTCTGTCCAGTCTTTTTCCTCTTTGGCCAATGACTTTCTTTCTGGTTTGTGTTCTGTTAAATAAGAGACGGTTTAAAATAGCAGGACTAAATCTCAGTTGTTCATCATTCTCTTGAAGTAGTGATGGAAGAGAGAAGGCAAATGTTGTGTTAACCCCCCTTTTCTCTTTCTGTGTTTTGTGGGGATTTGTCTCACCTCTGACATGTTTGTTCTAATTTACACTGAACCTTCCCCCATGCTTCCGGATGGAAGGTCTGGGAAGGAGAGAACAGCTTTTTTGTCTGTATTTTGGACATGCCCCTGATTTGTCTTTGATCTGCAATTTGTGTAGGGGACGAGCAGCAGGGCATCTCCCTAAGTGCTGCTCCCCTGCATGATGGGGATTCTCAACAGGTGCACTTGATAAAACCAGGAAGATGTTTCCTCATATGATTGGGACTGGGGTGTCTCATTGAGGAATGAGGAGGAACAACTGTGCCTGACCCTGGAAGGAAGGGGAGAGAGACTGTTGCATAAATTGCTGGTTTTATCCCCTGGAGGCTAGTCCAATTCACCTCTAGAAGAGAGTCACACTTTCAGGCTGGGTCCAACTCTATTTTATTGCTTGCAAGCAGGCCGACAGAGGAGCTTGTTGCTCAAATCAGTGTCGACCCTAAACAAAGCGCGCGCACTGCTTTTATTGAGCTAGCAATTTTTAGTTGGCGTGTTACATTTTGATTGGTCATTACAAAACAAAACCTGGGCAACATGTAAGACATGCGTAGTGGGCCATCCTGTACCATGTGGGTGGAAAGTTACAGAATGCAGGGGTTAATACTAAAACAAGGAACAAAGAAACATAGAGAAAAGTATCTATTTTCGCTACAAGACAGCGAGAGAGACAGAGAGAGATGGCATCCTTCTACATAGCAAGCTGCCACCAACAAACTCAGGCCATAGCAAAAAAGATCTGGGATCAAATCCCACATGCAATGGGTGAATTTATCCTGGGTGGACCTGCCTTTTTCTTTTGCTCCAGTTTTTCGTGTGTAGTTGCTATGGTGAAAACACTGCACTGAATTGAGTGGAAGGTCTCTCTGCACTTCCACAGTGGCTTAAAGGGACTGTTGTGGATTGAGAATGAGGCCCATTATCTTTTAAAAGCAGCTATGTAGCAAATGTAGGATTAATTTAGTACTAATGCACTTAGGGCAAAATTCTGTTCCTGTTACTTTCGTGTAACCTTACTGACTTTAGTGGAGAAACCATGTGTCAATAAAGTTAAGGCTGAGGTGACATTTTGATTTGAAACCCAGTTTTCCCTTGGTTTGAGACCAATTCCCTCCAATGAATCAATTCCCTCCATGGTATGTTTGATGCTAGTGTTACGGTCTTCAAACCAAGAGATGAGAGAGTTGGAGATCCCATGGACTTACACCTTTTGATTAACTCGAAATAACACAGAATTTCAAAACAACAGGTAAGTCATAAAACCACAATATGCAGCAGATTTAGCAATCTCACCACCCACTGGAAGGTTGGGTACATATGTACCAGCAAGTGTGTCATGATGAGCATGTTTTCTTTGATCTTCACTCCTCAGTTTTACTCCTGAGTTTTCCATACTTATGTAAACAGCCTTGTGCTTGTGTAGATTGTGTGTCATTTACAACGTTTGGTATTTCTCCACTATCCAAAACCCCCCACCCTGGGCCAGCAAATCACACAACAACACTCAAATGCTTTCCTTACAGGGGACAGTCTGATCATAACACTTGCATAACTACAGGACTGCTACATGATCTACCTAACTCCCAACTCTTGACATCTAAATTTGTATAATTAATGTATATCTGAAGTGTCTTCCATTAATTCTGTGAACATTTGAGGTTTATTAAGGCCATACTTCATCCCACTGAACAGGAGTATTGATTGGCTGTGGTCTGAAAAGGTGCCTTCCAAACTCCCCAAATTACGTAGTGTTCCAAAATCATGAGCCTGAAAATCATGAGACTGGATTAAAAATCATGGGCACTTTTACATGTGCTCTGGGGCAGGTGGGGGGGGGAGGGCAGGCAGAGGTCACTTTAATTAGAGTGGCTCTTGGAGCAGCGTCTTGTGCATCGGTGTCCCCACGCTTAAAAATGGTGGTGGGGGGCACTTGAACTAAAGCTTTTTTGGTGACCATTAGTTCAATGCCACCACTACCATTTTGAAGCATGGGGATGCTAATACACAAGTTGCAGAGGCTGGCTGAAGCATGCTAATTATCATGCTCCAGCAGGCTCAGTTAATCAAGTCTGCTTTGACACGCTGTAATAGAAGTGTGTTGGAGCAGCCCTCCAGCATGTCTACAGACACCCTATGAGATTTAAAATAATGCATTTTAAGTTCTTCATGTTTGCTTTCTGCATGTTGGGTCTGATGGATGTGCTTGAATCACATTTTCAATTTTCACCCCATAACCATGTGAGTGAGAAATGTATTTTAAAAAAAAAATGAAAGGTGAGGTTTTCATTTAAATACTTGACTCCAGTAGTTGGTCTTTAAGGAAAACACCACACACAGGAACACTTTCAGGTATTGCGGGAGTTGATAGTGCTGAAGGTTGGCCATGATCCTTGGCCTGCTGAAGTCAATGACAAAGTTACATGAACATCAATGACAATAGATCTAGAACATTAGAGCACTTATTTTATCATGTGAATTAGCTTGATGTTGTCAGGGACTCTGAGCAGGCAGGCGAGTCTGTGCCAAGTACCTCAGCAGCCGCACTTGCAGTAAGCTACAGCTAATGAATTGTATCCAGTTTTAGAGACAGTGAGCATCTTGATTGGCTGCTGGGAATGCCACCTACCCATTTAGCATTAGTTAAAGCTTTAGGTTTCCAAGCCAGTCAACAGTTCTGCTATGGCAATCTGCTGGTTCTTGCACTCTGGTTTTCCTTTTTCTAGAATAAAGACTCTGGCTTGGCTTATTTCTAGACTTTAGCTTTAGATTTCCTTGTGGATCTGTTTCTTGGCTTCTGACCTTGGTTTGGCCCTGCTCTTGGACTTGACCCTGTGGATTATCCCTTAGATTGGTACTCATTGTCTGATCCCTGGATCCTAAACTGAACTGTGTTGTGGGTTTGGATTCTGTCCTTGGATTTCCTTCCAGATATGGTAATATGTTCCCCATCTTCTGACCCAGCCCCAGGCCTCTGCTTTCCTAGTGGTCTAACCATTAAGACAGACTGCCTAAGCCCTGGTCTCTTACACACATATTCTCAAAACATAAACTATTTTTGCTTCCATAGCTAACTGAGGAGATATTAGTGGAGATCTTGGCTTTGTCTTTTTAAAAACTGTAAATTCTCTGATAAACCCCCTTAACTTTTCTGATTGAAAACCCCAAAATCCACATTTTCCATGATTAAAATAAAACACCACTATATGTATAGGTATCAATTTAACACAATGTTTTACTGATATATTTACAATTTTAAAGCAATTTGGAAGCCTACTAATGCCTCAATCATTATAATAAAATAAATTTGATACACCTACATATTTTGGCTTTTGTTTTTGTTTTTTTAAATCCCTGCCCATGCCTATGCTGTTGTCCCTCGTTCCCAAGCCGCAGTTCCCCCAGCCCTGCTGATGCCCATCACTCCCAACCCACAGTCCCCTGCCCCTTTGGTGCCCCTCATTCCCAAGCCACAGTCTCCACAGCCCTGCTGGTGCCCCTCACCTATGGCCCCTAACCCTGTTGGCGGGGGCCCCCAGCTACCGCTGTTCTGTCTGGGCCAGAGCATGGTGGCTGCAGCAGCTACAACATTTGTGGGCAGTGGCAGAGGCTTGTGGCACCCCCAACCCTGGGCTGGGGATCCTGTACCATGCCAGGCAGCCTGGCCATAGCCCCATCCCTCAGGCAACGTCTTCCAGGCATGCACCCCTGCGATCACAGGCACAGCAAATGGAAAACCCAAATCCCTGGGTATTAGGCACTGGATTTTGGCCACATCTCAATCCCCTATGAATTTCAGTCACATTGAGATCAGAGGTTTTGTCCAAAATATTATAAAGAATAGTGTCAGTTGATCTTTTTGGTCACCTGTAGGCTTGGAATCATTCTGTGACAGATGCCTGAATAACATTTATTTTCTTGAATATATAGAAAAAGAATAGAGAAACCTGGATCTTCTTACACATATTACCATATATGATGTGAATTTTTTTTAAAAAAGCTCCTAAATTTGCAAATCCTTTGCATATGAGTCTTCTTGAGTGCATAATATTTTTTCCATAAGTTAAAAGCTCCCATG
The DNA here is from genome assembly GCF_001723915.1 of Gavialis gangeticus. NCBI lineage: Eukaryota > Metazoa > Chordata > Crocodylia > Gavialidae > Gavialis > Gavialis gangeticus. The sequence continues at coordinate 124,019,665 of NW_017729022.1, read as the reverse complement.
TCTTATAGAGCCATCTATTTATAGTGGGTATAAATAAATGGGTTAAGCTAGACAGCAGTTCTGGTTACTTAAGTGATGGAAGCTAATTTGGGGGCTAAGTTCTGCTGAACATAGTCAATAATGCCTTTTACTTTAAATTTAAATGTTATCTGAGTTTTAGAGAAAAGTGTTGAAAAACACTAGGAGTCGCGCCAAAGAGCATTAAAAGCTGACAGAACAACCCTGATCGGCAGAAGGGGTTTGTCACTGTTAGAGCTGCAATACTCATTCTGCAGCTCTTGAGTCACATGCAGCTCTTCAGATACTGGAATGTGGCTCTCTTCCCAGGTTTGAGTGATGCCTTGACAATCAGGTAGCTATTGCCTTACATGGCAACACCACTGTTTTAGGGTTCTAGCTTTAGCTCCATTAGCAGAGAAAGATTAAAGTATGCTTATTTTACTGCTGTTATGTTGGTCTACAAGTATACTGATCAGCTGTTGCTCACAAATACTTGTGCATGTCTGACTCAATTACTCTACAAGGTGCATCTCTACCCTGCCTTCTGTGTCTCATGTTATAATTATATTATAAACTTTTGTAGGTGTCTGCAGCTCCATTCTAACTTGTCTTGTCCCACTAAAATTTGCCAGCTTTTGAACACTGAACTTTTGTCCCTGTGGGCATGTGGATTTGAGCACTTGTGTAACGATTTAACTTTGAGTGAGTCAAAAGATTTTTTTATTTGAAGGTGAAGACTGGTGCACATGGGACTTTTACAGGCTGATCCAAGGCCAGATGGGCTCAATGGGAGTCTTGCTACTGATTGGCAAAGTGGAGGAGGGAGGGATTGTAGAAAAATGGTGCTGAACTTTTACTTTCCCATTTTTTAAAAAATGTTCAATATTTTTGTCAAAGTGAGCTGACCAGGTCTACTGAAAATGTGGTGTACAACTTGCACTATAAGGCTGTGGACCCACGAGTGCTTGGATGCCTTTCACAAGGGGGAGCATTTCAAAATGGCAGCAGCTGGTACAATCTCATTGTTATGTGTGAACAAGCTGAGAATGAATCAAATGCAACCAGATTGATCCAGATTTACCCCTGAATGAAAGATGATGCAAGTTCCTTTTTTGAAAGGGCTCCAAGTATTTGCATGTCCATATTGTAAGAAAAGTATTAATGAAATTAAGAGTTTCTCCATGAAGACTTAGTCACAACCATTTCCTTTATTTATTTTAATTTGTTTTTGTAAATCCTGGAAAAAGCATTGTCTTCCCACCTTTCCTATTCCCAACATTTTTTGTATTGTTATCCCAACTCTGTCTACATCTGGGTATTGATAAAATTCACCATTACTGCAGTATCAGAGCAACTCCCAGTTATTTTTGGTGTTCTTTTCACAACTTTCCACTTCCTAAGACCAGGAAGTATTAATTCCTTCTGTTTACACATGGGGAACAAGACTACACAGAGAAAAACAGTACTTGCCTACAGTCAACCTGAATTCTTGTGATTCTTGGTCTAGAGCATAGGATATAATTTTCCTCTACCAGCTACTATAGAGTGTGATCCTTCCAACATTACTCCTACACCTGCCCCACTGACTGCAGCAGAATTACCCTCATATTTTAAGACTAATCATTTGAGTATCGTCCCTACTTATAGTGATACTATGTTATGGAGGTGTTGAACACCATTCTCACAATGCCAGGCTGGTCAGCCTCTGTTCCTCTGTTCAGTTTTCCCTCAAAAATCTTCAGATTTGTTCATGCTGGGCTATAGATATACATAAAGTTATTTCTTAGCCCTCCTTAAATACCTTCTTAAAATTCACCTCTGCTGTGATGCTTACAAACCACTCAACTGTCCCAGGCCACTAGTGTGCTGCTTCTGTTACATAATCATGGGCGGATCTAGGATTTTGAAAGGGGGAGTACAGATCGTGTGGCATACGATCACCTTATAACACAACAGATATTTTTCTAGTTAAAGAGAAATTAGATACTTTACTAATATATTAGGGGGCTCATACTACATTATTCAGTTTAAGATCAAATAAAAAACAAATATGACTACTGGACTGTGCACTAATTTGCTAGATTACAGATAAAGTTAAAAAAACACAACAAATGAAGCAAAAAATTGTCACAAGATATTATATAATTAGTCCTGTAATCATTATACTTAATTGTATGTCTCTTCAGCTTTGTAAAACAAAATCTAGCTTAACTTGAGTGTCTTGACAATACCTCCAATACTTCACTGTCAGTTATTTCTAATAGTAACCTGAGTTACTATTATCACATGGGAGTTAAAGTTTTTAGCTAGAGCTCAGGAGAATCTGCAAGGCTGTGACATACAAGAGAGAATGAAGGGGAAGATAGAAGAGGAATGGCTGACACCAAAATTTCAGAAGACAGTTTGTACAGTGGAACATCAAGACCATTAAAAAGGAGAGAGGGTCATTAATACCTGTGTTGTGGTGAGTGATTAACAAGAATCAGGGAGATGATGATGAGCCATGAACTGAACTGACTTTCTCAGTACTGCCTGAATAGAAATGCTGCTGCTCTTCCCAGGCAGTTGGTTTCAAAGGTTGGGTGGAGCAGGAATTAAAGGGGGCAGGCCTCCTAGCTCATTCCTGTTTTTAATGCTACAGTTCAGAGCTTCTTCCTCTCCACTGTGCCAGTAAAGGGGGAGTTTATACCCAGCTTCAGCACTCCATCTCCTCAACCTTTGATGGTAGTGCTGGTCCGCAGGTAGCCCAGCAGGTTGGGCTCTACATGGTTTCCCCTTGCACTGCCTGTTGCAAGCTGGATTCCAGGTTGGCTCCTTTTGCCCCTGATGTCTGGTACAGCCTCCTGGGCCACTGACTCCCGTAATGTCACAAACAACCCAGTCATGTAATCCTTGTTTGGTCTTGTTATGTTTCGTGCCCCCATTACTCCTACTGTTAGGTTGTCCCTGAGCTTCAGTTCTTTATTCATTAGAAACTATCTTTAAAACTTTAAACCTGATACCTCTTTCTTGAGCCAGCATTTTCCTTGCTCTTCTTCCTCCCTGGGATTTAAGGGGTTTACCCTCCATGCATCCCCCTCCCCTGCTAGATTTAAAGAGAGCAGCCTGCATTCAAGTCTTCATTTTGTTAGCCTAATAATTCACATCTCCTCCTGTCAGCTAGCTTCAAAATTCTCCTGGTCATTTTAGGAGCTCTGCACGGCATCATTCCAGGTTGAATTCAACCTCCTTCTACTACAATGTATGACCACAACTATACACAGTATCCCGGAAAAGGTTGTATCACTACCTTTCCATAAAATCACATGCATCTTATTCACAGCCCCACCACACTAGTGGCTCCTAGTCATCCTCTGACCAATTAATAAACTAAGAGATTTCCCTCCACCCATCTCTGTTGCTACAAGCCGATAAACCTCCAGCTCACAGCAAAGATTTTCGGGTTGTTAGTGCATGGCCTTCCACTTTGTACGGCTAAGTTTCAACCTATTTCTATTATTCGTGTCCTCAAGGTCATCTAATTCTTCCTGCACAATGCTCTGATCCTTTTCCATAACGGCCGTGTCTCTGGATTTTATGTTGCCTACACATGTCATTATCTTACTCCTACTTTCTATGCTTGAGCCATTAAGAAAAATTTGAAATAAGGTTGGTTCCCAGACCAGTCCTTGAGGACCTTCACTAATAACCTCCCTTGAGTCCAGGATTTCCTGTTTCATTACAACCCACTGTAGACAGGCCAGTAGCCAATTCCTTTCCCAATTTATAAGGCTTGCCCTAATCCCCACCTTCTTCCTCTTAATAATTTCTCCCAGGGCACCGCATCAAATGTTTTACTGACGTCCAGAGCAGTTTGACAGTCTGCATTTTCCCTGCAGGCGATTGAAGCCCCTACTCCTCCAATGTTGTGAGCAAAGGCTCTTGACAATCAGTGGAGCCCTGACTGGGGCAGGCACCTCCTCAGAGCTAGTGTGTCAGGCCCTGCACAGACTCAAGCAGCTGTCATGGTGCCACTGACTTGGTGGGGGATTATGCCCATAGACATAGAGGCTGGAAGCTGATTTTGTGACATATCAATTCTGGGCTTTGGGAGCATGTGGCCGGGGCAATGGGGGAGGGAGGGGGGACATCACGTAGCCCCAGGAGCTGGCTGGGGGCACCCTTCTTATGGGCAGCAACACTGACAAAGCTGCCTGCAGGCAGGTGGGAATCTGGGCAGCATGGCTCCCTTTCTGCCCCTGATGGGCACTTGCCCATGCAGGGGGCCACTTGCTGCCTGGGGTCTTCATGGTTGGGGGGTAGGGTGGCTTGACTTCTCCCTACAGATGAGCCCTGCCTGAGGGGCAGTGTTGCCACGTATATGGTAATTTTCTTATTTATATGATAATTTCAACCTTGTATGAGGTATGATCAATAATAGTAAGTGTTCAAACGTATGCTATTTTTGGAGGCAGCTCATTGATGCAACAGATGCAAAACCCAAATCATTCTTGGGGAGGGGAGTCTTAACTGATTTCCAGGCTTGCTGTCAGCACCTCCTTATAACTGCTTGTGTCAAAATAAAGAAATGCTTCAACTTTAAAGAGCATCTAAGGACACATGGGTGGCAGGGGCTAGTGTGAGCAGCAGAGATCCTGGTTTTCTTTGATTAAAAAAACCCCAATCCACATTTTTCTGTGCTTAAAATGAAACCCGCCTAAGAGATCAATCAATTGATCTATCAGTATCTATTGAGATATATCTATATGTATAAAGAGTAATCCCAAATCCACATTTTTCCATGCTTAAAATGAAACACCACTAATCTATCTATCTATCTCGATAGATAGATAGCTAGATAGATAGATTGATTAGTGGTGTTTCATTTTAAGCACGGAAAAATGTGGATTTGGGGTTACTTTTTTAAAGCCAGAGATTGGGATTCTTTTTTAAACCAGAGAAAACCAGGACCCCTGGTGAGGAGACTGTGTGGGGGCGGGGAAGGGCGTGAAAGGTGCCCTCAGTGCAGAAGGAATTCGGAGGAGGCGGGGCCTGCGCCAGGCTCTCGTCTCCATGGCGACGGGGCGGCAGCGACAGCGAGACGGCACTTCCGGGGTTGGCCCCGCTGCGCGGCGCCTGCCGGGAAGCGTCGCTTAGGACACGGGCGTAAACAACACGGGATGCGTAGGGTGCCGCTGGCGGCTCCCGCCGGAGAGGGGTTGGCTTCGCGCCCCCCGGGTGGTCATGACGAGCGGCTGGGCGGGCTCCAGCTGTGCCTGCGGGACTGGTGAGCCGCGTCAGCACCTCCCTGTCCGTCTGTCCTCTTCCCCTCCCCTCGGGGTAATGTCATGTGTGGGACGTCATGTGTGTGACGTCATGCCACCTTTGCTTCACTTCATGGGGGCTCTGGGAGCCCTTCAAGAGGGGTGATGCCCCAGCTGCGGCCCCACAGCTGGGGAGAGCAGGGTGGGGGGACCTATAGGGTCAGCTGCCTGCCTGGGTCTGGGTCTCTTCAGTGCTGTCCCAGGGCTGGGCCTGACCAGAGGGGTGCTGTGGATGGGGAGGGCTGGGGCTGGCCAGGAGCTGGGGTGTTTGTCTGGGACCCTGCTGTGCATTGGGTGGGGGCAGGCAGGGGTGGTACCTGCAGGTTGCGGTGGTGTGGGCACACCCTATGCCCTGCTGTGGCAGGAGCCAAAAAGGGGGTATGCAGAGGTGAAGCATCAGGTGAGAAGATAAAGATGGCTTGGAGGGGAAGGCTGCCATCCTTGTGTGCCTCAGTGTGGGTGGCTGTTGGGAGCCAAGCAGGCAGGGTGGTAATAAACCCAAGAAGCCTCCTTTTTTGAAGAGTTGTAATATGACTGAAAACATTTTGATTATGGGGCTGGCTTAAAACTTTGTGTGCAGGTGTTTGGCCATAAGCTCCCTGACAAAGTCTCTGAGGATGCCACTTCTTCTGTTGCTTACTCTTTATCCTATTTTCTCAGGCAGCTGTGTTGCTGTGAGCTGCAAAATCCTCATTTGGGCTGTTAAATTTGTTTATTTGTTGTTTAGCTTCTGCAACTGCTGCCACTTTTGTGAGACCTGGGCTGGTGCCACTGAGTGACTTCAGCCACTGATATTCTGATGTGTTTAAAGGATGTGCTTTTGTTTGGCATTATTGTCACAATGTTGCCTTGCATTAAACAAAAGAATCTGAAACTGATGTTTTGAAAACAGACAGAGGCCTTGTGTATGCATGGTTCTCTCCCACATATAAGAATAATTAGTGCATAAATTTAAAAGGTAACTTTAGGTGCCTTCAGTTTTTCAGGGCAAAACTGAGTTACTTTAAAAGATGTTTAACATTTTTCAGAAAGCACTAAGAGGCTTAATGTGAAACAGGATCCAGTAAGAGGTATCCCAGACAGCTAGTGACTGTCTCCAGGTGTGTCAAATGAGTTGTTGTTTTTAGTTCATAATGCATCTATATGACAGGAATCACCAATGTAATTAGTGTTAGTGTCCTTTTCTGGACGTGTTCTCTTTTTAAATGGAAGCTGAAGAATTCTTTTGAGGATATTGTTCAATAATACTGATAGAGTGTTACAGGGAATTTAGTATGCTTCTATCTATGCTGTACCTGTTCTGTGGCTAAGGCAGAGGACGTTAGTTTCTGTCTCTTTGCCAGCAGTTTGCGCTCGCAGAATTACTTAAAAAACATTGCTCATTCTTTATATGAAGAACAAGTGTTCTTCAAACACTGTTCTTTGTATGAAAAAGGTCAAGTTATTCTCAAAGTGATTCTCACTCATTTTCCCCAATAGCATGCATCCAGCTTGGGGTTGGAGGACACCACACAAATAGGCAGGTTATGCACAGCCTGTTGTGTTTGTACTGCAGCTGGTGGTGCCAGCAATGGAAGTGCCCTGGGTGTACTGGAGGATGGTCCTGGCCGACATCACCCATATTAGGGATCTCCTGGACTATGCTAAGCAGAGGTGGGTAGATCCTTGTGAATGGGGCTGCCCATGCTGTGTGTTCCCTGCCTTCTACTCCAGGAGGTCAAGGCTGCCCTGCCACCCACTGGTGTTACCTACATTGACCAGGTCCTGCACAATAGCAGTCCATCCTCCACCCCCATGTCCCCCAGCCCTCCAGAGTTTGTCATGCGGCCCCTGCCTTGGAAGGGTCCATGGCACTCCCTGTCTCACCATCTTAGCAGGTTGGGGGACACCAAGCCAGTCTGCTTTCAAACCATCCATTGCCAGCAGCTCTACACACTCATGCTCCACCATTCACCATCCCATCCTCATGTCTCACCCAGACAACAATTGACAGGACACTTTAGATGGAGGGTGAGGGTTCCTGGTAGAGGAGTCTGTACTCTACTTTGATCCCGCAAGCCATTGGGGACCTCAGCTGGTGGCTTTTCCACAGCGCTGTCGCTACAGGCATGTATCTGGCATGGTTCATAACTGCTCCTGACACCTGCCCCTTCTGTGAGCAGAGGGAGACCCTACCACATGTCTACTTGAAATGCGCCAGGCTGCAGCCCCTGCACCACCTCTTGCAGAACCTTTTGCTGAGGTTCTTGGCTGCACTATTCTGCTCACCACTTCATTTATGCACACCCTGTCTATGTCTCTACCAAATCCTGGGACCTCCTGGAAACCTCCTCCTGGATCTGGCCAAGCTGGCTGTGTATCTGACCAGGAAGGAGGCTGTGGCTGGGAGGGTCCCTGGGGACTGTGGGGCCACTTTTCTTGCCCTTGTTCATTCCTGTCTCCAAGCAGAGTATTGCTGAACAGTATCCTCTGGCTCCTTGGACTCATTAAAAGGCCAGTGGGCACTGTCCAATGTGCTGTGCTTGGTGTCCCCCCCTTGGCACTCTTGTTATGAACCTTTGACCTCCACTCCTGTCTCTGTTTTCATTATTTGTCCCAAGTACTCAGTTGTCACCTTTCGTGTAGCCTCCCTGCCTTAGGGAGGCCAATAAGTTACTAGGTGGGCTTTGGCTCATACCCCTTAAGGTGACAAATAGGCCTGTCATGTTTGTGGATAGGAGAAACAAATATAGGTCTGATATCTTTGTTGTACTGAAGTGATTAAAGATAATCGTACAAGTGGCAGGGGAGAAAACCTGAATATTTGATGTAGCATAGATAGTTAGATAATTCTTAAATATTTCATAGTTCTTTATTTTATTTTGTTTCATCCCTATCACATAGTCACTATATAAACAGAAGCTGTTGACAGGGGGGGCATCTACACGTGAGCTTTACTGTGGAGTTGACTAATTAGCCCTTCAGTAAAGCATCACCATCTACACGTGTGGCATTATGTTGCAGTAAACCGATCATCTCCGCTGTAGGTTAGTACTGTTCTGGTACTTTCCTATGGTGGAGTTTAGTGTGCTGTAGCGCATGTGTAAATGGTGACCAGGGCTGGTTGGGCACTAGGGTGCTACAGTGCAGTGGCTTCCTACCAGCTAGACACATACTGTAGCACCCTTGTGCCCCAGCCAGCCCCTCTGCAGCACGTTGAGCTGGGTTGGAGCAGGCTGGGGTTGGCAGGCTGAGCACCACCCCAAGCCTGCAGGGCTGCGCTGCCCCTGGGCTGCGCTGCCATGGCTCAGCGTGCAGTGGACCCGGGCATACGTGTAAATGGTGTGCCGGAGTTTATTCAGGCTCACTGTTTCATGTGTAGATGCACCCAGTACGTATTGTCCTAGCTGTTCCTGGGATAAGAAAACTTGGTTTATGATAATGAAATGTAAAGGAAAAGCAAAGGTCAAAATACATGTGAAATTGCATATTGCTGTTCTACTTTGTGGCGTGTTTGAATGGTTATCCCCAGGTGGGGAAGCAGGGTTATGCCTGCTTTAGGAGGGGAAGCAGGCATTTTACTTAAAGGAAGGCTAAGAATTACCGAGTCAAAGAGTATGATAGGTGGGTCCACTTAGAATTTAGGATACGTTGTCTTTTAAAACTATGAGCTTAATCTGGCAAATTTACTGTTCCAAGTAATCTCATTAAGGTTAATGGGACTATTTGTATATCGACATTGCAGATTCAGCCCCTAGTTACATTTTGCTCTAAAGCTTTTAACTTTCAGGAGAAACAATCTTTTTTTGTCTCAAAGTGGAATTGGGATTGAAGTCTGTTATAAAATCTCTGGGGAGGTCTCTTCTTTCCCCACTCAGAGTTCTGTTTTCAGTAATTTGCTATCTAGATTTATTATAGATATCTTGATGCAAAAAACAGTTTTAATGTATACTGACAGTCAATTTAGGGTTTCCAAAAAATTTTATCTTCTGAATTATTTGTAATGCCTGTGTCAAGATTTGGCTGGAATAGTTTACTTAAAAATAATCTGTTATTTGGGTAGTTGCTGATTAATGCCAGGACTCTTGACAGATAGTTGTGGGGTGGGGGCGGGAGTTGATAGCATAATTGACTTAGACTTCTAAATTACTTTTGTAAATGGGACTTATTTTCATTTGGAAAGCAGATTAAGTTATTTATTAGTTACTCAGCCACCTTTACAAAAGTTACTTAGGCACTTAAGTCACTTTTTAAAAGTGCTTTTTGTACCCGTAGTCACTTAAGTGCATTTGTAAATTTTACCTATTCTATATTTTTTAAAACTTACTAGTTGAATTAATCAGTGGTAACCAGTTTCAGCATTCAGTTTTATGTGAATGTTATTCTGTTTAAAATGCACAGCATTTAGTAGTTGCAAAAGATATTATCTTTGGTATTTTTGAGGTACTCCTCAAAAATCTCATCAGGCACTTATGTTGTATGCTCCAGAAACTAGCTACCTGAAAATCTTAATAGGTGCATATGTACCAAAATATGCTTACAAATCTAACCAATGTAAGGCTGGTTTGAAAGTACAGTATGCTTTTCAATAGAATGGAAGGCTTGGCTTTGCTATTGTGTTTTCATAGAATCAAAGAAAATAAGGGTTGGACCTCAGGAGGTCATCTAGTCCAACCACCTATTTAAAGCAGGAGCATCCCCAGCTAGGTCATTCCAGCCAGGGCTCTGTCAAGCTGGGCCTTAACCCTGAAGAATGGAGATTTTGCCACCTGTCTGGGTAACCTGTTCCAGTGCTTCACCACTTTCCTAGTGAGAGAGTTTTTCCTAATATCTGACCTAAATGTCCCTTGCTGCAACTTGAGACCATTGCTGCTTGTTCTGTCATCTGCCACCACTGAGAACAGTCTAGCTCCATCCTCTTTCATGGTTATAACAAGTTGTTTTTACTAGCAAATGTATGTAAATGTAAGAAGTGTATATGTCCAAGGCTCTTAGTGGTCATTGATAACTAAGTGACAACATTTACTTGTTTTTAGCATATCATATTCTTGAAACTTTTTTTTTAAGCATTTTTTTTACTTTTATTGTTTTTTAACAGCGTTAGTAGAATGTTTAGAAACAATGGACCAGCTATTTACCCTGTACTCTTTCCATTGCTCCAGAGAGGGAAAGGGGGATGGAAAACTGGCCTGAAGTCGCAGGAGGATTCTTTTTTGTATCGAACAGGGCTTTTCAACCTTTTTGGAGAAGTATAGCCCTGGCGGTGAGATGCAA
>NW_017729022.1:124007028-124009013 GCF_001723915.1 Gavialis gangeticus | reverse complement strand
GATGCAGAGCTGGGGTGGGAGGGGAGATGGTGTGTGGCCAGATGCAGAGCGGTGGAAGCCATGTGTGAGCTTCCCCTATCCCCAAAGTTCAGCCAGGTGGGCAGCACCTGTGCAGGAGTATGGGATGGTGCATAGCAGCACTGCATCCCCACCCACCTGTGTGTACCCCCTAGGGTCTTCTCAAGTACCTACTCATATAGCAGAAGGCTTTGGTGGCATTAAGCTGGTACAGCAAGGTCTGTGCTACTTGTTTCTGACATTCCTTTTGTATCTGCTGCCAGGAGCATAGCTGAAGCATATCATGCCTGATGTTCTTGTATCCTTGAACTACTCTGAAGGAACTGTTACCAGCTGGGATTAATGTCGCTTTTGTCTCTGTGACGGAGTGCAAACTCCTAGGACTGGTTACAGTGTTGGCCTGCCCACCTGTCTTTTGCCACACAGCCTGCTTTACTCACGTGCTATGCCTTGTTAAATAATTAAGTTGTTAATTGGGTGGGAGGCTGCCCTTCGAGCGCCCTGATGTCAAAGGGCAGTACATACAGGACTCCAACCTTCCCTTATGGATGTCATCTGTGAGGCATAGGACACAATGAGTTGTGCTATGCTCTGGCTTGAGGCCGGGCCCAACTCAGCGCACTGTTAGGCCTCTCTGATACGGCCCTGTTTTGGGCCTCACACATACCACCTCCATCTACTCTTACCAGGCCTCTTGCACTCTTGTCCCTTACTAGGCCTCATTCACCCAACCTTGCTCCCTCGAGCGATCACGTGGGCCTGATATCAGGCCTGTCCCTTCACTCCTTGGCTGGCCCTGGTGCAGCTTTTTGGGCCTGTTCCGCAACCTTCATCTGAATGGTGGCTAGGCAGCTAACAATTCACTAGGCTAACTCTGCCCCAGGCCCCTCACCAAGTAACACAGCTCACCGGTTCTCAAATTGAAGCCAATGAGTCGCCCCTTTCACTTGCAGCTCTCTCTATGTTGCCTCATTCAGCCTCAGGCCCACTTGCAATTTCAAGTGCCCGAAGGATTACCTGGGCCTCTCTGCCCCATTCTCATGGGGCCTCAACACATTCACCTGCTTCCTTGGGGCTCTGGGGTCTTTCATCTGTATGGGCTCAGGTGCCACCCCCCATGGGTGTGCCTGGCCCCACTGTTCCTATTGGGCTCAGGTGCCTCCGGTTGGATGTGCCTGGGCCCACTACTCTCTGGGGTCTTCCACCCTCATGGACGTGCCTGGCCCCACTTCCTCTTCAATCTTGTTAACCCACTTAATGGTGGGGGCTGAGGTTTTAAGGCAACCCTCCTCACCTTTCGCTGGGGAGGTAACTGGCTTGGCATTTCTGAGGGACTGTCCTGCCATGGGCAGTCCTACCAGGCCACCCTTCCCTGGCAGGGTGCAGTTTTTAGTCATACCCGGGACCAGGAGCTTCCTGCTGTCCCCAATAGCTCCTGCTCTTACTTCCAAAATGTCCTAGGAGCAGCAGGGCAGCCAGGTGGTGTTGCTTCCTTGGCTGCTGGCAGCAAACTGCTGCCTGAACCCTGAGACCCAGGATCTTAAAATGGCTGCCTCATCAGGGCTGGCCTGCACCTGTCTGCTGCCTGCTTTTCTCCTTAAAGTGGCATACATCAAAGGTGCTCCGCCAACCACCTTCCCTCTTAAAATGGTTCCTGGTGGGAGCATTCCCTGCTACTCACTAAGCAGGCTCTGTCACAGCCTGCAACAGCCCATAAGTGGCGAGCACCCTGCTGGTGTTCCACCACATATCTTCCTGTGTGACTACTTGGAGGTTGTCTGCTGGCTGCCCTCCTCGCAGGCATTTCTCCCACCTGCTGCAGCCAACCCTAAGTTCTGCTCTGCCACAGTCTCCATTGTGCCAAGTATAGCCTTGCTGGCCTCAAGGGTGTGGCTGAATGCCCTTCTGAAGTTGGTTTCAACAAGGTACCTAAGCGTTTTATATCAGTGTCCATTTGGCAGGCACTT
>NW_017729022.1:124006265-124006826 GCF_001723915.1 Gavialis gangeticus | reverse complement strand
TGGAGATTTTGCCACCTGTCTGGGTAACCTGTTCCAGTGCTTCACCACTTTCCTAGTGAGAGAGTTTTTCCTAATATCTGACCTAAATGTCCCTTGCTGCAACTTGAGACCATTGCTGCTTGTTCTGTCATCTGCCACCACTGAGAACAGTCTAGCTCCATCCTCTTTCATGGTTATAACAAGTTGTTTTTACTAGCAAATGTATGTAAATGTAAGAAGTGTATATGTCCAAGGCTCTTAGTGGTCATTGATAACTAAGTGACAACATTTACTTGTTTTTAGCATATCATATTCTTGAAACTTTTTTTTTAAGCATTTTTTTTACTTTTATTGTTTTTTAACAGCGTTAGTAGAATGTTTAGAAACAATGGACCAGCTATTTACCCTGTACTCTTTCCATTGCTCCAGAGAGGGAAAGGGGGATGGAAAACTGGCCTGAAGTCGCAGGAGGATTCTTTTTTGTATCGAACAGGGCTTTTCAACCTTTTTGGAGAAGTATAGCCCTGGCGGTGAGATGCAAAGCGGTGTACCCCGGTGCCTGGACGTGTAGTGCCGGGGGGG
>NW_017729022.1:123991401-124001265 GCF_001723915.1 Gavialis gangeticus | reverse complement strand
CTTTTGTCTCTGTGACGGAGTGCAAACTCCTAGGACTGGTTACAGTGTTGGCCTGCCCACCTGTCTTTTGCCACACAGCCTGCTTTACTCACGTGCTATGCCTTGTTAAATAATTAAGTTGTTAATTGGGTGGGAGGCTGCCCTTCGAGCGCCCTGATGTCAAAGGGCAGTACATACAGGACTCCAACCTTCCCTTATGGATGTCATCTGTGAGGCATAGGACACAATGAGTTGTGCTATGCTCTGGCTTGAGGCCGGGCCCAACTCAGCGCACTGTTAGGCCTCTCTGATACGGCCCTGTTTTGGGCCTCACACATACCACCTCCATCTACTCTTACCAGGCCTCTTGCACTCTTGTCCCTTACTAGGCCTCATTCACCCAACCTTGCTCCCTCGAGCGATCACGTGGGCCTGATATCAGGCCTGTCCCTTCACTCCTTGGCTGGCCCTGGTGCAGCTTTTTGGGCCTGTTCCGCAACCTTCATCTGAATGGTGGCTAGGCAGCTAACAATTCACTAGGCTAACTCTGCCCCAGGCCCCTCACCAAGTAACACAGCTCACCGGTTCTCAAATTGAAGCCAATGAGTCGCCCCTTTCACTTGCAGCTCTCTCTATGTTGCCTCATTCAGCCTCAGGCCCACTTGCAATTTCAAGTGCCCGAAGGATTACCTGGGCCTCTCTGCCCCATTCTCATGGGGCCTCAACACATTCACCTGCTTCCTTGGGGCTCTGGGGTCTTTCATCTGTATGGGCTCAGGTGCCACCCCCCATGGGTGTGCCTGGCCCCACTGTTCCTATTGGGCTCAGGTGCCTCCGGTTGGATGTGCCTGGGCCCACTACTCTCTGGGGTCTTCCACCCTCATGGACGTGCCTGGCCCCACTTCCTCTTCAATCTTGTTAACCCACTTAATGGTGGGGGCTGAGGTTTTAAGGCAACCCTCCTCACCTTTCGCTGGGGAGGTAACTGGCTTGGCATTTCTGAGGGACTGTCCTGCCATGGGCAGTCCTACCAGGCCACCCTTCCCTGGCAGGGTGCAGTTTTTAGTCATACCCGGGACCAGGAGCTTCCTGCTGTCCCCAATAGCTCCTGCTCTTACTTCCAAAATGTCCTAGGAGCAGCAGGGCAGCCAGGTGGTGTTGCTTCCTTGGCTGCTGGCAGCAAACTGCTGCCTGAACCCTGAGACCCAGGATCTTAAAATGGCTGCCTCATCAGGGCTGGCCTGCACCTGTCTGCTGCCTGCTTTTCTCCTTAAAGTGGCATACATCAAAGGTGCTCCGCCAACCACCTTCCCTCTTAAAATGGTTCCTGGTGGGAGCATTCCCTGCTACTCACTAAGCAGGCTCTGTCACAGCCTGCAACAGCCCATAAGTGGCGAGCACCCTGCTGGTGTTCCACCACATATCTTCCTGTGTGACTACTTGGAGGTTGTCTGCTGGCTGCCCTCCTCGCAGGCATTTCTCCCACCTGCTGCAGCCAACCCTAAGTTCTGCTCTGCCACAGTCTCCATTGTGCCAAGTATAGCCTTGCTGGCCTCAAGGGTGTGGCTGAATGCCCTTCTGAAGTTGGTTTCAACAAGGTACCTAAGCGTTTTATATCAGTGTCCATTTGGCAGGCACTTCCCACCTCTGCGTTATCCTCCATTCTCCAAAAGCCTCCATTTTAAGAAAAACAATGAAATTAACCAGCATTGTCAGTAATATTGACATCAACATTTATTAGCTGGCTGCTGCTACAACATAACTGGCAGGAATCTGTGCTACTGCTTTTGTGTGAAGTCTTTGCAATGTAGTGAGCATCTCTCAAATCTTCCTAGTGATAAAGCAATACATTTTTAAAAAAAACAAACGTGTTTAGAGGGATGTGACATTGAGAACAAACATTTCAAGAGCCCTTCAGTTCCATGAACTTTAGTTATCTTTTGAAAAATTGTACCCTGACTACCTGACAACTGGCTTGTTCCCATTTATCTTAAGTTGTGGGTTCTCTGTAGTCAAAATATTAGGATGCTGTTAGAAAGACATGGATGTGATGCAGCCTTATCATAATGGAGGCATACTGTCTGGTCATGTCCTTGCACAACAGGGAGAAGGCATTTTCAATTGCACCCTCCTTCTCACCATTAAATCCTTCTTCAAACCACATTCTTTTTGTGAAGCACTTTAGGAATTGACAAGCAGGGCTTAAAAATACAATATACATTCAAAAGCTGCATAAAGATTTGGCCAGAAAACTGTATCTCAAGTATATGAGAGTCTATACTGGATGGTATTAGCTGGGGGCTGGGCAAGGAGATTATCCTTGGCCTTGCACTTCATGGAATTATGTATTGAGTTGATATAAAATGGACCCGCTTTTGTAAGTCACAATACAGATGTTCTAATGACTGTGTTGTATGTAATGTAACGGAGCAGAGCTGTCCAACTCTTTAGGGGTTGGGGGCCACACCAGCGGGGTCACAAACCACCCACTGTATGGTATGTCTCTCTTCTCTCCCCACAATCACCCCACGTGGTGCCCTCTCCACCACTTCAGTGAGTGCTGCCTGGCCTTAGTCTCGCCCTGTGCTTCTTGTGTTGGCCGCGTCATCTCTTGGGTTGGGGACAGAATGTAGAATCTGGAGAGAGAGAGGGAGGGAGGAGGAGCCTGGAGAGTCTGATTGTATTGTAGCTGGAACCATAGGGAGAGAGGTGGCCTGGCAGGAGAGTGGGGCTGCAGCTTCACCCCTCACCAGCCACAGATTGAACAGCCCTGAAGTAGAGCATCAACCATCAAAGCTCAAGTCAGTAAACTCCAGTGGATTAGGGATTTAGATTTCCACCTTTTGAACAAAGCTAAGAATGTTGCATTTGCCCATCACCTAAATCACGAATGACTTCTTGTGGGAATAAGAATGTTTTGATTTGGGAAGTATGGGAATCAAGTAAATAATTTATGTAGCTAAGTGCTGTACTTATGTTGGGAGTGATTTGCAGGTACCTTTGTTTATCAAACAGTGAGGACAAGTGGTCCCTATGAAGGATGATATATAGTAAACATGGAAAAATATTGAAATGTCCTAAGACCAACATTTTCAAAACTGGTTATCAGCTATATAGTCTAATCCGCATGCAAACGTAAGAGTAAATGGACACTTGTCAGAAAAATTTCCCCTTGAAAGAGATGCATATCAGGGTTGACCAGTATCACCCCAACTTTTTGCTATGGTAATGGAATAATTTGCCCAATCATTCAGAAATAATAGAAATATACAGGAAATGTACATAGTACAAGAGGAACATAAACATACTATTACACGTTGCTGCTGCTGCTGTTCATTACAAAACCAATTATCTGTACTACAAAAAGAAATGCTAAAATACAGCAAAGTTTCAGGATTCAAAATTAGCTATGAAAAGTCAGAACTTCTAAATTTTTGGTATAGGAACATTTACACAAAAAGAGAGAAAAAAAAATAGCTATACATATAAATGGGAAACTACTTGCTTTAAATACTTAAGGGTGAATATTATTTAAAAATGGCAGGCCTTGTAAGCTCCAGTTACCTCATGCACTTACATTTGATCTACACCTATCAGTAGGGATCTTTGTAACTTGCACTACAAGCAGCTCGGACCAGGAGTGACTTGTCAGCGTCTAAGAATTCATAGGTATCAGGATGGCAGAAGTGATGCATTCATCTTATAGTTGCCGGCTTATTACACTGCCATCATTACTGTTTATTTTGAGTCTCTCTCAGTTTTCTGTGTAGTTGCATTACAATGGCCTTGTGAGGTAGGGGAGTACTATGATCCCTATATATTAATGTAGAGGTAAGGCATAAGGCGCTCACAGGGTTAAGTACAGACAGTCAAAAAGCCAGAGGCTGAATTGAGTCCATCTTCACAGGTTAGTTTAACCTGCATAAATTGAATTGATAAGTGGGGAACAGGCGTTCACTTTTGATTCTGAAAATGCCTGTAGTGGCCTGGACCAGAAGTAGGGTGGGGGATGCTGGAGAATCCCTTCCTGCTCGGCTGGAGGGCCAAGTGAGCCAAGGTTAGCCCGCTCGCCCTGCAGGGTGCCGGGGAAGGGTGTTGCAGGGGAGGCATAAAGCATCCTGGGATG
Organism: Gavialis gangeticus; assembly: GCF_001723915.1. NCBI lineage: Eukaryota > Metazoa > Chordata > Crocodylia > Gavialidae > Gavialis > Gavialis gangeticus. Next base: position 123,997,160 of record NW_017729022.1, on the reverse strand, counting down.
CTGGGGGACTGTGAAGTTATTTTGAATCTGGAGGGGATGTGGGACAGAAGTTCATTAAATTGATTTAACCTAAATGAGTTAACTCTGATATTACATCCATTCAGGTTTATCTTAAACTGGTTTCAGCCATTTTGAAAGCCGTTTATATGCACTGAATTTCTGTTGCGTTACAGATCTGAACCGGTTTCCAATCACTTATATTGGCTTATGTGTAATTTCTGTCCCTGGCCTAGATGACGTCAACAAGAATTGAACAATTAAATATTTTTGAGGCCTACATAACTTATCTGTGATCACATGGGAAGCTTGTGTCACAAGACAAAATTCAGTTTATCTTTGTCAGGTGCCCAGCCAGCATTCTTCATCCTATAGCCTGAAGATCTGTATGGCTAGGAAAAAGTCCTTGGATCCTTGCTGAGAGAATGGTTTTGAGTGGTAGTCTTGCCTTTTAATTTTTTTTTTCACCAGCTCCTTAGAATAGAATAAGATAATAAAAACTTTTAAGCAAAGGCAAGCAAGCAAAGGGGAGGGGGAAGGAGGAAGGTATATGATGGCAGGGGCTAGAAAAAATACAATTCAATTCAATATGTCTCCCATATTAAGAAACTGTGAAAGAATTTTGCTAACACCTGTGCACATACTTCAGGTGCCTCCTATTCACATGTAGGGTATCAGGCTTGCCCACGGATCCTTAAATAAAAATTTCATTCTAGAGCACTTTAGGCTTTGTTACACAAACAGTTTGGACTTTCCAGATGACTCTTCTCCAAACATTGACTTGCTGTCCTGCAATGCGATGCTGTGGCTAGTAAAGCGACCAAAACGCTGGCTTGCATCTATAGATGCTTCTCAGGCAAATCCCGAGACATCTTTCTCCCCTTGTACTCGGCCTTGGTGAGGCCACAGCTGGAGTACTGCGTCCAGTTTTCAGCTCCACAATTCAAAAAGGATGTGGAGAAGCTTGAGAGAGTCCAGAGAAGAGCCACATGCATGATCAGAGGTCAGGAAAACAGACCTTACGACGACGGGCTGAGCGCCATGGGGCTCTTTAGCCTGGAAAAGCGCAGGCTCAGGGGTGATCTGGTGGCCACCTATAAGTTTATCAGGGGTGACCCACCAGGATCTGGGGGAACATTTGTTCACCAGAGCGCCCCAAGGGATGACAAGGTCGAATGGTCGTAAAGTACTGCAAGACCGTTTCAGGCTGGACATAAGGAAGAATTCCTTTACTGTCCGAGCCCCCAAGGTCTGGAACAGCCTGCCATCAGAGGTGGTTCAAGCACCTACGTTGAACACCTTCAAGAGCAAATTGGATGGTTATCTTGCTGGGATCCTATGACGCCAGCTGACTTCCTGCCCTTTGGGCGGGGGGCTGGACTCGATCTTCCAAGGTCCCTTCTAGCCCTAATGTCTATGAAATCTATGAATCGTTTCCAGGTTTTTTTGTTTGGCACCTCAAGAAACTGCTAAGTGCAACAAAACATTTGGTGCAAATATGTGTAATCATGTGTATAACAACAAATGCCAATTAATGTGATGGTGAGAAACCAAGCAGGATAATGGAGTGAGAACTGTTTCAGGAACCAGTTTGTGAAGTATATTTCCTATTGACACTTTAGTTCTATGATGCACAAGAAAAGGACCATCAAGCTGTCACCAAGTATTGCTGACTGAATTGGGAGCCAATATTATCAATATTATCTCTTTTCTAATATTCCCAAAAGTGAGCATGAAATCCTCTGGCATTGAAGAAGTACGCTGGTGATGAAGCTAAAGCAGATTGAAAGGGTCTGGTTTCAATTAGAGGGAGACTTATACAACCTCAGGAAAAATCCAAAAGTAACAGAGAGATACTTTTTGCTTGCCAAACCAAAGGAACAGGGTATCTTTACTTACAATTTTCTCTCATGCAATGTGTCCAAGAAGACTAATGATTGCAGGATTAACACGATACAAGCATTGACTTAGAAGTCATAGTTTCCTAAAGTCTGGGGTAAACCTGAAAAATATCTGTTGTTCAGCAAACTTGGTCACCAAGAGTCTTTGATGACAACAAGATGCTGGACTTTCTAATTTAGAATATGTAAGCAGAAATCCACAGAAGGATGTTTACTTACAAGAATTCTTACAATTTATATTCAAATGCAGAAAAGATTTTGAGGGTGTACAAAAAAACTTGGAATATGATCTGTACTATATATATGGAATTAGTAAAAGAGATCTACTGCAAGCCTTTACATTGATTAGTAGCTTTGCCTGTGAAGTGACACTATTATTTCCCAGCATAATTCTTGCTGTGAAAGTTATCAGTTTCACTTTTTACCCTCTTCCCTTCATGATCTTTTTGTTAATTAATCCATAACTTATCCACAGAGTTTGTTATAAAGCAAAACAGCCTTTTATCTAGTATAAAGTATGTAATCTGGCTCAAGCAGTTAATAGGTATGGTGCCATGGGAAGATATTTTGACAGATTAAGGTGCCAAGGAGGGCTGGGAGCTTCAAAGGGCACAATGTTGGAACCCCATCAAGAAACCATTCTGACTCGATGGAAGCACAAGAAGAATGGCAAGAGACAAATGTGGCTGCACAAGGAGCTTCTAGGATGCCTCGCATGCAAAAGGAAACCATTATAAGCAATGAAAGAATGGGCAAGGCACAAAGAAATTGTAACAGGAAATGGCAAGAACCCGCAGGGACAAAATTGGGAAGGCAAAGATAAAGAATGAACTGCACCTAGCAAGGGAGCTTAAGGACAAGAAGAAGTTCTACAAGTTTGTTGGCCAGAAAAGAAAGACCAGGTAAGATGGAGGTCTGTTATTAAATAGGGGGAACTCTTAACAGAAGGTGCAGAGAAGGTGGAGCTATTCGGTTATGATTTTGTCTCTGTCTTTACAAAAAATTAAGTCGCAGCTAGACACCTAATAAAGATTATTTGGGTAAGGAAGGGGATAAGCTGAGGGATAAGATAATGAAAGAGAGAGATTGCTTTTGATAGATCTGAATTAATTTAAGTCAGCAGGGCCTGATGAACTTCATCCCTGGGTCAGAGATGTGGGGCAGAACATTTTCCAGTGCTTTTATTTTTCTGTGGAAAATTTTCCATTTCTAAAAATTAATTGTTTCATACAATTCATTAGTAACAATGAATGGATGCCAGTACAATAGTAGGCAAGCTTGACAGTTTCAAAGTTGTAATTAATGTTTTTCAGGTGATTATCCCTAGGAAGTGAGAGAAAGTACATATATGTTTTATTGATTTGTAAACAGGAGGATAAATACACTGTCATAATAATCCAAACCAAAAATCAAGTTATGAATTCACTTAATTGGCTGTGCAGGTCAAATCAAAACCAAAGCATGGCACATCATGCAGTTTTTTGGGTGTGCTAAAATTAGTATGTCAGCAGTTTTCAGGGCCTTTGTTTTTTTCCCCCTTAAATTTAAACAAGCAATGTAAGGGGTAGTGTCTTTACATTTTTACAGGTACTCCAGTAAAAATAATTTCTTTCCACTTAAAGCTTTGGATTTGTTTGTATATAACATTTAAACCACATTAAGTGTGCTGTATTTAATTTTTTCCTAATCATATATTTCTGTTCAAATACTTGTGGCTATTGGGACATAAAATTAACATGGGGCTACTTTTTTAGTTTTCTTTACTAAATATAAGTCAAATAAACATGCTAAATCAGATCATGCTCTATTTAGGGCATTGGGAAAATTTTTCCAGAAAACCCACATCTCTGCCTGGTATATAGTAGGAACTGGCAGAGGAGATCTCAGGGCCCTTTGTGATGATGTTCATGAAGTCATGGGAGATGGGCCAGGTACCAGAAGACTGGAAAAGGGCCAGTTCAGTGCCTCTCTTTAAAAAAGGCAAGAAGGAGGATCCTTGGAACTACAGGCCAGTTAGCCTCTCTTCAGTACCTGGGAAGTTACTGGAGCATGTCCTAAACAAGGCCGTTTCGCAAGTCTCTGGAGGAGGAAGGGCTGATTGCAAGCAGCCCAAATGGATTTATGAAAAACAAATTGTCAGGCAGATTTGATCTCCCTTTTTGATAAAGTAATGACCTGGACAGATGAAGGGGATACAGTGGAGATAGGTCGATCTTGGGCCCAGTGCTGTTCAACGTGTTTATTAATAGTTTTGGATACTGGCATAGAAAGCTTCTTGAGCAAGTTGGCAGAAACTGTGAAACTGGGAAGCATTGTGAATGCTGGAGAATGGGAGCACAGTTTCAGAAGGATCTTGACAAATGGGCTGGAACTAACAGGAAGAATTTCAGTACTGACAAATGCAAGGTGCTACACTGTGGGAAGAATAATCAAAAATACAAATACAAAATTGGTGACACCTGGCTGGATGGCAGCACTATGGAGAAGGATCTGGGACAAAAGGCAAATGTAGTTTTGGGATGCATCAATAGAAGCGCTGAGTGCAAGATACAGGAGATGATAGTGCTGATGATAGGCCTCATCCAGAGGCAGGTGACAAAGATGATAAAAGCTTGGAAAGCAAGTCATATGAGGAGAGGCTGAAGGAGCTAGGCATATTCAGCTTGCAGAAAAGGCACTTGAGGGAACATGATGGCAGTCTTCAGATACTTGAAAGGTTGCTGTAAAGAAGAGGGAGAAGACCTTTTTTTCTCTTGCTGCAGAGAATAAGACATGGACCAATGGCTTGAAGTTGCAACAAAGTAAGTCTAGATTTGGATATCAGGAAAAATTTCTTCACTGTTAGAACAGTGAGAAAGTACAATGAATTAGCTAGGAAAGCTGTGGAGTCTCCATCACTGAAGGTATTCAGGGGGAGGTTAGACAGCCATTGGTTGGGGATGATCTATGTGTAGCTATGCCTTTTTCTACTGTAGGTATTTCTCATGCTTCTGACCTTTGGCATGGGGCTGGGATGGAATTCTGTTCTTCTCCCCCTTTTCTGTTATGTCAGGTTTTGTTGTTGTTTTAAAGCCTTTCTCCAAGGCATTGGGTATTGCTTGCAGCCCAGGCTGGGGATTTTGACTGGGGTGTGCTCCTGCTGGGACCTACATCCGGAGTTTCCTGGCTAGAGGGTTTTGCCCCTCTATTCAGGGTCAGACTGATTACCATATCTAGGGTCAGGAAGGAATTTTACCCCATGGTCAGATTGGTACAATCTGTGGGGTTTTTGCCTTCCTCTATAGTAGGGGGTGTGACCCTCTCTGGGATCCCTTGAGCATCTGTTAACTTTTTAACAAGCTGCTGGGGACGGGAAGAGCCCGGACAGGTCTGCACCGGCCAACAGAAGCAGCGGCGGAGCTGTGTGCAGCTTAGGATGGGAGGAGTTCAGCCGGAGCAGCAGGGACTCAGCTGCATTTTCCCTATGCCTGCACCAGTCAGTCCCGAGTGACACATGGCTCCGCCGCCGCTTCTGCTGGCTGGTGTCAACTGGTGCCTCCTCCCATCCCCAGCAGCACGTGGGAAGCCAGCACGGGGGGCGGGGGGGTCCTCGGCAGACGGGGTCCTGGCATGACCTCTGCGGGGTGAGGTGGCGGGAGCCGGTGTCTGCCAGACCCTGCACTCTGGGCTCACAGTGCTGAGGCCACTGGGGCTGCGTGTATGGGCGGCTGGGCATCACGGTGAGCGGGGCCGTGCGGGCGGGTGGGTGAGGGGCTGTGGTGCAGCAACCGCCTTGCTTCAGCCCCCCTCAGGCAGCGCCAGCTTGTGGGGCTGTGCTACTCGGGGGGTGGAGATGTGGAGCTATTTATTTCTCCCCTTCAG
>NW_017729022.1:123989020-123990720 GCF_001723915.1 Gavialis gangeticus | reverse complement strand
GCGCCCAGAACTGGACACAGTACTCCAGCTGCGGCCTGATGAGTGCCGCACAGACAGGGAGGATCACCTCCTTGGACCTACTTGAGATGCATCTCTGGATGTGTGGTACGGTTGGCCTTCCTGACCGTGTCCCCACAGAATCATATGTTTTGGTACATTATTGGCATCATACAGAAGGTTCTCTAAACTACTTTTTAACAAGATCTCTATAGCTTGCTAATTCTACTTTGCCTTGAACAGTTTTGGAGAAGAATACTGGAGGTTAAATCTGAGCTCACTTGAATTTTCTGAAGTAGTTTTGGATTTATAAATGATACGTTGTTTGTAATGTGATCATTTAAAAAATCGCAAATTTCCAGTTAATGGATTGGAGTGGGAGATTATGGAAACTTCTTTATCTGTATAATTTTGTTTGATTAAAACAAATTAATATGCCAATTTAGGGAAATTAAAAAAACCCCATAATAGTAAGCACATTTACAAGTCTGTTACAGAAGTTTATTGCTTAATATAGTTACTGTGTAACTACATACAGAAACCTTTTGTTTGGGGCTCTGACTCCAAGAGGATAATATTTATGCAGCCTGTATCCAGCAGCTTCCCCTAGATTGGTTGGTTTATCGCTCTTTTCTTATGAGGAAAGAAGATTTAATGTGAGAACTTTCAGTGCTATGAGTTAGAAGCAAATAAGCGTATCTGTTTAACTTGCAGTATGATGGAAGAGCTTTGCCAGCATTCGTACAGTCTTTTCAAGAGAAACTGAACTACTGACAGTTGCTTATTTTGTATAGTGCTGCTAAAATAATATGAGTATTGCAGAATCACTGGGTCACTTTGGTACATGCTGTCAGAAAGTATGAGAGACTTAAATCTCACCAAAGGTGTATATATGTATTTTTTTAGCAAATATTGCTGCAGAACATGGAACAGAAGTCTTTCAGTCTGAATCGCTTTAAGCGTCTGTCATGCTTCTGTGCTTTTACCAGATATCGGTGGAAATGTAGTTTTTCAGCAGCTTGAAAATGCTTCCAAGTACTACTTACGTTTATCATAATACTTATGTCTTTAGCAGATTTCAATCTGTTTACAGCCTCGCATATTATTATGGTGAAGGTGCTATTCTCCTTAGCTTTTGACATTATATCTTTTACATTATTTACATTATAAATAATTTAGAATGTGATAGTACCTGGGGCCTGCAATCCAGGACCGAGCTGGATAGAAGTTTTGACATTAACATTTCCTACAACCATTATTTATTCAAACCAAAGCTTTTCACAGAATCAGCAGTTTTGTTAAATTTGGTTGGGAAGGTTTCTGAGGTGGAGATTCACTCCCCCACAGACAGCAGCCTGGTCCTGAGGACAGTCAGCTGGCATGTAGGGGGTCCAGATTCAAATCCTTGCTCTGAATCAGGCTGTAGGGAATTTTAAGTATGGTCTCTCACATTCCAGGTGAGCTTTCTGACCCTCCCCAGTGCTACTGGCAGTTCTGGTCAGTCTGTCTACCTGGTTCTTTTTCTTTACAGAATATTGTAAAGCCAGATGTCAAAATCACAAGTATGTGTGTGCATGCTACAAATAAGTCTTGCACCCTCCCTGTGTGCCACTCTAATCTCCTTCCCCTGCCTGATGTGCTGCTTGGTTTTTGGTTGTAGCTGTGTTGGTCTAAGGACCTACTCAGGCAAAGTTCTGTTGGGT
>NW_017729022.1:123982064-123984020 GCF_001723915.1 Gavialis gangeticus | reverse complement strand
AATAAGTCTTGCACCCTCCCTGTGTGCCACTCTAATCTCCTTCCCCTGCCTGATGTGCTGCTTGGTTTTTGGTTGTAGCTGTGTTGGTCTAAGGACCTACTCAGGCAAAGTTCTGTTGGGTAGATGTGATATCTTTTATTAGACCAACTGAGTAATTGGAAAAAAAGTTCTTTGCAAGCTTTTGGGTGCAGTCACCCTTCTTCAGGCACAGGCAGTCTCTGCTGTTCTAAGTCCCAGCAACATGGAAGATATCGAATTTTGCCCTTTGAAATGGAAACTTCACAGCATGAAGGAAAAAGAAGCTAACCTCGACAGCGATCACATTTAGCTTCTTTTATTCCTTGGAGTCTCAGAACAGCAGAGATTGCCTGTGCCTGAAGAAGGGTGATTGTGCTTGCAAAGAACCCTTTTCCAACTACCCAGTTGTTCTAATAAAAGATATCACATCTACCCAAAGAACCTTACCTGATGTGCTACTTTGCCTTCTGCTCCCTCCCCTGCCTGCTGCTTTGCTTGTTGCCCTCCCCCTCTGACCTGTCATGTGCCATACACAGAAGCTGCCTGTGCCACTTGTGGTACCTATGCCACAGGTTGGACATCCTTGAATGTTTACCCCTGCTTCAAAGAGCTCAGATGATATGCAGTTCTCCCTTCCACCTCACCCCCAAGCTTAATTTGTACAGTAGTCTGATCATACTGTATTTTCTTTCTTTTTCATCAGTGAAACAAAGAGACTGGAATTGGAAAGAAAACTGTTTGAATATAGCAGATCTGATGTATGCAGGTAAACCGCTTACAATACTTGTTCTGCATGTTTATTTTAGAAATGGAGAGATGATGGGACATTTTTAAAAATCATATTGTAGATTTTGTCAGTGTTCAAAATCTTCATGCTTTCAGTGTAATATTAAGTCTAATTCAGTGTCTCCTGTTTTAGTATAAAGTTGATGCAAAATGCATTGACTTTTTACTAAACTATAATATGCCCTTTTTTACTCTGCATTATCACTGAAGCTTCTTGCAATACTTGTAACAAATACTACATGAATTTGTGTTTTAGCAAGAGAGGCTACTTTACTCCAAGATGGGTTATACAAGGAAACCTCAGGCAGCTGCCATGAAAGATAACCACTCTGAGCACAGAATACTGCCTCTTGGCTTTTATAACCCCCTAAAATAAAACCCCAAACCTTACAACCAAATGCCTGAAGGAATCTTAGATTTCAGTTCCTTCTCCTGTGTCTCTTTCTCAGCCAGTGACTATAAGCAATCCTGGGGGGAAGGGACTGGAACCCAGGACTTACCCTGCTGAAATAAGTGTCATGTCCATTGGGTTACTGAATCATGTTCTGCACTTCCTGTTCCTCCGGTGAATCTTGACTTCTTGGCCTAACATCAAGAGAATGGCTTGAAATAGGTTGACCACCTTCTACAAATTGGAAGGTGGAACACAAGCCTGCTGCCTGCCTCCCCGACTTCCCACTGTGGCACGGCCAGAGCAGAGACGAGCAGAGGCTTTGGAGGGGATGGGAGCACATGTGAGCTGCCTGCTGTGGACTTGGGGCTCCCTGCCCTGCTTTTCTGCCCCTGGGAGCCTTGTGCTGGGTGTGCTGCCATGGCGTGACACTCCCTGTCCGCCCAACAGCAGCGAGGGGCACAACTCTGTGCTGCTGTTGCCAGGTGGGTGGGGTGCCTCGCTATGATGACACAGCTGGCATGAGGCTCCCAAGGGCAGAACAGCTGGGTGAGGAGCCCTGAGCCCTGATCCTGCCTTGCCCCATGTAAAAATCTGGGGGGGCACATGGCCCTCCATATCCCCTTCCCTGGGAGTGAGTGCAGTGGTGGGGAGCTGCCCCTGTCCCACCCCTAACCACCCCAGCCTGTGGCTCTGTCCTGCTTCCTGGCTCGGCTTTCATAGATTTCATAAGACTTCATAGACATTAGGGCTGGAAGGGA
>NW_017729022.1:123961021-123979635 GCF_001723915.1 Gavialis gangeticus | reverse complement strand
AAATCCCTGTAGCGCCTCATGACCTGGCTGGGAGCACTCTGGGCTGTGTCATCGGTGCCCACATGAATAAGGAGCATAGGATAGTGGGCTGGAGGAGCTTTGGGATCTTCTCTGCAACATCCTGGATGTGGGCCCCCGGGAAGCAGCAGACTTCTCAGACTGAGGGGTTGGGGTGGCAGATTGCCCCCTTGGTCCCCCTCAGGATGGAGCCTCCCACAACAAACACCTTACGTTTTGTCTTGGGGAGAGCAGGGATGGTAGCTGCAGTTGAGCCTGTGTTGCCTATGGGAGCTGACAACCCAGCAGGCTCTGCTGGAGCAGCAAGACCTGTGTACCTGTTGCTAAGCTCCGGCGGGGGAGGGGCCTTGGTGCGGTGGGCTGTAGGGCCCTTGACCACCTTGGTCCATGCCCCTGAGTGGACAGAGTGGGAGGTCCTGGAGTCCTCCTTTGTCCTGGAGGGAGATGGTGGTCTACCTTCTGGCTCCCGGGGGAGAAGGGCCTGGCAGGAGGAGTCTATCTCCTGCTCACAGTCCCTGATGGCACACAGTCTCTGGACTGTGGCCTGGAGCTCCTCCAGCTGGCACATCAGAGACCCCAAAACGGAGCACACCTCACATGGGGAGGTGGCCATGCTCCCGGGCCCCAGAGCCTGAAAAAGGGACAGGCAGCCTGCGCAGCTGAGAGCCAGGGGCTCCGTCTGTGTGGAGCCCGGAACCATGGGCTCCGTCTGGGTGGCCATCTCTGAGGTGTCAGAGGGGGGCCGCAGAGCCCGAGGGGACCCTCAGGGTGCAGCCCGCGTCCATCTGTGTCATGCCTCTGGTAGGCTGGCTACGGCTGGGACTGTCTACCCTGTGGGATTCGCAGGCAGGGTCTTGAGCCCTCCCGTGCACCCTCCTGCACAAACTCCGCGCTAACTCTCGCGCCAACAGACAAGCGCGTCTGTTTGCGCAGCCTGTTCACGTGGCTCTGGTTGTGTGGCTCCCTGGGGGGCTGGGCGAAGTGGGGGCCTGGGCGGGGGCTTGACCCACCCAGCTCCATGCAGCCGCCTCCTCCCACTCAGTGAGGGGTTAACCCCCTCCCACCATGGGTCCCGCTTGCCTCTGGCTGTGCTGGGGGTCGGCAGGAGGCTCCAAGACTGCTGGGGGTGTCTGGGGGGCTTCGAGGGAGTGGCTGGCTTTCACTCGCGCATCTCTCACTGCTCCGGAGCCTAACTGGGGCTTTTTTTGCTGTTGGCAGGCCCTTTTAAACTGTGCGCATGTGCAGTGGGCCCGCTGTCAGGGAAAGCTGCTCTTGGGCAAGGGGGGACCCTGCCCGGGATTTGCGGGGCCGGAGGGAGACGGTGGTCTACCCTCTGGCTCCTGGGGGAGAAGGGCCTGGCAGTAGGAATCAGTCTCCTGCTCACAGTCCCTGATGGCGCCTAGTCTCTGAACTGTGGCCTGGAGCTCCTCCAGTCCCAGCCCTCAACCTTGCCCCATTCCCTCCCTCACTGTGTGGGGGCCTCAGTCTATCCATCTCCCCCCAACCCCATAGACTTACCTGTAGGCAGTTGGGGAAGCTGCTCTCCACTGCTGCCTGGAGCTGTATTCCTGGCCATGTGCATGTGTGCACATGTATACATGCATATAGTGCCCTCTGCACCCTGCTTTCCTCAGCCCCTTGCAGACTGGAACTCTGCCGACTTCAAGGAGAAACTCACAGTTTCCCATAGTGAATGGAAAACCTGGATCCCTGCACGATACTGCGAATCCAGGACAAATAATGTCCTGGAGTCATGAAGCCTGGGACTAGGACTTGAGGTTCCTATTTTGGGACTGTCCCACCCAATTAGGGATGGGTGGTCACCCTAGCTGGAATGTACCCTGACCCAGACTACTCTATCAGGCCACATTTATGAGAGGTGGGGGAGGAGAGCATAAACCCCTTAATTGCCAGGAGGAAGTAGAATCCACATCTTCCATTAGGTTATTGTATAAAACACAAGGTCTTCTTTCTCCTCCTCTTTTTCTTCCAGCTCTTCTTTAAAACAAAAAAGTGTTACCTGCTCAGAACCTAAAACAATGACTAAAGATATCTGTCCCCAGGAGAGGATTTTAGGGTACAGATCCGAAGTGGACAGTGGCACTTTCCTTCACCCCTGAGTCAGATCCCTAAGCTCAGGGAAGGGGTTAGATTTCAGACACACCCTGTACTCAGCATTTCCTGTTGGTGTGTTCTACATCACTCACTTCTTGGAGTGCAAGTTAGATCCTATTTGGAGCAGATGAACTCTCTCCATGCTCTGCTGAGGGAGATAAGCATAGCAGTGCCTTGCCTCTAACTTGTAGGTGCAAAATCTTTTCTCAGCTCTTCCTTGAAGAGGACCCATATACTGGAAAAATGAAAATCAAGCGTAAATGTCTGAAGAGACGGGAAAATCCATGTTTAAGTTCTGCATGCTGTTTTCTTTCTCTTTTTGTTTTCAGTCTGATATGAATTTTGCTAAGCCTGAACTTCTGATATTCCTGTTTGTATAGCTGTAATTTAAAACCACCTTTCCTTACAAATACAGCTACCCATTTTTACAGTAGTCTTAAATTCATTAACTTTCTAAATTGCAACCTTTTTTAGCAGTCAAGGGCCCATTGTTTTGTTAATCCACTAATGTCCTTTTGAAACCAATTTTAATCCATAGTTAAATCTGACTTGCATAGATGTAGTATTTTGTCAGTTTTATAATGTAGCCTTGAACAAATTGCTTAAGAAATTCATACTTCTACTATGCATACCTTTTAGCAGAAAAGGAGTAATACTGAATACTGTGCTATCATTCTTTTAAATATTTGATTTAAACTGATATATATATAAATATGGTATATTTGACTTACTGAAAAGTGTTAATTCCTCCCTCTCTTTCCCATCTTTCCTTAAAGAGCTAAACTGAAATATGCAAAGCTCAAAAAATACTTGAAAGAGATCTGTGAACGGCAAAAGAATGCTCTTCTGCGAAACCAGGAGCTTTTAAAAGAGTTTGATCATATTGAAGCTCATTTTAGGACCTTTCCAAGTTCAGAGAGACTTCAGAAATTGAAGGTAATATTTTGTTAAAATATTCTCCTGCAGCAATTATCATACTATAGGGGATGCCAGTTGGACTTTGGCAATGTGTTTACATCAAGATTTCAGATGGTGTTGAATGTTATTCTGAAATGTTTAATGTTTGTGTTCTTGGGAGTAGGGAAAATTGAAATGAGCTAACAAATGACCTTTTGGACTAAACAGCAGCCAGATGGGTGCCATGTGCCTTCATATCTTTTGGGAACAAGGGGAATTTAGGGCAAATAAGCACATAGCAGGATTGTGCCATTTATTTGCATTAATACCATGGTTTATTTTTACCAATGCAAATATAAGCTAAATAGATGTGGTTATTCCAAGGCTATTTAAGTTAGAATTAAAAGGAAACTTTGGGAAGGTTATGAATAGGCTCAATAGCTTATTAGTTAAGTCACTTACCAGCAGACCCAGGTTTTAGGCTTCCCTCACCCAAAGGGGGTTTAAAGCCTTTGTCTTCTGCTTCCTAGCAAAGTGCCCTAATAACTAGGCAATGGCTTTGTGTTGTCTCGAGTAGCCTCCACTCCTCTTATCGGAACTGGTGTATTGGGCAGCAAACGGGGGAGAATGTGTGGCACCATGAAGGAGTACAAGCCAGAGACTGTCTTGCTGAGTGAGATGGATGATGCTCCGGATTCTAACTTGGGCCCTTCTCCTAGTGGAACAGAAACTATTCCATTGACATTGATGTGTTTTACTCCATGGATATTAAATGCCAAGTGCAATGGGACAGCTTCCAGGGGAGGGCTGCGAGCAATTTGGGTAGCGTCTAGTTTGTTGCTTGCTGGCTGGAGCACTTGGGTGGGAAGCAGGAGACACAGGTTCAAACTCTGTATGAGGTGGGTTAAAAGATGAGAGGACTCTCTTGTCCTCCACTACTGCTTTACTTCTAGCAAGTGTGTGCACAGGGAGATCCTCTTTATTCAAGCTGTGTGCAAGTGCCAAAAAATGCAGTTGCACTGATATGTATGTGTTACTTAAGTGTGTGTGGGGGGGGGCGGGGGCGGGAGGGAGCGTAATTTAGAATTTAGCCTTTTCAGATTTGGGTTGCTGGAATGCTTTGCCAGGTCATGTGCTCTGTATAGGAATGGAAAGTTTATCTTAATCCCAAATTACCAGATTAAATGGAACCAGGAACTAGTAGAAGTTATAGCTCCAGGCATAACTGGCATGAACAACTTTGGTTTAAAAGGAAAAAAAATCAGGTGTGTTTTTGTTTCTTTGTCGAGCCACTGCTTCATTGCTGTTTCTAGAAGGTCTGGTTAGGCAAATGATTAACTTGTTGCTGAACTTACCAAATGCACTGTAACCAAAGTATCTCAGTTTTATGGTAGGAAACATTTTCTCAGTATGAAGGAGATCACAAAAGTGATTATGTAAGCCTGTTGTTTTTTTTATTTTTAACAAATTGTAGGCACTGAATGTGTAACATGCAACACAAAATTAGCTTTCTCTTTCTTGTTCCCCTGGCTAGTGACACTACACAATCAAGAGCTTTTTCTTGGGAATGGTCATTCTGTCTTACAAGAAAGTTCATTCTTATTTGATCCCATGAAACTCAGACCTTGCTATTCTTTTATAGAGGTAGATAAAGTTGCAGTTTGAAATATAGGCTGATATAGCAGTTGCGCCCCAAAGTTTGGTCATTTTGTTCAGCAGTATCTTATTACAGAAAGAGCTGCCGTACAGATCCTCTGGCATAAAATTGTTGGGTTTGCAAACTGTTTTCCTTTCCTTTTGATAAGAGCATGCTGGCTATGCTATGAACATTTAATTATGGTAGCTAGAAATTAAATTGTTAGTAAGTTGAAATTTCTAATCACCCTTCTGTTTGGGTCTTTTTCATGGTATTAGAATTTAAAATTAAAATAGCAACAAATTGTCTTATGCCTTACCTTTTAATAAAGCAATAACTAGCATACAACTATTTATTTACTTCTTTTTCTTCTGAATTGTTTGAAACAAATTGGATCAAAACTGTAAAAGAAGTTCACTGTACTTACGAGAGAGAACATTTTAAATGTCTGTTATAGAAAAGACTTATTTTTACAAAATGGCAACTTTGGGGCTGAAATACCTTCAGATTCTAAATAGGCCAGTAAAAGTAACAATTATATGCTGCTGAAGTTTTTGATTTTGTACTGTTGCTTGTACTTTGTCTCAATAATCACTAAGCAGCACCTTTTGAAAATATGAAATTCTAGTAACGGTCTTGGATTAAAAAAAATTGTGCTACTTTAAATATTTGATATATTAAAACGCACTCACAGAACACTTGTTAACTACATTTGGCTTTTTTAAAGAAAACTTCCCATTTTCTATGCGAGTTAGATGCATGTTTTGAAAAAATCTCTTTTGAAATACCCAAGTATTTTCTTAGAAAAACAATTTAGGTAGACGGCAGTTAATATCACATAACATTAACGTAGTGGTTACGTTTTAGTGGAATCATATCTAGTGTATGCTCTGTTATGATCAGTGGGGCATATTCAATTATGTCTCTAAATCAGCACCTGGAGCTGGTAACCTGTTTTTCTACCTTTAGTTATGCTACTGATTCTTCTACCTTTTTGAAATATAGCTTCCTTAAATGAAACAAAAGACTAACACTTTAAAATATAGCAGTGATTTTGCTGTTCAGGAACTAATTAATCTGATTCAAGTATGCCTTTACAAGATACTGGTTTTACAAACCAAAATTTAAAAAATGTTGGAAGGGGGAGGTAAGCTTCTTAAATAGGTTTCTGTGTACATGTTCTGGACCTGCAGTAAATGTCTTAGTTCTGAAAAATCAACGAACAGTTAGCAGTTTCCAGGGATGTCAGTAAACTTAGCTGAAAGAGCACAGGGTTCAGGAAGACTAAGATCCAGAGTTGGGAGCAAGAGGAGAGAAGTAAGAGGCCCATCTTTGTATGGGGGAAACAGTAGGCATAAATAAAAAGGAAGGGGAAAGTAAATGTGAAATTACAGGGAAGAATGAGAGAAGGTAACAAAGGGAAGCATAAAGAACAGAGTGAGGCAAAAAATAGGAAAATACTTTAAAATATTTTTTTAGGTCTCTTGCAGCTTCTCCAAAATCCTATGTGAGGCATGTGGGAGCCCCGCAGTTCATTTGCTTAGTGAGTCTTTATTCCTCTTAGTATTTGTTGCTGAAAATCAGAATAATTTTGAATTGGTAACCCAAGTCCATCTGGATTGCTCTGAAGGAATATGCCAGGAAAGCTTAAACTGTTATAAAGCATTGTTATCTTTTATCTTTTGCACCTGTGAACAGGTACAAAAGGCTCATCTGGAGTGTTTTATATACCCTATACAAATGGTTCAACTTGCTTCCACCTGACAAAGTTAGGATTATACCTTCTCCCACAGATTGTATTTGGCAGCTGGTGCAGCCTTTCATAGGTACAGTGACAGTAGGCAGGTTGCCAGCAGCCCACAGACCTATGGATTATAAGGGGCCTATTATCTGGAAGCAGGGGGAAAATGGCTCTTTTGCCATGGCATATTACTGTGGCCTTACACAGGGACATGAAAATTTGCATATGGGGTCAAATTTCTGATCTATCTAGCACTGCCCTGTCTCTGATTGGTTAGTGCCATCTTTTCAGAGTAAGGTGCAAACAACCACTTCTGGAAGCAGTAATGAGATGCACACCCCTACAGAATATTACTTCTTACCTGCTATGGTTTGAAGTGGGCTTGATCTAAAACTTAAGGGCTTTTATCCCTTTTGAAAGGTTTGTGTTTTTCCATGTCTGTTCAGTGTTTCTTGGTTATTATGGATATTTGTTACCTATCTGTCCAATCCTTTTTGGATCCTGCAAAACCCTTGGCTCTGATGCTAAAACGTGGCAGGGAGTGGGGAAAATTTCTTTTTTTTTTTTCTTTTCTTTTTCAGTTGGAAATGAAAAGCAACACATTTTATTCACTGTCCCTTTGTTTTTGCATTTCTAGAAAGGATGATCTGCCTCCTTGATGCTAGTTCTTGTAACAGTTCCAATCTGTTCATTGTTTAAGTGGAAGTTTTTCATGCCTCTAATAACTTTTATTGCCTGCTTTGGAACGCAGTTTATTTTTATATAATTTTTTTAGATGGTCTAATCAGAACTCTTCATGCTGATGAAATTTTTGTGAGCTAGTAATACTGTTGCACTTAAATTTCTTACTTTAAAGGTAATTTTCTTGGTGCCTGTTATTTATATTGTAGAATGAATAATTTTCAAGTCCTAGTGGCTGATCTACTTATATACTAAATTTTTCAGAGGTAGGAGGGTCTTTGGAGTAGATATAAAATGTGCCTGTAGGTGGTAATGATTTCCATTGTAATACCCCAGTGACCAAGGGAACGTCTTATGCCTGCATGGTCATTCTGATAAAGTGATCTCGTAGCTACATCTGGCTAGTGTCTAGTAATTTTTAAAGCCTGGTGCTTGTAGTAGCGTCTGTAAAACATCCTTTCCCTACCTATTTGCAGCTCTGTTAGCAGTGTCCTGTATTCCACCTATGCATTGCTACGGATGGTATCTTGTGGCACATGCTGGGTTTGTAGCGTTTTGCATAAAGTCGCTTATACTGTACTTCTGTAGAGCAGAACTGTAACAGTTCCGCCTGGCTGGTTGTATACACGTGTGGGAGGGGCAGAGAAGAGATGCACCAGTGTTTACAGATATTCTGCAGCTTGGTCCTTCATTCAACCTTGATAGCAATTAGTCCAGAGTTTGTGTTCATATCATAATGTGCATCAGGTTTTTATAGATTTATTTTATATTTTTAAAATGGGACCTATATGCCAGTTTAACCTACTCTGTATAGAAAGACATTGACCTGGGCCATTACTGTTTTATATGCTAATATGCATGTGAAGTTTTTCAGTATTCCTGTTCAGAATCGTATACAATTAATTAATTTTTCTGGATTGAAGCCATTTTAACTCAGCTTGTTGAGCAAAGCAGAGGTCATAAACCCTTCCTGCTAAGCTGAAAAAATGAAACCACTGTTTGATTTTCTGTTTGTTGCAGTTATCATTAAAATTTAGTCTGGCATATAGGTATGAAAGTGCAGATTAAGTTGTCAGAATGTTAATGTTTTTTAGTGGAGAAGAGAATACTTTTAGGAACTGTGTTTTCTTAAAACTATATACAGCGTATGAGGATTGTTGACAACATCTTTTAAATTGTATCCAGGTTTTGTGTGGATCTGCACTTTGTTCACTAACTGCTGAAATCATAGCCAAAATTTAAGCTGTTGAAAAAAATATCATTTAAGTGTTTGAGTTCTGAATGTAAAATTCTTGTGTAGCATATAGTCCTTTGTTCTTAAATAATACTGTTTCATATTTTATGAACAAGCCTCGTACGTGGAAAATAACGTTCCCTGTATGTAAGTTAGAAACTGAAGTACAGAGCTGTCAAAGTTAATTATTTTTCAGATTGATTTCTCATTGTGTATTACCTGATTCAGACTATCTAGTTAAGTACATCCATTCAGTACCAGTGTAATCTGTTTTTAAGGTTTACAATTACTCACAAAGTACTAATTATAGGTGCAGTATATGCTTAGCTTTCAAGCAGTAGTCTTTTTATGACTGTATTACATTTGGTCAATTAAACAATGTAGTGGAGGTGAAGACATTTTTATGCAGTTGTTTGTTAGTAACATTAGACCAAGTTGCTTTTTTCATGCTATGTTGCTCTTTATAGCATCTGCTCTATATTCTCTTCTTGGAATAGCTCAGTAGGCTGTAAGGTGACATGTATAAGAAATAAAAAGTCTAAAGGTTGCATTTGGTTGCCAAGTTATGTAGATATACTTCCAGATTATTTTGGCTGTAATAGCACATTACAAAAATACAGGAGTCAACAAGTTGCTATTACTATGCAGGCTCTTAAAATAAGTGAACAAATATAAATGAAAAGCCACAGAAAACAACCTACAAATCATGTGCTTTTGTTTTGCATGGAAATTAAAATAGATTATGAAGAAAAATGGGGTCTCAAGATGTTTTCATATGAGATGTTATAAATATTTTTGCTTTCCTCGGGTAAGATTATTTTCTAATTACCCAGTATTATTGTGACCTTGATTTCTGTGATTATCAAGAATATTGTATAGTATAATTGTCTGTTGCTTTTTGTGTATAGGTCTAACTTGTATAGTATATGTAAATATTTACATAATAGGTTTCTTTTTGTTTAGGTACAAAATGAAAAAGAAATTAACAGTACGCTGATACTTGACAAGAACAACATGTTGATAAAAGGTGACAAGAAAGAAGGTAACAATAAGCAGGTAATGGAGAATAGTAGAGACTATACATATATTGTTACTCTAAGAACACCTATGAGTTTTCTTACAAGACGGTAGGTACTGTTCAGTAAATGGGCTGTTGTAAAAAAAATGAACTGTGCAATTGTTGCTATAATATAAGACATGTTGCTTAAGCACTGTAGTGTAATTCTTTTAATTAATCTTCTTAATTTGATTGTTAAAGATACAAAAGACCCTGATGGAATGGTGGGGCGGGGGGGAAGTGTATATATTTGTCTATTTATATAGCATTTTTATATTCTATTATCAAACCAGTCTTGAGCTCTGAAAAAGTATTCTTAATGAAAGGTATACGCAGTGTGATAATTGATTCATAAGTTGTATTATAATTTTGTACATTTTGACCTTTTCTTAAAAGAAGCAAAAAGAGATTACATATCTAAGCAACAGACAAAAAGACTGACAACAAATACTTAAATATATTCTGCTATATATCTGCAGTAATGCAGGCTTCTAATCCCTCCTCCTATCTCCATATAAATGATACAGTTCAAGACCATAGCTGTTTTCTTCACTAAAAGCAGTAAAGCTCTTTTAGATGAAATGTCTAAAAACATCTTGTAATAACTTGGAGCATGCTGGCAAGAGTAGTCACTTGTGACTATGTGTGAAACCCCCTCAGCTAGTCGATATTGTAATAAGCAAAAATGGTAGCATCACTCCATTATTCAGAAAAGCCAACAGCATGCTTGTCCCTTAGGCTACAGCATTCATTAAGAAAAGCTTACTGGGCTGAAAGCTGGAAACAGATGATAACGGGATATGATTTTCATATTTAATGCATTCCTTGGAAGAGTATGTGTGCTGCAGATTGATAGAAGAATCAACTGCTACTTTACTAAAAGACTTTCTAGTTTGCCCTATAGCTACCGATGGAATCATTCAGCCAAGAAATTAACTTTTTCTCCTTTTACCTGCTTTATATATCTGCTAAGCAGGCTGCCTGGCTGCCAGTAAATGTTATTATGCAGTTAACTGTTTGGTATTTAAGACTCTTATCAGAAAAGAAACAGAGGCCACACTATTTTGTTTTTATAGTAGGAGGAAGGTTTTCATTTTTCTTTCTTCAGTGCATTAGCAGGCACTAATCTGAGTTTATAGGAAGTTTTCCCCCATAGATTAAAAAGTTAAAAACCTTGAATTTAGAGTATTCTTTAAACTGTAATATATAAAGCAATGAACCCCAGCAACCTTGACCTATATAAGCAGGCCTTCAGCAATGCATGAATTACTTTCTGTCTAGATGTATATGAAAAAGTATAAAGTTAGAGTTTGGAAATACTGAAATTTTATATTTTTAATTTTAAAAACATTTGGTTTAAAACAGTTTTCTTGGGAGCCACAGTTTCTAAGCTATAGAAAACAATTATGTTGCATTGCTGTTCTTGTTGCATAAATACCAGGAAAACACTATTGTTGTGATGCCTAAATACATGTTTTTATTGAAAAATATTGACACATTTTGTTTAATACTAGGAATTCTACTCTGCCGCCAAATGTGTCAACTTATCGTATACTAAAATTATAGCTTAAAATTGGGAATGATTTTTTTTTTCTTTTTGAAAAGCAAAGATTGCTCCTTTAAATTATATCGTGGACTGTGATGGCTAGAGAGAGATCTGAGTTTATCTCAGAGAGGATAGCTAGGGCCTATTAGTACAAATTAAAATAGACTATTGTAATTCTGATTTTTAAGGATTTTATAACTCAGCTCTTTTTAATTTGGCACAGTTTTTCAGACTAATTGTGCGTATCTTTCCTCTTCCTAAGTTTACTTGAAATCTTTATATAGCAGAATTAAACAGAACGTGAAATTCATTCTGCTGATGCAATATCATCAGCACCACTTAAGTCTTGCAGTGGGATGGTGCAACGGTTGCTGGTATATTGGCCACACTATCTTGCTCTATGGAAGGTGGCTGGCACAGAGGATGGTGCTGTTGGTTGGAGGATCTAGGGAATCTGCCTTTACATGTATCTCACAACCGTAAATACCCACGTAAGTTTTGCAGAAGGCTATGGAAACAATGTCAACTTACATGCTGAAGTGGCAGCCAGAGGGCAGCTACATTAGAGCATTGGACACTGACCCAAGATGAGAAATAAATATCCAAAAAAACCCAAAACAAAACTAATTTTACCTCTGCTGCATATGTTATGTGCGTTTATTGGATGATATGGCTTGCATCTCAGCTGTTGCCTTTTGGATCACCTAGAATGACAGTGAAAATACAGTGGTGTCAAAAGTGATAGCCTAATCCTACACTGCTTTTGATTTTCCATAAAGGTTTTGCCTGGTTGAGTATTACAGGATCATAGGTGGTATGGCATTATTTTTGTACAAAAAAATCAAAGAAGAGAAGGAACGCATTTGTTCAAGTCTTGCAAAAACTGTAAAGCAAGTTGTTGCAATTTAGACCAGCATCTCCAGTTGTGATAATGTCTAATTTTGTTTTAATCCAGTTGTATCTAATTTTAAATTCATTCCCTAAATTATGTGCACTTATTTCTTACCTGTTGTTTTCTTTATTTGAATAAAGTGTACCATTGGGATGTCATGGAGAAGTAAACATCACAGCTCACTGAATAATCTGGAAAATGCAGCAAGGAGGGATCACTCTATTAATTAATGTGTTCAAAAAGGCTTATTTAGAAGCTTAGGGATGATGAAGCAGGATACAAAAGGAAAGTGTATGAATGTCCTGTTTGTTTCACAGACTTACTTGAGAAAATGTACTTGGAAGTAGAGACTTAACAAATATTTTTAGGCAATATTTTCATGCACATTTGAGTAAAAGAAAAAACAAATCTCTTAACTAAAAACGGTGTTTTACAAATGTTACTTAATTTGCTGTTAATGACCCCAGCTCTTGACTAAATCCCAATCCCAGTCTAAATGGTGATGGAGTGTGGACTTCAGAGCTTAGTAAAACTGGAGTAAAGGCATAGGGAAGCCTTAATATATTAGAACTGCAGTAGCACTTTACCCTCAGAGGCTTCCATGTTACTTTCTGATGAGAAAAAACCAACTAATACATATTTCAGTGTTTTTATAACTATGTTGTCAACTAGCAATTTTTTCATAGTGTTTGTATTGGCATGATTATTTTCTTGATTTTTATTGTGGTTTTTTCCCCCCCCTCACTAAAAGGTGCTTATATGATGGAGGAGTGGAATGGGACTTGGTTCTGTCTTTGGAAGTGGGGGATAGCATCTGGCCCTCAACATATTTTGGTTTTTTTAGTAGACTAGCATGTGGCTATCTATGTCTTTATTAAGTCATAGGAAATGTATCTGTTTTATTTAATTTTTCCAATCTTAAGTATATCAGCTGCTTTCTTGATATGTCACACAACATATTTTTAGGGAATCCACACATTTCTTCCCTATCTAGTAGGGGTTTTTTTTGTTCTTGATAAAATAAAATAGACAAAATCCATTCCCTCGATCCCTATGATGATATGGGGAATCTGTCTGTGTACAGCTATGAATTTTGATTGATATTGGGGGCCTCTCTATGTATATCTCTGTCAGACTGCAAACTCCTTTTGAATGAGGGACTTATCACCTGCTTCTCTTATCTTTTATACCTTCATGTTGGACTGAAATTCCAAAAGCGGGGGTGCACACAAAGGTAAAAATAAAGGGTCATTAATCTTGATGGTCCTCTCATCACACAGAAGTCCCTAGGGTGAACAGTTGTCTGCTGCCCAGGGCAAGCCATTTTTTTTCAAGTCTGAACTCCAGGAGATAGCTAAACTGGAGATCACTTAGCAGGGGACATTGATCATTTGATAAGGCAGATCATGGGGTCAACTGACAAGGGGGACTGGAGGTTATTAAAAAGAGGATATCTCTGTTCTAGTCAGTCAGTGCAATCTGTACTGACTGTAGAGGTCAGTGGGAGAGGGAAAACTTGGGCAGGAAGAGAGAAGGGAACTGGCTGTTCAGGAAGGAGAGAGATTCCATGTTCCAAAAGAAAGGCCATGTGCTGGAGGGCATGGGAGGAGGTGGCTTTTGGGCTTAGACTTTGACCTATGCCCAAGGCTGCCTTGAGAGGGATGACAAGGTTGAGGAAGAGACAAGTGCTGGCAATATTTTATTTTGTCTAGATGTGTATATTTCTTTTGGTAGCTAAGGTGAAAAGTAATTGCTTGTGTAGCCCTTAACAATTCTGGCTCTCTCACTTTCAACTATCACCCATAACACTGGAGCTCTGGGAAAGGGTTTATTTGGTGGAAGGTCATAGGGCTTGTAGTTGTGGCTGTAGGGCTTAAGATGATTGGGCCACAGGCTCTTATTTCAATGAAGGAGGGGCAACAGAAAAGTTGTGAAAAAGTGTAACCAGAGAGGAACAAGAGACTGACTGGAGCCTGCTAGGACTCAAATGGCAGCAGGGGAAGTCTCAGCAGGGCTGTGGCATCCACACAAAGTACTTCTTATCTGTCTGTAAAATAAACAAGGAAAACTTTGTTTTGAATTTTCTTCCTTTGAATATTCCTTTTCAACAGCAGTAGCTCTGGCTTTCCTTTGCACATATTAGTTAGGTGCTTGATATTGTTTCCTAGCTTCCAGTCCATACATACAACATTTTAGTTTGTACTTAGCCTTATGTATTGAAAAACAGTTAATGTGCTCCCAACGTATCAGTATGTCTTACCCTTTTAAGCTCTTTTTGCTTTGAAAGGAGTGTTTTGCTCACAAAGCCCTGTTCTATGCCATTCAACTCTCAAAATATTTCCATAAGCCTGACATTTAATGTATAAGTTGGCTTGTCTTTGATCATTTCAGTTTGTTGTTTGACATGATGCGTCATTGATTGGGTTTTAGCTATCTGTCAGACCACTGAGGGTTCCTAGCAGAGAGTACTGTTGGGGTACCTGGCATTATGTTTGACTTGTTAAATATGCCAGTCAGAGCTCCCAGCAGCAAGTGCTGATACACTGTCAAAAGACAGATTAATCTAAAGTTCCCGGTGGGAAGTGCTCCTTGGAAACAGTGTGTGGAGTTAGGTCTGCTTGCTGGTGTAGTGAAGCCAAAACTCAGACACTCCTTACTGTTTCTTTGGGGCACCTTGGAGATACTTCATGATACTCAGTGATTGATAAGAGATGTCAAGGTGTAATTTGTGAAGTGCTTAGGACTTCATGCTTTTGACTGCCTCAGAATGTCTAAGAACTGGCTAACCTGCACCATTGAATGCTTCAGGAAGCTACTGGGTTGACTTTCAAAGGCTCCTCATCCTCAAGCACTTGAAGGATCCCAGTGAACAGGTGCTTGAAGGTCCAGCACGTATATTTTGACCGTTCAGGCCACCGGCTGTTACCATATTAGAGGTACTTTGGACCTAGAAAACAGTACAGATGAAGAACTGCATTAATCATGGTCTTGTTGACATGCCCTGCAGGTGCAGCACCACAAATACTCCATTGTGATGCCGAAATTCTGAATAAGCTTGGCTGCAGGGGCTCTTTGCTGTGGTGTGCTCTGGCTTCATCAGTCTGGTGTTGATCTTGGGTGTCTATGCCATCAACCTTGTCAATAAGAGGCATCACTACACCAAACAGCTGAGACTTCAGCCATTGTTGTCACTAAAGCTCAAGATGAAGAGTAGTGATTAGCAGTAGTGTTTCAGAGATGCACGCCATCCTTGTGCTGGCAGTGTCCAGCTCTTAGGGTGCTCAGTGCTAACAGTGTTTAGCAATGCACTGAATAACATCCCTTTCACTGCTGCACATATTTTTGTGAGTCTTTGTACCACTGTGCTTTTGGTCTTTAAACCATTCTGTAGGTCTCCGTTTCAAGGATTCCATCTCTATGACAGTTGATTCCATTACAATCCCCTTCTTTTCCATGGAAAGTGAGAACTTTGATTTGAGCACCATTTCTTCTAAGTATAGTGCCATGGCAGCTCTGTATTCAAAGTTTTATCATTCATAATTGGTATCCTTTCTAAGCCAAGAGGGTTCCTTTGGAAGAGTACTGGGCATCTTTGGGTTTGCAAATACTTTGTGACATTTAAGTCTCCTCTCAAGACATTGCTCTGTATCATAGAAGCTTTCTGTCTTTAGATGCTTTGGGAGCCATGTTCACTGGGTTTGTGCACTGTAGACAGGGCAATTTCTAAAAACTTTTGAGCGGTGAAGTTTCTTAACTTTTTATAGAAAATAGAACACCTTTAGTGACAGTACTGCCTCACATATGCTTTCTTCCATAACTTAATCACATTGATGTATAACTGCCATTTTGTTTTTATGTCCTTTTGTGAAGGGTCAATGTTTAGTGACAACAGAGATAATAGTCATCAGCAGAGGTTCCCTAACAGGCAGAGCAGAGCAATTCCAGCTTCTGCGATTCTATTCTAGCTAGCTGGAGTGATGGGATGTGTCAGTGAAACCTACTGAGCACCATGGGACTCTGAGATACTGAGCATTCAGGAAGCATAACGGATCTCAGTGCTGATCAGGAAAGCTCATGGCCATCTTCCCAGTAGTGATTTGCTGGGAATTAAAGCCAATCTGTAGAGCTAAAGATTGGCTGGAGTTGTAGCTGAGGTGATTTAACTGCCACACTGGTTACTTAGCACCAGAGCTGAGACCGTGTATCCTCATTGTATAACAGTTGAGCTGTGATGAATTAGGAAAGTGGAAAATTTATCCTTGTTAAAGGAAAAGTGCTTTAAGGGCACTAATTTGTATATTTGTCTCTTGGGAAAGAATGGAAAGAACTCAGTTAAAACATAAATCTGTATCAACTGAATGATAGAATGGATAAGTGCATTTGTTCTTTGCATTTGAAGAGGTTTGGCTTCAAATCCACCTTACCTACCGGGTAGAACTGTGGGAAATTCTATGGCTGATTTGGTAGTGTTGGAGTGATCTTATGGTAGTGGTGGTCCAGGAAATAGGACTTCTTCAGGTCACCTGAAGAAAAATTCACTAACTGGCTAAGTCTATCCCAAGCATGTGGTTGATCCAGTAAAAGATAGCCATAAAAAATCTTGCCTCTTGTATAATTAATTTTATAACTTTTCGTCAATATTCTAGCCAGATCCCTTTTCCTAATTTTTTACCCCTTTTCTCTTTCATTTTAGATTGCTGCCTGGTGAAAAATTATATTTGGACCAAGCTTTATGTTTCAAATTCTAAGTCCTGTAGTGCAAAACCAGGCAGAGAGAGTTTCTTACATTTATAAAGGGGTTTGCTAGGAACTATTTTTTGCAAAGCTGCATGTTATATCTTATTAAATTCTTTTTGTTTTGGAACACAAAATCCAGGAGCTACTAAATCCATAAAACATATCCTGGATACATTTGAAAGCAGAAAATCTGAGACCCAAAGGATAAGTAGGGAACCAAAAAAGTAAGTGATGGAATATATTGTAAACTTAATCTTAGTAGGGTTACCTGGCTTTCTAGAAATAACTCAGTTTATAAAGTGAATGTATTTTCTTTTGTTTGTGCTAAAAACTGGGCTTTACTGGGAAGTTTTTGCCACATATACTAGATGAAGTAAATTGAAGAATCTTTCACATAGAGGTGGTAGCTGGACCCCCAAAAAAATATTCAGATGGTAAGGGTAGAGGAGAAAGAGGAGGTAGCAGTGCCACTCTGAAATGTTGTTGTGCTTGAAGTTGTTAAAGTTTTACTAGGACCCTAACTTTATTGTGACGTCAGCCCACTAGTTTTGGTTCATTGTGTGTCTACTGACTCTGTCCTCCTTTTATTGCAGTAAAACTGCAGTAAACTTTACTCTAAACAAATTTTTCAGTATATTTATTAAGTAAATGAAGAGAACCAAAAGAGAAATGTTAAGGTACTTGAAACTAGAAATTAAGTAGTTGTTATTTGTTTTTTAAAAAGTTTTGTTTAAGTCTTTCAGAGGCAAAAAATGTAATTAAAAAGTCTCTTTCTGGTACCAGTAAAATCTTTCAGGGTGAGGAGGAGTTGATCCACTGGTAGATCTTTTGTTTTAGCTCAACTGTTGCTCCAACTTGTTTAAACAAATATAGCAAACACACAGGAGGAAGTAAAGAAAGGGGATCAAAGAAAGAAGATGACTCTGGCATCTCTAATGTGTGCTTTGTTAATGTATTGTTAGCAGTGCATGATGTATAGTCAGCTCAGTATGGAACAAGTGTGCTTTAACTTCTCCAAGCAAGCTCATTCACTCAGTTTAGCTTGTCTAAGTAGGGTCCTGTACACTGTTCAGCCTTTGGTACTTATCACAGTGATGATACAGAATTCAGCTGATTTTAAGAACTGACCATACAATGCTAAATGAGAGGTAGGAAAGAATAAGAATAGAAAAAGAATGTGTCAAGCAGAAGAGGTGGTAATAGTTGTCTTAAAACTTATATCCATGGAGGTGTTCAGGATTGATAAGTGGGCAGTAGTAAGACTGTCTAATTCTTTTTTCATTCTAGTCTAAACATTCTTTTTCAAAATCAGAAAATGGTGTCCTAGTGTAGGAATGGTAAATCTCTGAATGTTGTGGTAGCGACCATGGTCATACTAATTAGTACTTTCTGAGACCCACAAGTTCATCACTACCCTTCTTAATCTTCCTTTGCACCTCATGCTCTCCCTTTTGAAAGTAATGTTCAAAAGATCAGGCAACCGTATTCTTTTAAATTTAACCAATGAAAACAGTTCTCAGTGATTCCTAAATATGTACTGTTTTGTATTTGAATGTCTTGGTTTGTTGCTAAAACAAATGTATAGCTTTATTGGGATTCCTAGTTGAGCTGTTTTCTAAAACGTATTATTATTTTTACAGTTTATTATTTGCCTTCCTTTTACCTATTTTGGCTTGGCTTCAGACCAGGGAAAAGAGCTGCAAGCCTCGGCATGCAACAGCTCCATCCTGGTAATACAGGAATGTTCATATTGAATTAAACCAGGGGTGAGCAGTTTTTGGGCTTGGGGGCACATAGAGAGTTTTGATGAGTTGTGGTGGGCTGGGTCAACACTTCCCCCCACTCTTCCTCCCACCTCCCCACAACAACTCACTAAGACTCCCTATGTGGGATGGAGCTGCAGTTGGGTGGGGAGTGGGATGGGCAGGTGAGTATGGGATCACAGGGTGAAGTCATGAGGTAGTAACAGTGTGGGGCTGGTGCCCAGGGAAGGGCTTCCTGCACACCTCTGCCCCGTGGGCAGAGTGTGAGGGGGGTCTTTTGTGTGTGGGGGTGGTGGG
>NW_017729022.1:123953568-123960953 GCF_001723915.1 Gavialis gangeticus | reverse complement strand
GTGTGGGGGGGGCGGGGTAGGGCTGCCTGGACATAGGTCCTGGGAGCTGGCCAGGGTGAGGGAAGGAAGGGGGCAGGGGGCATGTGTAGCAGAGCTTGCCTAGTTGGTGTGGTCTGTGGCTGCCCCTGTGGTGCTCCCCATGGGGCTGAGCCCCGCCCAGTGTAGCCTGCACCATGCTCCAGCCCATGCCCACCAGCCTGGCCCTGGCCCGCGCCCACAGCTTACCAACAGGGCTGCTCCTGATTGTGGCTGCAGCCACCCAGGTGCTGCTCGGCTCCCCTTACTCCATAGGTGGCAGCTTCTTCTCCTGTTGCGCTGCTCCAGGTGGGGAGGAAGCTTCAGAGGGGCAATTCCTCCTGCCTCAGCGTGTGGGGCTCTGGCTCCAGCTCCCAGCTACCTTCCACCCACTGCCCACCTGGTACGGGCAGCCTGGAGCTGGAGCCCCGTGCACTGGGGCAGGAGCCACCTGGCTGAAGCTTCCTCCTTCCTTGCAGGAAGAGGAGCTGCTGATGGAAATGAGGGGAGCCAGGTAGCACCTGGGCAGCTGCAGCTGCACTGGGAGCTGCCCTGTCAGTAAGCTGTGCATGCTCGCCTGGACCGGGGCCAGCGGGCATGGGCTGGAGCACAGTACTGGCTGCCCTCAGTGGGGCACAGCCCCATGTAGAGCACTGCTGGGGCAGCTGTGGGCCAGAACTAGTCAATTGGTGGGAGCCTCCTGTGAGCCACATCCAGTCAGTTGGCAGCTGGATCTGGCCTGTGGGCCATATTTTGTCCACCTGTGAATTAGACCAAAGGTCCCTCTAGTATAGTATGGTACTGATCACAGTGGCAAATAGATGTTTTAGAAAATTGTATAAAATCACCATATGGGTCAGTTAGGTCAGGTTTTCTTGAGAGAAGCTTCTTTTTATCTCCACTAAATTGTGTTTGGCTTATACCCCTAAAGCAGGCTGGTTTTGTGCATTGCAGAAACCAACCAGAGTATTAAAATTGTTATGAGAGCTGCTTGTCTACAAATATCAGCTTACTCCTTACTACAACACCAAATACTGCTCTGGTCTTATTGTCTGGAGAAGATAATGCCCACCACTTTCCCTTAACCACAACATCAAAAATGGTTCCTTTAGAACAAGATTGAAATGAATTGGTGCGAGACTATTAAGTATCTTGTATCATAGAAGGGCTTGAAGGGACCTGTAGAGATCATCTAGTTCAATCCCTATGGACAAAAGATTTTTGGTATCTAGGCTAGCAGTCTAGCAGCGTTCAGAAATGCACTTTTTCAAATGACATTTTGCATTAGGGGCCTCCAGCATTGCAGATTTTCTGCATATAAGGCAATGGGGAAGAAATGGTTAAACTAGTCCACTTCATACAAGCTTTGTTGAAAGCATTATTTCAACAGAAGCTTTATTGCCATTCAGTAAAAATACTGTTCATTAAGGTAAATGTAATGAAGATGCTTGTTAGCAGTTAAACTTGTTTTGTTGCGAACAGTAGGTAATGCCACTTGATGATAACAGTAGCATTGTCCATAGAGTTTTATAGAGAGTAGGACTGGAAGGGACATCTAGAGGTTCTGTACAAACCATCCTCTACAAACCATAGATGCTAAAAAGGATTGTGGCCAAAATTTACAGTGACTCCTTGTTAGAAATATCTGAGTCCCATCACGCATAGAAATATCATTAAGAGGATGAACTGAGGAAATAGAAGGGCCATGTATTAAAGCAGCAGATGCTGGTAAGACCTCCATTAACATTTTCCTGTGTAGAAATCAGAAGAATAAAAAGGTTTTATCACTGAATCTTTTAAATTTTAAGATTTTATATTTGTTTGCCAATATTTTTCTCTTGGCATAGTTAGCTTTGGCTTGGATATTGCCAAGGTATTGATCATCTCCGGTGAGATGCTGGCAGTTTTCATCTCCTACTGGGCTCCTCTGGAAATGGAGAGTACTGAATACCAAGCAGGAAGCACTTAGCATCTGGCAGGAATTGGGCCATTTACTCTGTTATGAATTTTATAAAATAAATGAACAAAGAAAATGTGTTTTGTGTGCAGTAACATAACAGTCAAATTTATTTAAATTATATAATGTTTGCTCTTCAAAAACTGACTTGTGATCTTTTAGAAACTCAATTTACAACATGAAATTCATTCTTAAACCATCTCAACCTCTATTTTTCAGAAGCTGTTGGTTGCAAGACAGGCAGGAATTAACACCGGGACAGCCATGTCAAGAGGATTGTATCATCCAGCAGCAATCTTTATGGGCCGCCAAATGTCAGCCATCTCAAGCATTGAAGATTTCAGTACACAGCAGAAATCTTCCCAGCCCACAAAGAGCTTTTCAATTTCTGACCCACATTCATGCAGACAGGCAGTACAGAGCAGTAATATGACAGACAGCTGTGTAGTACAAACTAATAGTGATATACAATGCTTAAATAAGTCTGACAAAATAGATGGGAAGACATATCTCCCGATAGGTGAGAAAATGCCAGTCACCTCCAGTATATCATCTGAGAATGGAGGAACTCACTTCCTAGAGACAGAAAGCAATACAAATAATGGCAATAGTAATTTAGTAGAAAGCAAAAAATCTGCTCAACTCAACTTCCTGTTACATGAAAGATTAAGTCCAGAGAACAGAACTGCTGATTTTAAGAGTGACAGTTGTAGCAGATCAGTAGAGGAAGTATTGGCAGCTGAGCACTTTGTAGCAAAGGAGGAAAGACCTAAACAACAAAGCCCATTGGTATCTCCTCCCAAACATATTGTTTCTGCAAATGAACATCCAAGAGAAGGTTTTCCAGGTATCATGTTGTTTATGTATGCTGACCTTTCTATATGTTGTCTTTTTACATCCACCCAGGTGTTTAAAGTGCACCCATTATCACAGGATCTGAGTAATTCCCCAAATGCAGAGGAACCCTACATTTTTTCAGCAGCAAAAGGGGCAAAGCTATGGAGTGGCTTTGCAGGAGGCGCCTGCAGCTGTCTTATGCTATGGAGAAAGCAGTAAAGTCTAGTGGACAGGGTGCTGGACTAGTAGTTCAGGAGACATGGATTCTTTTCCTAGTCCTGCTACTAACTAGTAGTATGTCCTGAGCAAGGCACTTT
The DNA here is from genome assembly GCF_001723915.1 of Gavialis gangeticus. Taxonomy (NCBI): domain Eukaryota; kingdom Metazoa; phylum Chordata; order Crocodylia; family Gavialidae; genus Gavialis; species Gavialis gangeticus. Next base: position 123,957,827 of record NW_017729022.1, on the reverse strand, counting down.
TTCCCCCATGCTTTTTGTTATGCCTTGCACTTAATGGCTAGAAATGGACATCACCAAAAAAATGTATCAGCTGTACTGGTATGTACCTTGGCACAGTTGGTCTGCTTCATTGGGTGAAATGCATGTTGCCCATTGTCCCACCCATTGATCTTGCAGGACAATGGGGAGCATGTTCCCTGCTTCCAGAGATGGGCCCTCAGCAATCTTCAGGATTCCCAGAGATTGCTAGGGGCAAGTCTCTGAAAGCAGGGAAAGCCGGGGCATTCTGATGTGGTCCTGGGCCTAGGGCTGCCAATCACTGCTATAAACATTTTATGGCACTGCAGATGTGACGAAAGATGACGGCCGCTTCCACCCTACATGTGTCTTGTCTATTTATATTGTAAGCTGTGTGATGCAGGGACTTCCTTTTGCAATCTGTTTGTACAGTGTTTAGCACAATGAGGCTTGGATCTTGGTTGACACTTCTGTAATACAAATGAGAACTGTAATGTTGAACCCTCCTAGTGTGTCTCAGCATTGCAACTCAGAGATGGGTAGATGCTGACGCTGAGCTAGTGAAGCCTTAATTCTCCATGTGGGGATCATGGAGAGGTACCTGTTGTCTGTGGCAGCAAAATAGCTCTCCATCAGTTTCACCTCAGCTGCTTAACAGTGGAAAGGGCTTATTCCCACATACTTTCTTGGATCCCCTGCATAAAGCCTTTTTCCTTGGACTTGGTGTTGGGTTTGGAGCAGTGGGTGTCCCTTGTTCTTCTGTGCAGTGATGCATAGTTATGCCTGAGGGCGTTTGGGCTAAACTGTCCCTGTTAGCCATGCAGCTAGCTGGAGTTAAATGCTGATCAGATGACCTAGTTCACTGGATTACAAATCACACAATTGTTCATCGGGAATTTAGTGGTGAGCTTGATACTTTAGAAATGATCTAATCCAGGGCTGTCCAGCTTGTAAGTGGCTGGGAACTGCATGCCCTGCAGGCTGCATGTATGGGGGTAATGGCCCCCTGAGCTGCATAGATGCCCCCCTTCTCCCCCACTGCAGTAGCTGCCTACACCTCTCCCTGCTGCCTGGGCCTCCCTCTACTGCAGCTCAAGCCCATGCAGTGCCCTGCCCCCCCCCCGGTGCTACAACAGCCCTGCATGGATATTCCCCTTCTTTCCTCCTCCATTGCTGCACTGCACCACAAAGCCTTGACCTTACCCAGAGTGCCCTGTGCCATGTTGCGCCATCACCTGGGGTGGGTGCAGAATATGAAAGCCAGAGGAGGGATGGAGGAGCCCAGCCATCCTGGCTGCTGTTGCAGCCACAGTGATAAGGGAATAATGGCCAGGTGGGAGCCCAGGGGCCAAAACTTAACCCTGTGTGGCCCACAGGCCTTCAGTTGGACACCTCTGGTCTAATCCAACTAGTAATCCCTCTGCTAACAGTCTGAATTCAAAATTTCTAAGGTTTTCCTTGAGAGTATGTGGGGGGGATCAAGTTTGCTGATGCATAGTTTTGTTTGCATTGGTGGAAAGGTATTTATTCCCTCCAGGTACAAGGTCCTGGAAAAGATGTGGTGGAATAAATTGGAGGTGAAATAGTCCGCCATACTCAGATCTAGTAGTTCTGTCCTCAGAGCTGACACTCTTGTTTTCTCCAGTTCTAGTTATCTTTTCTCAGGCAAAGAAGCAAAGGTTAGAATTCAGGCCTCTTGACTTGAAACCAGGAGCAAAAAAAAGGAACAGGCCTCTGAGATTTAGCCTCGCTAGCCTTGTGGATGTTTTAACCACAGGTTACCATTTCTTTCCTTGAATGTGGCCTTCCTAGTGGCCATAATTTTAGCTGCTTGGAAACTTTGCGAATCCAAGAGTGTCACAGACTGAGGCTGTATATTGTGTCTCCCATTTAGAATTTGTTGAGACCATACGTTTGTTTTGGCTCATGTTGTCCAGGTCAGGGCATTTGTCTTCCCAGGGCAGTGCATGGGAAACTCAGTCCTTTGGCTCAGATCCTTAGGCATTTTATTCGTTCCAGGGTCCTGAGTAGACAAAAAGAGGTGGAGGGGGGTAGAGGACGTAGGTTCTTTCTGAAGCCTGATTTATGCTGCAGTCCATTTTGGTATCCTCTGAACAATTGGCAGTAAACTCTCTAAAGCATTAGTTTGAAGCCTGGCAAGACTTCTTTGTAGGGAATTTGCAGGGTGTACAAAAGTGGGAGCAAACTTAGTCCTTCATCGCCAGACTCTCAGGTAGCAGAGGTCTGCTCCCCCATTGAACTGGACTTCTTGCCTTTTAAAATCTCTCTCCAGCCTTGACACACCTTGCAGGTCCATAGTAATTCTTGAACTCATTCTTATTTGATGTGGGGTCTTTACAAAGACATTGTTTCCTCTCATAAGGTTAAGATGATCTTACAGTCATGTCTATGTCCACAATTTAAGGTAGTATCAACGTTTCATCTTAAACAGTGTAATAATATTTTACTTTGAAGGGTATGCTTGACCTCTGCCTATGGCTAAATTTTGTTTCCCCCAGAAAGTTTATGGAAAATAGTTCATCCAGTTTTGAGATAAGGAGAATTAAAGGTCAGTAGAGTTGCTGATGTTGACTTATTTTTCAGACCATTTGAAAAAATATTTTAATGCCTTAGGAGTTTAGCATAGCAGTCTGAATTTGCAGAGGAAGAATGCTGAGGGCAGAGAGTTGCCTTTTGCCATTCTGGTGAATATCCATCCAGAATTGACTGCAGGTTCATCTCTAAACACAGTGTTCATACTACCTGTCAGTTGTTTGTGAGACCTGTTCTTTACCAGTATATTTATACTGTTGTGAAAAATCATATCCCGGTATAGTTCAATTGTACATAAACGGTTGTGAGCTGTATTGCTGGAAGGTCCCATTATATCAGTACTAACCAATAGTCTGTCAGGAATGACAGGGGGCAGGCTGGGACGGAGTACTGCCACTCGCTATCCCACATTGCCGCCGTCTCCTGGGGGAGGGGTGGAGCTTGCTCCTCCATCCCCCTCAGCCAGCTCCCCATACCGCCGCTGCCTGCAGGGAGCAGGGCCACTCTGTCCCCGCCGTTATGGTGGTGCGCCGCTGCCACTGCCTCCTGTCTGGAACGCTCTTGCAGCACTCTGATTGTTTCAGACAACCAATCAGAGTGTGAATAAAGCGTTATGGACAGACAGACAGACCAAGGCTTTTATAATATTAGAATAACTGTACAGTATGTATAATAGAAATTGTTCCAGTGTGGTTGAAGAAGTACAGCTTTACAGTAACGTCTAAGTAATAACATTAGGGAACTGCTATTTGTGCATGTGAAGGTGAATTTACTATAGGCCTACTCATTTCTTGAATATTCCTTACCCAGCTGAGAAACTTGCTTTGTGTACATATGATCCATATTTTTTTTTCCTATCAAAATATCCTTTTGCTCTGGAAAATAATTTCCAGCTCTCTTCTCCTGTCCAGTGTACTACTTGCTGGCTAAGAATGTCTGTTCCCTTCTAACAGCCTGATGCACTTACGATTGTCTTTAATGGAGTTATTCTTTGAGCTCAAGTAGTAAAGATCAATAACTCAAGAAGTTTGTTCTGTTTTCTTAAGACCTTCCAGAAATATTTTCCTCTGCCTTCCAGTAAATACAACAATTCTCAGGTCATACCAGTTTTCCAAGCCATATAACAATTACTAAATGGAGTTTTATATAATCAAAACTGATGGCAATTATAACAATGGAGGGAGAACCCTCCCATTCCCCCTCCCCGCATCCTCCTTTCCCAAAGTAATGGAACGATCATACAGTTTTTGTGGCAAAACCTGGCCGCATCATCAGCTGTTCCTGTTGGCAGCTTATTCTCTTTGGCATCCTGTTGCATCTTTTCTTGTGGCTTTCTGTACCTGCCTCCTTCAGGATTTTATTTCTCATTTTCTTTCCTTGGTCTTTGACATATTTACTACTTGTTGATTTCAGGGAAAGACTGCCACGTTTTTTGAATTGGAAAAACAAAACACCAACTTGGCTTACATTAGCCTTAGGGCTCTGTGATGCAGCTTTGGCAGAGTACCCATTCTCTTCTCTCAGCTTTCATAAGAAATGTTGAGGTAGGCAACATGATTAGAAAGCAGTTAATTTAATTTTTGAACATAATACCTGTACCTTAAGGGAAATATACATTTTGATTCAAAATTAACATAAGCCTTTTGTCAAATGCTGCCATAACCACCTCAAATGGCCAGAGGAGGGCTGGGGGAAGCGGTGGGGGGGGG
>NW_017729022.1:123950677-123953472 GCF_001723915.1 Gavialis gangeticus | reverse complement strand
AAAATTTCCTCCGGGTTTCCCAAAAAATCCCTTTCAAAAACACCCCACCAAAAAGGGGGGGGGGGGGGGGGGTGCCTTTTGTCTTTCTCCTGCCAAACCCACATTACAAAGTAAAAAGGTTAATGTAATCCAGGTCTGAATTATGTAGATGGGAGTTGTCTTGTCTCAGCTCTCATAAGTTTGATTTTTCATGCTGCAAACTATGGGGAGTTGATTAAGATGCTGGCTCTACCATGTGTACCACAGCTGAGCATATGTTATGCTCTAAATGGTAGCTCTTTGTGCACATTGTGACTTAAAGCAGTTTTTTCAATTGATACTTCGCTGCTATTTGGTGATGTTGCTGTGAAATGTGTAAAGGCAACATTTAGTAGAAGTTATGACTTACATTTACTCATGTCAGGAATACTGAACTCCCTCTCCCCCCGCAAAAATGAGATGTCTTTATTTATAGCCAGTGCTGCTTTTCTTAAATCAATGTTAATTCCATGCAACATGTTGCACAGTGAACAGAGAGGTGGAAACTGTTGCATTTTGTAGCACAAACAAGACGTCATGAACATTCTGGTGAATTCAGACCTACATTTTACTGTAGTCAGTTTTGTGGGAATTTGAGAATTTTTATGGCAATGTTTGTTAATTGCAAAATCACTTGATATCTTCCTTCTCTTGAAATTCTAAAAGTACCCCAGAAAAGGAAAATGTATGTAGAGCTTATTTACTTGTGTTCATGCAGCTTCATGAGCAGTAAGGGAAGGCAGCTAATGTGTAAAGCTTCCATGCCTGCAGGCAGAGATCTCTGTTCCTGCGTGGATTAGAAGCTGCAGACAGCAGCTGCCTTTTCTTCCAGCATGCTGCTCCCTCCCCAAGACAGTTTTTCGGGCCTTTCTCCTCCATTATCTCTGAGAGGAGACTTGGGGCAGTAGGTTGTCTCCATCTTTGTGTCTATTTTGAATTCTGGAGGATCTCTGTACTTGCAGCCCAGAGGGCAGCAGCATGAAAGCAGACTCAGGAGGCCCTGTGAACTCCCCCTTGTGAGGAAAGCATAGAAAAACACAAAGATGCCACAAAGGATGGCTGAATAGTGGATAAAAGGTAGGGTAGACTTCAGACTAATACAGCTAACTCCCTGTCTCTGCTAAGTAGCAGATGGGCAAGCTGGGCATCAGGAAGGTGTTGAGGAAATGGCCTTTCTTGTGGAGCTACTGAGAACACACTGAGATTTTTCTCCTTATGGGCAAAATTTTGTAGTGGGCAACTGCACAAGCAATTACCCAAGTGACTATGACCAGAAGAAACCAGATTTGGGGGGGGCTCTGGGAAGCACTGGAGTATCTCCAGGTTGGCCAGAAAAGCACAGTGAGGGTGTTTCCATTAGGACAATCCCTGTAAACACAGCAGCACTAGTGAGTATTTCTGTGGGGTGGGATGCAGGTCACAGAAAAGTTTCTCAAAAGAGCAGAGAAAGACTGGTCCATAGGAAAAGTGTCTGTGGGGTTAGGAGTAAGTATAGTATAGTCAAGGGTAACCTAGTTACCATAAATGTACTTGTGTGGAGCTGGAAAAGAAATTGTTGTCTTTGAAAATGTATGAGATTTCAAAACATTATTCTCTTCTGCATTGGAACACAACTGAGCCAGAAAGGCTATCCTAGGCCTAAGCACCTGAGAATCATCTACAAAGCTGTCATTTCAACAGACTGACATTTTCCAAAAACTGGAGTCAAAATTGAAACTTTTTATGAACAGAACTATGTGCAGGCTTTCTAGAAGTGGATTCTTAGGCTGTCGTCCACATGTTCACGGATGTTTGGTTTCCCAGAGACAAGTAGTGCTGGTGCATCTTGCACTGCTGCTACTTGTCCCCAGGGAACTCTCTGAACTAGGCCCAGCAGCCTTACCTGGGGTCCTGGGGGCCTCCTGGGGCTGCAGCAGTGGCAATTCTGTCAAACAAAGCCTTGCCAGCAGCTGCAGTGTGACTCCAGGTTGCCCAGCTCCAATTTTGAGTGGTGTGCACTGCTCTGATTCCCCCCTCCCCCCCCCCCATGGGTTTTTTTGACCTCTGGATAACCAGGGGCCAAAAATATCCTTGGGTGAAAAAAAGCAGAGCAGCACATGCACGGGCAGTACTCCCTTGCCGCTCAGAGAACATCTGAATGTGAGGACATGATTGCAGCACTGCATACCACATGGCCGTGCTCAGCTGGATGCAGCCTTAGTGTCTTAGCTGCATGTGATTATCAGTTGGGAAGCCATTCTCTCTTCAAGAAAACTTGTTGGATCTTGGAGAGTCTGTCATTAAAATAAGCTTTGACTTAATGGTATATTGGCCTTTTGGCTAAGATCAAGTGTCTCTTGAAGGCTCAGCTCAGGTGTAGTATAGTTTGTGTTCTTAGCAGTAAATATAGGGAAAATACTGGGTTTTGTCCATTTCTGATTAATTGAGTTTCCCCATATTTACTTCCAGGGTTATAAACTGCTTGTTTGATGGGTTACTGGAAAGAAGGGTTAAAGTCTTTTTAAAGTATCTTTGAGAGAGCTGTATGCAGTGTTTCATGGAAAAGATTGCCTACTGTCTACTTGGCAGATTTGAAATAAACCAGTGGTTCTAGCCATATGCTTCAGCATGGTCTTCTGCTGGTTGGTAATGGATACTCCTAATTGCATGGGCTTTTGGACCCTGGTCTCTAGCTGGCTGATCCTTCAGTCCTCAGTGAATACCAGCTCACTTCTATTCAAGAATCAGCCATCTTCTCCTCCCCCCCCCCCCCAAAAAAAAAAAAAAAAAAAAAAAGC
>NW_017729022.1:123937378-123950494 GCF_001723915.1 Gavialis gangeticus | reverse complement strand
AAAAAAAAAAAAAGATATAAATGCTGTGCCTCCCCACTACTGCAGTTTAACTCTGTGCTGGTCAATTGTAGTAGTACATTTAGGCTTTGTCTCACTACTGTTAGATACATCTTTATTCTTTCCCCTCCCCTATAGTAGGGTGGCAGAGGACTGAGGTTTAATCCCCAGTGTGCCCCAGAACAAGCAATAGTGCCTTAAGGAACGAGACTCCAGCTAGCTTGGAGACTGGCTGCGAGCAGGTTCCCTACTTTCTAGCTGAGTAAATTACACTGTGTTGGGAAGGCTATTTTTGATACCTCCCCACCAAGCAGAAGCACCAAGCCTCCTAACCTCCCCCTTCCCCTCTGTTAAGCAGCATGAAGGTGAGTGCATTTGTACATTGTGGAAAATCTGGATTTCCATCGGTCACAGTCAGTTCCTGTTTTTGAAAGGTCATCTGTGCAAGCATTACGAGTAGCACCTTTTGGAGAATTAGAGTTTATTTTTCGGAAATCAGTGGCATTCACGTGAGAATAATTCATATTCCCCGTCAGCGAGTGGATTTTCCAAGCCTTGTCTGACTGTCATAGTGTGGCCTATGATTTAAGAACAAAATCAAGTACAATGCTCAAATTTAGTCCCTTCTCTCTATATCTGATCACAGCAAAATGAGTGGTCTGAGAGGAGATCTTGTTGCCTATTGAGAGCAGTTTGCATTGCTCTGTAAGACCTCTCTACAAGACTTAAGTACCATATTGGTAGGTTTCAGACAGTTGCATCCATCTCACTATGCCAGAATGTTGATGGAACAAATGGAAAATGGGTATTCCTAGGGGAATCCTGAAAAAAATTGCATAAATGGCAGATGATTTATAATGTATGAATGACATGTTTCTTGTGAAGTAGGTGAATGTGTTAAACAGCATCTATGCCTCTTTGCAGTACTGTTGCATATATTTTGTTGCAATAGTGTTAATATGCTGGTAATACTTGTCACTTTTTATTTCAGATTCAGGTCATAATGCAGGTAACCTGTGGCCCACTGGAGACGTACAGGAGCTGGAGAACGAAAGTTTAGATACCAGCAGTGACCTCACAGTTTCTGTGAGTGAAGAGGATCAAATAATAAACGTGGCTGACCAACTAGATGGCTTAGGAGATGTGGATAGCAAGATGGCCTTAAAATCTGTTAACTTGAAAAAAGAAAAAGGAATCCAACCCACAGAAGACCATTTTTCTTTGCAGACTGGTGCCACAGATGATGATCCTTCTGCTAATTCAACAATGCAGTAAGCCATTGTGTGTTTTCTGACCATACTTTAATTGTTATGGGGGAGGAGGTTGTTCCACTGTTAGTGACTGTCCAATGCATTATAGTAAAATACAAACACGAGTAGCCAACTTTCTTACCTCTTACAAGCAAGCATCTTGATAAGAGGTGTATTTTGTAATTTATTAATTTTGGAAATCAACAAACAATTTGTTTTGCCTGTTTCTATCTTCTTCATTAAATGCACATGATTAGTGTTTTCCCTTATTTACATGCATGCCTTGAATGTGATGATAGCTATGGCTGTCCAGGCAGTCTTTTGAGGTAATTACATTTTTCTGGTAGTTAAACACTATAGCCCTTCTACTTAACAACTTTCAAGCCCCGTTCAAGAGATATGTAACCATTGCCTAGAAATGCATTGCTTGTTCACTAAGTCCATTTATGTACTTTTTATGGCCCATGTTCTTCTAGTATTGGAATGTCTCATGGGCTGTAGTGGGTGTTTAGGGAAATATGACTCACAATTGCAGGGGGTGAGCTGGTGCACAGGATAGATATTGGAGCTAAGTCAGTCATGCAGGAAAACGCATCTTGTTTCCTGAGCCTGCTGTATCTTGTGGTTGGCCCCCTCCATTTGGATGGAATGTATTACTGTAACAGAACAGGTATGGCATGCTTATTATGCCACAGACATTTTAATCTCACAAAATCGTTTGTTTGTGTGAACCTTGTTACGTTGTTCTGCTTCTTCCATTCTGCCTCCTTTCTCCACTCCACTCCCAAAGGGATGGCCCTTCTTTACTCTCCTCCCAGCTCTTTCCCCACTTCCTAATTCCTCAGGGAAGTCATCCAGTACTGCTGGTCACATGGGCAGAACCAGGATTTCAGAAAGGGTGTGTGTGGGAGCAGCAACCTGTGCTGCAGGGGTGGCTGCACCCCAGCTCCTAGCTTCTCCCCACCCTGCCATACCAGGGCAGGTAGACTATATTGCAGGAGCAGCAACCAAGGACTTCCTTTTAAGTCCCTCAAGCAGGTAAGAATTTTCCTTCCACACCTTCTTTTTCTCTTTGTGCTCAGCAGCATAGTCCCTCCCCTCTTCTTCCATTCTCCCTTTCCCCCACCTGCCACTGCCCCAGCTGACCCAGGGCTGGTGGCAGGGCTCCAGAGGGATTTTGCCCCGCTGCAGCTAGGCTGTACCTGGAACCAGGCTTGCCTAGACATAGCAGTGGATAGGTTCCTTTCCTCTGTGCCTGCTCCTGAGCTGGCAGGAAACACTATGGGGACTGGGCGGGGAGGAGGGACCTGCCTGCTGCTGTCATTATCCCTGACTGAGCCTAACTCAATGTGGAGCTCTACTGGAGGGGGCAGCAGTGTATCTGGAGCTCCCCTGTCCTTGCCACATCCCGGAGGCAGCCAGCGACAGCAGCAGTGGTGAGCAGAGGAGTGGGGACAGGGAAGGGGAGGGGAAGGGCAACTGGGCATGGAGGGGAAGTGGAGAGAATCTTACTTGCTTTGGGAACTTAAATAAAACATCTCCAGTTGCTGCTCCTCAACTTGGTTGACTAAACAGAGGAGTGCGTTTATACCACTTCCCTCTCTGGATCCACCCCTGGCTGATCATAACCAGTTTCTGTTGCAAGGTTTCCTTCCCTCATGTTCCCTCCTTTACCTTATTTTTCCATCAGCTGTTTTTCTTCCTCTTTGCTATCTCTAGTATCTAACTGGAAAAAGGTTCTAGCTGTGAACTTGACAATGCCTACTTTTCTTCAGTGGCACATTTACCTGCATTTCCTCTTTGCTCCTTTTACTCAATTCAGCTCCCCCTGCTGCCCAGCCTTACAGTTAAGGATCCTGTCTTCCTGCTAGCAACATTTTTAGGGAAAACCCCTTTTCTCCCACATGCACTTTCCATTAGCCTTCTAGCTTCTATTGGAATTTTCCCTTTATTTCTGAACAAGTCACAACAAATATTTACAGATTAAATGGTTAAATATCAGGTGGTGAGTAGAAGCATATGGATTAGAATAGGAATAAAAATTGTTGCATTAGGTTGAGAAGGAAACTTACAGCCAACAAAAACAGCATTTTTATCCAACAAGAATGAATGAGGCTTGTAGAGGTTTTTGGTTTTTTGTTTACCAGTTTCCCTGCTGCCAGTTTTTTCTCTTTGGTCATTTGTATCTGTGTGTTTAACATATCTGTGCTTTTTATGTAGGCACATGTGCATGTAATCTTACTAGATAATGATTTTGATAGCAGTTTATATTATAAAAGATGAGTTGAGCACAGAAAAATATAAACTCCCATTAAAATACACTTCTGTAACTACATCATTTTAAATTTGCAAACCATGGATCAGACCATAGCTTACTTAAGAAATTTCATTTAATTTTAACCTAAATAGCTTTTACACTGTTTTTCTTTTGTACAACACCTGTTAATCATAACACTTCATAAGAAAGTTTGATAAAGTGTTTGCTTTTGCCAGAAGGGTCATAGCCGAGCCAGTGGTAATTTAGCCTTTTGTTCTGTCCCTGTAGATCCTAGTTATTTTCAGCTGTTGATAAACTGATTGAAATACTGTATGGTGTTCTTGAAGCCTGGACAACTTGCAGGAAAGCTTTCATTGTTCTCATTACTATATTTCTGGAATTTATCTGAACACTGAATGCAAAGATTTTTCTTTAAAATTATGTCAAGTTGAATGTTTCTGCTTCTCAAGGTCACGCAAATGTGATCACTATTTTGCATGCTTCTGCAGAAGGTACCCATATTAGGGTTGTTTTTAAATTAAAATGAAGGTGGAAGGTGGAATAGAAAATACTTGTATCTGTGACAGACCCTATGGAATATCAGGTGGTTTTTAATAGCTAAGTTTACTACTTGGAAGTATTGTGACCCCACTGTCCCCCACTCCTGAAAGTGAAACCTTAATGTTTTTGTAGTTTTCAGTGTGACTTACAAGTGGAAGGAGAACCTGTTTGCAAAGTTATTAAGTGATTAGTAAATGAATTTGTGGAATGAATAGATGAATAAAAATAACTTTTATAAGTATGTTTGTATGCATATACAAGTACATGCAGATATTTGTGCACATACATGCCCACATAAGTGCGTGAACACATGCACATATACCACACACAAGACCTGTTTTTGTAATGTGGTCTGAATGTATATTTATTGGTGGTCTTCTAATCTCCAAATGGCTTGTTTTAACAGTCAGACATTCCATGGAATTATAATTTACTAAAAATAAGAAAAGGCTAGTACATTGGCTGCATTTGGAGAAATGGGCTTGTAATTATGAAAAAAATGTATTAATGTTTTATGTAATTGAAATAGTTTGCATCCTGTTGGTGTATCAGTTCTTTATTAAGCAATGGCTTTGTAATGTCGGTGCTAACTCTTCTATTCATTATCTTTCCTCTTTGGTTCATTTGTATATTTCAGACCTATTGGTTGGAATTAATAAGTGGGGTGGAAAAGAGAACACACAGACAAACAGTTCTGAGGTCACCGTTTCACTCAATTAAAACCAAACCAAGCCATAAAGAAAAAAAGATCCTTATTGCACACTGACAAGTCACTGGCTTACAACTGACATTATCTGTATCAAAGCTACTGGAGAAGCAGTTTAGCCTTTCATAGTTAACCTCCACAGATATGATTGCAACCAGGTCTTTTGTTTTTTCTTTAAAAGTGTCTTTCAGACAAGCCTTTGTACGTCACATTTTACCCCAGAGTGATTTTTTTTACAGCCCAGTTATAAGTGTTCGAAGTATGATGTTTGTCTTGGAAATACTGACAAGCTGTTAACTAAAAACAAATGAGTAATGCTGCTATGATAACAGGTTTTTAAAAGCTTGTTATCTCTCTCAAGGATGCACACTTAGGTGTAGCACTTTCCTAAACAACTGAATGAGACCATTTTGGTGCTCAGATTATTAAAATTAACAAAATATAATACCAGTAAGTAAATTTAGCACAGTTTTGGACTGACAGATGATTTTTTCTCTGTCTCTCTTTCCATAAGATATGGACAGTTCAAGTGTCTTTAGAACATTCCACCATCACCCTCATTATGGGTTGAATTTACCAAATAGGGTAGATAAATAGTTTGTTTTAGTACCTGTTCAATTTTTGGTCTCTCTGAGACTGTTAACAAGTATTTTAGGTTTTGCTCATTTTGGTTGTAGGTTACATGATGTCACCTTGCTTACTAGAAATGGTACTTAAGACCTGCAATTCATTCTATGTAAGGTATTGAACAGCTATCAAATAACAACTTTTGGTCTCTAGTGACTTGTTACAGATTTGAACTGGTGAACTTGAGGTGAAAGGTTCCACATCCTTTTACCATTCCTCAAAGCCATCCAACCCTTTATTTAAGGGCTTAAAAAAAACCCAAACTCTGAGAATTAGTGCACAGAAAGATGATGACTATTTTAAGGCCTGTCGTGAAGGGAAGGGGGGGCAGGCAGAGCTTATGCCTATGTTGCTTCAGCTGCACTGAAGAGGACTTAGCGCAGATGGATGGTGCATTACAAAATGTAACACATAATTCAAGCTGTCAGCTTAATCAGACTGTTTCCAGGAAGCAACCTGTAAAAGAGAAGGACCCCTTGTTTGCTGACCTCTGATCCGTAGCCTGCTGCAGATTGTCATACATTTTGTTTTTCTTTATGTTGGTGTCCCTTCCTTCCCCTTCTTTTTATTATTGTATTCCCTTCAAGTGGCTCCCTGGAAAGACCACCCAGAGGGAGTAAGACAATAGGAAATGAGCTAGCCACTAAAATACAGGTTTTGTTAGACTTTAGTAAAGAAAAAGCACTGTTTAACTGCATATGTGATCTCTCTAGTACTATTGTATGTATTAAAAGTCTAAAAACCTGAACTGGATACAGAACTGTTCAGACTTAATTTTTTCATTGTTTGCAAACATTGCTATGGGTAAACAGGGCTCTAAGTGTATTTCAGCATGTCAGTGGAACTTAGCAGAATTCAGTGACATTGTATTTCAGCTTTTTATATGAGGGATCACGACCAGTCTTCCAAAATGAACAAAATATAACATGCTAGTATATGTTACAAAAAAAGCCTTGTTTTGGTTACCACACTTCTTAGATAAAGCTTTTAGCCCAGCTGTGTTGTTGCTTCGTGGAGTTCTTCTGTTGAAACTCCTTAACAAAGCAGGCGGTCTGAAATCAAAATCTGAATAGCTATTTACACCGCTGTAAAAGGATTAGCAATCGTCTATTGTTACAATGTTTAAATCTTAATTTGCATCATTATAGAAGTGTAGCTTCATCAAAATCCCTGCTAGGTCTCAGTTATGTTTTTGTACCTGTAGGTGGTCACTAGATTTATTCTGTTAGTGAACGTAAAGGAACCAAATTGCTCAATGTGTCAGTAATTTTAAGACATTATCTCTGGAACAAATTGACTTTGTAATAGCATTAAAACTGTCCAGACTCTTACTGTATATCTGTTCTTACATACGGTTTCAATATATGCAATGACAGGAAGATAATCTGTGTGTTATGTTAGGCTGTGCAGTGGAAACGTATTTCATGTAAAGGGTTTCTATTGGGCTAACAGGCACATATTTTAACTGTGGGTGGACCCAGACTGCAGAACAGAGATCTGGATTTGGAAGTATCTATTTCATTTTTCAGATGCACTCTGCTCTAAGTCTTTAGTTCAGGCCCAACTCTAATTTAATACAATTATTATAAACTCTGCCTGTCATAGGGATATTTAGACACTGAAAGTCTACTGTATTACTTTTCCTTTGCAGGAAAAATAGTTCAGCAAAAGGCAACAATGATAGTCTTGTAACCAATTTGTCTTGAGAAGAAACGTTTTTGTGACCTTTATATCACACAGAGATTTACAAATCTGTGTATATAATATTCCTTTAGTTCCAGGGAGAGAAGTTCTTATCTCTGTTTAAACTTTGAACATTTTATTTTTATCCAGCACAGGCATTTATATTACAGCAGGTGCAGGCAGAATCCTCTTACACATACAGGTGACCTTCAAACAGAAAAAATCAGGGGCTTGTGCTTTCTTTTTTTGTTTTTATCTTTATGGGCATGTCCAGAAGAGTGTGCATGTGCAGTGCCTCAAAGCTGTTTAAGGCACCACAAATTGCACATGGTGCACATGTACCCATGTGCTACACTGCTAATTTGTAGTGCAATGCAAAAATTTGATACTGGAAGATGTTCAGGCTCCAAGCAGCCGAATTAGCACCACTGCTGCCCTGGGAGGCCCTCAGGACCCAAGATAAGGCTGGTGTGGCCAGCACAGGGGCTGGCCCCAGCCTCTCCTACTTCATCCGGGTCAGTTTGCCATGTGCCAGAGCGCACATGTAGGGGCATGCCTGGGACAAGATGCTGTAGCACAAATGTGTCACTGCTTTTTGTGCATGGGGAAATGCACTCTTGTCTGGAAGCACGCTATGAGCGTTATTTTTAGTTTAGAGGTTTCCAGGCCCAGCTAGCATGGCACACTGATGGAAGAACAAGTTCAATGATGACATCACTGCAGGATGAACAACTGAGAGGGAAAGGGATCTTTGATCAGATTTTAATTTCAACATCTAATTTACATTTTGGAAAAAGTATGAGTCCATTAAACTTTCAGCAGCACCACCACTTCAGTGAAAGTAGAAGATCTTACAAAATACACACTCTGAGATTGCTAGCAGGTCTTCCACCAAAGTCCTCATCCTTTCAGAAAAGAGGGAATTGATCATTTTCATATATATATTTAAAAATAAAATAACCCTGTACAACCAAGAAAACAAGCCTTAAAAATAAGCACAGCTTTCTCAGCCTTTTTAATATGTAATAAAGAAGCAGAGGAGAGATCAAATTTTTGCAGGCCTCTTTTAAAATGCAATACAGTTTCCTTTTAACTTCCTGGAGGCATTCACTACTTTTAAAAAATGCTCACTTTTTTGGAACTGAAAGTTTTCCATACTTCTTCACTCTTCAAAGATGGGTAGTGGGGTTATAAGTATGTGTAAAAACAAAACAACCCTCCTCATCGCCACTGACATGAATACCTTCCTTTCAAGCTATTTGTGAGTACGGAGATGAGGTAGAAAAATACACTTTATAAGTTGGTAAATTCTGGTGATACCTTTTGATCAAGAAAGGCAGAAGTTGGGAAAGTTGAAATTTGATGTGAAGATAAATCCCCATTAGGGTTTATAACATTATTTTGATCTGAGGGGGAAAGGGCTTGATTGTTGAAGTTAAAACATTTGAAAATCATTCCTGAGTATGCTGGGCATGCTCCATCACAAAGTCTTTATAAAATGTAACTTTTGACCTGTGCTCCTTGTCTCCCTCACTTAAATGTACAAATGTCTAAGAAGCGCCTCCCCTGAGCAAGTCCAACAAAACGCATTTAGAGTCTGTAGAATGAGTCATTTGGGAGCTGAGCTAAGCTGCAAAGTTAAGAAAAAATTCAGAAAAGTCAGCAGCAGGTTGCTGTTATCACTAACTATAATTCTAACAATTATAGCAATAATAATTGCATTGCTGCAAGTGAGACTTTCAGAAGTGTTCATTGTTGGCCTTACATTGATCTATTGAAGTTGATAGTAAAAATAGAAATTGTAAATCTAATCCAATAACTTTAAAATTCATTTTTATTAGTTTACCCCAGGCTTCCCAAAAGTGTGCGTTAGAAAGTTTTTTCATTAAATGGAAGAAACAATATTCTACCTTCTGGATCCCCTTTTATTATTGTCTTGTGCTAACTCATTTTTTGTATTTTTTCCCGTTATATATTCAGATTGGGTTCTCACTGTTATTTCACATGCCTCTAAGAAATGTAGAATTGGGAAGTGACCCCCTAGACTGAGGGGCTCAACCTCTGGTCTGCCGGCTAGATGTGGCCTATGCCACCATGTCATCCATCCAGTGGAGCTCTCTGTGGGTCCAGAAATTTGGTGGCTGGGGAGCAGTGGCACTGCTCTCCTGCTGCCACATTTCTCTACCCATGAGGAGCCTCAGGCCCTGTGTGCCAGATGGGGTGGCGCCAGGGCCCTATTGCTGTGTGGGGGGATGGGAGGGGGCAGCACTGGGCCCTCATGACCCAATCCTGGCATGTGAGGGCAGGAGGGGGTGGCACCGGGCCCTTGTGGCTCAGTCCTCATTATGTGTGTGTGGGGGGCGTTGGGCACCAGGCCCATGGGACCCGATTCCAGTGTGCGGGGCAGGGAGGGGTCAACACTGGGCACCAGGGCCCAATCCAGCCCATAGACAGGCTTCACACCACTCTGGCCTGTGAAGCCAAAGGGCTGAGCACCATTTACTTAGGCTATCAAATCCAGTTCCCTGTAACAAATGTTTAGACCAAAATGTAAAGCAACCAACCTTTGTGTAGAAAAATCTGGAACATAGTCCAGGATGCTCTAGAGGCCTTTGGGACTTGAAGCAGCTACACATCCAGCTCTGGTTCGTGTTGCTACCTTAGTACAGACCTGTGAACAGGCTTATTAGCTTTTTGTTTTGGTTTTTTTTGAAAGGCAGAGCTAACTAACCTGGGCTCAGCACCACAAGAATGAGCTTGCTCCTGAGGGGAGCTGTGTTAACTGGTTTATAATTAGACCCATCTGGGGCTCTGCCGTTCAGCAGATGTGTCAGAATATTGCTGAGTGCTGTGGGAACCTTTTGGGGTTGCAGGACTGGCTGATTCGGGACCAATCTTTCAAATTCAAAATAGAAATCCTATTTCAGGATTTTCTTTCGGGATGCTAGGACACAACCCTGACATTCAGGCCTATCCTTGAACATTCAGGGTGATTGGTCACTTCCCCAAATGGATACACACAAAACATTCACTCCAGCTCTTCTGACAGCCACATTTTTTTTTCTCCTGCTTAATATGCCTGAACATATGGAGGATTTTTGGCCCAAAATTTCTTGTTGTGGGACCTTGAAGGGTGGGGAGGAATGGGCGATAGCATGCATCATGCCATACGTGCATATGTTTTCAGCCACCTGATTACCAGTGTCATTGGCTCTGGGATCCAGTGTGTCCTTTTTGAAGCTCTTTGACATCAAGGGGTGGAAAGTGGTATGTGAGCAGTAGAGTCTTTTGGACTAGAGATCTGATGTTGGGTTGGGGCGTTGTGTACTGGATTATAATTATGAATTCTTATTCTTTGTGGACAAGTCTACCAAGGTTTCTAAAAACCAGAACAAAGTACAGTTTTCTGTGAAATTGGCAGGAGCACAAGATAGTCCCATTAAACAGGGATGTTTTGTTTTCAGGGACAAATGTTCACCCCAACTAAAAATAAAACACATGCTGCTGCTGTCAAAATATCTAATCCTAAACGCACAAAGAGACCACCAGCAGAAATGGGAAAGAATTATTGGAGTCAAAGGAAGCTCTTTTTTTGTGTGTGTGGAGCTAAAGCAGTATTTGCCAAGGGGTAATTCTCAGTTTTACTAGCTATACAGTGGCAGCTCTAGCACCTTTTTAAAAAGCTGTTATTATTTATGGAGTTGTCTATCTCATATCTGTGCCTTCTCTCACCATATTTGCTTACTTTATTCTAGGAGTCTGCCTCCATTCAGTCTTTTTATCAAGTGTCTTAGCTATTTTGTAAGCTTGTGAATGAAAGCCTAAAATAAGGATAGAAATCAAAATATTTTACTGTTTGCTCAAAGGCACATTTTATCTACCTGTGTCTGCCTGACTTTGTTCTGCGGAATTGGGTTTTAACAGCTTTAGAGCATTGTCTCTTGTCTCTCTGCAGGGATTGTTTATCATTTGAAGGATTCTCCCATTTATTGCAGTTTATAGAAGATTTGGTGGAGAAAGCAGGCCTTGAATACATGACACTGTACCAACGTGGAACCATAAGTGCCTCAAAAATGAAGCAGCTAATAAGGTTAATATAACTTTCAGTTCAACTTGACCATTAAAACTTTAATGTACAAAGCAGAAATTAGAGAAGAGTATAGTATATCTTATTTCCAAATCTTCTCTTCTATATTTGCTTGCTTGGTTTATGTCCTCTCATTATAAGGTCCATGAATAAACATTTCTTTATGGTATAACTATGATATGTTGATTAACTACAAAGTTTGGATTTGGTTTGAGTGAGTAATGACTGGAATTTTACCCCTGACAACAGGACTGTTATCTTTTGAGATTAGGAGCTGGTTGTCTTTACCCTCTAGGTGCCAAGGGGTAGAGGCGGAGACAGAGCTGCTCTCTACATATTACAGGTATTGCTCAATTACCTGGAGACCAGCTACATGTGCAAAGTAGCTATCATATGATAAAAAGGTTCAAGCAGCTCTGAAGTTAGACCTCAAAAATGTGTACTAACTTTTTATAGCTTGTTGCTATGGAGCTTTAATTTGTTCATGTAGGAGGGAATCCCCTGCAGCTGGGAGCTCCATCAGCTGACGGGGCTCCCAACCACAATGCCTAGCCTGAAACCCCCAAGCTCTGGGGATTGCAGCATCCATGATCCCCAAGGCTTGGGGATGCATGAAACCCCTGGCCCACGTTGGGCTCTGGGTCCTGGCTGTATCTTGCAGACAGCTGGGGCTGAGTCCCGTAGCTCACATGAAGTGCAGCCAGGACTGAGAGATCCTGCAATTGATGTGTGAGGTTCAGCCAGGACTCGGAGCCACTGTCAGGTGAGGGGACTCTTGGTCTTATCTGCATGTGGCCCCTCACAGCTGGGAGCCCCTTCAGCAAACAGGGCTCTCAGCTGTGGGTGCCTGCTTCTTGCCAATGTAGGGGGAGCCCTGCACATGTGGCACGGCAGGAGGCGTGATTGCGTGGATCATGGATTAGATCCAATCTCACCTTTACCTGCATGTGTAGAGGGAGCTAGAGAGACCTCTCCCCAAAAACAGCTCTGTGTGTCTGCACTAACAGTGAACTTCTTGTGTGCTGGTGTTAACAGACACTGTATGACTAAAGTATGTCTTCAGGAGCTGTAGACTTTAATTCAGGAAAGATATCATTGTTTGTATAGTCTGTTCCATGAACAAACTGGGTTAACCAAACGCATCTTTCCTTCTGAAAGTGGACAGTGATTCTGATGCTAATATGGGGAAATGGCGCCAAGAACGTTAAAGGAATTCCTCCTTTTGTTGCCAGCAGAAAAGTGCCCTGAAGGCCAAATGGTAACAAAGATTATATCTAAATAGTGGGGTCACATTATCTTGTTCCTGCCTGAAACTTGCCATTCAGCGCTCTACTCTTCTTTCCTTAGTCATAGAAGCACTGGGGTGAAAGTTCTTGTTGCTTTTATTTTACTAATGGTTGGCTTAATTAATTAAATGCTGCTATGCAAAAAAAAATGTGTGTATTTGTTAGGGCTTTCTTTTAGGGAGTCCTGAGAAGAGTTTCCAAATTAATTCAGAATGCTTTGCTTGGACAAACCTGTGAACCAAGACCATGAGTTTGTCTCTTATTTCTGCAAACACTTGTGCCCATGCTAAATGTTTATGCATGGGGGCAATTCCAGTGACTTCACAGGGATTACTCATTACAGGGATCCTGGTTTTCTGGGTTTAAAAATCCAAAATTCTTTGATTTAAACATCCAGTGTTTTTTCCATTATTTAAAATGAAATGCTACTATATGTATGTATTAGTTGAACACCATGTTTTATTGAGAAGCTTTAAAAATTTTAAAGCAATTTGGAAGCCTACCAGTGTCTCAATTATTACAGTAATATACATTCTAAATACCTGTGTATTTTGGTGTTTGATTTTTGGCTTTTTTATCATGGAAAAATCAGATAAATTTGCTCCTCTTCATTCACCAGAATGTGGGTCCAGCTGTGGCTGTTCTCTCCCCCCCCCCCCCCC
>NW_017729022.1:123935467-123937041 GCF_001723915.1 Gavialis gangeticus | reverse complement strand
CCCCCCGCTTTGTGGCAGTGCTCATATGCCATTGCCTCTCATTCCCAAGCTAGAGCTCCTCCAGCCCTGCTGTTGCCCCTCACTCCCAACCTGCAGCCTCCCATCCTCCCCAGTCCTGCTGGTGCCCCTCACTCCTAACCCGCTGCCCCCTACCTCCAGGCCTCAGCCCCACATTGTGTGGGGAAAGGGGTGGGTGAATGGGGTGGAGGTAGGGTGGCCATCATAGGGGACATTCCGCTTTTCTGCTACTCTGTCCTCTGTTGATACAAAACCAAATGCCTTTATGTCCTGTATTTTTTCTCTTGAAGAGAAAAATACAGGACATAAAGGCGTCCGGTTTTGTATCGATAGAGGACAGACGACAACCAACTGTCCTCTATGATGGCCACCCTAGGGGGGGGGGGTGCCCAACCAAAGGCAATACCATAGGTGGCATATCAGGGGGTCATGGGAGGGCATGTGCCCCCCCCTCCCCAGCAGGCATGGGGCTGCACAGGGAAGAAGCCAACCTCTGTGGCCCAGAGGGCAGGACTCAATGCAGGAGAGCGGAGCGGGGTGGCGAGCCTCATTGCCTCTGCTGTCGCTGCTGGGACCCGTGCCACCATGGCCTGGCCACCACCACCACTCCCCTCGGTCTGTCCATGCTGCCCACCATTTCACTTCCCCTCTGGGGTAGAGCTACAGTCCAACACACAAGTGGCTGGTGGTGGTAGGAGGTGAGGGCATTGTGGCCCCATCCTGGCCCCTTACTTCTCACACTGCTGGTGGCGTAGCTGGCACAGGTGTTGTGGTGGCAGCAGCAATGAGTCTTGGTGCCCTGCTCTGCCTGCCTACTGGGTCACAGGCTGCTGCTGCCTAGTGCCAGTTTGGTGAGGTTTTAGCCCTGTGTCCTGCTGTGGGTGGAGAAATCTGGGGGGGGGGGATGTGTCCCCTTATGTCCCCCATGCCCCCCTGAAGTTACCTATGTCCCCCCACCCCCTCCCCCTGCATAGGCTTGCCTGCAGGGAGCTGTGGGAGCTGCTCTGTACTATGCTGCCTGGCTGCCACATGCATGTGGCACCCGTGCCTATGATTGCCATCTTCCTGCTCCCCACAGTTCCAGGCAGCCCCTTGCAGGCTGAAACTCTGCCAGCCTGCAAGGGGAAATCCATGGTTACCTGCATTTTTCTCCTTTTAAAGGAGAAAAATCTAGGTTTTTCTGTGGCAAATGGAAAACCCAGATCCCTACTCATTAATCAGTTTTGTGTTTGTATAGTGCTTACTACAACTTGGATGATGACATCTGCACTGTTTCAGTTTTAGTTCCATCCAGCTTGCAGTGGTCCACAGCTTTAAAGCCATTGTCTCCCAAGTCAAATTCATTCAACTGTTATCTCCAAAAGTAGGTGGTGTGTATGTTGCATATACCATCCATAAAGGTGTTGGTGGACAAAAATGATTTACACAGTCTAATCCTGTTATAACACAGTATAAAATTTTTGCTTTTTTAAAACCAGTTGAAAGGATGGTATAGCTCAACTAGTGTTTTATTTCTTTCACTGGAAGTATTTTTTTTTTTTAACTGATGCATTTTA
>NW_017729022.1:123920643-123935323 GCF_001723915.1 Gavialis gangeticus | reverse complement strand
TTTTTTTTTTTTTTTTTTGCTGGTGTGACATCATCCACCTCGTTAGGGAGTTCATATGTTGAATTTATTTGTAGATTTAATTTTTTTTAAAAGTTTTTTTTCAAAATGCACTCTTCTGTTTAATGCCTTTGTGCAAAGGCATTGTCATAGCTGTATTTTGTGCCTAGATTATATTACTAATTATTCCATAAACCATGAGAACTATTACAGATTCTATATCCAAGCCTGTTTTAGTTGTCTGTCTGGGCTTACATAAACATTTCAAGCAGCACCTGTTTTATTTTATAGCTTTTGTAATCAAACTGAAAATTTGAAAAAAGAAGACCTTGAGGCATGTGAAGCAGTTGTCCTTCGTCAGCTTCAAAGATTGCTACAAAGCACATTCAATGGATGTCTCTTACCTGAGAAAACACTTAATGACAGAGGTAGAATTATGGATGAAAAGCAAGCCAGGTACCAAACACAAAACTATGTGATAATATGATTAACATTCTTATTTGACTTGTCCAAAATTATTTCTAAATGTTTATAAAAAGAAAGCAGAATTCGGTCAAACCTACAGTTCATATTAAAATTAAAGAATTCCAAGGGGTGACCTTCACGTATTTCAGGGCCTACCATCTGATTTAATGGCTCCAAAAGATTAAACTGAGCATATATGTATAAACTGACCTATAAAATGTGTATGTAAAATACGCTCAATTGAATTCTTTCTCTCACTCATTTAAATCAAGTATATGAGTGTAATATATATATTACACACATACATGCATATACTTTTAGTGAGAAAAGCTCACTTGAAACCATTTTTAGGTAGATAGATGGATAGTTTGTTTATTTTACTGGTCTGTTTTTAAGTGAGCTTTTCTCACCAAACGTTGATGAACCCATTTGCTTTTGTACATGTTATATGTAGAACTTTTTTCTTATAAAACTAAAGTTTGTGTTGATTTAGTTTATTGTCTTTCATTTGTGTAAATAGAGAACATGGGGCTAAGACCCCTTACCACTTCTAAATGTATTATTAAAAGATTGTGCCTCCTCACTTAGTCATACTATATTTATTATACTGTGTGCCTGCACAATCCAGAAAGGTAAGTGAAATGTCTTGCAACAGGGAGGAAAGTGCTTATTGTGTTGCCTAGTCATTTAGTGTAGGTTGTCTGCTAAGCAGAAGACTTGCACTCTCTTCCAAGTGTACCACTCTGGGCTGTGAGATGCTTGTGTTTCAGCAGTAACCACTTCTGTTCATTCAGGAATAGCACAGCTTACTGAGGGCATCCCATCATGTTATTTTTATTGTTTCAAAAGTTAGTGATTGCAAACCAAAATTACAAGGATCTGAAGATGGACTGGTTGAAACAGTGCTTTTAGCCATATTCAATCCACAGCTATATGTTTGACACCCTTGGACTAGACCACTAAATGTGATGGAAATTTGTAACTTGAATTGGTCATATCCTTCAGTATTTTTGTCACTAAAGAACGTGACCAATTCACATTGTCTTTGCTCGATTTAAAAAAAAAAATTCTTTGAAGTGTAACAAGATTTTGATCAAGTCTAAGCTTTATACTCTGTGGCCGTGTCTCCATGAGTAAACACATGTGGTTTGCAACACCACAGACCTGTCTGTGGCACTGTGAACTGCATGTGCTACACATGAAGGCATTTGCTGTGCTGCTAATTTGCAGTGTGGTGGGGTTTTTTGACACTAGGTGATCCCTGTGTCAAAAAAACCTGTGCTATAAAATCACGTAGCAGCGCAAGTAGTGGCAGCATGCACCACCCAAAACCAGAGCCTGGCTGGCCAGAGCTGCACTCTGGCTGCCAGCCAGGCTTCACACACCTAGGTCACTGCTGTTGGAGCCCTGGGAGGGCCCCCAGGAATGGCTGCTGGGGCCAGTGTACGTGCTGCCCCAGCCTCTCCTACCCTACCTGGGACAACTTGCCGTGTGCCAGAGCACACATGCAAGGGTGTTCCCAGGAGACAACTAGCAAGCGGCACAAATACATGCTGTTGCTCTTTGTCCCCAGGGAATGCATGTTCCCACTTGTTGGGAAGCGCCCAGTGTGCACATTTGTGATGTTAGGCAAAGGTTACAAGTACATACTTGCAGATAGCCCCACTGCTTGTGTGCATGCTGTTCAGTTTGTATCCACTTGAAAACAGATTAACTGGAGAGCAGGTGGGCTGCTTTGCTTCTTAACAATTTAGTTACTGACTACCCCTGAGATTCTTATTTGTCTCTCTGCTCACCCCTCACCCCCACAACTCATGCCTTTACCAGCCCATTAAAAAACATTTGTTTGAATATGAAGTCTTACTTTTGCAGACACTGAGTTCTCAAAAATATGCTTGGTCTCTGGTCCTGGGTTCTAAGCTTCGCCCTCAGTACTGTTTTATGTACTTTAAATTACAGAGTCATTGGTTAAAAAACTGAAATGACCAGTATGCCATAGTTGTGCTCCTTTTTTTGGTTCTCCTTTGTGCTCCACGAGTCTTGTACCCTTGTCTGCTTAGTGGCTTAGCTTTAGCAGGAGCAATGTGGCAGATATACCCACCCATGCAATGTATAGCCTTCTGGTTAGGGCCCTTTCTTGAGAAGTGGAAGGTGTGAGGCCAGATCCCCTGAGGCTGAGGAGGGTCTACATTTCATGCCTCCATGTTACTGGGTAAGTACCTAGTGACTAGGCTGGAGGTTGTCATTGAATTCAGCTTTGAGATGGGGAGGGAGTCTTCTCCTGTGCTGTGGCAGAGACAGCAGCAGCAGTGGCTGCTTCCCCTGAGCCACAGTGAGGAGAAGCAGTGGTGGCCAGGTTCTAGTAACTGCCTGCCAGCCAGTCTCTGACCTGAGCTGGGTCATTCCAACCCACAGCTTCCAAAAAGGTTGCCAGCTGTGGGGCACCAGCCTGTTGGCTATAAAGTGGGCACTACCACTGCCCTGGAATTGAAATCAGTGTGCTTGATGTGTTAGACAGATGTGTGTGTGTGTGTGGGGGGGAATTTCTTGCTTACTTTTAGTGTCTTTTCAGGACTGTAGGTGGAGCTTGTGCACCTCCAGTGAACACTGTAAATCAGAAAAGAGTCTAGGTGTAGAAGTGGCTGCTCCTATTTTTTTGCCATGTGTACAGGCTTGAATGTACGCACATCAGGAGCTCTGAGTTCCAAAACTGAATGGTGTGATAAGCTTTGTGTCTGTTGGCAAGGACACTTGGAATGTCTTCAAGACTTAAGTAGTTAATGTGTACTGAAGTTTCCTTTATGCACCTAATGAAACACTTAGAACATGGCACGAGAAGCTTCTTTCCTGATTTGGGATGGAAATATTTTCAAAATCTCAAATTTTCTCAAGAGAAGAATTTTTTTTTTCTGCTTATCTCCATATTTAAGTCATTGGAACTACTGAAATGAAAAAAGTGTTGCACCTATGTAAGAGTTTGCTGGGCTGGTGCCTACAGCTGTGTTACTGTTTTTTGAATTCTTCATTTTTTACAGTAAATACAGTATGAATAACACACATTATACACTGATTAGTTATACATAGCTTCCTAGGTGCCTAAATTGCAGTGATGACTGGAAGACCCTTTAGGAAATTCTGAGTTTTGCAAATTGCTAAGTAAATGAACAGACTTAAAGCCAGAGTAAAGCCTCACAAAATCCACATTCTTCATGTACGTTGACAGTTTTGGTCATTTCTGATGATTCCATATAATTTATTATTAAATGCATCTAGATTGGCAGCAAAGTCATTAGCAGTCATGTGAGTGCCCATAAGAAGGAGTTAGATTCATTTTATCCTAATTTGCTGCAGAAGGAGAAAAAAATTGCCAAGTGAAAAGGGACAAAATATATAGACATAGAAATGTTATTTTGTGCTTTCAAAGAGGATAACACAAGCAGAGTCATTCTTAGGGGTGTGCGGGACCTGGGACATATCAGCTGATGGGGTGCCTTGGGGGGTCAGGGTGGTGAGTGGCTTGACCATAAAGCCGGCAGCAGCCACAGCGAGGCCTGTATGACACTGTTTGTGTGGTGGTCTCCCCTATTTGCCTGCACTCCCCCCCTGCCCCCCCCCCCGGGGAAGGCGCTGATTACAAGTGAAGCTTTTAGTAGTTAATGCTAGTTCATTGACCATGGAGAGCTAAATGAAAAGATACGAATAGTATAGGAGATGGCTGTTTTTACATTTTATTTACTCACTGTCTGTCATTTTACTTGCATTTGTACTTATTTTCTAGTTCTGATCGGCCACTGGATTTTGCCATGTTATGGGAACGCTTAAGCAAACACATTTTATTCCTGAAAAAACACAATGTTTTGCTCACAGAAGAAGTAAAAGAAATGTTTGGAATTTTGCTGATTTCAGAAAGAAATTCACCAGGTGGCCAGGTGAGCGGTCATGATCATTCAGGTGTTATCATTATTGGTAAATCAGGCTTTGTGCATGTGTGCCTATGGGTCTGCTTCTACAATAGTAGTTCTCAACTTTTTTAGCTGCAAGGCACACTTCCATAACTTCTGAATATAGCGACATACCGTTTAAAAAACTAATGAATATATTACACAGCTTACCTTCTTGCACCCAGGGGGAGGATGCACTTACCATCTCGCACCCTGCTTCACCCTTAAAAGGATCATGTGGAGTCCCAGTTGAGAACCGCTGTGGTATAGCCTCGTGTTTGGGAGAGAAGTAGAAAATAAGAAAACCAATTTTTATTTATGAAAAGTTTTTAGCTAAATTAAATGTAGCCTGAAGCAACTAGTAGTATTCCCTGTCACGATTCTCATAGAAGGAAGGGCAGATTTACATCTTATAGACTAACCAGAGTTAGGGGGTGGGTGAGTGTACGTGTATGTGTATGTGAATACACACACTCCCCCCACTCCCACCCCAGCACAAGCTTTGTGAGCTGAAGCTCACTTCATTGGATGCTGTGAAAGGATGTGCAGAAAGTAGAGTATAAGAAAGAGAGAAATCAGAATTCAAAAGACAAAGGAAGTACGGGGGGAGAGAGAGTAGAGAAGGAGATGGGGCAGTCCTGGGAGAAACAAGGAAACAAGCAGTAAACCAAAGAAGCAGTCACAAAAAATAATCCAGATAATGGGACAGTACACAGAGTCCCTGCTGGCAGTAGATGATGGATTTTGTTAATAGATTCATAGATTGTAAGGCTGGAAGGGACCTCCAAAAATCATCAGGTTCAGCCCCCTGCACAAAGCAGGAAAGACAACAGGTGACCCCAGCAAGGTGACCATCCAGTCTCCTCTTGAAGATTTCCAGGGTAGGCGATTGCACCACCTCTGGAGGGAGCTTATTCCACAGTCTGGCCACCCTAGTTGTGAAGTAGTTTTTCCTATGTTGAGCCTGAAACAATTTTCCAGGAGTCTGTGACCATTACTCCTAGTTTTCCCCAAGAGTGCCCTGGTGAACAGCTGTTCACTGAGCCCTTGATATATGCCTCTGATGTAGTGGTAAGCTGCTACCAAGTCCCCTCTCAGCCTTCTTTTTTTCCAGCTGAAGAGTCCCAGTTCCCTCAGCCTTTTCTTGTATGGCTTGCCACGCAAGGCTCTGATCGTACAAGTGGCTCTTCTCTGGACTCTCAAGCTTTACCATGTTCTTGTTGAAGTGTGGCGCCCAGAACTGGACGCAGTACTCCAGCTGTGGTCTCACCAATGCTAGGTAGAGTGGGAGAATCACTTCCTTGGTTTTGCTGGAGATGTATCAATTGATGCATGCCAGGGTATTGTTAGCCCTGCTGGCTACAGCATTGCACTGCCGGCTCATGTTCATACTGTGGTCTGTTATTACCCTCAGGTCCCTTGCATTCATAGTGCTGGTAAGGTTGGCTTTGCCAAGCCTGTACGTGTGCAGGGGATTGTTCATTCCCCCAGTGGAGCACTTTTACATTTCTTGAAGTTGAACTTCATCTGGTTCCGGTCCGCCCAACTTGTGAGTCTGTCTAGGTCCACCTGTACAGAAAACCCTCACTATTCGCGAACTCCAGATTTGCAGGTTCAAATATTTGCAGGGGAGGGCAGAGCTGGGAGGTGGGCAGAGGGCGAGCGCCAGGGACATGGAGGGAGGCGGTGGCAGTGGCAGCATCTTCTCCCCCAGCGGCAGCCACAGCAGCACTTGGGGGAAAGGGGTCAGTCCCCCGGTGTTGTGGGGGAGCTCCACAAACAATGGGGCGGGGGAGCAGGGGGCAGCTGTGGGGTCTGATGGGAAGTATTTGTGGATTTTGCCATTTGTGGGGATCTCTGGAACATATCCTCTGCAAATGGCGAGGGTCTCCTGGATTTGCAGCCTATCTTCAAGCATGACCACATTCCCCCATAACTTGGTGTCGTCCGCAAACTTGGCCAGTGAGCTCTTCACCCCCACATTCAAATTGTTGATGAAAATTTTGAATAGTATGGACCAAGCACCGACCCCTGCAAGACACCACTGGGCACTTCTTGCCAAGATGACACAGATCCGTTCATTAGAACTCTCTGGATCCTGCCCCACAGCCAGCTTCCTACTCACCTGACTGTCTCACAGTTAAGCCCACTGTCTTCCAGTTTTCTCGCAAGAACTTTGTGGGATACCAGATTGAAAGCTTTTTGGAAGTTGAGGTATATAATGTCAACCTCCGGATGGCGAGTCACCTGAACATAAAAGGAGATGAGGTTAGTGAGACAAGACCTGCCTGTGACAAAGCCATGCTGGCTGTCATCCAGAATCCTACATTCTGCAAGCCTATTGCACATAGACTCCTTAATGAATTTTTCCAGGATTTTCCCTGGGATAGAAGCTAGGCGAATTGGTCTGTAGTTACCTGGGTCCTCCCTTCTCCTCTTCTTGAAGATGGGCACAACATTGGCCCTCTTCCAGTCCTTGAGGACCTCCCCAGAGCACCATGAATATTGGAAGAGATTCACCAGGGGTTCCGTAATTACTTCAGCCAGCTCCTTCCTTGTTGTGTGCTTAGGATGAAAGGTGGTGGTATGAAGGTAGCTGTAGTGGCCAGTTGGTTTCCAGTACTTGGTGGCAATGTAGCCATTTCAAAGCATCACTGTAGTACCTGGGAAATAAATTTGCTGCATGGAGAGTTCCAGAGTTAGTTTAGTGGAGGGGTGGAAGTTGTTAAAGTCTTAGTGAAATTTCTCTAGAGATTCCTTTCCATGGGTCCATACAATGAAGGTGTCATCAGTGTACCTTAGGTAGATCATGTGGATGAGAGTGCAACTGTGGAGGAATCAAACTTCAAGGTCTATTATAAATATGTTGCTTTTCTGGGGGGGCATACGGTGCCCATGGCAGTGCCATTCGTTTGTACGTATAGGGAGTCTCCAAACCTGCAATAGTTGTGTGTGTGGACAAAACTGGAGAGTATAATGGAAACTGAAGTAATTTTCTTGTTGCAGATAGTGATCTTTATGGCTTGTAATCTGTCTTCATGGGGGTGGTCTCCGGAGACACGACATCCATGGTAGCCAATATGGCATTAACTAGTAGCTTGTTAGTGGAGGCCAGTTTCTTTAAAAAATTTGTGGTGTCTTTCAAATAGCTGGCATCTCCAGTGGTATATGGCAGGGGTTGTCAACTGGGGGTACTTGGAAGGGGGCTAGGGGATACGTGCGGGCGGGCAGGGATGAAGTGCCGCCACCCACCATCCTATGCCACTGCCTCCCAGAAGGAGGGGGGTGAGGGCAAGGGCAGCAGCTCCCCTCTATGGGCCTCACAGGTGCTGCCCAGTCAGCGAGATGCAGTGGAGTGGGGGGAGTTTGCACGCAGTGGCAGCTGCTGATTATCCACCACCCTGCAACGCTGGCATGTGCTATCCCCCTCCCCTCCCGTTCCACCAGAAGTGTACCCAGAAGGCGGGGGGTACACTCCTTAAGAAAGGTTAAAAACCCCTGGCATATGGGAATAGGATGCAGTCTACATAGTCAGAAACTCACACCCTGACAGTGCCACTACCAGAGGCAATGGGGTGTCCTGAGATGGCTGGTTTGTGGATCTTGGGTAATAAGTAAAAATTGTCTGGCTTGGGCTCCTGGGACATGGAAGCAGTAATCTTCTCCTGGGTTTCCCAAGGTATATCCTGTTCATCCAATTCCTCTGGTATTGTGATTCTTGTAATCATTAATCACTACTATGAAAGCTTAACTTTTTTCTGACTCTTTTCTTTTCCCGTGTTGATGGCTATTTAGAAACATATTTACACTTTTGGGAATAAGCTATGCTGGTATATAAGCATCTTTAAACGAATATAACTTTGTCCATACTAGTGGGGCTGCAATACTTGAATGATCTCATTCTAACTAAAGCAGTACAAAAACTAGTTAGATAAGACCTGGGAGAGCTCCAGCTATCATAGTATTGTATAGAGAGATTGGTATTGTATGTGATAAACAGGTCTTAAAGTTTTAAAATGACCTGAACTCTATCTAGAAATTTGCTGGCTGCCAATTGAGTTATGGACCACTATTGTTTTGTGTTATTAGCATGATAAGCTACTTCATGAGTGGCATATTTTGCAGTAACTTCAGCTTCTGAAAAAAATCTCCATGCTTAATGTCATATAGAGCATGTTATGGAAAACTGAGCTGTAGACTTTCACCGGCCTGGGACCTTATGCATTTGATTGAAGATTGATTCTCTGTGCTTTGATGCATTCAGTCTTCTTTTGTACTCAGGGCCACAGTAAGCTGGCTGCAGTGCTTGATTGTTGCTAGGCTTTGGTGTGCACAGATCAGGAGTGAGTAGATAGTATTTGTTCCCTGGCAGCCATCCTGGGCATAGACCATGGCAGTATTATTGTTTTCACAGAACCGGTGTCTTAGGCCAGGTATGGATGTTTAGTTTCTATTGGGTGAGTTGCTGTTCTTTTGGTAGAAGCCAAAAGTGTACAACTGTTCAGGCTTTTTGTCCAGGATCAAAAATGGCCAGTCTGTGAGAAAAATAACCCAGAAACAACTGGAGTTAAAACACTCCCAGGAGAGGTTTCTCCAGTTAGACCTTCTCTGGCTTAGTTCTTTTTGTAGACCAGCAGGAGTAAAGCCAGGGGAAGGCTCCCTGCTTTTCTGAGATTACCCTGGTTTTGAAGAAGGTGTAAGGAGTAGAGGTACACTGATACATCAGTCCAATATCGGATTGGCACCAATATAAAGAAAATTGGCTGTATCAGAAATCAGTCTGATGGCTGATTTAAATGCCCATGCATGCGCACAGCTGCAGCGTAGCATGCAGGCAGCAAGAGCGCAGCCCAGCAGCTTGAAGAGCTGCATGCAGCTGGGAAGTCGGTTGTGGGGGAAGGGGAGGGGGGAGGGAAGGGGCATGGAGGGTAGATCAACACCCCCTGCGGTGAGGGAGGAAGTGGGGCAGGGGCAGACGCTGCCCAGCTGGGGCAGGGCAAGGCGCTGGACGGAGCCACAGCTCATCTGGGGGTCACGGTGGTGGGCAGCTCCCGCCACTGCATGCACCTTGGGAGGGTATGACTGAGGTGCCTGTGCCCCCAGATTTGTGTGGGGCAGATGGGTTGCAGCTGCACGCTGGGCTTGCGGCAGGCAGCGGCAGTGCTGGGAAGGGACCTATGGGGGGTGGGCTGCAGCCATACCAAATTTCTCTGTAGCCCCCCGTCCCAGCACCACTGCCACCCACCCTGAGCGCAGCCCCTGACTAGAAGAACCCAGCACAGCCCTGGCTCCAGCCTGTAGCTGTAGCATGTCTGCCGCACCCCGTGCAGATCTGGGGGCACCCTCTCCCCCACGCCCTCCTGGGGAGTGTGCAGTGGCAGGAGCCGCCGGCTCCTGCATCCCCCAGATGAACCATGGCTCCATCCTGCACCCCGCCCCACCCCAGCTAGGTAATGTCTGCCTCTGCCCCTGTCCCAATCCCTTGCTCACCAAGCAGGGTGTTAATCTGCACCCACACACACACGACCCTCCCCCCTCTCCTTCCACCACTACAGACTTGCCAGCTGCACGCAGCTGTATCAGAAATCAGATCAGTATCAGCTAATATGCCTCCTTAAAAATTGGCTATTGGTATTGGCCCTCAAAATCTCTATTGGTGCACCCCTATTGAGGAGTAGCTACTCTTCCAGTCCTCAAGACTGGGAGGCAAGGAGAACAGCAGCCACTGCTCCCTTCTTTTTCCCCAAACTGGGAAGTCCCCAGTTTCAGGAAGAGGCAGGGGGCTTTGACAGCTCCTTCTGGCTTTCCCTTGCTGCCACCTGAGCAGTGGCATGATGACTTAAAATCCCACAGTTGGGAGTGGGGCTCCAAGGAAGTCTCCCTAGCCCACTTCCCTTCTGGCTTCCCTTTGTCTCCCCACTACCCAGCTGAGTGGTGGGGTGGTGATTTAAAAGCCTGCAGCTGGGAGGGAGGCTTGGAGACCCCACTTCCAGATGCCCAGCTGCAGGGCACCAGCAGGAGAGCCAGGGGCCAGGTTGGGGAAAGCCTCTGCATGCCTGGCTCCCAGCCCATCTGGCTTTTAAATTTCTGCCCCGACCACTCAGTTGAGTGGTGCAGTTGGGGGAGCATGTGGTAGTTGGAGGACTAAGAACTGGGCATGTGGATGCTTTCCTAAGCCCAGCTCCTGGCTTCTGGCTCCTCTAGCTTCCCCTTGCTGCCTGTGCTGCCCAGCTGACCTAGAGTGGGGTAAGGTGGGCTGCTGTACCATGGCAGCAAGGCTTGGAAGCCTAAACACTATGGCAAAATACCCCTGCCTTACCCTGCACCGCTTTGCCAGTAGAAATGAACATCTGTACACAATTTATTCAATGTAGTTTTTATGTATTTCAGAATACGTATGCATGCATGTGTGTGTGTGATCTCACAAGAAGAAAAACTACCTAATATATAAATCACTGCCTGTGTCTATATTTCAAATCATACTTTGGAAAAAGTCCCAAATCATTCATTGCATCAGCTGTTTTTAGTTTAATACAAGAAATAAAATTGGGAAACATGGAAAAGAAATAGATTTTTTTTTTTTTTTTAAATTCAGACTGTGAGGTAGCTGAATGATGGATGGGCAGGTGGAATGGGTCGTCTTTTAATTTCTTTATGGACTAAAGCATTTTTAGGTAAGTTTTTCAGTATTTCAAGTAGGGTATTAATATTTCCTTTCCCCCAAACACATATTTAAACAAATGTGCTGTAGTGATACATGGCAACATTAATCACAAGCCCTTGTATCTTCTTGTTCCCTATCCATCATTTTTTCCTAGATTAATAGTTTTTTGTCATGATTTATAACTTTTTTTCTTGGTTAAACCAGCCTTCCAGTGCCTGTTATACTACATATATGTGAATAACTTTACACCCTATGGCATCACGTAGGCTTTTTCAACTTACAAGGTTATAAACTAACTCTGTGTAAAGCGAGTTGGCAGTTTGATGGGCCAGATATTGCTCTTGACCTCTTCTGCCACAAATTCAGGGTAAATGTGCTTTGCACAGGGGCTTTGAACAGGAGAAGAAAAGAGAATCTCCCTATGCCAATGGGAAGGTTGGGTTGGGACTGGCCAATAAGCACTCGTCATTGGAGCCCATGGGCAATAATAGCAGTTGTAGGTCTTGCTAATCCTCTGCAGGGACTGTGCAGGTAAGCCTCGTGGTCTTTGTGACAGTTGCTCAAGGCTGTAGAACACTGGTGGTTCTACCTGTGATTAAAGTCTTCTGTGCTTGCAGTGGGTCCATGGTAGGCATTTGACCCTAAGTTACAGGCACTTTCCTTGTTCAGCAATTTCCTTTTACTCAGGAAATAATAATATTTGTAGCTTCCTTTTATAAAGGAAGGTAAGAATCATTCCAGACAGGAAGCCAGGTATAGAAAGCTTAAGAGTATGTAAAATAAAAGGGGGCAACATTTTACTGTACATGGGCTGCTCCACACTGACTGCTGGAATGCATGCCCTTATTCTGTAATAAGGGAAAGCTAACCCATGGGAGTTTCACTGAGTTCTTAACTGCTCTAGTTTAACTTCTACTTGCTGTGAGATAACAGTGTACACATGGGCACTTAGTGGCAAAGCCTGCCTGCCTGCCTTCCTTCACCTTAACCCACAATAGCTATGTCTGTGGGTTTTTTTCCTCAGGCCACTGACAGACATTCAGGTACAGGGGTGATGGAACCTGATCCGCGATCCCAACAATTTTGCCTCCTGCCATGCTTACATATGCATGACAAGATGTGTGATTTTTGGGATAAGGGATTTTGATATCAGGGCCCATTTGAGCCCGGGTAAGGACCATACAGCCACATCGTCATTTTAGGCCAGGTTATACTTAAAGACAGGGGTAGGCAATTATGGAGGGCAGCTTACTGAACTTTGGCAAGCCATTGAGGGCCACATGACAGGAAGCTGGGGGCAAATAAATATTAATTTTCTAAATTTTTAAGGGGCCCCGCAGGCCGAATAGAATGGCTTGGCGGACCGCATCCAACTCTTGGGCCACATTTTGCCCATCCCTGTTTTAAGAGGTAATTAACTGGTTAAATCGCATCTTAAGTGGAACGTGCTGGGATGTCAGGGACCTGAGGAAGGGTGCAGTGGTACTCAAAAGCTTGTCTGGGTCCCTCCCAGCTGTACAGTTGGTCCAATAAAAGATATTACCCACAAAATCCTTGCTTCTAGTAAATTGTTTGTGTCCATCCTCCTGAGTAAGCTGCGCACTGTCACGCAGCAGATCAGTGGCTGGTAAAGGAATAGAACCCAGGTCTCCTGATTGCCAGACCAGTGCCCTGTCCACTGCATGATAGTGTCTCCTCCTAGGGAAAAGTGATTATTTTCATCCTGGGTATATTTCTTTGCTGCCTTTGAATTATGCATTTCTAGCAAGACTCCTTTGAATGAACCCACAGTGAAATATCTGCCTTTGTACATCACAGAAAAGATCTCTGTCACAAAGGGTTAATCAGACTCAGATTTTAAGTCAGGCTTTTTCCTTGATAGTCAGTAGCTCATAAAAAAAGAAAGAAAAACCTATTATAACAAATCATTTGCAAACCTTGTTTCCCGCACCTCTCATTTTTTATTACAACCCAAAAAGAAATCAGTTTTCTTGTGTTTTTTGGGGTTTTAAAAAGTTTAAATAAAATAATGTCTGAAATCACAGGATGTAATATTTTAGTAAGTTAAATCTTTATTTTCAATTGTAGCTAAGGTAATTGCATATATAAGAGAGAGAGAGATAAGGGATCTGGTTTTCTGATTTTTCTCTGCATTTGGGTTGAGCAAAAGATCCAGTTAAGAAATGTATCTTTGAATTGGTCAAAAACTTATTTACAGCAATTGTTCAACTACACTTGTTGAGTGGATTATAGCAACAGGGAACTTATTTCAATGAAGCTAAAACACTTGTGATAACAATGAGGAGAATTTGAATAAAGATAGTAAAGAAAAAGGCTTTATTTTTTGAGCTTCATAGCATAGGCATCTTATTGCTTAACACATTCACTGCAGAATATTTGCTGTTATGTTGTACTGTTGGTCATATATGCCTGCATTTTGTGTTTGTATTCTGTTTAACAATCAGGATAAATTCCCTTGAGTGTTTATCCGCAAGATAACATTTACCTCAGAGCCCTTTTATTTACAAAGGATCTGCACTGGACAATAGGCTGCAGAAATAACCTATGTGTATGGGCATAAAATAAAAAGGTATCCAATTAATTAGATACAGTGTATGTTAAAATTAGTTGGATGGCAGCAAATATATGAACAACCTGCTGTTAAATCTTAGAATTAGAACACATTTTGAGCAATTGTTTTTAGCCTCCATCCAGAAATGCATTAGATTTTTGAAGTACAAACAAAAAATAAACCAAGAAAAATCTAATCATTTGGACTCCAGAAAGAATCCTGATTCAGATTCCCCGCTTCCTCTAATAATCCTGACTGTTAAGATGAATAGTTTTCAGGACACTTTAAAAAAATGACTGCCCTGAGGGAGGGAATCACCAAAAACTACATTTCATCTTGCTATAGTGATAATATAGTAAGCTACAATTCATCTTGCTATAGTGATATCTTGCCATAGTGCAATACTGTTATAATGTACAAGAATGCATGATACCTTCTTTACGCTTGGGTCAACATTCCAAATGTGCTTGTAATCCCCTTCTGGAAGAGCCCTGCCAACAGTGATTGAGACTGATTTAAATTACTGTCCTTAAATTTACATATATTCTCTTCAAACGCTACAAATTTCCTTTCACATTAGTAACCAGGCTTTCAAGCTGTAGGCCTTATGTTCTTAGGAGCATCAGGCAGTGGCCAGCAGGGTTAGTTTCCCCTCTAACATCTTCAGGAGGCAGATGACAGCCTTCTATTTTGGCATTTTTGTCATCTCTTCCTCCTCCTGTCCCTTAGCACTTATGATTTCCTCCACTTAACTTGCTCTTCAGGCCTATATTTCCTTTGCTTTTCTGAGGCTACCCTGGTTCTTATCAGACATCTTTTTCCTTCCTTTCTTGGGTGTCTCTCCTTTTTCATTACCATCTGCCTGGAGGAGACCTGATCTTCCTCTTTCTTGGGGGCTGCTATGTTGCTAGGCTGAAATCATCTTGTCTGAAAAAAAACTATAGAATCATAGAATCAATGAGTCTGAAGGGACCTAGACAGATCATCTAGTCCGACCCCCCGCCATGGGCAGGAAGGAGCACTGGGGGTGGCAGGGGTCAT
>NW_017729022.1:123919919-123920587 GCF_001723915.1 Gavialis gangeticus | reverse complement strand
CCCAGCCAGGTGCCTATCCAGTCTCCTCTTGAAGATTTCCAGGGAAGGTGATAGCACCACCTCTCTGGGAAGCCTATTCCAGGTTCTGGCCACCCTTACAGTGAAGTAGTTCTTCCTAATATCTAACCTAAACCTGTCCTCCCTCAGCTTGTTCCTGGTGACTCCAAGGGGGGCCCTGGTAAACAGACTTTCCCCAAGTCCCTGCTGGTGGCCCCTGATAAAGTTGTAGGCAGCAACAGGATCCCCCCTCAGTCTCATCTTGCAGAGACTGAAGAGATTCAGGTCCCTCAGCCTCTCCTCATAGGGCTGGCGACGGAGGCCCCCCAACCATACAAGTGGCCTCCTCTGGACCCTCTCTAGGTTCTCCACGTCCTTCTCGAAGTGCAGCACCCAGAACTGGACACAGTAGTCCAGCTGCGGCCTGACCAGCGCCTCATAGAGGGGGAGCAAGACCTCTCTGGACCTGTTAGTGATGCCCCTGTTGATGCATGACAGGGTGCGGTTGGCTCTGCCTATTGCTTCGTCGCATTGGCGACTCATATTCATCCTGGAGTCAATCCTGACTCCAAGATCCCTCTCTGCCTCTGTGCTGCCGAGAGGGTCAGCCCCTAACCTATAACCATAATGCTGGTTCCCTCTCCCCAGGTGCAGCACCCTGCACTTGTCCT
>NW_017729022.1:123918372-123919754 GCF_001723915.1 Gavialis gangeticus | reverse complement strand
AGCAAGCTCCTCCTGCTTGTTCCCCATGCTTCTTGCATTAGTGAAGAGACACCTTAATCCCCCTGTGGGAGCCCTGGGCACCCCCCCCTTCCTGAGAGACAACTGGTCCCTTGGTATATACCTGAGCTCTTACCTGGGCAGGTCCTACACCTGGTTGAGTTGTCTTTTGCTCCTGTGGATCCACATCCCCTGACTAACTTAGCTTAAAGCCTGCCGGAGGAGGTCAAGTAGCCTGTAAGAAAACAAACTCTTACCTTTGGGGGAGAGATGGAGACCATCACGCCCCGGGATGCCCTCTGCTCTGAGGTGCAGGTCGTGGTCCAGGAAGCCAAATCCAGCGTGACGACACCAACTCCGGAGGCGCCAGTTCACCTCACGGATACAGGCGCTCTGCCACTGACGGCCTCCACTAACCGGGAGAAGGGACAAAAAGACCACCTGGGCCCCCAACTCTCTAAGCTTGGCCCCCAGAACCATGTAGTCATCCATGATCTGGTATGGACTACTCCGGGCCGCATCATTGGTTCCCGCATGGAGGAGGAGCATAGGATAGTAGTCAGAAGGCTAGATGAGGTCAGTGATCTTCTTTGTGACATCCCCAATCTTGGCTCCTAGGAGACGGTTCACTTCCCTCACATTGGGGTCTTTGCGGTGGATGGGTCCCCCCGTTCCTCTGAGGGAGGGAGTCCCCTATGACAATGACCTGATGTCTCTTCCTCTGAGTCACTGGATGATGCTCAGGAGGTACGGATGCCGGCTTGTTGGTTGAGAGCGTGGTTTCCTCCTCCCTCACGCCCAGTCTTCTCCAGCGCTGCCATGGCTGCATACCTGTACCCCAGTTGTACTGGGGTGACAGTTGACGCAGCTGCGTGCCACCTGCGATGCTGCCTGGTCCTGGAGGTGACCGTCCTCCATTCGCCTCCTGCAGACTCCTGGGTGGTGACAGCCTGAGGGGACAGGCCCTGCAGAGAGAGACTCAATTAACATTGAACACCTTCAAGAGTAAATTGGATGCTTATAGATTCATAGATTCATAGATTAAGGGTCGGAAGGGACCTAGTAGATCTTCTAGCCCGACCCCCCGCCAGGGCGGGAGAACAACAAAAAACCCCAAAAAGAGAAACGGGACTCAAATGAGTCCAGCCAGGTAGGCCTATAATGACTCCAAGATCTCTTTCTGCCTCTGTGCTCTCGAGTAGGGAGTTCCCCATTGTGTAAGCGTGCTGCTGGTTCCTACTGCCCAAGTGCAGCACCCTGCACTTGTCCGTATTAAAACGCATCCTGTTCCTGTTAGCCCACCCCTGTAACCTATCCAGATCCCTCTGCAATCTCTCCCTCCCTGCTAGCGTGCTCACCTCCCCCCAAATTTTGGTGTCATCAGC
>NW_017729022.1:123914697-123917526 GCF_001723915.1 Gavialis gangeticus | reverse complement strand
GGATGCAGGCCGGGATCCTCTCCGTGAGGTCCCTGACCCGAGCCCCAGGCATGACGCAGACCTGTCGTGCCATGGGGTTGGGCCGGCAGATGGGACCTTCCAGCCCTCACAGGAGGGAGTCCCCGATGACTAGGACCTGGCGTTTCTTCCTCCTGGTGTTCACTCTCTTCCCAGTCTCCGTCTTGCATGGAGTGGCATCGTCCCCTGCAAGGCCAATTCCACTGCCCTCTTCCGTCCCCGCTGCCAAGGCATCGAACCTGTTCCCCAGCTGAACCTGGGGGGCTTCCACCGCTCTCCGCCTAGCAGCTCTAGATTTGGGCACCATCTTCCACTCCTGCAATGGCTGCGACTCCTTATCTTGCGAGGATCCTATGACCCGAGTTGATTTCCTGCCCTTTGGGCGGGGGGCTGGACTCAATGATCTTCTGAGGTCCCTTCCAGCCCTAATGTCTATGAAATCTATGAAATATATATATTTCTCACAAAAATCTTCATGCTTGGCTGTGCTCTTGGGGAAACAAAACAAAAAAACCCACATGGTTTAGGGCCATGTGAAAAATAAATAGTATCAAACAAACCTGATCTCCTTCTTTGACAAAATAACTACCTGAGTGGATGGAGGAGGGAATACTGTGGATATATTGTATCTTGACTTCAGCAAGGCTTTTGACAAGGTCCTACTTGACCTTCTCCTAAACATTTTGGAGAAATGTGGGCTAGATAGAACTACTACAAGGTGGACAGATAACTGGCTCAATAACTAAGCAAAGGATAATTATTAATGGGTCCGTGTCAGAGTGGCAGGAGGTTTTGAGTGGAATCCCACTGGGGTCCGTTCTGGATCCTGTGCTGTTCAAAGTATTTATTAATGATTTAGATCAGTGGTTTTTAACCTGTGATCCACAGAACCCTGGGGGTCTGCAGGTTTGCAGACAACATGAAACTGGGAAAGACTGCAAATACGGAAGGAAGTAATCCCAATTCAGAAACATCAACAGATTGGAAAGTTGGGGTAGAGCTAATGGAATTAAGTTTAATGGAGACAAATGCAAAGTGCTACACTTCAGACAAAGTTATCAAAAACACAAATATAAAATGGGTGACACCTGGCTGGATGGCAGCACTATGGAAAAGAACTCGGGAATCTTGGTAGATGACAGACTCGGTATGAGTCTGCAGTGTGATGCACCTTAACAAAAGGTGAATGCGGTTTTGAGATAGAAGCATTAGGTGCAAGATACAAGAGGTAATAGGGCTGGTTAGGCCTCATCTAGAGTATTGCATACAGTTTTGGTTTCCATGTTTTAAAAAGAGTGTTGAAGTTATAAAGTATCCAGGGGCAAGTGACAAAGATGATAAAGAACTTGGAAAGCAATTCATACAAAGAGAGGCTGAAGGAGCTAGGCATGTTCAGCTTGCAGAAAAGGTGCTTCAGAGGGGATATGATAGTGATCTTCAGTTACTTGAAGGGCTGCTGCAGAGAGGAGGATGCAAACCAATGGCTTGAAGTTGCAGCAAAGTAGGTTTAGATTAGATATCCAGAAAAACGTATTCACTGTTAGAACAGTGAGGCAGTGGAATGGACTAGCTAGGGAAGCTGTGGACTTTCTATCACTGGAGATGTTCAGGAAGAGGTTGGACATCCACTGGCCAGGATAATTTAGATGTAGCTCTGTCTATGTTCTACCATGGGCATTGCCATGGGCACTTCCTCTGCTTCTAGGCTTTGCTGGGTGCCTCCCTCCACCCCCAGCTCTTTTCTACTATGTGTGTCAGGGTGTTTTTAAACTTCCCTAGAGGCATTGGGTGTTGGTTACAGCCAAGTCTGGGAATTTTGATAGGTGTGCCGATGCTCCTGCTGGGAAAAATATTTTTTGAAATAAAATTAAAATGTAGTACATGTTATAGTAGTTATAGTAGATGCTGGTTTTTAGCATACAATTTGTTTTTTTATCCAGTTCCAAGTTGGCAAGCTCCTCCCGCCACTCCCAAAAGGAGTACTTTTGGGGGCAAGGGGAAGGACTTCTGGTAGCAAAGGTCAGAGGGTAGGGGGTGGGATTTCCAGTCCCAAGATGGCAGTCAGTTGGTAGGGCACCTCTCAAGGGGCGGGGCTACCCTTGCAGCCCTCAACAGCTCACCGGAAGTCATTAAGCGGTCCTCCATCCAAATAATTGCCCACCCCTGGTCTTGCCCCTTTCCTCAGGGTCAGACTGATTTCCATATTTAGGGTAGGAAGGTATTTTATCCCATGGTCAGATCGGGATAGATTGTAGTGGCGGGGTGTGGCCCTCTACCTGGGACTTCTTGAGTGTATATTGACAGCATTTTATAGAAGGATATTGGCTGCTGTGGTTCCCCTGGTTTGTGTGGCAGGTTAGGGCGTTAGGTCTGTGTTGTATCAGAGCTGATGGTAGGCTTATCTAGAGTTTACATAAGGGACAGGCAAAATATGGTCCACGGGCTGGATCCAGACTGCCAGGCAATTTCACCTAGCCTGTGGGTGCCCACCAACTAATTGTATCCTGCCCTTCTGCGTGGAAGAGCCCAGCCCAGATTCTGGGTGGGGCTGCTGCTGCACACAGCTTCTACGTGGGGCTGCTGTTGCCACTTCTGTAGCTGCCAGGGGACCTGCTTGGCTTCCTTAGCATCCAGTTGCTGCTCCTCATCCCTCTGCTGCACCGTTCACTCTGGACAGCAGGTAGGAAAGTGGTGGGGGCAGGGGAAGAGGGAGCTGGACCTAAGCAGGAGCATGGGGCTGGGGTTAGCGGGAGTGCAGAGCCTGCACCTGGGGGGGGGGGGAGCCGGAGGAAGGGGGTTGGGGGGGCAGTG
>NW_017729022.1:123913926-123914380 GCF_001723915.1 Gavialis gangeticus | reverse complement strand
GATCCGCACGTCCGCCCCTCTCCAGGCTTCACTCGCACGCCTGCCCCTCTCCGGGACTCTTAACCGTGTGCTCGCCCTTCCCTGGGACGTCTATACAAAACCGGTGCCACTCCAATCTTATACTAGCCCTGCCTGGGCTTCACTCTCGCGCACTTGCCCTCGCTGGGGCCTGCGTCCACGCCTCTTGCGCGCTTACTCGTCAGTTCGCCCTTCTTCAGGCTCTGATCGCACGCGCCGGCCCGCCTCGGGCCTCCACCCGCGCGCTCACCCTACTCCGGGCTTTTAGTCACGCCTCTCATGCCCTTGCCCTTCGCTGGGGCCTGTGTCCGCGCCTCTCGCCCTTCGCTGGGGCCTGTGTCCGCGCCTCTCGCCCTTCGCTGGGGCTCAGGTGGCACACAGCTGTGCCTGGCCCCCTGACCCTTCTCGGGGTCCTTCACCCAACTGGGCAGAATAC
>NW_017729022.1:123908430-123908926 GCF_001723915.1 Gavialis gangeticus | reverse complement strand
GTGGGCAGTGTGTGGGTGTGAGGGAGTGTGGAGGGGTGTTCAGAGCCCACACACACACTGCCCCACCCCTCCATGATGCAAAGCTCCCACCGGTAGTGGCACTCGCAACTCCAGCTAGTGCTGCTTTTGGTGGCAGTTAGCACAGCCAGACAAAGCCACTTCTATCCCCGCGGCACACATGCAGCTCCTGGCACTCATGCACCACCGGGGGAAGCCCACGTGATGGAGCCGACTGTCTTCCCCACCCCAGATCCCAGGACTCTGCTGGGAAGTGGTGGGGGGGGACTTCCCTCCACTTCTGATAGTGTCCTGGGACCTCCGTGGCAGGGAGTGGGAAAGCACTCAGCTCCATTGCACAGGACTTCCCCCGGTAGCACACAAGCACTGAGAGCTGCACATGCACTTCAGGGAGCCCTATGGAATAGAGGTAGGCTGGCCTGGCTGTGCTCCTTGCCACCATGTGCAGTGCTGGCTGGAGCCATGTGCCATTGGGCAG
>NW_017729022.1:123885923-123907084 GCF_001723915.1 Gavialis gangeticus | reverse complement strand
GCCCTTCGCTGGGGCCTGTGTCCGCGCCTCTCGCCCTTCGCTGGGGCCTGTGTCCGCGCCTCTCGCCCTTCGCTGGGGCTCAGGTGGCACACAGCTGTGCCTGGCCCCCTGACCCTTCTCGGGGTCCTTCACCCAACTGGGCAGAATACCCCCTCGGGCTGTGGTCTCAACCCCACACACCACCCCACACCGGTGCCAAGCCGCCTTGCCTCCCAGGCACTGCTCTGTGCCCCAAACAGGGCATCCAGGAACCCCCCAGACTACTGGGGGATCTCCTGTGAGGCCTCCTCACACCACTACAGCCTCACCCAGTCCTCCGGTGATATACACAACGGAACCATAAGCCAACCAGCTGTAACAAAACAATAAGCCTACCAGCTACAACATAAAGTCCCGCCCCACCAGGCTCTCTTGCCAAAGCCTCCCGGTCAGGATTCTCTCCACCCTTACCATAATGCAGCCCTCTGGGTGCTCCGGCTACACTGCTCAGCTTAGCTCTCCTGCAGAGCTCCTACACCTCAGGCTGCCAGAGGGGAACTACCAGCTAGGCTCCGGCCTGGCTGTTTATAAGGGCCAGGCCCTGCCCCCTTCTGGTCACCTGACCAACCTGGTTGCTCCAGCAACCAGCACCTGAGCTGTCCTGGCAATTAGCAGGGGCCCTAATCCCTACTTAGGCACGGGGCACCCGAGTGCCCCCATGACACATACTCACACACCAATCCCCAACCACACCCCACATTTTTGAGTTATGATGCAATCATCTCTATATATACTATGCAAACAAATCACAGCAAAATATTTTTTGTAATAAAATTAAAATATGTTACAGTAGGTCTTCGCCTGTTCAGGCTGCCCCTCCTGCAGGCCCTGTGGGCCCCAAGGGACAGGGAGGGGGGACCTGCGCAGGCTCCTATGCCTTGGGCCATGGGGACTTGGCAGCGCAGGCTGGTTTCCCCCAGCCTATGGGGGCTCCGCAAAACCGGAAGTGCCACGGTGGGCACTTCCAGTTTTACTTTTCCCTTACAAGCTGGTATGCCAGGTAACAGAACATGCTGGCTTGCAAGGTGCTGGATAACTCAGCTTTACTGTATATGATTTGTTTTTTTTCTGGTTCCAAGATGGCAACCCTTCCCTCCCTAAAGGAGTACTTTGGAAGGTAAGGGGAGGGACTTCTGGTGCCAAAGGTCAGGGGTTAGGGGGTGGGACTTCCAGTCCCAAGATGGCAACCAGGGGGCGGGGCATCTGTCAAGGGGCAGGGCTACCCTTGTGGCCCTCAACAACTGTCAGGTCTGTCAGGCTGTTTCTTGGTGGTCCAAGTTTCAGCCCTTAGTACCCTCAGAGGTCTTATTGAAAGATACCTGATGGGAACTCATCCCCTTTTATCTTGATTCCGAACTATAAACACAGTGTTTAATTCTCATTTAATACTTTCACATGTGCGTAATGTTATATGCCTGCTTGTAGGAGTGTAAAGTGATTGCAAGTAGCACTCATGTATTGTATCTGATGAATTGCTTCTGACACAAGGGATGAACTTCCAATCGGGAACGAGTCTATCTTTTCAACAATAAAAATGTTTCACAGCCCAGACTATAATACATATTTTAATGTTTAAAGAAAGGGTTAACTTAGAGTGTGTGTGTGTGTGTGTGTGTGTGTGTGTGTTGGCTCGTTTTGATTGGTTTTATGTATAGGATTCCTGTAGATGAGGTTAATTAAAAAAAACAGTGAAAGCGATTTCCTTTAAAACTCAAAAACTACCATTCTAGTCTTGGATAAATAAGGGATTTAAAAAAAGTATGTGAATAATATTTACCTATGAGCCCTGTGTACTTCCAGTGGGAGCCATTGTATTCTTTCAAGTAAATATATAATATAATCATAGGATTATTTCCCTGAGACACTATTCTAGGTCCTCAAAGGTTGCTTCATTTATTGAATAATTAGACCAGGGGAAGGCAGTCTTTTAGAGTATGGGGCTAGTTGCTTGCAACCCAGACTCCTGCCCCCACTGGCAATGGTAAGCAGCTCCCGCTATGCTTGTGGGTGGTGGAGGGCTAGTGTGAGGGAGAGAGCAAGAAGGGCTGCAGAAGGGGGTGCTGCCTAGGGGGTCTGCAGCACCTCCCAGTGTGGAGAAGGGAGATGTGCCAGGTTGAGCTGTGTGCTGCTGATCCCCCATGCCACTGCAGACTGAATCTTATAATTTTGCGGCCTGGATTTGATGCGTCACAAAGGTTTCTAGGTTATAGACCCATGAATTAGACTATTAGAGCTATGTATTTGAGCCTGGTCCAAAACCCAGTTGAAATTAGTGGGAAGAATCCTGTTAACTTCAGTGGGCTTTTGGGTAAGGCTGTTCAATTCCAAGTGCTCTGAGTTGTGCATGA
This sequence comes from Gavialis gangeticus, assembly GCF_001723915.1. NCBI lineage: Eukaryota > Metazoa > Chordata > Crocodylia > Gavialidae > Gavialis > Gavialis gangeticus. The sequence goes on along the minus strand of NW_017729022.1, from coordinate 123,904,697 downwards.
TTTTAATCAGTAATCATTCAAGTTAACTCATCCTATGAATGGCCTTGCCATCCAAAGTGGAGGTGGGGAAATACTTTAAAAGCCATTTTGTTTATTGACAGCATATAAGATATCATATTGCATTTTCTTTCTGATAGGTAACTCAGAGGTAAGAAAATAACAGATGATTTCTGGAAAATGTATTGCTAAAAAATTCTTGTAAGTTCCCATTCACAATTTAATTAAACTATGAAGTAAGCTAACTAATTTTATTTGGAGGTAATTCGGTATCTAGCAGCCAGTATCCTGGGAAAAGATTACATTGTTAAGTTAAAATTAACTCAGTCTTTGGTGAAAATATTCTTGCTCTGAGACTAAAGATAATAGGGCTGCAGTGATTTTTATTTGTATTTTTTAATGCTGTAGGCTACACCGTTATTGAGAGAGATCTTTCCAGAAGAGTGTGAAGATAGGTCATCTATTCATAGTAATGAATCATCTTACAGCTTGCCATCAATTCAGAATGACAATGGTGAAATAAAGCAAGCAAAACATGCTCTGTGGCTTGACAACACTGGTACAAGGGAGCAAGGTAACTAATGTTAAAAGGTCTGTCCACAAGAAAAAATGCATTCATAGTTATTGTCATTTTCTGTCTCCAGTTATATTTTATAAAATGTAGTATGGCAGTCTGTAGGAAGCTATGTATGCAACTCAGGTTTAAAACATATATTTTAAATTTTTTTTATGAGCAATAGAACCTTCTCAAACATCCACTAGGAGTAATTATTTTTGCTGTTCATTTTTTTAAAAAATGAATGTTTCTTATAATGATTAGGTTTCTGGGTTTTTTTCTGTTTTAAATGTAAATTGGAAATGTAAGCACAATGGTGACTATTAAGTGTGTGTGTGTGTATTTGTACACAGATTGTGTGTGTGTACTTCTGCATTTGCATATACTTAATAGCCATCATAAATATAAATAAATATGTATATAAAGAAAATATTCACCTATCATTTGTAAAACATACATATGCCCTGTAAAAATTAAGTATTCTGTATATACATGGGTAAAATACACTTTTGGTTTTTATTTTTGAAAGTAAAAAATTCATACCAAGGAGGTCATGCATTATATTTCCAAAATTAGAAAGTTGATATGTTTGGGGAAAATCAGGTTAATTTTGTTATGTAAAGTAAGTACCAGAAGTTATCCCATTTCCATGACTAGAAGATGGTAACTTTCTCAGTATGCTTTCAGAACATTTTTTATGTCAGAGTCTAAGAAGGGACAGGCAATTAGGATGCATGCTCTACACACAGTAGATAACTGTAAACAAACTGATTTAGGTCTCCTAAATTCATGCTACTTTTGTCCCCAAGGGAGATAAATACTTTGATTTAAACTAATTAATTTTTCAGGCTTGGCATGATCTATAATATTGCTGTCAAACTATTAAGCAAGATATAGAGTCACAATTTGTTTGTATTTTTTGTTTGTTAAATCTCATTGGGACTTAAACAATTTAAGATATTTGGTTAGGTCACTGGTTTCTCTGGAGCTGCACAGAGACACAGTAACATCATATATAACTAAAGTTCACAGTAGGCTCCTCTTTTAAGAACTGTAATGGACAGTTTAGATCAATAAACAAGAGATAACAAAAGTGAAATATTAAAGGGAATAGGGCTTAAAAGAAAACAAACCAGTCTGATCATTGTGACTTTGAAATATGTTTCATTATTGTCTGTTCACATACAGAAATCACAAGCTGGTGTGAAGATGAGAGCAAGGAAGAAAGCTTGGTAGAAAAGATTCCTATTACAGGTAAAAGTAATGGCTGCATAATAACCTCAAATACAGTATTCGACTTTATTATATAATCAAAACATTGCATTTTAGTGGTTTGTGAATCCCACTAATAGTGAGTAAATTCAGCTACTACATACTGAGCACAAAGATTAAATATAAGATCATAAAGTACAAGCTTACGTTAACATAAACCAAGATGGAAAATAACAGTGCCTATTTAATTCCTTATAATCATGTTATACATTTAAACCATGTGAATATCCTCTGTCATTTAGCCTTTCAGGTCTTAGTATCGGTGTTACAAAGGTCAGTCTCCATGGGGAAGATCCAGTAATTATATGGCAAACTACAGATGTTTCTGATTTGATTCTTTTCTTTTCTGTAGTAATTGAATGTGTATCATTAGAATAAGAGCAGAAAAAACTGTGCTAGACAGGAAGCTGTGCTTGTGCCTCCATTACAAAAGCTGGCTGATAATTTAAAATTTTTAGCAATAAGGTTTTATCAAGACCTGTTAAGATCTCCCTGTAGCAGATGTATTATGCTTGTTTAGATGAAACCTGGGAAATGCTACTTTCTAAAAGTATCAGTAGCATGTATTAGCATTCAGGACAGAACTCTATTTTTGTAATGAGTCTCAATTTGCTGCTAACTCCTTTTTGTAAAAGTGGTTGACTGCTTCATTATAAATTCAAATATCTGGCTAAATATTCATGCAGGTGTATACTCCATGACATAGAGGTGCTAAGGCATCTGCGTATGTAGTATTTATTGGTGGGGTTCTATTTTCTGTATTTTTTTTTAAAGTATTATTTTATAAATAGAGCAATTCATGAACACCTTTTTTCCAGATTTGTTTTTGGAACCCAGTTTAGAGAGCAAATATAAAAACTGGCTACTTGCATTCCAGAGTTTTTACCTAGACAGATGCTTTCTTTTTTTTAAGGAAACAAAAATTGATGTGTACCATTTTATCATGTGACATTTTCACTATTGTGTTCTCCAGTCTCAGTTTGTTTTTTACCATGTGGTTTGCCTTGCATATAAACAGATTTGTATATTTGTTTTTGTTTAAATAGTTCTTCTTATAGAGTAAACATGTAGCTTCAAATGGCAGATGCATTTTGAAAATTAATCTGAAGATAGTGCAGGTTTGTTTGTTTGTTTGTTTGTTTTTAACTATAAGGATTCGAGTTCCTGGTTTACTTTTAAGCCCTAAAAGGACATGTCTACACATGCATTAATGTTCCATTGCTACTGCACATTACATTTAGTACTTTTAATAGGTATAGGTTCCCCTCGCTTTATGCGGGTTCTGTATGCACGAATTCGCTCTTATGTGATGAGCCTTTTTATACCAAAAATTTGTTATATACGAGGTAAATTAACTCTTATGTGATTGGTGTGGTGGAAGCCCACAGTCAGCTGCTTTGTGCGATGCACTGTGGGCTCACGCACCCTGCCTCTTCCCGGCAGGTAAGTCTGTGGGGGAGAGGGTTGGGGGGGGCCTAAAGATCAAGGCCTCCATGGTAAGGGAGGGCGTGGGGCACAGGCAGGGGCAGGGGCTGCAGTGAGTGGGACCCTGACTGGGCCAGGTGGTGGGACAATCGGAGCCTGGACAGCTTGTCCAGGGGTGTTGGGGGAGGGTCCCCACACCCCCATGCCAGTGCCTCATGTGAGGGGCGGCATGAGGTTGGCACTACTGTGAAGTCCCCAGCCCAGGGACAGCCTCACACCCAACTCCTCCACAGCACCAGCCCCTGCAGCCTGGTCTGGGCTGGTCTGGCCCTGTCAGCACAGCACCCAAAGAGCTGTGAACCCTGAAGTTGCCTGGCAGCAGCGCCCGCAGCTGCTGCTCAGGGCAGCTGGTGCCCATGCTTCTGGAGGTGCAGCTGCCCTGGGAGCAGCGCATGAGTCAGTACAGTCAAGGTCTTGGAACGTATCCCTATTTGTTACATTGTAAAGTGGATTCCCTTTATGTGAATTTGAGTTATGTGCTGTTTTCCAGGAATGCATGTACAGCATAAAGCAAGGGAAACCTGTATTACATAATTGCGCAGTAGCAATGGTGCATGGTCTTTGACACTTAATGTGTAGTAGATTAATTCTAATGCGCATTAGCACAGTTTTTTCTGTGATAGCACACAGAATTAGTTTACTGTGCATTAAATCTCATGTAGATGCACCCAGAATTTAAGGAGTGTTGATCTTCCCCAGGTAATGACATCGATAGTAATTCTTCAGGGAGAACAAGGAAACCATGCTAAACTTGGATCTTAGTAGTTAAATAACCTTTGAGTGAACACTTCAGTTTATTTTTTTTTAATTTTAAGATACATCTGTGCTTTCCTAAGGTCATGAGATTTTAAATGGTTTTTGTACAGTAGATTCCACTTGGGTACAGGTGTCCTCTGACTACCTTCCCATTAAAAGGCTGTCCTAATTAAGGCCTCAATTTTTGCATTCTGCTGGATTCTGCAGAAAGAAGGGCAGAATGGAAGTATTAGCACTCTGCACTCCAGGGGGTACTGGCTAGGTTAAAGATCAGGCTGCTCTGCTACAAATACAGGCTGGAAAGAATATATCTCTTAGTGCAAGCATTCAACCTCCTTCCTCCATATATTTCCCACTGATCATTAGCCACGTTAGACTCAATGGAAGTACAAATGTTAACTCTTCTTGTTTTGTTAGAAATGTCAGAAACTTTACATAATCAACATTTTAATGACCTAAATGGTGGGGGGGGGAAGAATTAATTATGTTTAAATTCAGATCATTCTGTTTGCTACCTTGTTTTGTACTTCAGTTCCAGCATGATTTCAGCAACTTGTACTTGTCTCTAAGCGTAAGAGATTTTCATGTACTGTTTGAAAGCTATGTTACTTCTTTCATGTGCTGTGCATCTTTAAGCCACAATCTGCTACCGATTTCCATTACCCTCTGTGGGTTTTCTGACCACCCGGATGATAGTCTTTTAGAAAAGTACCTGCTGTTCACTTGTCTTTCCACATATGCTTTTATATACTTTTAGCTTTTTGGCCCTGTAACACTGAGCCCACTTGATGCCCAGACTAGTCTTTTAATTTGGTGCATTTTGGTGAGAAGCCTATTTTGGGCACAGAAAAACTTCTTAAAATTGTTATTGTTTGCCTTTGTCACTGTTTTCCTATTTATGCTATTCCTACTGATGTTAAGCTTAATGTATCCAGGGTCAACGTATATACTCCCAAATAGTACCGTTTTCATTCTTTTGCTCCAGAATGTTTTCTTCTCATTTGTCACCCATAAATGAGGAAGAAGGGCTGCCCTATAGCTTCAAGAAGTATGAATGTGGCAGGAAGCTGAGTATGAGAGCTGTAGATGCTGTTTTGGAGTTGAGTATAATCATGGGTGCTGGATGTCATGCACAAATACCACTTTTTAAGTGTAGCACCCTAAGGCTGTAAAGAGACGTCACCTCTGAGTCACCATAAAATGCTTTATGAAGACACAAAGGCCAGTCAAACATATCAGTGCACCTTGTGCCACAAATGCCCAAAATTTGTGTCTGCAATATGATTTTGTGTCACGTTTTTGCATCTGTTTGCTTTACGGTGGGCAAATACAGGCAGCCTGGAGCTGCTCTCATTCTCCAGCTGCCCTGGGCAGGGGCTTCCAGGGCCTAAGGGACTCGATTCTGCCTGCCTCAGGTATTCCCATTTCTGGGGGCATGCCAGATCATTCCCTTGAAAGCCCAGGAGTACCTGCCCAGGTTCCCCCATTTGCAGAAGCATGCCCTGTGAATTTCTCAGCAGGGGTTTCCCCTGTTGCCTATCTTGGTGCTGCACCCAGACCTGAGGAATATCTCTGCAAATGGGGAAACCCTAGGTTTCCCCATTTGGAGATGTGCACCAGGTCAGAGCATGGGCACTAAGGCACATAGTTGACAGCCCAGATGTCACAAGTTTTGAGGCTATAGCAGAAGTACTCACAGTGTGGCCTGTCAGATTCCAACAAAATCTGCAAATTCTGCTAAATACCTTGTCACAAGAACACAAAAAAGAAAGGATTAAGGCAGATTCCCTAGCTGTGTGTCTCTGTAAACAGCCAATCCTGGGGTTCTCTTTTTCACCCAGCTTGTATTAGAAGTGTGGAACTCATTGCTGCCAGATGCTGTGGAAGCTGACAGTTTAGTCAGGTTCAAAAAGGGATTGGACAAATTCTTGGAGGAAATGTGCATCACAGTAGCTATTGAGCATGTGAGTTAAGGGTACAGCTTCTGAGTCAGAACTTCCAAGATCCTAGATCTTAAATGCTGGGTGCTGCAAGGGAGAATGGAACAGTGGAAAAATCTCTGGTTAAACCCTGTTCACTCTCCCTTTCAGCATCCACTCTCTGCCACTGTGTGACACGGGATATTGGGCAAGATGGGTTTGTGGTCTGACCCAGGAAATGGCAGTTCTTATGTTCTTATGTATGTTCTTAAGGTTGACAAGTGTCTGCATGAAATGCCCACTTGAAGCAGGATTGCTATGACTATCCGTCCCTTCTTTCTTGAGTTTGATGGAGGAGTGTTGAAAAACACCTCTCTCTCCCCTTGTCCTTGCTATCAGTGGGGGAAAATTTAGTTTGGAGACGCTTCCAGTTTTATCTCCTGCACCCCACACAAGTGCTTTGTCAAGGCAGCTACAGCCCAAAGGAGGATCAGCTGAATTCTTAAAATCTTGAACTTAGATGCTGGGATTTTTGGTTTTTTGTGAAGCATACCAAAGGTGTGAAATACAAAGACTGTCAAATTCATTGTTTGGTTGTACTAGATTATGAAATCCGTTGTTTGGTTTTACTGTTTGAAAGACTCATTTGTATCTTAGGAGCTCTTACTGAAGAGTCAGAAATGTTAAATCTTTAGCAAAGGTAGTAGCCTCTCTTCCTACAATGTGTTCTTGTCTTAGACTTAAACAGATGTTAACCAAGGTATAAAGAGTTTGAAGAGAAAAAAAAGACCCATCTGTTCCAGTCATCAAGTTCCACTTGTTTAGCATGTTTGAATTTCAATGTCTTTCTGTTCTCCATTTCTCTTTATAGTCTTTGTGAAAAAAATAGCAGGCCAAACTTGACCTCCTAATATAAAAATACACATGAAGAAAACTTAGGCTACATTTGTACATCATAAAGAAACATGAAAGGGCATGAATCCAATTCTGTTTTCCTTTTAAGGTCACCTTTAATGAGCCAGTTGCCCTGTCAACACTTTTCTCAAGCCTACATATCTTCCTTGGAGAAGTCCCTTTTGAACTTGAAGCTAAAAGGTTCTTGCAGCTCCACTTGGAGTGTATTAATAAAGGCATTAATAAATTTACTCAACTTTTTCACTTGATTTGACATCTGTTTATTAGGAACCGCTGTTATAAAACAGTTCACGTGTAAATGACTGTCTGACCGTGACCTCTTATTGTTTTGATCTGGTAGGCCCGCAGTAGGACAGTCATATCTGTGTCATCTAATGTGAACAAACTTTGGCAGTCAGCATCCCAAAAGTTTCCATTCAGAATCTGTGTGAGGCAATTGTTCTTCCTGCTACATAGAAGAAACTTTGGATATACTGTTAGTTGCGACTTCCGGGCGAGTGTTTGTGTTTGGAGCCTCATGTGATGCTGAACTTTTAAAAGTCATCTTTCTAGAGTTTTTCTTCCCTGCCTGTTAGCATTTTTTTGAAGGTTTTAATGTGTTTTGCTCTTCAAAGGAGTATGTTATTTTAGCATTTGACTGCTAATGCTTCTGATTATAGTGAGATCTCATTCCTCTCTTCCTTGAATCAAGAATACTTTCAGTTTGTTTTATTGAGCATTTAGGTGCCTTTGGACATTGTTGATTTCAGAGTTTAACTAGTGTTCTAATTCTAAGATTTTTCAACTATTTTTTCTCCAGAAAGTGAATTCTGAGATTACAGTATATTTTTGAAAAGGGGAAATTATTTACCTGTAACCTTGCTTATTTGATGTTATATGTATCTTTATAGAAATGGAATTGAGTTCTCATAAAATGGTCCAAGGTTGACAGCTTTCAGATCTGCTCACAAAGTCAGTAGAATACAAGTACCCACTGGGAAGGTCACCCGTAGCAATTTTTAGGGTAATTAATGCTTGTCTTAACAGTTCTTTGGAAACTACTTGAAAGTGCAATAATTGGTAGCTGTTGTAGTGGTGAAAGTTATTAAAGGGTCTGAGTTCCTCTGACTAGAGACCATCTTTTATTTTATGTTCCTTGGACCATTTATTAATATTTACTATAATATAAATAATAACTTCATTAGGACAAGCTGACTTGTGAAATTTGCAGCATTACATTTTTCTTCATAATTAATTTCAAGAAATTGTTAACTTTGAAGTCTGGTGACAATTGAAACATCAGAATTGCTGACTTTTATTGTTGATAAAAGCATACAATGAGAGGAGAAAGGTAATTGTATCATAGAGATTCTTTGTGAGTGGAATCTCATTTGGGTGTCTCAAGTAGAGATTGGTATGTGGACAAAGCTCATAGAAACAAAGTGCATTTTTTCTCTCTGATTTATTTATAGAGAATAGTCATACCCATTTTCAGCGTTCAGTTTTCTTTTAGTCTCCTTTCATCTGATAGGTGTCCTTTCCTCTAGTTGATCTTCTCTGCATCCCATTTTGTTTGAATTCATCTCCCATGAAGATGGATCACAAGGACTATATGTAGTATTCCAGATGTGATCTCCCCAATGTTAATACTTCTCTGTCTCTACTGTAAATGCTTTACCTGATATTTCCTACAATTTAATTTACCATTTTTTTTGGCTACATCACAAGGGTGGTTCATTATCATGCTCTGATTAATCAGTATACCACAGTCTGTCTCCTTATTTGTTTCCAACTGATGAGGTCTCAGTTTACACCAGAAGTTACAGTTGTAATTCTCTAAATGGAGGCCCTTTCACTTTTGACTACTCAATTTTGTCCCATTACTAATACTCCATTTCTTAAGAACATCCAAGTGTTTTATATCAGGATCTCATTTTCCTTGGTACTGATAATGCCTCTCAACTTGGTGTCATTAGCATATCCCTACTTTTTGTGCCATTACTGAAAATACTAAAGATCAATCCTAAAACAGTTCTTTAAACTCCACCAGTAATCTCCCTCTAGCATGATTATTCTCCTTTCAAACGCAAGCTCTTCCTTCACCATCTTACAGTTTTCACACACATTCCCACCCTTTCCAATTCAATTTCCCATGTGACACCATAACAGAGGCTATACAGAAGTTCAGGTGGTTGGATCTACTGCATTCCCATTGTCCAGAATACTGGCATCTTATTCAAGAAAAAGATTGTGTTAGTCAGCCATGATCACCTTTGTTGCAGTATTTTACAAAGTAGTTCAGTAGTATATATCTACATTTCACAGATGACAAGGATGAGGTATGGAATTGAAGCAACCTGCCTAAGGTCATCTGCTAGGCCAGGGGCAGTCTGAAGTAGAACATCAGTGTCCTCAATTGAGTACAGCACTTTGTCCACTAGATAACACTGCCTCTATATGTGGCATAAATTACTCTCTCAGGGTAGCCTAACATTTTCCATCCTAAAACTTTATTTTCAGTTTGCTTTATAATTTGCCAAAAAGTAACAGTTTGGGTAGAAATTTCCATGCTGTGAGATTTTTTTTTTTTTTCCTATCTTTAATTTTAGGCCAGAATGATTAAGCCGTTTTTGAGAATGCAGTTTGGAAAAATATGCTGCTTTGTTGTGCTAAAAATTTTTTACAGCTATATCACTGAGAAACTCTAGAGCTCCCCATATTTGGGAGCTGGGTCTTGAGAACTTGTGGACATTGAGTAAAGACTCAGATGACTGGAAAAGGGGCAAATCTAGTGCCCATCTTCAAGAAAGAGAAGAAGGAGGATCATGGGGCAGGTCTTCAAGAAATCCATTTTGAAGCACTCAGGAGCACCAAGCATGGATTCACCAAGGGCAGTTCACACCTGACCAAGGGGAAGATTGAGGGAAAATGTGATCGCAGTCTTTAGATGCCTGAAGGATGATTATAGAGAGGATGGAGATGGGCTCTTGTCTGTTGCTGTAGGAAACAGGATTAGGGGCAATGCATCAGAGACTATTTAGGTCTGAGATTAGGAGGAACTTTCATACTATAACGATGGGCAAGCATTGGAACAGGCTACTTAGAGAAACGAGATTCTCCATCCTTGGAAGTTTTCAAGAGCACATTAGAAAAGATACTTGACTTGGATGGTTTAGTCAGGGATAGTCCTACCTTGAGCAGAGAGCTGGACTACCTGATCTTGCAAGGTCCCTTCCAGCCTGACTTTCTTATGATCCTGTGAAATACATCAAGGAAGTATCCTTTTATATTGTGAAAGTGCCTTTCTTCCATGAAGACACAGTTTGGGGAGGACTAGGCAAAAGAGTGGAAGTTGGTCTGGATTGATCAATAGGTCTGTGACTGCTTGGCACACCCCTCCAGCATTTGGAATGGAAGATCCTCAAGTTTCATGATCCCTCTGCTTTCCACTGGTAGTGTGTGCATGTCATCTTCCTTTATTGCTTGTCCAGAGAGAAGATGATAAACTCCTACCTTAGCTTGAGTAGTGGAGATCTGTGAGGTAGATCTGAAGATTCTGATTTGGTGATGAACCATGCAGGTGTCAGTATGATGCCACATGCTGGGATTTGGGTTTATTTTAGTTTGCCTGCTTAAAAGAACAGGAAATTACATGTGCGCAGATGTGCACATAAATGGAGGCACATGCACACTGTTGAAAAGAACATAGTTCAGATTGCAATGTCAAACACTCAAAAATGGTCTGTATGGCCATAATTTAATCCCAACAGACACTTTTTTTTCCCCCCATAGGACCTAGACTCATTCTGTGTGTGTGTGTGTGTGTGTGTGTGTGTGTGTGTGTGTGAATGGATAGAAGCAGTGCTTAACATGCAAAAATTCTACATGGTCCTTTTAGCTGGAATATTAAAAAATGAACAGGAGAAATATGTATATTGCAGGTATAGTAGGAACTTGCTTATCTTTTTTTCTGCAGAGAATTATAGGTAAGAAACTACATTTTCCCTCACAGTGTGGGCATGATCGTTATATTTTCTTTAACTGGTGTCCTTGTGCTTCTGACTCTACTGAAATAGACTTTGGAACATATGTCATAAAGTTGAAAGCACATAGCATACTCATACATCTTTTTCCAGTTTTTGTACTAGTACAGTATGTCAAAGATAATTTCTGCTGCTCAGTACTGTGCATTCATCATGGTTTGTTTTTAACTGTGTGGTATTTTTCCTGGAACTGATGATTATTTAAGGAAAATATTGCATCCATTTTGTTAAGAACAGAATATGATAAGTCTTCATGAAGAGAATACTTTGACAGATGCAAACTGGGAAATCAATTTGTTGAAAAGCGTGGAGTTTTTTAAATTATTACCAGCATTTTAGATTAGAATGCTGAATCGGGGGAATAATATGGAGGGAAATGGACTTACAGAAGCCCGTGTCATTTGGCTTACAAACCATGGTTGAGCTGTTAGATTGTTTGCCTTTTGTTATGAATGCCCCAGTTTAAACTTAAAGGTCCAGTTTGATCAGGATGCCTCAGTTATAACTTTACAGCCTACTCTGTATATTCTGGTTGGGTAAATGCACACATAGATAATAGGTTTATATGTACCAAACTCCTGGGCTCAGACATTTGTTTGCAATGGTTGATGGATAGCAGTGATGTTAGGTCAGGACTTTTAGAAGAAGTTAGTTCTGCACCACCATTCTTTTGCTACTGGGAACCAGTGGTTGATATGCCACTGGAACACTGCCACACTTGGAATTTACTCTGCTTTTCTTATTTTTCCTTTTTACTTGCACACAGCTCTTTCCCAGAGGCCAGTCATAAAGGTTAGTTGTCTGGGAGCAATCAGCAGGCTTGACCCAAAACCCTCCGTAGTTGATGGTGGGTTTTGACTGTATGTGCAGTTAGCTGTTTCCTCATTGTATGTAAATACACATTTCAGAAAGAAGGTCTAAAAGCAGCACCAGTAAGAATTCATTGAATAGTCCAGCAGCCACAGCAGAAGACTGAGGAACACTCTTAATGTGTACCTAAAGAATAGTTATGAAAGGTTGCAGTCCCTTGCCTGCTATTTTTAAGTCAGAGCTCATCATTGCTGTGAATCTTCCTCCTTCAGTGCATGTTGAATTAGTCTACAGATTAATTTACAAGAGATTATATTTTTAGGGAAGTAAAATAAAGAATAAAATTAAATCTCTTATTCCAGAATCAACATATAGTAATGATTTCATACTCTTTTTTGTTATAGCTGTTCAGTATAGCTGTTCTCTGATTTTCAGTATCCAGTTGTCTTAAGCAGTGCCACACACAGCCTGTATGTGTGGCATACAGCAGATCAGGAAGGGGACGGCCCGCATGGCAGCAGATAGGGCAAGAAGTAGAAAGCAGAGCAGGAAATCAGACAGAAAGCACAGAGCAGGAGGCAGAAACCAGAGCAGTTAATTGGGCAGGGAGTATAGAGGAGGGAACAGAAAGCAGAGCAGATCTAGCAAAGGGATTGGAATGGCACTGGGGGAGGGTACAGGGCTAATTTGTAGCATGCCTGCCAAAAAAGTTGTCCCCCAGCCCTAATCAGTATGCTTTGCCATATTCTAATGCTCATCATCCCCTTTTTGCAAAGCGTATGGATTCCTATTTCTCCCTCGGAAAACAGTTAGTGCAAGTCACATTACCCTGCTTATGGTAGAAAAGTAATTGTCTCCTGTATTACATCTGCAGTGATGAAAGCTTCCTGGGGCAGCCTAAAGCAGTTTATTTACCATTATCTTGGTAAGAAATGAATGACTGGTCAATATACATACCCATTTTAAACCTCTAGACTTCTTTTTAATCCATCACAAAATATGTACTGTTCATTTTCCCCCTGTATAAATGCCTCGGCTTGTTAGTTTATAAATTGATGTTGGCATACAAACTGTGGGGCTGACATGCAGCATCCTTAACGTCAATTGCATAATGAGCAAGAAGGGAGCACCATTGTTTGAGGACAGCTGTTGCTGCTGTCCTCTGCATCTTCCTTCAGCAGCTCACCCTCCTTCCACCTTTCCTTGCAAGAAAATGGGCATGCCCTGAGCAGCAGCACTGAGTCCCATCCGTAGCCTGTCATAATCCCCAAGATCCCAATTAGCCCTACCACAAAGAGCTCCTTCAGTGCTTCCACACCAGTTGCACGTAGAGGGGATGGGGTTGCAGCGAAGAGGTTTTGGCTGGAGAAAAAGACAGCTGCTGTTTGTAATAGGGGGCACAGGCATACACAAGGAGTGAGGGGTTGATGTGCTTGGAGGGGCAGTAAGCAAGCAAGACTGAGAAATATTTACCCAAATCCAAGATGACTCTGAATTTAAGATGATCCCCCACCATTTGCTTCTATACACAGAAGATTAATAAATTTGTTATAATTTTCCATATATAGAGTCTAATTATTGGAGGGTTGTCTTAAATTTGTACCCCCTTTCCCCTCCACACCACTGCAGTGGGGAAAGCAGTGATGGGAGGGGGTGTCAAACAACCTGACCCTAACTTCTTGTCCCTGTGTACCTGCCCCTGCTGGAACTTGCCTCATGTGCCACTTGCCCCCTCCATGCCTGCACCCCCGGGCACCTGCCCTCCCCACAATGCCTGCCTCTGGCCTGCCACCCCCCCCCGCTGTCTTGCCACTTCTGCCCCCTGCTCTCTCTCTCTACTCTTGCAGCCTCTACCCTTCTGTCCCTCCCCCAGTCACTTACCCTCTGGCTCTGGCAGGCTCCAATAGGCTCCAGCTCTGCTCTAGCCCAGGGCACAGAGCATGTCTTTGCTTTAGTCCCAGCCCAGCCTGGTAGCAGCAATGATAGTGGCAGCTTTGGCCTGGGCTCTGGGCTGCAGGGGGCAGGTGGTGGTGGGGAGTGGCCCTGGCCCTGGCCCTGGCCCTTGCCCTGGCCCTGGCCCTGGCTCTGACCCAGACCCCAACCCCAACACCCCCCTCCCCCCCCCCGCCCAATTTGAAGATGAGGGACTTTTTCCTCCCCGTTAAATGGAGGGGGGGACCTTGTTTTGGAATCAAGTGAATACAGTAGGTGTATACATCTACAGGGACAGGAAGAGAGGAGAATGGAGGAAAATGGAAATTAAATATCTTTTAAAAAATGTTGAAAAGAGCCAACCAGGCATCAGGAGAAACAAACTGAAAAAGGAACAAGGGAGAAAAATAGGAGCAAGTTGAAGGGAACAGTGAATGTATTTCTTGTTTCCACTCCCTTTCTAAATGCATCCTTCTGATGTGCACTGGAGATCTCCCACTGCACAGTTTTCCACTCCCCCATGTGGAGAAAAGGAGAGGATTATGTTAGCCACTTTCATAACAGCATTCCCCTTCCTGGGCAGTGTGAGTACAGGATCTGCCAATGGGGAGGGGGCAGGCAATCAGTAGGGTAAAGCTTGAAGGGCTTGCCCTCTGTTCTCCAACTAAGATAAGAGTGTGCTACTAAAAAGGTTCTAAGCTTTACAGCCTTTCCCACTTTAAAGGAGGATGCCAGGACAGCCACCAGTTGAGGAGGTGCTGATAAATGTAGATCTGTTGGTGTGGTTTTGAATAAAGGGAAGGAGCACAAGGAACCCAGTTCCAGTGAAGGCACAGAGACCTTGCCATACATGAACCTGTACTATACAGGAGTCCTGGGCATCTGTGATCCTTGGGTGCTCTGTTGGAGATGACTTCCATTCCTGCTCTGCCCTGCCCTTGTTGAAGGATTCCATGTAGAAGTTTTTGCAGGGATTTTTCCTACCCCCCCCCCATTTTCTCCTTCCAAGGCTTTTTTTTTTAAGGAAGGGATGATTTGGGCCCTAAGCTAATACAGCATTAAAGCAGCACAGTTAAGCAATGCAAAGGCAGGAGGAGTAAAATGAATATACAGCCTTAACTCTGCCCCCTTTTGTGAATGTGGTTAATACTACCCCAGTCAGGAATTGCACGTTATCTTAGGAACATACATTGAAGGCTGAAAAGATATGATGCTGTTTGAGAGAGAGCACCCCAATTACCTGAATAAAGACAGCATTGTCATGAGTATGTGCAGGAAGAAAGGGGCTGGATTTTCATTTCTATATTTTGCCATTCTTGGCATTTGGATGTTGTTCTATCTCAGGATTGTACCAGAATAACTTTTGCATATAACAAGGTTATAATTTCATTGAGGGATTTTGGAGCATGAAACCAGTAGTATACTAGAATGGAAGTTTTAGCATTAGCAAACAGTACAGAATTTGGCTTTCATCAGTGTGTTTTATACTTTCCCGAAGCTTGCTTTACAGTTCCCAAGCTGTTTTACAGCTTAAATTAGATACCTGTTATGGCAATGACTGTGCTAGAAAATATAACAGCCTTTATGTTCTTAGCAATAGCTCTGATGTAGCCTTAGATATGATGACCTGTTTTACTGAGGAATTGTGATTGTCAAGCTTTGAATATTTTCCAAGGGACAGTGTTGGGATAGATCATAGTTGTATAAGGAATACAAAAAATAGGTCCTTTTCAGGCTGTTCTTAGAAATTTGCTTTCCAAAAAGATCACACATTTCCTAAATTTCTCATTTTTTATCCCCTGTGTTGCACCACTGGCTAATATTTTATCAGCGATGAAACATTGCATAAACATAGTATTTATTTACATTTTGATAAAATCAGTAAGCTGGGGATGAAGACTCCTTTGTATGAGGACCTGTATGCTTACAATAAAAACATAAATATTTTGTTTTCCCCTGTAGCCTACAATAGTGGCATATTAAGAGAGGCAGGTAAATTTAACAAACAAGTAGGGGAAGACAAGGTAAGAACAAAATGATCGTGTTTAGTATAATCAGTAGCAGTCACAGCATACCAACTATTTAGCCACTGTCAAGTGTTTTGTAGGCATCACAGCAGAGGTGAGGTTTTTAAGGGGGCCTTTGAAGGAAGATAAGTCAGTGGATTTATGGTTTCTTAAAAGGATCTCCCATTTATAAGGGGCAGTGTGGAAGAAAGTGCAAAGATGCTGGAGGGATATGATTGGGCTAATTGGTGATGAAGGCTGGTATTGCTAGGGCAGAAGTGGGGATTGATGGCACAGTATTGTATTAGAATTGAAAGGTAGGGCAAAGCTAAGTTATGAAGGACCTTAAAGGTGAAGGACAAGTAGCCTATGTTTGTGTTTGATGTGGTAGAGAAAGTGATGGGAGGCACAGAGTGGGTGAATAGTCTTTTTTGAGGGTGCTGAGAATGAATGTGTTGATGCTGAAGCAAAGGAGGATTCAGCAATAGAGACTGGAGACAATCAAGAGCTGGACTTGTCTTTCAGCTGTGGATAGATGAGAGGGAAGAGGAGGAGGAGAACGAGCAAAGGACACCTTAACTATCACTCAGTTGTGCACAGGTGCCTATCCACAAACTCACACACGCTCAGAAAGCATTTAGAAAGTTATTTTGAAGCAACCTTGTAATCATCATTGTGGGGGTTTTTTCTAGGTTCTAATCCAAACTAGTTTAGCCAGGCCTGCATGGCATGAAGCACAAGTCCCCCATAAGCATGGTTTGTCTGAAGTAAAGAATAATCTAGGTATAGAACTCCATTCTTCCAGCACTTAAAACAAATCTTATAAGAATGGCCAGAAAATAAATGTTTCTTCTGTCTTGTGTTGGTAATAGGAGGATGCTAATCAATACAATAATAAGTGTTCCTCTTGGGGAATCATAAGAATTCAGGCCCAATTACCTTCTATCTCCTTCATGTTCTACTCTGTAATATTCACCCAGTGCCTGTCCAGTACATGGTTAAAGCAGGCGTTCATTTCCCTCATCATTAACCTTAGGAGATGAGATGCCAGGACCTCGTTTTATTATAATTTGCTGGAAAAATGATGTTCAGAACTGCAGTTACCTTACATGAGGGCATGGTCAGTTTGAGACAGAAATCTCTTTTCCCAAAACCTACCTTCCCTAGCTGTGCATATTTGTATCACATTTTTTAGCCCTGCCTAAATATATGTGCTCACATAAATGTGAAAATCAGTGCTCAGCTAACCAGCAGCACACCCAGTCTTGTTTTTGAATATTGGCATTATCTACTATCTAGCAGCATTTTGTTTAGTTTGACACAGCTTGGAAACATACCTCTCTACTGGACACCTGTTCAAAAGGAATACTAGCCTGCACCCACAGAAGAAACGTGTTTGAGGTGTTACGTGCATGTGCAAAATTCTTTGAAAGCTTGATCTTAAAAACCGTTAAAAAGTGTGCATGTTAAATTGAGACAAAACTGAATCTTCAGTCTGTGTTTTTTTCATATGTCCCGTAGAAAAGCAATTGCAATAAGACTTAAAAGCATCCAAGTTGGGCTAGAATTATTGAAGTACTTTGCTGCTGAAAGAAATATACAAATAAAATGCTAAACTCATATAATATTTTTTTTTTTTAAATAAATAAAAGCCCCCGGCTTATTGATGTGTGCGGGTGCTGCTGTCTGCAGCTCAGAGCTGCTTTTGCTCTTGTATCCAGGAGCTCCTCCTTTGATCTCCCACGGGTACATGTGCCTCTCTGCATGTGTCCCTTGCAGTTTCCCTCACAGCAAAGTTTCTTTTTGTGTCACCATCTCTTTTGAAAATGGTCAGACTTTTCTCTATTAAGTGGCATACTGCTGCCACTAGAACTCCTATACTTTTAGCTCCTCTCATCTTTCCTGTGAGATTTTTTTTTTTTCTTTTGGCCTCTTCTTTGGAAATGTCTGACATGTTCTGATCACAGTTTGTGTGTATGAAATTTACAGATTAGTGTGTATAATTCAGGTTACAGAAACTGTCTCATTGTAAAAGATATGCAGGTTATAGGGTGGAAAGCTGTCTGTGGTTTAGAAATTATGTTATTATTTTAAGGAAAATATGAAGTTGGTAAGAATTTAATTTTTTTTTAAATATTTTTCAGTTGAATCTCATACACACCTGGTTTTAAGGTCTAAGTCTCATATAGTTGAGAATCATGCTCTCCAGTTTGGAAGTAATCCAGAAAATGTATTATGTTGGAAATGAATAAGTATACAATGTGTGCATGTTACAGCTCAGAGGTAAAGTAAGATACATACAGAAGAAAGCAAACAGATGATAAAAAAGTAAATGAATAGATTTTTAGATATTTATCATACACAAAATGGTTTTAGAGCCTGAAATCAGGCTGTATTTGAAAGGCAACAATGTTAAGCAGGACTAATGTAAAACAGCCAAGAATTGTAGCTTTCTAAAAATAAAACAATTAAAAAATATCTAGTAGACAATATCACTACCCAGTAAACAACATGAGCAAGAATTTCAGAAAAGGCACAAGGAAACAATTGAGGAAATAGATATAACACTAAGGTTTTGCTTAAGTTGAACAGCTGTTTATAGAATCTCCAAACCCCAAGGTTTGTAAAATAAAGAAAAGATATACAAAGAAAAGTAAACATTAAATGTGCTACTCCTGTGACTTTGTTCTGCAGGTTCATTTTGTTTGCCTTAAGGAGATTTGGGTATTTTACTGTGTTCTAGCTCCTACCAGGGAACAAATATTTAAAATAAATAAATAAATCTAAAACTCAACCAAATGGAAGAGAACTGAAGTATACAAGTCAAGTATTTTTTCTCCGTGTTGACACTTTTTAGGACTGATTTAGAACCCCTTTTGGCTCAAGATGGATTGGCACATGCAGGTTTTAAAGATAATTCCTTATCATAATAGGTGGTAGCTTTTAGATTAGAGATGGGGTTTTTTTTTTGATTTGTTTCACAAATAAAGTAAATTATCATCAGAACCCTGATTAACATCATTTTGTAGCCTGTGAGAATAACCCTGCCAAGGAAAGGTGGAGTAAATTTGCTAGTTCATAAAAAAAAAAAAAAAAAAAAAATT